>NC_136275.1:31153994-32353994 GCF_964198595.1 Lampetra fluviatilis | reverse complement strand
CAATGCACCAAGAGGGAGTCTTTAGTTCAGGGTGGAAATGTTACATTTCCATGCTGGGACGAGTCACTTCACAGCAGAACCATTGACTTTGAAACAAAGCAGTGCTCATAAAAAAAATAAACAATTTCGAGTCATTCATTTATCCAAAATGGGATGAATGCGTCACTCACTCCATGTCGATAATGACCATACTTCACCTCGTTGGGCACTGCGAGTTGGTGAAGGCAGTGACCAGGGCCAGGTCACACATCACGAGCCAATGGCATTGACCGTGGCCGGGAATAACACTCAGTTCGCCAGGTTCACAGCGGAGTATGCACCAACTGCTGCACCACCACCACCCCAGTACTCATCTTATTGGCCCCCAAATGGATGTTGAGCTAAGAGCCTGCTCCCAAACACGATTAGAACTCACAACCTTGTGATTGGGAGTGAGTATGAAAACTAGCACTTGCCACTCACACAGATGCGCAAAGAATTATCATTATCCATAAGATTTTTATTTTAAGCCCATGCCATCTCTCACAAAAAAACCCTCTATTATGGATTATTTTGGTCGCGAAAGCCAACGTGTTAAATCATCATTATCGTAATCATCCATGATCAATCCTCTGCTGGGTGAAAGCTTCTCTAAGCCCATGCCATCTCTCACAAACTTGTAGTGCAACAATTCGCGTGGCACTGGCTATTTTGCAAATGCATAACGGTCGCAGTTAAAAGAAAAATCATTAAGTAGTTGCACAAGCTGAGACGATGATGATGATGATGTCATATAATACTGATACTGTCAATCATAAAAAGCCCATTTTGCAAAGTATTATTAACATGAATAACAGCTATTAACGTACGACTTTCAGTACAGAGATTGTTATTACATAAACGTTTTTGTCAGGCAATAATATAATAAAGGACAGTTAAATGACCAAAGATAGTCATGCCATGTCCATAATTAGCAAAGACGTTTGCTATACAGCCTGTATCATGGTATTGCTGAACCGTGGTAACGTTAGCCAGTCACTTTACAATTATATTCTCGTATTTTAATCATTTATGAGTGCAATTCGCATTCTCGACTTAGCCTTGTTCAAATTATTGTTCAATATAGCCTGGGCTTTGTTAAAACAAAAACAAAAAACATATTCCGTCTTTTCAAAATAACTCGATGTTACCCAGCTCGCGGTTGAAAACGAAGCAAATGTGTCTTAAGAGGTCTATATTTCATCCGCTAGTTAAATAAAGGATAGTTCTTCTGCCTCTATTTCTCCCGCACCTTCCTACAGGTGGAACAAAGCATTCGAGCAGAGTTTGTTGAGCAAATGAAGCGAGGAAGTTCCAGCTGCCGCTTGTGGGAGCGCGTGTCCCTCCGCTGTAAAAACCACCCTTTATCCTTTATCGCCAGAGACACGTCTCATTAACGAGTGGCATTTTTTCTTTGCACGGGGAGGGGAAAGCGCCACGCGTCGCTGATGTTGCTTTTTCGTTCTGTTTACGCGAGACCCAAGACTACGTCAACGCAACGCCCGACGTTGCGTTGACGATCGAGGGTCCTTGTGTTTTTCCCCCCTCCCCCGTGCGGCATTCCGAGACGGGTGAAGAGCGCGTCCCAGAAAGGGAGGACGTTCACGGGGGAGATGGGGGTGATGAAATCATCGCTTAATCTTGCCACATGGCGGCGGATTGAGAAGGCCTTCATCCAGCAGTGGAATGTCCATGACTGACGATGATGGGTAGACCAGAGGACTCATAATGACCATGCCAGAGTTATCCCAAATGTGCTATTGTTCGAATCACGTCATGACATCAACGGAGATCGTCTTGGAATTTTCATAGCTATTAGATGTTCACTTCAACGTGTCAAAAAATTACCTAGAAGTTGTCCTCGTTCCTTAAATAGGCATCTCAATTCTAATAATGCCATTTAGGTACCCAGGTAGGCCAAACCGAGGCTCAAGGCTAATGTTCAGGAAGGTCCTGCATTGGGACGTTGGGCCATTCAGTGAAAGTGTTTGGCCTTTAGGATGAATGAGAGAATGCCATGAAAGTCCATGGCACGCAAAGGGGAAAACACTCACATTTCTACCACAGATAGACTCAACTCACGGAAGAACCCAATTCATTGTCGACTGAGCCCTTCGCCGTACTGCCATTCCCTAGCCACCTTGCAGCCCCATGCCTGCAACGCCGAGCGAGCACAGGTGGAGGTTTCCCATCAAATTGTTAGCCAGGTTCAAATCTGCTTGTCACTTTCAAGGTCAATTGGTTGCATGCAATAACGGTTCACTGCACGTTCGTCATCCGATATATATATTTTTATAAATATATTTGAGCACTCACAGCCGAACTAGGCCACGTTAAAATGCAAATGCAAGTCAAATAACAAATGTTGAGCGGAGACCATCGACTCACTAGAGAACCTGGTTTCATCGCAGGTGGCTCAAACCCAGGATCGAACCTCAAGGCCCTCGGAGCATGCTGGGCTCCGTTGCCCTGGCATGGTCATTCAGCATCCCCAACCATTTGGCCACCTTTCTATTTTTTTGGCAATTAGCCTTCCGTAGCAATTCAGCTTTCCTTGAGCTTCAGCTCCGACTAAAAATTAATTGTCCTTAATAAAGAGGTTCGTACCGTACCGAGGAGCACATTAAAGAATATGTCCGCAATGCAATATAATGAAAATTGGATTTGTAGCATCTATACGCGAGCGCATCTCAACACGCAATTTTAAAAGAGGCATCCAAAGTCACCCCAAGTGTTCGTCGCTTAAAAACACAAACGGGCCTGGTGCTTTCCACCCTGCAAGTAATGCATCGGTGTACCTTGGAGTTTTCTTAGTCTTCTGAAATATTTATTTATCCCCCCCCCCCATCCCCCTTCCCCTCGAAGTCAATTCATTACAGAGAAAATGTTTATTCTGTCTGCTGTTAAGAAACCGCTATTTCGCTTGCACAGCCGAGAAAATGCCAGTGAATTATTCAGGCCCATAAATAAGGCAGCTTTGTTTGTGGACAGGAGCTACCCACGTGCCCCATGTGCCACAAAACGCGTGACGTTCTCGGCAGAAATCGTCGGAAGCCGCAAGATAGCTACCTCTGGTGGACTTGAGGTCAACGTTGGGTTGAGGTCATCTACTCATCTACCACATCAGCAGCCCTGAGACAGTGGTGGAACTTCCACATTCCTGTGGCAAACCATTGCTGCAACTTAATGGAATTGTCTAGAATTGAACTTTACAATTGTGAGTAAATCGAAGGTTATCTTAATCTTTCTATATGTTACATACTATAATAAAAATAACTGTTAAATAATATCTTCTTGGATCTTTCGGTAAAGTTACGTAGAAGGGAAATAAAAAAAATTAAAAAATGTAACATAATAAAATACAATTCTCACGACGTTTCGGCCACAACGCAAGCACCCGTCCTCAGGTGAAGAACAGGGCTGTTGGAAAGACAGCGTCTGAATGAACACCACCAAGCTTGGCAGCGTATATTTAAGCTGGGTTAGAGGACGGCTGCTTGCGTTGTGGCCGAAACGTCGTGAGAATTGTATTTTATAATGTTTTATTTGTATTATTTTATTATTTCCATTCTACTTGACTTTACCGAAAGAACCAAGAAGATGAATCCCTGCAGTCACGAAAGCCTTAAAATGTAAAATAATAATAATATGCCATCGGATGGTACACTGGCACAGTGGTTGGTGCCCTGCGCTATAAACCCGGTGACCTCCGTTCGAATCTCGGCCACCACCAATGTCTGCAGAGTGATGTCTGATCTGGTCCTGAGCACCCATTCATCAACCTGCACTGATTAGCGTAGCCAAAGTTCCGTGAATGGGGAGACCTTCAATCCCGCAGAGGATTGACAAAGAAATGTATATTATTATTAGGAATGCATTATTACTAATATTACAAGCTATACGGGCAAATCTATTTTTTTTACCCCAACAGAATGGCTGTTATTTTGAGTGCCAAGTAAAAAGTATACAGTTGGAATGCATGACCAATGCATGTTCAAGTCACATGCACACACAACGCTGTAGATTGTGGGAATTCAGTTGAAATTTAAGTTTTCCGTATCTACGTATGGAGCAAAAGAAATTTCATCATACATTCGTACGTACGAATGTATAATGAGGGGGGGGTGGTGTGTTGGCGAGCCCACGACACTTCTCGTGGCCTCAAGGTGCACCTAGCCCCGACACAAAAACTGTGGCGATGTCACCGCCACTTTGTGGCGAACAGCCGTTGTTGTCGGGCGTGGGCTGTTACGAGCTCGAAAATTGTCTTAGAAATAAATATATAGCATAGTAACGTGATTACTTGCAACTTCCAGTGATTGGCCGCCGATGCCAGTTCATCGGCTAGGAGGCTAAGAACGCATGATGACGCCTGCATAGGCTGTGTGCACTGCAGCCCAGCAGCCGAAACGTGCCGGGAAGAAATCTTGAGCGTCCCAGGAGACTCTTTGCTGCTCGTGTTAGCGCTCAGCAGCAGCAGCAGCTTTTTAATTCGAATGTAAAGCCACGCGTGAAACTATTCTCGTGCGTACGATTTTTCTGCAAATGTGACATTTTGTAGATTTCATCGGGCATAAGGCCACGGTGCTGGGCAAGGCTTAGAGTAGCGATTCAAACAAACTGCACTGACGACAACTGCGGGTTAGCTGTCACGGTCAACCTGCACGCAATCTCGGTCGTTCCATTGGCGCACGGCTGACTTAATAAACCTCGACGTATCCTTGACAGCCAGGCGCCTCATCTGGGCTGACAAGAAAAAACTTTTTTTTGTCCGCTTTCCCCATTTTCTGAAAGGCAGCCCTCGTTGGCAAGGCAAGTAATTCGCTTTCCGCCGTGTTTGTCGGATTACGGGTTCGTACATTACGGTGCCCCGTACATTAAGGAAGGGTGTTTTTAATTCCTGCCATGGTGTAATGGTCAGCACGCCGGACTTCTAATCCAGATGTTGCTGATTCTGTCTCCCGACGCGGAAGTTGGAACAACAGTGGCAAGTTGTTCTGAATTCCTCCCCGGCTCTGTCCACCCAGCGGTAAAAATGGGTTCACCTCGGTCAGTCGAGTGGTAAGGTCGCAATGTGGTGGGAGTGGCGTGCAGGTGTTCCCAGCACTTCCAAGGCGTTTCAAAGAGTTGGATGGCATTACACAACTCAGGCCCGCAGTACGTGATAACGATTCGACTTGAATCAACGTCATAACGTACAGGTGCGATCATGTGGGGTAACCGACGGGAAGCAACGGCTGTGCGAGGGGCAATGGGCTGTGAAGAGAGGAGAGGGCGCGCACACGCAGATGACAACGACAAAATGATAATAATAGTAATAGGGTTTTCCCCCTTTTTTTGGCAACAAAACTGAAACCTTTTTACAAGTATTCATGTCTGCATTAACCATAATACTTGCAGTCAAATGAAAACAAACAACACACTTTGATAATATATGCATTGTCCCTGAAACTGATTGGTCCACACCAAGGGACGGCTTTCTTTTGAGCCTCGACCCAATTGGTGCTCGACCAGAGGACGCCAAAAGGCATACAGCTCAAAGACAATAAACTATCAAAGTAATGAGGGCTCGGGGTGAGCATCTACATCATTGGACCTCCTTTGCCAGTACCAAAATATAATAATAGGGTTTTTCCCCGACAAAATAGCCACGCAGCTCTCCGATGTGATTTCTGGCTGTGCCACGCGCTGTTCGGCACGGTGTCCGACGTTTGGCTCCACGTGCTGGGAGCTTCTGCAGGAAGGTAGCACGACTCGAAAGAAAAAAAACACACACAATCGGAGAGCCACACGGCACGACCGCGAGGACCGACGCAGCGGCACAACGTTGACGACATTGGGACGGAGCCGCGTGCGAGACGGAGCGAGGGATACTCACTGGGGACCCGGTTGATTGCCCGCAGTGGCCGGAGTACCCGGACCGTGCGGATGGAGGAGAGACTGACGCTCTCCATGGCGAGAGAGTACTCCAGCATGCTGTAGACACACACACACGCACAAGAAGACAAAGATCACCCATATAGCCTTTAATAGACTGTTGGAGAAAGGGCTGTGAGAGAGCACGGCAAACCAGGGGGTGGGTGGCTAGAACCACATCCGACAACCTTTTCTCTCCCCAGGGCTGATGTTTATAAATCGCACTAGGTACTCATTTGAGGTTGAGTTTACTAAGGGGAGGTCCAGGGCTCATTCAGATATTCGCCACTGATACTGACCGTATGCAGGAAATTGACTAGGCGGCCGGGTCTGTAGTGCCTTATGCTAACCAATGTACCACCATTCCTCACAACAACAACAACGACAACGGCCACCATTCACCACTAAGTGATGATGACGTTACCACAGCACTCGTGTCAGGCTAGGTGCACACGAACACACACACCATAAACATCATAGACTGCGAGAGAAATTGCCGTACAAGCACAGACACAACAAACACCTTTCTCCCCACCGCATTAACAACAACCAAGTTGCTGTACACCAGAGACTGACACCGAAACAAAATTAGCATCCCATCCTGTCCGATCCTATCAGAATTTGTCCCATGCCATCTCGTCCCGCGAGCTTCGCAGAGCGCGCATGCCGACGGAATGTCAGGCAGGCACGAGTGGGCGCAGCACAGATTTACTCGAAGATGAAACGGAAATTGTTATATGTGACCAAAATTAATGCGAACATTGAGGGACTGCATTGAGAGTGGTGCATCAGCACCAAACGGAAGCACGGTGTTTGCGATTAACACTTCCTCGGTGTGTATGTTGAACTTCTTTCGCACCGTACGTTACCCACAGCACTAATCGGAGGTGCGGGGGAAGGACAACAACACTAAAACACAAAAAGCAGTTATAAAGAAATTAGTTTTCAATCGAGATGATTTAAAAGTGCATAACTCCAGTGGGTTTCTAATAGCACCAATGGCTTTTTAACTACAACAGGCTGACGTTTCGGACTGTAGGCCCTACTTCAGAGCAAAGAAAGCAGAGGTAGGGGGATGAATCGAGTTATGGTTGCATATCACGTTGTCCTCTAAGGAACTGGGATTTATTTTATTTGACATACATACATTGCTTTCAATTCGTATTTCATAAGAAATCTCAAAAGGTCGGCCACCGTTAAGCCAGTCAAAGATGCGCAAACATTCATAATAATTTAAATTGTATTTAATTGCCTGAAAGGCTTTCTGAAAAATTTTGAGAGAGGAAAAAAGGAAACGGCCTATTTGTGCACACTAATTAAGCTGTGCACAGAAACATTCAGTGTCGTCTGCTCGTACACGTATTCTCCCGGAAAAAAAATGTATTCATAGTCTTTGAGAACATTTAACTGGGACAGTGCATCAGCATACAGTCACTGCCAGCAGACATCGTGGAGCTACTGGACATCTGTGAAAAAGAGCTTCATAACTCATCAGATTCCTCCAGTCTAAATAAATATTCAGATTCTCAACAACGATGCAATCCGTGAGTTTGCATTCAGCAGCCAATGGGGACCCTGCTCTCTTTCGTTTTTCGACATTTATTCAGTGAACGTACAAACGCGAATACAGCAGATCTCTCCCTGGATTCCTCATCAGCAACCTTCAACCGCATCCGCTGCACCAACCACGGCTGATGCGGTTGCACAAATGGGCAATTAAAAACTCTCTCCGGCAGTGGGCGGCGACCGTGCTCACCACCCAGAACAGAACCGTGGACCGGGTACTAACGACTCGGTGCACGATTCACATACGAAGGAGGAGGCATCGTCACAGCAATACCACCACTTACATCAGCATCAGCCGTAGGGAGGAGAAGACTGAAAATAGGTTTTCATTAATTCGATATGTTTGTAGCTAATGCACCGTGCTCTCAATCCGGTGACCCGAGTTTGATTCCCGGGTGCAGTGAGCACAAGTGGCAAGTTACATCTGATCCAGCCCTGGACCCGGTTGCTCCTTCACGAACATGCCCAATCCGTCCCTTATTTCACATTTCTCCTTTAAGACCACTCAGTCTTGTTGTGTTGGGCTCCTTGGTCACTGTGCTCGTGAACACAGCAGCACCATGTACGTTTTCTGCAAAAAGTCAGCGGTGTGGAATGTTGGCGCAGGGGTTTGGTGCACCACACTAAGAACCCGGCGACCTGTGAGCCAGTGCGGAAACTTCCACATTCACGTGGCAGGTGCCAATTTATATACAGGGACTCCTCTACTGACGGACGAGTTAGGTTCCATAGGTCTGTTCGTAAGTCGATTTGTTCGTAAGTCCAACTTTACTCCTGTGGCGATTACAAACGTGTTATACGGCATGTACGCTAAACACGGGGAATGGCTTTAAAGTTGTATAATCTCCTGTAGATGTAGATGCCACTGGTTCTTCACGTTCTGCAGATGTAGATGCCACCACCGCCATCTATTGCGCGGCGGTTGAACTTACGACTCTGGGACAACTGGACATACGGACAGGTTTGTTCGTATCTCTGAAAGTTCAAAAGTCGATTGTTCGTAAGAGGAGGAGTCCCTGTATAGATTAAGCGCTGTTGTTTACCCATATAGAGGTATAATTTTTTTTAACCTCAAGTGGATGATTAGTTGAGTCAGCCCTGACCAAGATATTAACGCACAATAAGCAATGATGGCACCACCCAGTCAGCTGAATACCAACGGGACACCAGCATGGAATTACAGGCTCCCAGCATCACCGTCTGATGTTCAGTTCAGCCAAAGGAAATGAGTGCCACCCAATTTAATAATAATAACACAATACCCTGTGGAGGAGCGATGTCACAGTTGTTCACACACTGCGCTATGAACGAGGCCAGTTGAGTTAAATTCGCAGCCATGGGTAGCGTCGGCGACAAATGATATCCGAGCCGGTTCAGGCATCCCTGAACTGACCATAAACCTGCACTGATCAGCGTGGCCAAACACTCCATGGCCGAGATGCCCTGGGGGAGGCCTCCTCCCTGCATTGGACTGACAACAGTGCGGAAATCAGCATTGATTATTATTTTGTTGTTTCGAGGGAGGCATAAGTGGCGTGGAATTGCCGCTATCTACCCCAGCGAACGCCACTCTGCAGGTACCCTGCCTCATTTTAATTTGCCAAAACAGACACTTTACAAAACGGTGGCAAGAGGCATTTCAATGTGATTAACTCTTTGCCTGAGTGCGGTGCTTTTGTATGTAAGTGTATTGACACTTGAGATTATTATTATGATGAGAAATTTGAAAAAAGAATCGCATTCAGTCAATATTTGGTGTCATTGGGGTTTTTTTAGGGGGGAAGGGGCGGAGCAGTCGCAGATTCACTCGCTACAGCCCTCCGCCATTCAACTACGGAATCACTTGGTCACTGACGTCGCCGCCACTGATCTTTAGTGATCAAGCTCGGGTTCACCGGGGGCTTCGCAGCGCCGTGCGCCATCCACAAGTTCCACCGCTCCGGCCCGCAGTGTCTCGTAGAAGGCGAACCCTTTGCGTGTTCGTTGACAAATTACCAGCAACAAATGCAACAGGGAACTGACCCAGAGGCCACGATGAAGAAGTCGAGGCGGTTCCACGCGTCGCCCATGTAGCACTTCTTCCCGAACACGCCCAGGGCGACCATCTTCACCAGCATCTCCGCCGCAAAGAACGCGAAGATGAAATCATCAAAGGCCTGTAAGGGAGGCAAGCACGAAAACCCATGTTTTATTCATTTGGTAAAACATTTAAATAGGAAAATCCCTGACGGATGAAACACCCCATGTTTTCGCTGATGTCCTGCGGAGCAATCAGCATGGAAATGCACGGCATCTGAAAAAAATTGTGCAATGCCGTAAAAAAATGTCTACTAAATATGCAAATAACGCCCAAGTCAGATTTACTGGAATGCTGACAATGCTGACATATTGTGGATGGATGCTCGCTTAACTCGCTCAGGAGTCAAGGGGGCATTATAGCGACTGTAGTTGATAACACTACACCTCACCTCGCCCAACACTCCCTTATGATAGATGCTGCTGCTGCTGATGACGAAAAGTCAACGCTTGACCTCCACGGTCCGCTCTCACACGGCCTCCCATTACCTCTCCCCCTCATTACACCGTTAGCACATCCTTCAACAAACTTGGAAGCACCTTGGCTATCGACACACGTAATGACACATGCGACGTAACCCCTACGCCTGCGAAGCATCTAATCGTTGTCGTCGCTGTTGGTGGATTTTTGCACATGGTCACTGACCTCCGTGGTCACTAACGCTGCCCCCCCCCACCCCTCTCCACACGAGTCCCACCAGCCATCGCAGCGACAGCGGCAGCCTCCTCGCTCTGGTTGCATCGGGAACGCCCTCACGCCACGCTCTTTGCCAAGCTTCCAAACTGCATACCCCATCCCCCCAGCCCCCGAAACCTGCCACGCGATTTCCCCGAGCGCGGCCACCTCTGCATCTGTGATCGCAGGGCGGAGGCTTCTTTTGTCGTTGCTTTGTTAAAGTCCAGAACCTCTGACGTGCTCAGTCACGTGAGGCATTGCACCTTGCCTCGAGCACCCGTATTTTAACGATAAGTAGACCTCAATTGTCATCCGAAGTTGCGTACGTACAGTAGTCCACCAAAAACCCAGCCCTGCGAACGCATTCGCTGTAATTAGGCCCACCAATTACTGAAGGCAGTTGCTGGTAAGCCAGTGTTATTACTGTACTTTCATTTCAGTGTTCGATGAGACGAATGTTACTTGGCAAGTCGTGGCTGCAATTTTTTGATGACTCTTACTTTTAATAATTTGACAATGCTCCAAAAAAAAAACTCTTCAAAGGGATGAACAATGTTGTCAGCAGTTTGCGTTAATGAGCGTAAAGCGAGCAGCCAAAACGCATAAAGGATGATCAAATAGCAGAGCCAACAATTAAAGCGGAGTGCCGATATTTTCAAGGTTAAATTACTTGAGGTCAATAAAAAAATTATATTGCGTAACATTACTGTGCATGACGCCTGAGTAATTACGTTGTGCTGCTTATGGAAGTAATCAGTATTAGGAGATGGACCACTTTGTAGAAATGTATCCTGTGCCAACAACGGCTTGAGATTGACACATGTACAGAAACTATAATATTCGGAGCAATGGTTAAACTTCCACAATAATAATTATAAATAACGCTCAGACGTTTGTCAAACCCTAGAAAGAGGGGCTACGCACAAAATGACGGTCACTTGAGGTTGTTTAACCATACTTCACCACGCCGATCTGTGCTGGTTGCTGAATGGTGGGGGTGGACCATCGCTGGCTCAGATGAGTACTGGATTGTTTAAAGTAATGCCTCGGCATTTCCCAATCAGAGGGCTCGACTGGCAATGAAAGGTCACAAGTTAAAACCCCGATCAGGACTTGACCCAGCCCATCAATCCTCACGGGGCCTCAAAACTCGAACCACTGCCACCGCCTACTTCGTTCTGATACCAGGACGCTTGGGCTATGCCCCTTTTTAACCTTTAGTGGCCTCCATCCCTTTTTAATTATTATTACACGCGTTTTATTAACTCACTCTGTCTGTTGTTGTATCCTTAAATCTTGTAACTCAATGTTTACCCACTTCCCAATGTGGCATCGACTGCAAACTTGGTATACTTATATGATACTGATGACAATACTATATTTTTGAACATTCTTTTGTATATGTTATGTTTCGGCTTCGGTCTAATTGTCCACGCTCAACTGACGTTGGCTGTAAACCACCACGGTCCCCTTACGTTATGGCAAGCTTCGTGGCCACTTCCTGGAGTCGTGGAGTTCTTCCATTACTAGTACGGTACATTTCATTAAAGCGTGTTTTTAAAAAAAGTTTTTAAAAATATTACTTATTCCACCTGATGACGGTGGCTTGTGTTGCGATCGAAACGTCGTAGTTTTTTGTTTTATTGAATTTTGTAATTTTTTTAACCTACGTACGTGCATTTACCGAAAGACCCAAAGAATATGAATTCCTGCAGTCACGAAAGCTTTAAGTCAAGATTTAGAACCACTGTTATGGAATCCAACAGTGGTTCGTGCAGAGGTGGGCTATCCCTTGCCATGGGAATGTGGAATTGACACTTCTGGCTCAGGGCTGCCAATGGAGTTGATTACCATCCAAAGCTCCCTAAAGCATTTCACTTTGCTCAGAACTAAATTTAATAAGCTGTAAACCCGCGAGTGGGTTCACAGCTAATGATAGGAATAAATAACTCCAACTTGGCAACCCCTTCACTTACTCCTCTCCCGTTCATCACACGGACATCTTAATATCAGTGGTGCTCAGCTCACTCTCATCATCATCATCATCACCACTGTAATGATCATTCTATATCCAAGCTGTGCAATTATTAATTATCATTATAATTGTGTTGATTATACTGCGTCAATGTCATCGTAATAATCATTGTCGATAGCGTTAAGCACGATCCATCAAACACCATAAATAATGTAGCGATTCTTGTGAAGCATCGTAATCCTTACTCGTGGTGCTGTGGCCAGTCTGCATCATCCATCATCATCATTACGTCTGTTGTCATAATCATTCTGCAGCATCATACTTTTATAATCGGTAATTATTATACACAGCATTTCACCATTATTACCGTCGTGGTTAATATGTATGTAGAACGTCTTTTGCACCGTACGTGGCCAACTGTACCGATCGGAGTTTAGCGCGATCATTGTCATCATGTAGTGATCAGTCTTCATTACCATCATGATAATCATTCTGTCGTGTGCAGTATTTGTCGTCGGCACGTGGCGCCGTGTCGTGCCAGCGAGAATCCTACCTGCAGCACCTGGCAGCGCTGCGAGTGGCACTCCACCTCGGCGCAGGGCTGGAACATGCCCAGGGTGGCACAGTTGAGCAGGATGACGAGCATGCTCGCCCGCTCAAACCACCTGCAGCCGCCGTCAAGGTCAACCAACCGCATGGCGACGCGACCACAAGTCCACACAGTGACATGATCACATGGCAATGCGACCACACGGCAACATCTCAATACAGTGAAATGACCACATGGCCACGGACAACCTTACCGTGAAATGACCACATGGCAACGCGACAACATAGCAACGGGACCGCACAGTAACATGACAGCACGAATTGCATGACCAGACCGTGCCACGACTCGGCAGGGACGCAACCACGTGGTGACACGATCTAAACGATAGCAAACTTGCCAGTGACGCGACCGCATATTGACATGATGGCGCAGTGACACGGTCATATGGTGACACGACCGCACAGGCAACGGGACCCCACGGTGACACGAGTGCAATTAGAGAGGTCACCGTGACCTCTCTTGTCTTTGATGCCACCGCACCTCCCAATCGCTGCCTTGCTGCTCACAAATCTTGCATTGGCGATGGTGCCCAGGCTCAAGTAAATTTGGACTGCTATTAAATTATCATCGTCGTCGTCATCATCATGCGACTACTATTAAGGTATCGAAATATGTTTTTCGTTCGTCCATCGTGGCACTTACAAACTTGAAAAAGTAGTGCCAGGGATGAGCGTCCGACACCTCATCCATAGCCGCCAAACAAAACGTCTTCTTTGCAAGATGATCATGTGAGGCTGAGTCGACCTAGGGAAGGCCTAGGACCATCCCTTCAAGTACTACTCGCCACAGACGTTAGCCGCTCAAACAAATCACTCGAGACGCCGGCGTATGGCAGCAAGAGCAGTTTATGCGAATGTTGTTGCAAGAGAACACGAGTTTGGCGCAACGGTCCTCCGCTGACCGTGCGTGATGAATGGACGAATGACGTGAACTCTGCCAAGGAATCAAACTCAGGTCGGTCACGTGGTCCCCACTAGTTATGCCGCCAGGCACACACACACACGAGGTACAGACGCATCGAAACTCAACAAGCCGCGCTGACCAACGCTACAAATGTCCATGGCAAGGTCTGAATTGCCACCGTTCAAGGTGAACTAGACATCATGTCTGCCCTATTCCAACACCCACACTCGGAAATCACCAGCATTTGAAGCAATAAATAGACATGGGTTGACATATATGTACAGATTATTTGGCTGCTATACATTCCCACAAGATAAACGACTTGGGTTGAGCTATCAATTGTGGCCAGGTTGCTTCTGAAAAAGAAACTTATAGCTCAGTGGGTTTTACAAGTTGTATTTGTACGTGATTTGCTTAGCTTTACTATACTTTGCACTCCTATCGTGTTGTTTTTGTATTGTTTTTGTAACTTTCTGACCCACCCTGGCTGGATATCTGTGAAAAAGAGCTCTTGTCCTCTTGTTTTTATCTTTTGTCTTTCTTTGGAATTTTCACTTAAATTCTAACTTAGCAATCTTTGAAATACGTAATCGACCAGGCTATGCGTTAATTGTGTGTTGACCGACTCTCTGTGTCGTTTTACATAATATTTCGATACTTTGCTAGGTTATTTAATTTTAGTGTGTTTCTTTCTCCCTCTAAGCCTGCGTACTTCTCTACGCGTCTCCTCGTACTCATTGACATGTCAATGTTGTCTCTAACCCCTCCCTCTCGCTGCCTCCGCCCCCCTCTGTCTATTTAAGGCCACCCCACAGAGACGATCACCCCTCTCTGTACCTGTGTTGCTCTCTCTCTATGTATCTTGGTGATATCTGTCTGCTTATATGTCTGTCTATAGTTTTCTGGTTAGATTTTATGTCGCTATTTCATTATACCTGATGATGATTGCTTGTGTTGCAATCGAAACGTCGTATGCTATTATTTAATTTCTTATTTTATCTTTATACGTGACTTTACCGAAAGAACCAAAGAATAAGAGCTGTGTAGCTCCTCGGATTCCTCCAGTATAAATAAATGTTATGATTCTGACCTGCTATGATTAATGTAAATGATGGGGGGGATGGTGGGGAGGGGGAAATCATGACATCGCTACCGTTCAGTCTTTAAACAATGAGAGTACCACACCGCAACAGTGGTAAAACCCCGATACTTTCACGGTTATCCAGCGAAGCATTAATAGTACAGCGATTAAAACATTTAAATTGTATTGGACCACAGCATCAATAAAAAAATGTTCTATGCATCGTAGAAGCCCCAGCGATTATCATCCTCACCTCTGACTTTCCCTCACCTTGTTTCATGTTTCTTCACCTACACAATCACAGATGGGTTCATACTTTTTGTTTTTTTCGGTAAAGTCACGTAGGTAAAACAATTAATACAATTTTACCGAAAAAACAAACAGTATGAATCCTTGCAGTCACGAAAGCTTCAAATCTAGAATACACACATGGGTTCTTTATGTGAGTATAATGTTAAGAGTGATGATTCACGGTCCTTTATTAATGCACTACCGGTTGGAGGAAGCCTTCCCAGGCCCTGGTGGCTATGGGGTGAGAAGGGTGCTAGTGTAGGATGATAATTAACAGGGAGGGAGCCGAGTTGCTGGTTCACACACCACTCGCCACTTCTGTGAGCTCGCGATGGCAAATCCAACTCGGGTTGCCGGCCACAGTGAGCGAACCACCGTGCCACCGCTCCCCCAGCCGCCTCTATCTTCGCCTGCGTGTGAATCTATTTTTGCGATAACGTTTTGAAGCTCAGCAAACATGAGTTATTGTTTTAATAAAAAAAGAGCAGCTGCTGGATAAGATTTCCTCTTCATTACCTCTAACTGCAAATGCCCATTAATGAAACATTCCTGTATATTATTATGCTGTAGCTTCGGGCTTGCTGCCTATATTTTTTCTACATTCATAATTCTCGATGTTGCAGAAATCATTAAATGTTTTTTTCTCCCAGCGCGGGTGACAGATGCATTCATTAACGTGCGTTCAAGTGTACAAAGGTGGTGTTTGAATAAATGTAATTTGCTTATTTTGTTCTGTACGTAGATTCTCGCCGTTACCGTTTGCTTAATGAGTTCATTTCGCCGTTGTGTTCACGCTGTACCCACCACAGATTAATCTACACTGAGGTCCGAGCTTTTCATGATCTACTTCGCTTTAACTTTCTGCCAATGTCCTCTACTTAAACAGGTGAGAGAGAGAACATAAAGATGAATTCTCTCTTTTGGCAATAAAACTTGCGTGTGTATATGAGGACATGTCGCAAAGATAGGGTCAGTCACGAGGCACCTGAGCGAGTGAGTTACATAAATCCGACGATGTTCTCGAAGAGCTAAGTAAGCCGACACTTGGCAGATATAGAGCCGAGTGCACGCTTAGAAGTACGAACGTTTAAGCAGTTTTGGGATTTGAACGTAGGCCGATGAACATATTCACCGCAACGTTTTGAAGGATGCAGACTCCATATATGACGCATCTATATAAAATAGAAACGACAGCTAACATTGTACATTTTAAACCCCCCCCCCCCCAAGAAAAAAATTGGGAGCTAAATCTTTAATGCCCATTCATTAAACATTCCTGCTCGTAATTATGCTTTTGCTTTGGGCCATTTATATGCTGTTAAGATTATAATTCTCAACATCAGATTTTCATAGTTTTGCATATGAAGGTTAGGAATGGAAATTATTCCAGCTGCTGGATAAGATTTCCTCCAAAGAATACCCATATTCTTTGAGTACTCAAGGATATTATTGTTGTATTATATTTCAGGAGTAGTCCAGTACAGGAAAAGTAAAAAGCCCAAAATGTGCTGCCACTAACGAGTAGATCTGTGGACAGTACACCCTCGGGTTAACGGACCCCCATTCAAAGGATTTCAGATTTAACAGACAAAATCTACTGAATCAGAGTTTTGTCCAAAGATCGGACAACACCAACGACAACAACGACAACGGCCTTTGCCCCAACAACGAACTAAGTTCAGTAATGTGGAAATCAGTCCGGTTAATATTCGCATCTTGTCACAGAATGTATTACATTACACGTGTTTTTTTGTTGTTTAAAATAGGTCAAAATAGTAGAAATCAAAGTGGAAAATAAGCTGGTCTAACACTGTTTGAGACTAGGCTCTCAAGAAAGCTGCCTCTGGTGTGGCGCAATCAGTTTCAAAGACAATGCATGTATCCTTCAGAGCATTTTTTTTCCTTGCATGGTCACCACAAGTACGTGTGGTTAATGCAGACAGGATTCCTTGCAAAAGGTTTCTGTTTGGTGTTTTAACATCTTAACACGGAGAGGGTGGAACCCCATTGTTATATTTTGATCCTGGCAAGAAAGGTTCCCATAGTATCAGGAAGTAGTTTGCATGTGGTAGGGTGTGATTTAGTGCTCAAAACACTTTTGTCATTTGGCCATTCACGGACAATCGGATTCTGCAGACACACCTTCCACCCTATGAGTCCGTTAAACCGAGGGTTCACTCTGTATTGCTTTTGTATGTTATGATGCAATGTTATGATGCAATGTATGTTATGATGCAATGACACTGACGATGTGGCTGGGATGCAGAAATCCCCTTGCCTGCGGTGATGCAGGGGACCACTATCGCGGATCGCATCATCCGCGGGCCAATGCGTGCTACGTGCTCCGCTTAACGAAAGCATCGCAGATAATCGGAAGAATATGGCCGTTGGTAATTGGAGTTGTCGTGGACGCCATGTCTCCCACGGATGATAAGAATCACGGGCGATTGGGTAAACGGATAAGAGGAAGCTCTACGATACTGGCGCAAATGTTGCCGGGTGGCACTGCGGCTAGAGCGACCGATCTCACAGTCGAGATTGTTTCTCCAGTCACGTGAGCATGGGGACACGTTGACATTTGACCCATGCCTGACAATTCAGGACATTGCTGTGATTGAAATACGGCTTTGCTTGTCGTTACTTTTCCAGAAGATGAAACCGAATATCCTCTAGAGCAGGGGTCCCCAACCCCCGGGCCACGGACCGGTACAGGTCCATGGCCTGTTAGGAACTGGGCTGCACAGCAGCAGAAGGTGAGCGGTGAGTCCGCGCGTAGCCCGCCCCTATTGTTTTATTGACCACTTCCGTCCGCGCCTCTTTCCCGCACTGCGCACTTGTCTCAGTCACAGTGTTGGTAAGCCCACAAGCTCTAACCCCGAGCCAAAATGAGTAAAAAATTAAAGTCGCCGGAGAGCTTCTTTGAAAAGGGGGAAAGACCCAATGATGAACCCCCCCCCCCCCCCCTGGTCCGTCAAAAAATTGTCTTCCACAAAACCGGTCCCTGGTGCCGAAAAGGTTGGGGACTGCTGCTCTAGGGCAGTGTTCTTCATTGCAAGACACGCGCGTGCCACTGGTGGCCCGTGATGGCCTTTAGTGCGGCACCCCGACAATACACGGCATGTGAAAATACCCCATCGTGCTGTCAAACCTAATGGTTTCAAATGTGTGGCAGCTCTCACACTGATGATGTCTTATCGGTGAAAGAGGCCCCCCTCTGAAAATTAGTGAAGAACATTGCCCGAGAGCTTGCCCAATAGAGGCCCTCCCCCTAGCAGTGACCTGAACGAGTAACTGCATTGTCAGAGAAGTGGAAACAGGTTTGTAAAAAGATAAAGAACTGTCCGGTTGTAAGCTTTAGTTGTTCCCATAAAAACTACATTCATTAACATCCGCATGCGAGCAGTGCAGTAACAGACCCTGCGCGAAGTTTTAATCAAAACAAACAAAATATAAATCCATGAAAACCGTGCGTACAGCATGCGTAGAATGAATCACATTTAAACACACTTGATTCAATTTCCCAAAAAATGTCCCACTGACAATACACATAATTTCATTAAGTTTGTTTCTTAACTCTAATTCAATATTAGCGGTCATGAAACTGTTCCGTCCTTTTTATAACCTACAAGTAAAGGACTTGTTTTTTTTTAATAAGTGCTGTTAGCGAGCACCTATTAAGGCTGGCATAATGCAATTTGGGAGGGGGGATGGAGGGCATAGCCGGCGCAACAGACGCAAGCCCGCCGTCATCTCTCCAGTGCTCATGTCGATAACCACACCGCTACTGGATGAGATGCTTCGTTTTAGGCTAAGTCTACCTAGTGGAGGCCAGAGCCAGATTTAGATGCCGATTTGCACTGGAGTTGCATGCGCATCACGGTTGAGATTTTAACCCAGGGTTTCAGGATCGTAGCGTGGTGCGTAAATCACCACGGCGATTAATTATAATATGCCGTCCGATTTATCTAAGGAGGTTTTCACTGAGACGCAGGATTATTATACCTTGAATGCTTTAAAAGGGCTCACCCCACATTACTTGCAGGAACTAATACATTTATATATTCCATCAAGGTCATTAACAGCTTCTGATCTCCAACTGCTCAGCACTCGGGCTTTTGTTTTGCGTGGCACCCAAGCTATGGAACGCCTTGCCACTTGAAGTCAGGCAATCAGGGTCGGTAGATAGATTCAAGTCTGCTGTGAAAACCCATCTCTTTAAAGTGGCCTTCCCTCTTTAGTTTGGTCGGTTGCCCTGGTTCTGTTTTTGTTTCCTGCTTTTCATACATTGTGCATTGCGATCTTAGGATGGAATGCGCATTATAAATATGAATTATTATTATTATACATCAGGGTCCCGTGTAGGATTTGAGCAAATCTATTCAAACCGAATTTCTTATTTTTAAAGGAACTCGTGAGTGTCTGGAGAAAACTATAAATCAAAGAGAATATATTTAGAAGGGCTGTCCAAGCCTGGTTAAGATATCATTGGCTACTTCTCTTCGCTGTGACTGGGAATACAACTCAGACGTCTGGCTCCAAAGCGCAATGCAGTCGAGAGAGGTATCACATTTCATTTTCAAAGGACTATCATCTGGTTAGAGGACATACGTTGTACAATATGTACAATGTCTTGAACTCGGTGTACTAGTGGGCACGTCACTTTCCTACGAGAATGCATGTATTGTTTCTGTCATAAATGGAATAGTGCAGACAGTTCAACTCCGTTTAGGTAGATCTCATTCAGCAGTTAATATGTTTTTGTCTTTCCGTGCTGCAGACTGATAATTACTAAGCAGAGCAGTCTACAAAGCAATATCCATAATGTCACATTTCATTTAGTTTCTTGTCAGATACACACGGCGTGGTGATATAGAAAAACGTAACAAACTTTATTAGCTTTGCACACTCAATTATTATATTGAGGCAATATTCATGACCATACATCTTTCTTACGGCATCACAACGCAGTAGTATATTTTATCCATCTGCTGATGCATTGATTCAAATGCTTAAGGAGATTATTATGCTATTTGTTTTTTTTATCTCACGATACTACAATGTAATAATCCAACGAGGGGCCTGCCACCGCACGTGCCGATTTCACATCGCACCATCTGCATTTGGAGCACTTGACTCTCAGTCGTCAAGTTAAGAATTCAAATACTGGTTGGGGTTTGAGACTCGGACCCATCAGAACTTCTGCGGAAGGCACAGGTTTGTCGGACACGTTGCCTGAAGAACCACGGGGGGATTGGTCTGTTGCTATTTCGACGGTGAAATTCACGTCACTTGACGTTTGCGCTCCCGTTTTTTCCATTGTGGCCGATTACTGGATGACAGTCGTGTACACGGAGAATTTTTTTTTCAGATCGTCGTTTAATTGAACGATGAGTTAAAGAGGAAAGGCGAAGATTGCCAAGACGACGAAAGTGCTGAGCGTAGCTTTGGATGGAGTGGAAGCGTTGTACAACTGAGAAAGGTCTAAGTGAGACGCGGCTAAAACCGTTCGAGACATGTGACATATTGCAAAAAAATATAATGAAGTCATACATATTTATTTACCTATGAACAAATGTATTGTAGAAAGGTAAATTCATCAAATATAAATCAATCACTACACTTATTTCTTCGAACAAAGAACATTTTCTTCTATGCCTTGAGCTGTGGGAAAGTCATTAATGATGTAATCACAATTAATTTGCTTGGTAGTGGCTTTATATGTGATTTGGCCCTTATATATAATTAATTTAGAGCGTTATGGGATGCTATTAGCATGAATAGCGAAATATAAAATGAAAGTGTTATTATTAAATGAATGCTCCAATGGCCACGCTACTGCAGCTCAGCTGTTACTTCAATATGGAATGGAGGGGCTTTAAGGAGGGCCTACAAAATATGAGGGCCTGAAGCCTTATTAGCCTAGGGGTTAACCAACCCCTGCTCACGCCAGATCAGGTCACCAACCTCACCATTGGCAAATCAATCCCAGGAATCTACCAGTAGCATCACAAAATAGTTTGTTAAACTCGGGTATGGATCTTAATTTAATATTCACTATGCAATACGCAATTATATTTAATTTTTCTATGGTCTAATGTTAGTGTCCTATAAGCTATCTGATGATCACCTTGGTTCCAATGGTACCACATTTATCACAAACTGTTTAGCGTCTGTAATCCTGCACCGAGGTTTTCTCACACAGAGACCGACACACTTTTTCCCCACACCTAAATATAGAAACGTTTTTAACGTTTTCATCTTTAACGGGATGATGGATGGAGACAAAGATAATACATTTGCGGGAGCACAAAGAGTTCTATTGGGAGTGCTATTAACTAGAAACCATTCAAACTCATCAACCAAATGGCAAAATGAAACTGTGACAAGCAAATGTGCAATGCCACCATCCATTATCCCAATTTTTTTTCCTGTAATTTCCAAACCTATCACTACGTGAAAAGTGATGTGTGACTGGGTGGCTGGGGGGGGTTATAATGCCCATGTCGCTGTGTTCCTGGATTCAAACCCAGCTTCAGCCGCTTGCCATGTAATGGTTATAATGGGTCCTCAAATACGGTGAGTTGATGGTCTCATCTCATTGACAGTAAAATAAATTAAACGAAATAAATGTGGGTTTTCACTAAGTTTTGTCCAGCTCGTCACCCAGAGATGAGGTTGTACATTTTTACATTCGTAAATACGTCCGATTCGTAGGTAGGTTTTCGCGGTTGTGTTACGCAGTCCGTGTGTGTGTGTTTTGGGTTGTGTCACACTTTGTTCGGTATTAGGTCCACTCGCTGGTTTGCTTCTTCAGGAGCTGAATTGGAGACCGTGAGAGCTGCTCCATTTAGTTCCTAAACAAGCTCCCAGCACATTGGTGCGAAACGTCGGACACCCATGCTGAATAACGTGCGGCACAGCGGGAAATCAGTGCAGAGCTATTCCTCTTGCTGAGAATGGAGTGACTCTCTTGAGAGCACTTAGTAAGAGCGTCTTGTAGGAGAGTGATGAACCATTGATTGATGGACTCAAATCTATTTTTATACTCATGGTGCACGTATCAAACCTTGTGTGCAAAGATTTAAAAAAAGATATAAGTGCAAATTGCAGACCAGTAATGCGCGAAGGGCACACTTATGTAAACAGAGTGAAAAACTAAAAATCGAATGGAAAGAAGGGGAAACATTACAAACGAGAAAGTACAAAGAATATAAAACATCATTGATTCCTGGATCACATTGCAACACCAAATTGCCACCCTGTATAGTGACAATTCAGCGAATCGTCACACTGAATGAAAAGGTACGAATCTGTTTACGGCTCAGAGCTAGCAGTGGAAATTAAAAATTCCTATGGCAACAACCGGTCGACCTTCAGGGGTGCCGCAGTGGCGAGATGTCAACTACCTCGCCTAGCATGGAGGAGGTTGTGGGTACAATCCCGACCCTGGCGCCTGCATATGTGTAGTTTGCATGTCTCTCTCCCCATGTGGATTTGTCCCTGGGTCAACCGGTGTGTCCCTCCACAATTATAATCAACATGCGTTTAAGAGTATTTGGCTGCTATAAATTCCCACGTGATAAGCCACTTCGTAGAGCTATCTGACAAAGTGCTATATAGATCTGTGGGCCTTACCTGCTAAAGTAAAATAGTTTAGTTGAGACATCCTAAAATGTGGTTCTCATTTAAACACAATTTGCAACTGCCACAGGCTGTGTGCAGCAAAGCCCAAAATTATTCTTCACGAAAACGACCGATGTTGTCTTAAAAGGAAAATCCCATCACGTCGCACGTTTAAGATGTACCCTGAGATCACGGATTATTCTCCTCAGCTTAAATTGAACGCAGCCCCGAACCGGCTTCTCTCTATAACCGCAATCATACGGCAAGGGCCTGCAGCGGTTGCATATGCATTCCCTCGGTGTTGTAGGTTTCCAGCAAGAGTCAGTCGGGGTTCGAGTGAAATGTTAAACCAGTGGGCTTCTTGTATGTACGCATGTACGTATGTTGAACTTCTTTCGCACCGCACGTAGCCAAACGTTCTAATTGTCGACTGGCCCCACGTTCGTTCGTCTGCCACGGTGACTCGCCATGAAGAATTCCACATGAGCAATTGTAAATGAGTTGTATTTTATAACCGCGGCGCTGTTTTATAATTATTATGCATTAAAGGTACTGTAATGGCATTGTAGGCGAAGCTGACATGCTGAATCGATGTACGCACGCAGAATGCGCAAAGCCTTGGCTCTCAAGTAGAAAGGCTGGGAGATCCAGTGCGTGGGGATCACTGGACCCATCATCATCACCACCACAATTGAACCTTATGACAGGACCCCAGGGTCCCGAATAATCGGAAGTCAAAATCGCAATTAACTAATGTATTTTTGTCGACTCCGTCCCACCGCGCACATAAACGCCGCGATCCACCTGGTGCGGCTCGTTCTGTTGTCGTGTCATGTCCAAGCGCAGCGAGGACGAATGCGCAGAAGAAACAAAACTTTGAAACTTTGATTAGCGCATTGTATAGAGCTCTTCGATAGGAATAGATCGCCGTGCCGTTCGCCTTCAACAGACATAAAATGACGTCGCAACGCAGTTCATGCGAGAGCCGGGGGCTTATGGGACCCCGGGATCCCGCCATGAGGTTCAATTGTTAAAACAAAGTCAATAAAATACACACACTTTTTAAATTACTTTTTTGTTTATTTCTTGTTTATTTTTTGTTATCATAATGATTACAAATCTTGTTTTGTTTACTCTTCCAATGATCGTGCAGTTGTATTGCATCTGACATGGCATGAAATGAAGAAATGTCCGTTTGGAATGCCCACAGTGATTTATGTTTCAAATCAACTACTGAATTTGTCAAGACATTTCAAGTTAATCTCATCCGCACTTGGTGTCGCGCCATTTTAGCCATCCTCAGAAGAGTCTTGGAAATGTTCAATCCACAAAGATGAAAATATCCAAATTCAAGTCACATGGAAAAATATTGCTTGTTGGCTTTCTGTGTGTTTTTGTGCAGTGACTGGTGCGCCAGGGTGAGACCATCTGCTCAGGTGTACTCCCTACACCTGAGCACTCGGGAACTCATAAGCACCGGATTCGTGTCTCCGACATGGCCATTATGAATCCCTTGAGCCACTCAGCCCTCTATATATATAAAAAAATGACTGTGCTTAGGATATAAGGCTTGATTTTCAGATAGCACGCGCACTACGTCAAAAGGTCAGCGCGACCAATGCTGTCGATGGCGCTACACCATGCAATCGCTTTCTTTCTATTGCCAAATGCTGCAACTGTAACACAGTTGCAGTCTCATCACCACCACCACCACTACTGGCAGAATGCTGCTGTTCCCCTCGGTTGCTGACCTCTGAATGCCCCTGCAATGCTCGTCTTGGTCTATCCTACACGTGTGCTTCTTTTTCTTATTGAAAACGGTAAGAATCAATTTCTCACCGTTTCCTGCCAAGGTATTATTTGCATCTGTTACATGCACCTATTAATTATCAAATGCCAGACACTGTTCCTCCAGTTCTTTCCTTAGACAGTGCAATGACAGGGTGCCACCTGTCGGCCAGGAGGGGTAATCACAGGTATGGGCGCCTTATATAATAACCAACTAGAAGGGGGCGTATCTGGGTTAAAGGTTAAAGGCGGGGTCAGTCGGGAAGCTCCAGGAACCTGCTCGAAGGTTCTAGAAGGAGGCGTGGCCGGAGGCGGGGCCTGGCCACGCCGGGAAGTATATAGGGGGGACGTAACCGAAGGTTCGGGGCTGTCGCGGGGTCCCGGGTCCTGGCTGCGTCGCTGCTCGCCGTCATCTCTCTTCGTCGTCCGGCCGCGTGGCCGATCCTCTGCACGGCTCCCATCGTCGTCATCGCTACCTTAGTCAGCAAGCTATGCAGTTAGACGCCGACGATGGGGCTGTGTAGAAAGGTTGGCTGTGTGTAGCTATGTAGATACGTTTCTTTATATCGCCCAGTGTTTGTGCCCAAGTGTGAGACGTAAATACGAAGCCCTCTACACGTTGCGTCTCGGAAGTCACTCATCACAGACGTTTCTCATACATCAAATACCAAGTGAAGTCCCCTCCACTATATTTTGAACAGGGAAGAAATCTGTTTGAATGTTTGTCAAACCGCACACAAAGTCGATGTCTCCACGTAAACTAAAATAAAAATTCGTCCATCATCCAGACAAACTTTTTTTCCCCAGTAGCATTTGTTTAAGCGGTTTCTCTACTTCAGGGTCTGGGCAGCAAGCACACCTATTAAAGGGACTTCCCGTTTGTTCGTGACAAATTAACGATCCTTCACCAGGGCACACGGTAAGTTGTATATGGCTCTCTGCTACATCACTTGGTTGAGCAGCAGTTCAAATCCTAGCCAGATTTAAACGATCATCGTCGGCCCTCTGGGGTCGGTCATGTCAGCACCACCGTTAGGGTGTTGCTGCTGTTCGCGAGATAAAGTTCCCCAGTTCAACCCCAGTCAGGGATCAACTCAGCCCATCCTCCGTAGTCATTAAAATTAGTACAGCTTTGGAGGTGGCCAGGTGGCTTAGAGATCAGAGCAGTCAGCTGGCACGGCTAAGATGCTGGGTTTCAAATCCCTGCCGTAAAAAAGTGTGGAATTTTAACCGGTGACACAGCTCATCAGGGGCTGATCGTCTCCGCATGACAAGTGTCACCAACGCAGAATGCTCATCATTGCTCATTATGCATAACTGGACCTTCGTCATATCTTCCATCCTTCTGCCAAATATTGTACATATATATAAAAGGGAAATTTGTGAATGTGTGTCTGTTCGAAATTTCGAAATGTTTAGCTTACTTCCCAACATGAGACAAACTTGAAATTTGGCATGTGGGTAGCTTCCAGACTGTACACGATACAAAAAGTAAACAAATGACTTTTGTATTTTAGGAGGGGGGGGGGGCGCAATAATGGATGTAATATATTGCACGGCAAGTGAGCGATGACGTCACATCTGTGATGTCACCCGCATGCGGCAGCGTCACGCAGTGTGCCTGCTGACGTCACGCATCCCCCCCCCCCTTTCGCGTAGGCCGTGTATTAATCCAAGACAAGAATCCAAGTCTCGGGCGAAGCTAGGTAGTAAAGCTAGTCTGACATAATTTTTAAGGAACACCAGGATCCATGATATCATCATCATCATCGCACACAAACATACCATCATCACTGCACTCATCACAGTTTATTACCACATTACAGCTTATCAAAAATGTGGGCTTGTGAAAGATTTATACATTTTCTTTTCATGTGTTTTATTATTATTGTTTGTATAATATTGCGGGCGTTTTGTTTGTGCACATGTGTGCTTTGTTTTGATATTTATTTAGTTATTTACTTTATTTTCAGTTGGCTTACCCTGTAAACAAACTGTTGGAGACATGTAAAGGTCACAAAATGTCACTTGCGTTCAAAGCGCTCCATGCTAGACACCACCACTGCAGCTACCTTAAATAACACAAAAACAAAGATCCCCCGTGCAGCCAGATTCTATAGGCAAGTGCTGTTAGCGAGCTCCTCATCAAAGTCAGCACACAGATCGTGGTGTAGCCAGAACCACACCCATCCGACTTTGTCTCCCCAGTGCTAACATCTCAGCAGGTACTAATTGAAGGCTTCATCCGACCTATAGACATGCACTCACACACACTACAAACATATATACACACCACACAGGCGCAATGCAAAAGCACATTACTACACACACACATTTTGCACACATACATGCACAGGAAATTGCTTTGAGTCCTGGCCATGCAGCTTTATCCAGGCCTGCCCACCATCATAAATATTATTAAGTATCATGAGCAGAGACTCTGAAAGCACAAAGAATGACTCCGAACCCTGGCATCGTGTCAGTATCTTAAGCATCGACCAGCCCCAATACAGCAAACGTATAAAGTTACGTCAAAATTCCCTACATCTTTTGCCGCAGCAGATGGTCAGATTGGGCATCTGTGCCTGACCATCCCTGCGGGAATCCACACGGGGGACCCTGCAAGTTTCTCCTTAGTCTGCCTGGCAAAGCGATGTTGACTTATCGCCAGGCGCTCTCCTGCGCTCCGAAGGGGGAGACGGTCCCAGCTGTTGTTGGAGCCGTTACAGCTTCCCTACTTGTAAGGAAGGAGCACGATGGCCTCCTTTCGATCTTGCGCTACCAAGGTCGAGCAGTTGTGAAGATGCAGAGGCAGCTCGCACAAAGTATGTCTATTCCTCAGCAATGGACTTGGAAGGTCTACCCCCCGCTCGACGCTTTACCTCCATGACAGAGGACACCCGCAAGTCACTCACTGGGTGTGGCTTTTTCTCCCAACCTCTGAGGCTCATCATCTCACACAGGCGTGGCCGCTCTTTCCCAAGACCTCACATTGCTCCAATTAACCAGAACTAGGAATTGCATCTCCAAGCGTCCGCGTTTACGATGGTAAATGTAGCAGCGCTGCAAATAACACATACGGAGACAAAGATGCCCCCGTATAGCGTGAAGATACTTTTGGAGCAAGTGCTGTTAGCGAGTGCCTATGAAGGCCGGGTGGGGGCGGGGGTCACCACGCCCAACCATCTCTGCCTCTCTCGTAGCGATGTTTACACACCGCACCAGGACCGGTTCAGATAATCGCCAACAATTCTGACTGTGAGCCGGAATCAAATCTCGGGTCACCGGGGTCAAAGGGTGGTGCGCTAACCACTACAGCACTGCTCCTCACGCAAGCACACAAAGATCCCCCATATAGCCTTAACAGACTGTAGGGGCAAGTGCTGTTAGCGAGCACCTATGAAGGCCGGATCGGTACACGAGGGGGTTGGGGGGCCAGCACCACGCCCGACCGCCTTTGTCTCCCCAGTGGCAATGTTTACACACCGCACCAGGTACTCATTTGAGGCTGAGTCGACCTAGGGGAGGCCCGGGACCGGTTCAGATGATCGTCACCGGTGTTGGCCGTGAGCGGGAATCGAACCCGTGTCGCCGGGTTCATAGCGCCCGCTACACTATCGCTCCCCACAAGCACACGCACACATATGTTCTCCTGTCGAAAACAAAACGTAAATATCCCCACGAGTCCACGTCGGGGGAGCAAGTCAGGGCAAGCGTTGTTAGTGATAGCTGACATTCGGGCCACGGGGAACGGTGGCGCGTGCGCCATCACCCCTTCCATGACTCACGGTGTCTGTCACCACGGGGAGGTATGGGGGGGGCAGACACCAGCACGCCGTGTCCTTTCGTTTTGTCGTCCCTTGTAGCCACCCCTCTGCACGTCCTCAACAAACCACCGCACACATCGGTGTGTCAAGTGAAGCCTATCTTTATATTATTACCGACCGCCATAATTGGAATGTGGTGGAAAACTACGTTTGTGGCCACTTCATTAGCAGACCAAGCCAGCATCGGACTTGCTTTGCCAGATTATATTTTGCAAGCTGTGTCGCTGTATTCGTGTGATTTATTTTGCACTTTTGCACTTGGCTCAGCGGTAGAGCAAGCGGCTCGCAATCGGAAAGTTGAGTTAGAATCCTGGCTGAGGCTTGACTCAGCCCATCACCCCTTCAGGGTCGATAGAATTAGGACCAATTTGTGGGGAAGTCCACAGTGGTTGTTCTATTGGATGTATTTATCCCCAAAATAGGATCATGCAATTTCCACCACTGTCTGTAAACAGGTTGAACATAGTCTCGGTGCTCATGGTGAAAGTTATCACCTTGACTTGAAGTTCTAAGATGGTCGAGCGGGGTCACAGAGCTTAGCGCATTGCGCTATGAGCCCCGTACCCAAGTTCGATTCTCAGCTATGGCTCCCGTAAGGCTGGGAGGCTCAACCACGCAATCACAGAGCGAGTGGGCCTCCTCTGAGCTCTTTAAGACGTCCGCCCCACCTACTCCTCTAACAGCTCCGCCCACTCGTCAGGTATTCCAGTCCGCTACTCAGGTATCTCCGCCCACTGCTCAGTAGCTCCGCCCACCGTACAGGTAACCACGCCCACTGCACAGGCAGCCCCAACCCCACATCGTTGATTCGAGCTTTGTGCCGGTCAACGTTAAACGGGGGACAACATTTTAGATTTACTAAATCTTCGGGACATCGGTACAGCCTTTCTCAATCCGAGACTTCCCCAGCCAAACAGCGACCGCTTGGTAGCCTTCGGTTTTCATCAGCAGAGTGGTGTCTTTTTCATTGCTTTCATGGCTTTATTTTGGTGATTTTGAAAAGTGTATTGGTTTAGCCATGTTTGTTTGTTGTAGTACAGAGTTAGACTGATGGCCTTAATCTAAGTTGTCTTGTGGCTGTTGTTGTTGTTGTTTGACTTGCATCCCACTGGGATTTTTGCACACAGCGTTGGTGTACGGTGTTTTTTTCTGCAATATTTTGCTGTCTTTTCTTGGATTTTCTGTTTGCACTTAGTCACATATTCACTTTAAGATGTTTTTTGTTCATGTTTTTGTTTTTTTGTTTGTTGCGGTTGCACCCGATTCAAGAGCCGAATGGCTCACAGGGCTATACCTAATAAATGAACTTGAACTTGTCTAAACTGCACTGACCAGCGTGGTGAAGTATGCTCGAACAAAACGCACACGACGACACGGCGTAGGAAGGTCTTCATCCAGCAGCGGATTGACAAAGGGCTCCAATTGTTGTTACGCACTGATGTCTTGACAGGCAAGACTCATCTCCCTGCTTTGACGAGCTGATGCGAGCGAGGTATGGGTGGCCGATCAGAGTGTAGTCGGAGCATCACGTGTGATGGGTCTGGCCAGCAAGCCGCTATCCCTGAGGCACCGCTTCCTTTTCCGATAGTGAACTTTATTTTTCGATTTCAAGCTTTCGTGACTGCAGGGATTCATCTTCTTGGTTCTTTCGGTAAAGTCACGTAGAAGGGACGGCTGCTTGCGTCCTGAGGACGGCTGCTTGCGTTGTGGCCGAAACGTCGTGAGAATTATTTTATTATGTTTTATTTTTATTATTTTATTATTTCCCTTCAACGTGACTTTACCGAAAGAACCAAGAAGATAGTGAACTTGTACCTTCGAGATGCAAACTAAAAACATTTTGTACAAAGTATAATCAATGTAATAAAACAATGTAAACGGTACGCGTGAAAAGACGAAGCATGAAAAATTCACGAGATGAATATTCTTCACCGTTATTACCACGCTCCCGTTTCGTGTGCTGCAAGTATTATAATTACTTTGCAAAATCAAATAAAAATATTAAAAATAATATATCAAGTGTAAACCTTCTTAGTTTCTGTTGCAAAAAAAAAACCAGACTTGACGGTGCAGGCCTGCAACTTGGCAAATGGATCGCCAACGTGCGTTCAGAACGGAACGTCAACGTGCTGTGCGCAACGTTGAACTTCGTTCTGTTCCTCAAGAAGCCCCCAGCACGTGGAGCGAAACGTCGGACACCGCGCCGGACAACCCACGCGCCGCGACCCCCGACAACCAATCGGAGAATTGTGCAGCGCAAACGCGAAAACCACCTGCAGTCGTATAATTAAACGGACGGAGGCAATTACTCAAGACAACGTACATTTCTCGCCTGCTGAAACAAGGGGCATACACCTGAAGAAGCGAACGCACACACACACGCACACACACGCACACACACGCGCACACACACACGAACACACGCGTACCGTTCAGCACTAATATTATTGGTCGCGAAAGCCTACGCGTTAAACTGTATATTTGGAGTGTGCAATATCTCTATCCCTGTTTTGGCGTAGATTTTTCTCCGGGTTCTCCGGTTTTTCCCTCCATTTCCGTGTGATAAGCCACTTCGCTGGGCTATCTATTGTGGTCAGGTCGCTTCTGAAAGAGTGGTCCTTACATGTAAAAAAAAAACCTTTTAGTTTTAAGAGCTTGACAAAATACTAAAACGTTACATTTCCATGGAGGCGCGTTGCGACGACCACGTCCAGAGTTACACCATCAAGTATGCACAGTGATTTACATACGGATCTTTAATTGGGCTCAGTGAAAGTTAAGGGGGCCACTAATGAATCAATCACAAACGCGGGGCAGCTCAAACGGTGCTTACGCGGGCATTTCTCCAGCAAACAAAAAAAAAGCAATGTCCAACGAGCCCTTGGAGAGAGGCATTACCCCGTGTCTCCGTGACAGCCGCTCTCCATTACCGTTCCAGAAATGCGCCTCTACGTGCCGTAGGACCAAACAAGGTAGCAGCGCCGCCCGGCTGGGGACGTTATTGCATTCGACACCGAGGTATTGCTCAATATGAGCAGCGTTTTGGTGTTGCCTTCACGGGTAAGTAACTTCGATGCAGCAAATCCCCCCAAATGCAATAAATACCAAATTTGGTCAAAACTCAAATGAGTTTGTAATGCATCGATGACACTCCACAGGCAAACTATCTTCAATGTCTCGACAGTGGTAAATCCCAAATTTATATGGGTGTGGGCGGGGACGGGGGGCGGTCGGGGAGAGGGGAAGTCTTCATCTCCAGAAGGTGGCAACTGTTTGAGTGATGTGGGGGTGTGCAGCACCCGGAGCCATCGTCAGCACGAGCCTACGCATAACAAAAACATCGGGCTCTTGCTAATCGTTGTCTCGAAAGGAAATGGTTAATTCTTTGTTTTATCGCTGGGGGAAATGAAAAATATATAAAACGAAACTTTGCTCTTGTCCAATACTTGCCATAGCAGACACATTAAAATTGATTGTGGCACCATGTACTTGTGCACAGAAGTCTGAAAAGCCAATTTTTATGTTGTGTTATTTTTTAACTTTCCTGATTGTTACAGAACAGAGTTGCGTTTGCGTGTGTCCTTTGCGAAAGGACATGTATAACACGAACGCAGGCGAGTCGTGCGTGGATTGTATCTGCGCACGTGTATATTTGTGTCTGTCTACGCGTCTGTGCCGATGTCTGCGTGGAGGGAGCGCTCAGCACACTGCGCAAAGATATTTCCTGGCTGTGGATAATATCAGTGTTCAACATAATACAGCGGCAAATGACCACACCAGTCTCGTGTGTGCTAGGCACCTAAGTCGATGTCCACTGATAGAAAAATTTGCCCGGCAAGATGTAGGCCCACAATCCCAGCAACGAACGTAATATCCCTCGTCATGACACACAGCAATGGCTGTTGGTGACTTGGCCTGGCCCTTCCCAAGATACACTCAACATGATAGAATATCTCAGAAATCACTCAGGTAAAACAATGAAAGGTGGCCGTGGAGGTGTGATGGCTCGACAGTATGCATGCTGTCCCCAGCCTTAATAGGTGCTCGCTAACAGCGCTGGTTCCCGACAGTTCCTAATACCTCAGACGATAACTGGCTGTGACTAAGTCACCCTGAAGGCATCCAATGCCATATGACCTCAGAAGGGAAGCAAACTTGCGCCTGGTTATTGCACGCATAGGTGACAGGCTGGGCTTAAAAATATTGTCTGCCTGGGGCTGTGAGGTGGCCAGGAGATGTCAGTACGGATATGGGCTCAGTTTTTCAGTTAATTGTGTATCTATGGATGAGTCTATCTGTACAGAGCGCTGGGTGTTATCCCCTCATGTGCATGGGGTTTTTCCAGATATTCCAGTTTCATCCCACATGGCATATGCTCTCTCCTGAACGAAGATTACGACTTGGTGAACCCTTCCTGGGTAAACCTTTCATGTTACGACTGCAAAATAATGGATATCTGGTATTCAACATTGGATGACAACTTATTCATGGTCTGTAAAGATTGCAACAAGTCAAATGTTAACCGACGGGTTTCTTTTGCACATTCACCTGTGAATTGATCTGAGGACATCATTTTGCTACAATTATGGAATCTGTTTTAACCACGGGCTGGCTAAAACCCGGATTCAAACCCAGGTGGCTCAGAGGTACCGGATCAATGCAATTATCCCTGTGTATTCTGCCCGCTCGCCTGAATCTGTAAAACTCACGGGAATTTCATGCAACTTGAGGGGAGAATTTGAAGAAGTAGAAAAAAACGAACTGGCACTTTCCTGGGTGTGTGGTAATGTTTTTTCAATTACAGTCTCAGTAATTGGAGTTGTAATTAAGGGCTGCCCAGCAGCCGTCATCAGGCTGCTCAGCAATGTGCATGCCTGCGGAATAGGAGGCACGGCTATCCGATCGACAATTTTGTCTCATTTCCCCCTAATTCCTTCTCTTCCCCATGAAAGAACACACAACCCCCGATGCCTTCCCTCTAATACCCCTCCTGTCAATCTCTCTCAACAATGGGAGGTCACTCCTTTCCTTACACTGTGCACAGCCTATAATGTTCTTGACAAATTCCGCTTAATTTCATAAAAGTCCTCGAGACCCGCCCTTCCAGCAACCCACACTGACCGGCGTGGTGAAGTATGGTCGAATTACCTCTATGACGGACGTGACGTGGAGAAGCCTTTCTACAGAAGTGGATTCATGAATGGCTCTACATTGGTATTGTTATTATTATAGACTCAGTATAGAGAATGGCAAATGATGCGTTATGGGCACAGACCACACAGATACCAAGAGGATGCACGGATTTACAGGGATGGCAGCAAAACGAAGCACACAAATCAACACGTGAATATAAACTTTTCAGCAATGAAGAAAATAATAAACAAGCAAAGGAGTAATTTTTTTAACTCATGCAGGAAAAAATATGCATGCAAAATATATGCTGATAGACCAGAATAGATGAACATGAGTATACATGTAAAAAAACAACTTAGACAAATATCCCCCGTATAGCCTGAACAGACTGTCGGGGCAAGTGCTGTTAGCGAGCACATATAAAGGCGGGCACGGCACACGAGGAGGTGGGTGGACAGCACCACGCCCGGCCGCCTTTGTCTCCCTAATGGTGATGTTTGCACACCGCACTAGGTACTCATTTGAAGCTGAGTCGACCTATAGGCGAGCCCCAGGACCGGTTCATATAATCGCCAATGGTGTTGGCCGCGAGCAGGAATCGAACTCGGGTGGCTGGGTTCGGGGCGGTAGTGCGCTAACCACTGCACTACCGCTCCCCAGAGCAAACACACAAACACACACACGTAGGCAGACAGACTGCTACTCGCAAGAAGAGACGGACTGAAAATTCCCCGTGCATGGAATATGGGCCAGGCAGGCAGAATATGCAGAACATAGAAAAATATCACAACAATGTGCACAGGGGAAGCAATGCAGGTGATTTAGGAAAGCTGGGTCAGCATCGCTGCCCATGCTGCCAAGCTCACGAACGCGCGCACACACACCGCATGGCTACTGTGAGCTTACAACGACAGCGCGTCGTGACTTATCAGAGCGCTGTTGCGCCTGCCTGCCTGTCCACCTCGAGCCCACCCCCCCTCCCCAGCAGCGGTCAAAGGTCAACGGATGCGTGCGTTTGTCTGTTTTTGTCGAGTGCACGCGTTTGTATCCACGTCCGCGTGTGTTTTGCCGGCATGTATATATTGTGCTGCGTGTGCTTGCTGCCACGGGCCTCTATAGGATGTGCGTTCTGGGCGTTGTGTGCGTTGTGTTTTGTTCGCGTGCATGTCTGAGGTGTGTGTGTGTGTGCGCGGTGTTTGTGTTGGCTGGGTGTGAGTGTTTGCATATCCAGGGGTGGAGGGGGGGCATCACAGTGGTTCGCGTGCTGCGCTGCGACACCCGGCGATCCGAATACGATCTCCGCTCACGGCCAACATCACTGACGATTATCTGAACCGGTCCTGCGCCTCCCCCCTAGCGTGACTCGGCCTTAAATAGAGCACTATCGGCGATGCGTGGAGAACATCAGCACTCGGGAGACAAAGGCGGCCGCGCGTGGTGCTAGCCAGCCACCCATCCCCTCGTGTTTCGACGCGAATGGTATCCGTTGGACGCGTGCGTGTTCTGTACAAAGACAAAGATCCCCCGTATAGATTTAACAGACTGTTGGGGCAAGTGTTGATAGCGAACACCTCTGAAGGTTGGCACGGCACGCGAGGGGATGGGTGGCCATTTACACACCGCACCAGCTACTCATTTGAGACCGAGTCGACCTAGGGGAGGCCCAGGACCGGTTCAGACAATCGTCACCGGTGTTGGACCGTGAGCGGGAATCGAACTCGGGCCGCCAGGTTCGTAGCGCAGCGCTGACCGCTACATCACCGCCCCCCCACACGCGCGCATGCGGCACGCGGCCCACATGGCACGCGCATTTGCAACAGCGCGGAATGCCATCTCGCATTTAGCGCGCACGAGGAACCGCGCGAGCGCCGATCTCCATTTGACAATGCTCGTTCCAATCATCCGACAGCGGTTATTCTGAGACGGCGACTGCAGCCCTGCCGAGCCGACCAACCGAGCCACCGATTCCCCCCCCCTCCCACCCGCCTTCTCCTTAATCAGCTGCAATCGCCAAAAAGCCCCCTTCTCTCTCGCTCTCTCTCTTCTCCTTCGGAGCCGATGCATGACACAGTGCCACAGCCCCGGCGTGTTGACGTGCTCACAATGCCACCCCCCCGCCGCTTGCCTGACCCAACACTCTTCCCCAGCCCGCCCGCCACTCCACTCGCGCAGCTGACTTGGAGTGCGCAGACATTCTGCGCCTTTTGGTCGCTGAGAGGCAGGCGGCCGTCGCAGCCGCCTTCTGATACCGGGTCTCCGCATGGCTGCGGATGGCGGAGATAATTCAATCATTCGCGGCGAGCGCCTTGCTGGCGAGAGCGGCGCGCGCTTTTTTTTTGTTTAGCTCGTCCTGGGCACGGATGATGCTGCGACGGCCACAGCAGTGACCTCCCGATGTAGGAGGCAGATAGAAAGGGAGCGGTGTTTGAGATGGGCAAACAGATGCAGTCGCTAAGACACTTGCCTCGGTTGCTTGAATAGGGAGATTAACGGTCAAAGGGGGCCTTCCACGCTGCAAGGAGCTTGGGGCAGTGTGAATCTCCACTGCTGGTGGTGAGGATTCTTCATTGTAATGGTAGAACCCCGTCTTATCCACAGAAGAACAGCTGTTGACTCCACTACCATTTAGTTACCCCTCTATTGTGGCCATTCACTCCTGTCAACTTAATAATTTGTATTCTGTGACCGGTTTTTTTAAAACTACATAAAGCTCCCTTGAGTGAAGGCGCTCTGCAGATGTATAATAAGATAAGGTGATGATGATTGAGCATGGGCAGCGATTCGCACTCCTGATTGTGAGCGGGGTACTTCGCATAGGGTTCGTTTGATCGACCGTATGGGGATGTTTCAAATGCCAGAAGAAAATGTGAGAGCACACAGCCATCGCGTACATTAAATACAACGCACCACCAGCACCTCCTGAAGTGGCGCACTGTGGTCCTCTCGTCTTAAATTGCCATCAAAATAATTGTCGCCCCAATGTGACCGAACTACAGCAGCACTGATGCGGTGACGGACAACTGTGGGCCGTTTTCGCTATAAGTGTAGGGGTCATCCGCACCGTACAGTCATCAATTCTCCCCGCTTCAAAGTTGGTAGTATCTGGGAAGCACGCAGGGACTCGAGACAGAGCCTATCCCCACTCTCACCACAATGAGTCCGGGCCACACTACATCGTCACGTATTCAACTCAATGGGGACTAAGCGATGGGCAGACATGTGAAAAGGTCGGATAATGTGAATCTCGATGGTAAACGAGAGTTAGACCGTCAACGAACATACACTGCGTATGTGCGGTCAATTGGTGATGGCGGATACGTGACAGTCGGATATGCGACTTTGTATTGTACGGTCATAATAATGCTGTTTATATTTACAAATATCATTGATATTTAATGTATCATTCAAAGAGGGCGGGCTTGACAGTTATAACGGCACTCCCGATTGGCCCACTGTAACTGCGGATGGGGCTTTACATAGACGCCTGATTGGCCGAGGCTTCAAGTTGGCAGTGGCGATTGAACAAGTGAGGTCACATTTATCGATTTAAAGCTTTCGTGACTGCAGGGATTCATCTTCTTAGTTCTTTCGGTAAAGTCACGTATAAGGGAAATAATAAAATAATAAAAGCAAAACATCATTTTATTATGTTTTATTATTACTTAATTATGTTTTATTTTTATTATTTTATTATTTCCCTTCTACGTGACTTTACCGAAAGAACCAAGAAGAAACAAGTGAGGTCACTTTCCGTTAATTACCTTGCGGTTGCGCAATAGGCGACACAGGCAATCCCAGGAGACAGGTCTTAAACCGAGAAAATACTCTGAACACCCCCCCCCCCCCAAATAAAATGAAATGTCTCAAAGAGTTTGCTGGCTTTGAAAACGAAAAGCGGGGCAACTGCCCCTTCCATCTCTTTTCCCTTCAGTGAAATCTGGTGCAATTTATTCCGAATACAATTTGAGCTCCCAATCTCAGAGCGGTCTGAAGTTCAGTTCTGCATAATGCAACCAGGACGATGATAAATAAAATAAAACACAACAACCAGTGCCTACAAAATGACCGAGTAATAGCCAAACTTTGGCCACAGTGGCAATTTATTAAATGAACATCAACGCCCTTTTTTATAAATAGTTTTTTTCTTTTTGGATTTCTTACCAATTAGATATATCAAGACATTGACACAGAGGACATGTGGGAGCATTCAACCCTTACACACCCGTCCAGGTGACACCACTGCGGCTAGAGAACGCTTGCTTCGTGCTTAAAAATATTGCGGGTTAAAATCCTGGTCAGGTGTTGACTTCACAGATCATCCCACCAGCGTTGCCAAAACAGGTACCACTTTTCTGTAAGAGAAGTGCTTGCTCTACGAATAGGCTGGCCCTCACCATAGGGGATTGTGAAATTCTCACCACTGGCTCTCAAGCATCATCAACCGAGATACGTGCCGATCAAATGCTCGTTTGATCATTTGAAACTGTGGACGGTGAGGATATGACTGGCACTGCGGGGAGTAATCGCCACGCTTGCCACGGAGTCCTCAGCTGCCGACCACCAATCCCCCGGCACTTCAAAGGGGCGATCGTCGCACTTTGCGCTACAAATTCAATTCCAGGATCATTGGGTTTTTTTTTTGCCCGGTTTGTATCGATTCTCGTTTTTCATTTGTCTGTCCCATTTGCCCTGTTTTGTTTGCTCCAGAAATCTAAACATTACAACGAACATTTTCATTTGCATACATCATAAATAGTCAATTTTTATGCACATGATTTGAACCATGCACAATTAGCGTAAGCATCAATATAAATGCATTGCTGCCTGCCTATTGTAGTCATCAGATTAACATTTCCGATGAATTCGTTATTTGCATGGTTCTTTTCGAAACCATAATTCAAATTACAAATTTGGCAGTGACAATCTCTGCTCGTGGCCCCGAGCCGGAGGTGAAAATTCCACATTCCTATCGCCAAGGCCGATATCTCTATTTGACAACAATTGCTGACATACCACAAAGTGCTATTCCATCCAAATCGAAGAGGACACCCATCGCATAGATAGAGCAACACGACCGGTGCATGTAAACGAGTGACATGGATTGTGGCAACACCAGGACCACGAGAGATCGTCACCATCCAGCAGTGGATAGATCATGGCTGACAGTTATGACAATGATGACGATGAGGGTAATGGACAGGCAGTTACACCGGTCAACCTCCAGTTCGTCAGCCGAGCTCTCCGAGCACAGCGCCGCCGGGCTGCCGGGAGAGTTGTCAGATGGACGAGAGTAGAGGACCGGAGGCGGCTGGGCATTGGGTGCATGAAGGATTTGGAGCGGCCGCAAGGTGTTGAGCGCGGGCCGAATGAGGCACTGCGACCGGCCTGACACCGCCACCCACCGCTCTCGCATTCCCCAGGAGACCAGGGCCATGTGGCCGACGCTCAAAATCCAATTGCTGCAGCGGCGCGTGACTTGCTCGTGCTAAATTACCGCCGTGGCGGTATTGTTCCCGTGCCCCCCCCCCCTGCTCCCCCTACGGGCTGCCTTAATTAAGATGATAGGTGTTGCCGTGCTTGCTGCTGTTTTGTCCTAAAACAATGGTGGGGAGGGGGGTGGGTAATGCTGTACGGGGAGGGAGGGCAGGGTTGGGGAGGGAGCATTTTCCCAAGGCTTACAAGGGTTACGATGGTCTTGCATAGCCTACGACGAGACGAATTACTGCCCGAAACATTTTGGCCAATTACGCTAACTCTGCTGCCCTCTCGATCCATCCAGGCCATCTTCTCTTGCTACACAGCCCTCTTGCAATTACGCGTCGAGACTCCGTCGTCAGTAGTTTTTTTTGAAACCCAGAAAATACCGCTTCTGCGTCAAACAGCCTCCCATTGTCATTGCCCGCACAGAGCCCCTTGTCCGTAACGTCAGGCAGCCCCGGCAGCAATTTTTATATTTATGAGTCTGCACTCTGCTGATGAGACTCGGATACATTTACAACCAAGGCTAGATTTGACCTGTTCAAGCAAATGCTGTTCAATAGAATTGAGACCCATTGGCTTGAATTGGAGATTCTGATGATTAAAGAGATGCTTTTCGGTTAATGTACTCATTATTTTATGACTTTAAACACAGTTATACGAGCAGGAGCTGCACTAGCGATGTGACTTCCCAGAAGGACACGGTGTGAGGGCGAAGTGTTGGCTTGTGGCAGCTTGGTCGAGTGTTGCCTTTAGTCGGATGGACAAACGAGTGGCTTTCCCCCCATGGATAATGTGCGAAATAAACAATAATAGTAAACCACAAAATTCGTTGTAAACAGATTTTTCTATCCGACTAATTTTCTTTAACTTTTACAATATTATTACATGCGCCAGAAATAGTTTCTTTTTTCTCTCTCTCTCTCTCTCGAAAGAATACAACTTCTCAGTGTTGGTAGACTTTACATAAACATGTAGCCTGCATAGTTAGAAGCATAACGTAGCCGTTATTTTGCTCCCCACTCTGAGTCAGTTGACATGAATACGGCAGTGGGATTCCCGCTGAAGTCACCCACAAACTTTTCCATCACGAAAGACAGTGTCCCCTTTCCTCCACCGAGCATTGGAGCGGAGCTCATCTAAGCAGGTGACCCTGAGCCAGTGGCGGACATTACACATTCCATTTGGTGGAGGCGATTTTATCCAAAAGACCTAATAACATCGACTTTCCTTCAATGGGTGCACATTTTGAAACAAACCCCAAACGAATGGTGGTGCCGAGTCAAACCTGGCCCGTAGGTAAATAACACGAGGGGGGATTGATCTGCTCGCTGGCTCGCTCCCCCGACGACTACTCGCTCTGGCGTGAGACCAGAAAGGTGGCATTTTAATTTAATTATCTCCGATGTCAAGCAATTTTATTTTTTACGGAGATGCCCTCATAACTGAATGCCGTGTTAAACGTAACAAACGGGAGTGCAAGTCAATTAACTTAGTCCAGATGGTGCGGGAGGTTTTTTTTTTTGCTGTAAATCCAAATCCGGTAAACTCTCACCGGCCACTTTTTTTTTTTACCAGCATTACCCTTCACTGCACGCAGGTGCTGCTACATTGTGTCAAGTCAAAGCCAAGTGTCTCCGTGCTCAATCAAGCTTGCGACGGTCTCATCGCAGGCTTTGTTGGCAGCTCAAAGTGAGTGGCGTAAACTTCACATTCATGTGGCAGGAGCCAGTTTATTCAGAGGACAACCACTGCTGATTATGCTACGTGAAGCACTGCTACATTTTTATTCACCATTGGGCAATGGTGGGCCGAGTGGGTCACTGACCCAGATTTGAACTCTGTGCCACCCGACTGGATTGTTGTGAAAATCAATATCAGCATCTTAATCATCGTCGTTGGCCTCGTCATCATTAATATAGCAGCGACATCACCAAAGCCGTACGATTTAACACATCTCGAAGCACATGCCACAGTCAAGACATCCTGCCAGGGCTTCAGATATCCTGCCACGGCCCACCCCATAAATAGCGCGCTTACATAACGTGTCAAAAGCGGCCAGTCGTCACTCACCCAGACAAGTTAGCCTTAGAACAGCCTAAACGCTTGCTCTCTCTCTCTCACTCTCGCTCGCTCTCCCTCCCTCCCAACCTTTTGATTGTTGCCAAAATACTGACAAACTGCCGCCATCTGCACTAAATCGAGCCGCATGAATCTAATCTCCGCACAACTCGGAGGATAAAACAGCAGCCACTATCGGACGCATTAAGCCTATTTGAATCCGATAAAGGAAAACACCATTCATGCCCGCACGTGCGCGTGCGTCATGTACAACGCACGTACACGCACCCCCTGCCAGGGACACACGTAGTAGGAAGGCAGTGAAGGAGGATCGCATTCATTATTATTTTGTTTTATTGTGTTTCATGACTCTGTGATGCTGGGAAGCTTTAATGAAATTTCGGTGCCCTGTTGGTATCCGTCCAACTGGGCAGGTGCTATCGTGGGCAATTGCGAGTTAAAATCGCGGTCGGGGTGTTACTCGGTTCATCATCGTTTTTGGAATTAATAAAAACGAGAACAACCTGGTTAGGACGTCAATGGTAGCACGTCCATTCCGTTGAGCAGCAACTGCCAGAGCAACGTGGAATTTCAACGAAGCCTTTCGACGGCCAACAGAGATGATCACCGCATCGTAGCAATCATTTGAGCATTGCGATATCAAGACTCTTGACGATGTGTGAATTCCTTGCATCGCCTTCCAGGTCATCAAACAGGGCTCTTATGCAGTTGAATAGAGTACACGGTATTGACTGTTGTGGAATTAAACTAAAACTATTAAACTAAACAGTTGTTGAAACTTGACTTGGAGCTTTCGTGACTGCAGGAATTACTTCTTGGTTCTATCGGTGAAGTCACGTAGAGAGAAAATAAATTAAATAACAGAATACGACGCTTCGATTGCAACACCACCAATCGTCATCAGGTACGAGGTAAGACCCACTGAGCTATGGGGCTCTATTATGAGATGCAACGTGACAACAAATGAAAGCCCAATGAAGCGGCTTATCACGTGGCAATGTATAGCAGCCAAATACTCTAACCGCATGATGATTCTACATTTGGAGGGAAAAACCAGAGGACCAGGAGAAAAATTCCACACGAGCACGGAGAGAGAGACACGCAAACTCAAAATATACAGAAGGCGTCAGGGTCGGGACCGAACCCACGACCTCCTGTGTACCAGGCGAGGTAGTTAACATCTCACCACCACGGCACCCCATTGCACTTTTGTTGTCTGTTGACCAGAGCTTCTTGTCTGCCACTGCGATGTGGTTAGAGCACTCGACTCACAATGAGAGGGCTGCGAGTTCAAGTCCCCGGTGGAGGGATGATTGTCTTCACCACACCTCCTGGGTCAATACAATTAACACCACATTGTGGGAAGTCAACAGTTGGTCACCGTGCGAATGTGGAACTTCAACTGCCAGCTGAGAACCGCCAGTGGAGAAGATCACTGCAGTTTGTTCGAGCAGGGACCCTGTTTGACTTTTGACGATTCCGTGCGTACGGATGTGTGTATGTGCGTGGTAGAGGTGCAGCCTTGCAATATCTTGATTATACCACTGCAAGATATTACCCTCGACTCTTCTAAGCTGATCAGGTGGGAGAACCCATGTTTTACTCCACCACACGTGACCTGCCAATCGCCTCACCTGTGGTGAACCCATTCAGTATTCTGTTGGGTGGACAGAGGTGGAGGAAATCGCAAAACTTGCCCAATGTTTTCAGTTTCAGTAAAATTTATTAGGTAGTAGCTTTCCTACCCGGCTTCGCCCGGGACTTGGATTCACCACGCCCGGCCGCCTTTGTCTCCCCAGTGGCGATGTTCACACCACACTAGTTACTCGGTTGAGGCTGAGTCGACCTAGGGGAGGTCCAGGACCGGTTTAAATAATCGTCACCGGTGGTGGCCGTGAGCGGGAATCGAACTCGGGTCGCTGGGTTCGTAGCGCAGTGCGCTAACCACGACACTACAATGCGTTACGCTTCCTCATGCGCGGGTCACATTACAGATTTGACGTCACAGCTCACTTGCCGTGCAAAATATATGCATTATTGTGCACCCCCCCCTCCAAAAAAAAATACAAAAGTGTATTTTTAAAATGTTTGCATGGTGTACAGTCTGGAAATTACCCATATGGCAAATTTCAAGTTTGTTGCATGTCGGGAAGTACGCTAAACATTTTGAACAGACACACACAATCACAACTTTGCCTTTTATATATATGAAAATAGCCCTGAGAGCCATGTAGCTCTTGACTCGGGTGCAACCGCAACAAACAAAAACGTGAACGAAGAACATCTTAAAGTGGCTACGCGCAACAGAAAAATCCTGGAAAAAACAGCAAAGTCTTCCAGAAAAAAACCACCACGTATCACCGCTGTGTGCAAAAATCCCAGTGGGATGTTGCAACTGCCGCGCCGGGAGATCGAATTAGCAACCTCCGGATTGCAAGTGCAGTGTGCTCAGCATTTCACCACAGCATCACGCCTCAAGCCTACTGACCTCGATTGAATTCCCAGCCATAACAAATGTGGCAAATAGAATACGAACCTTTCCTGGGCCTGAGATGGGTAAATCATATCACGTGTAAAACACCATCACTGGGAATACAAAGGTGGCCGTCTGTGACTCTTGACTAGGTTACGGTGTTGTAAGGAGGTGGTTATTCCTCCGTTATATTCACATGCGGTGTAATACTCGGGGTTCTGTCTTTTCTGCAAGACATTAATACCAAACAATCCGGATGCCCTCGGCAATAAATAAGGACACGGTGAACACTTTTTCATGATTAAATGTCCCCGCAGATCAATAAAATATCTAGTATGACCTAATTTTCTCCTAAACCTGGCTAATTCTCAAAAAATAAAACCCTCGGTTGATGTTTTTGTCTCTGCTGGTGGAATGGCGAGACAGCACAGTAAATGAGATGTATTACTCTGCAGTAGACTTGTTCCAACATAAATATCTTCAACCGAATAATGAAATAAATACGTAGTAGTAGTAATAATATATGTTTTAAATGGCTTACCCTCACACTTGCCAAGCATTTGCTCATTCGGTGTGAATTGTAATTCCCGTGGCGGGAGCCATTTGGCCAGCTACGCTGAAATCCTGGGTTCCCAATCCAGGCTCCGACCACACGTGTTACCCCCACCAATAAAAACAGACTAACAGGTCTTGGATATGCAATGATGCGCCAATTCATTGTTCATACTAAATTGTTATGCCCATGATACGTGCACTGAATCATGCATCGTTCATTTGTGGGCTCAAGATAATTGCGAGCACAACCATAATAATTTATTTTTCCTTGCACAGTTGCTAAGCAAAGGCTCAGTGGTCCAAACTATCAAGCGGCAAGCAACAACCACAACCCGTCGAATTTGCAATGGCTCAGAGTGTCATACATTTCTTGAATTGAGCAATAACTTATTGGGGCTGGGGGGGGGGAAAGAGAAGACGATGGGAGGAGGGAATTCCAAAATGGAGCAGTGGGAGGGAAGATGCAGAAAGAGTCGTGTGGTGACCCGCAGTGTGGTGGTGGGTGAGTGGGTAAGCGAGTTGTTGTGATCTGCATTGTGGTGGTGGGTGAGTGAGTTGTTATGATCTGCAGTGTGGTAGTGGGGGAGTGGGTGAGTGAGTTGTTATGATCTGCAGTGTGGTAGTGGGGGAGTGGGTGAGTGAGTTGTTGTGATCTGCAGTGTGGTAGTGGGGGAGTGTATTGTTGTGACCTGCAGTCGTGTGTTGGGTGAGTGGGCGAGTGAATTGTTGTGACCTGCAGTGTGGTGGTGGGTGAGTGAATTGTTGTGACCTGCAGTCGTGTGTTGGGTGAGTGGGTGAGTGAATTGTTGTGACCGGCAGTGTGGTGGTGGGTGAGTGAATTGTTGTGACTGGCAGTGTGGTAGTGGGAGAGTGGGTGAGTGAGTTGTTGTGATCTGCAGTGTGGAGTTGGGTGAATGACTTGTTGTGACCTGCAGTGTGGTGGTGGGTGAGTGGGTGAGTGAGTTGTTGTGACCTGCAGTGTGGTGGTGGGTGAGTGGGTGAGTGAGTTGTTGTGACCTGCAGTGTGGTAGTGGGTGAGTGGGTGAGTGAGTTGTTGTGGCCTGCAGTGTGGTGGTGGGAGAGTGGGTGAGTGAGTTGTTGTGACCTGCAGTGTGGTAGTGGGTGAGTGGGTGAGTGAGTTGTTGTGACCTGCAGTGTGGTGTTGGGGGAGTGGGTGAGTGAGTTGTTGTGACCTGCAGTGTGGTGTTGGGTGAGTGAGTTGTTGTGACCTGCAGTGTGGTGGTGGGTGAGTGGGTGAGTGAGTTGTGGTGGCCGGCAGTGTGGTGGTGGGTGAGTGAGTTGCTGTGCTTTAAATTTAATTAAAAATGCCATATATTATATTTATGTACACGTTCATATTTAATAATCTTAAAGGATTAAAAGTAAATATTATTTGTCCGTGAAGAAAAGGTTCAAAATGCAACGTATATGTTTGTACAGAGAAACCAATATTAATATTCTGACATGCATGATCGAGGAGGATCCGCCTGCCATTTAACCATCGCAGCGTGCCTTCTGTGTGATGAGAACAAAACGGAGGGGTTTTCTACGGACAGATTATGCACTCGGCGTAGTCAGGCTTTAAATAACATTTAAAATAACAACTCAGAGATAAACGCCACCACACTTGATCCAAGCGCAGATTAAACACTTTCAATTACGCTTCTTCAAAGATTTAAACGCCACGACAATGGTGACAGCTTTACAAAAAGAAGAATCCTCTTTCCAATATTTACGGGCAGGGTCTGATTTTTGTTGGTTTATTGCTCGCGGTTTTTTTTGTGTTCATCACCCCACGCCTTACCGACCGCACACGAATCGAAATCGCGTCGCCGCGGCAAATAAAGCATCCCTTCCAGAGCCCGCGTCGTCCCGTGTCAGGAAGATGCCACCGAATGTCCACTCCGATTGGGGAGATAATATATTAACGCGAACCAAGATAATCTTGATTTGAAGATAATGCGATGGGGAAAAAAAACTCCTCACATTCGTCATGAACATTTCCTCAAAATATGAATCGATACGATAGCCGATGTTTCAGGCCAAGACCCCTTATGTGCTATCATTTGTGTTATTGGCCACAAAAAAAGACAACATTTCTATAATAACTGGCAATGACCCTTCTTCGCAGCACTTTGCCCGAAATGTCACCTCTTATGTATCGCGGTTTTGCTTTTAAGGCAACATTATTGACAAATGGGCTGAACTTTTATTATTATTATTATTATTAATTGTTCACCACTGCCAACGCATAAGCAGCAGCATCAGCAAATAATAAATGTTTGACTCCAATTAAAATCAATTCCGCAGGCCTCTCTCATCAGCTTCTTCCGTGCCCTTATACGAAGTGGGAAACCTCGCGAACGTATTGATTCTTTTGCCCGTTCAATCGTGTGTGTTAGGAAAAGGGGTATTTGAATGTTATGCAATTCATTTGATAATTGCTTGATAATGTACCGCACCGTTAAGCTAATGAAAAACAAACAAGGTAGTACAACATTGGAGAGAGACGGAACTAATGCACAATTCGACGAACAATATAAAGGGGGTGAGCAATACGAATGAGGCACTTAAAATGAGACGAAATAAGACAGGCGTGACGTGAGATGCACATCGCGCAGAGAAATAAAGAACCAGACAGTCTCCTTCTTCTAAGGCGCTCTTCTCCCACCCCCAACCCAGCTTATATGTAAGCTCCTAGCTTGGATTGTCTCATTCTTCACCTGAGGACGGCTGCTTGCGTTGTGGCCGAAACGTCGTGAGAATTGTTTCATTTTATTATGTTTTATTTTTATTATTTTATTACTTCCCTTCTACGTGACTTTACCGAAAAAAACCAAGAAGATGAATCCCTGCAGTCACGAAAGCTTTAAATCGAAATTTAACCAGACAGTCGTTTACAAACGAGATGCGTGAAATATACGAGGCTGATACTGAACTCAGGTTTTCACCAAGGGAAACGTAAAAAAAAACTATTTCTTCAAATTAACCTCGACCGCCTGAATCACAAACAAAATCGAAGTGCCTCGGGTGGAATGTTGAATGTTGCAGGTGCGCACGTTTGTCAATTCCACTGCTGGATGAGGATCCTCTGGATGCCGTGAAGGCAGAGGGTTAATTTAACCGTATAGAAGAACCCTGGGTATTTTTCTGGGCGCCGAATTGTGACGCGGCCACTAAACAAGGGCACTGACATCAAACACAACAATTGTATTACGTGCTGTGCATTCATTCATTCCAGATTGAAAACTCTTTTCTTTAGAACTGCTTTTTGTGTCTAGTTTGTTGTCCTGCCCCCGCACCTTCGATGAGCACGATTGGCTATGTACGGCGCGAAAGAAGTTCAACATACATATATTAAGGGACTGGGCTGTAACTATCAACGTTGCTACACTTGAGAATCCGATTGGCCGATATTTCAGTGGTGTCGGCTCAGTTGCTCTACCACGGAACACGGTGAACTCCTGCGAGAAACAGCCAAGCCCGGGACTTGAACCCAGGTCCTCAGTGGTTGCAGGCTCAGCGGACTCTAACATGGCCATTGTGAAGCCCTTGATCTATGCTGCCACGTCCTCAGAACTAAATTTAATTGGAGCAAACTGCGAGTAGGCTTAATGGTTAACCACCATCGCAAAATTATACAGTAACAAAAAAAACATGTCCCAACAAAGGAACAAAAAAAATGATTAAAAAAATATATTTTTAATGTCATGAAACATTTGACTTGCATGGCTGGAATTATATGAAAAGAAAATCTAGTTTTTGTTTGCTGATTTACATATTCATTTCAGTCTTATTTGTTTATTTATTTTAATTACGAAAAAATCCAATTGGGAAATATAAATGCTGTTTATATGATGCAGCAATTATGCTAGGGAATGCAGCAGTAAGCTGTTTCACATTGAGAATCCTGATAGGGTAATTAATTGCACGCCTTCTGCGCTGTACCCTCTACCCTCCACTCAGATGCGTAGCTCGTGAGTGTGCAGGCGGTGCAACTGCACAAGGGCCCATGGGCCGCAAGGTCCCAGGCGCCAGGCTACGCAGAGAGGAGATTGGACAGGGGGTCCCCTATTACATTTTTTGCACAAAAGGCCATGCCAGGCACGCTCCATCGCCGCTCACTCAACACATCTCCCCCCCCCCTACCCCCTCTAGGACGCACGTCTGGCCATCCGTCAAATCCAAAAAGGTTTCGTATTGTTGTGGTTATATAAAATAAAGATGGTCCACTTATTTCGAGGGGGGGGGGGGGGGGCGGGGGGAAAAGGTGGTGGGGTAGCTTCGCAGCATCGTGCTGGAAACGCCGGCCAGCCTCAGTTCGATTCCTGGCATCGGCCAATATCAGTCGTGAGTGATGTCTGAACCAGATCTGGGCCTCCCCTATGTCACGTTGGCATTAAACGAGTAGCCAATATTTAGCGTAAACATATTGGCGACAGAGAGACAAAGGCCTGTAGTACTGGCCCCCACAACCATCTGATGATGATTATTACCAGCAGCATCAGCAGCAGCAGCATCAGCAAAGGAAGCAGCAGCAACAGTAACATCATCTGAATCATCGTCATCCCTCCAGGGTGGATAAAATGAGCAACGCTTGGTCACGACTGTGCCACTTATTGGCAGGATGTCATAATGGTTGTGGCGAGTTAAGATGGAAGGGAGGGATGGAGTTGCAAGTCCTTGTCGGGCTCTTGGCCAAGTAAACGAGCAGCAATGGACAATTTCATAATTTAGCAATTGATGGCAAAACCCACTTTGGACACGATAAAAACGTTGACTATAATGACATAATCGCATGAAGAGAGAAAAAAAAACACCATAATACCTTTTAGTAAAATTGCAAAAAGCGCACTAATTGAGTATTTCTCCAAAATGTTAACGTATTTTTTTGTGGTTTTACAAGTAAGTTGTACAATAACAGGAAAAAGTAAGTGCAATTAAAATATCCGTGACCCAGATTCTGGCAATGAATTCCGAATTTGCAACGTTTCACAAAGTCAAAGCATCCCCTTGCCAAAACCAACATTGCTGACACAAATATAAGTTGTCCACCTTGCTCCAAGTCCAGGAGCAGTCTGTCCATCGTAAAAACAATACATTGATACTGAAGTCGAAGTGTCTCCGAGCCCAAATGAGCATAAGGGGCGGCACTCATTTATAAGCAGAACAGAGCCAGTGGTGAAATTCCACATTCCTATGGCAAGGGGCCAACTTATTTCAGCAATCAAGATGATCCTCTATGATAGTTGCACCTACAGGAATCCACAATCAACGTTTTCTCCTGTTCATTCTGTGATCCTTTGTATTCTAATGTTTTGAAGACAAATTTGACAGCTCAAAACGATTGCCGCAATGTTGTTGGTGCCACTACTCTTCGTCATTACTGCCTTCCTTCTGCCAGATCTCGCAACTGTTCCACAGTTGACACCCGACCTCCAATGTCCACTCATTGGGTACCACTCCAATGCCCGTCTCGATAACCTTCCATCCTCCACCCCGCACACATTGTCCTACTCGTTAAGATGTTCTCCGTTTCCCGACGACGCCATCAAAGCTCTTTTGCTATGCTATATTCTGAACTCCAAGGTTTCTCAAACGGACACTGCCACAACAGCTCTGGCCTTCGCCGATGTACCAGTTACATGAAGAACTGAAGCCTCTTTGGATATTTGAAGGAACTCGGTGAATGAAGGTATTTGTTAAATGTTGTGCAGCAAACCCATTGAAAGTTACAAGGTTACAGTCTTACAAAAGGGCTTTTACGTTATCGCATGCAGTAATTGCATTAGCTCGGTGATGGCACTAATAACGATCATTAATCATTCACCGTCGGGGGGGGGGGGGGGGCTCCGGTGCATTGTAGCTGCGCATCCACGCTCTGATGTATTGTAGCCAGAGTCTCATTTCACTCTCATAAAGTGTCTCTACGCTGATTCAGCAGCAAAGCTCCGCGAATGAACAAAAGGACGAACACAAATCAGGCAAGGGAAAGAATTATAATGTAATCTAATTCGATAATTATACAATGCACCGTTTGCATGTGGAGGGGGTGCAAAGCGGTTCCCCGTACTCCCTGGCCATGACATCTACAGAGATGATCAAAAAACAGCAACAATAACAGCACATTCCAGCGTGTTGAAGTGCATGTGTGGTGATCATCTCCTGGAGTTACACAAAGGCTCGATGCAATAGTTTAAATGTTTCATACTGCACAGTTGTTTTTGCACCAGTTTACATTTGCTTCATTGCCATAATTATTTCCTCTCTTTGTTTGTTTGTCATTGTGACCCAGGTGACCCTTACAAATGCGACTCTATCCTGGTCTCTTTTGTGTTCTCACCACCTGGTTAAAAAAATACACTCGACTTGAAGCATCACTTACGTGGTCTCTATATACTGAGGGGGTAAGTATACTGAAATCCAACACTTTCTGCGAGCGATCAGAAAACCTATCGTAGCAGGGACATGTGCGCAAGCGTGAAAACAAACACAAAAAAGGCGAGTGGTGCTGCTCGCAAACAGCGGCAAGGCGCGGCTGCCCCCGTCCACGTCATGCTCACGTGACCACCACCACGCACTCAAAATGCCCTATCACGGGTCGTGTCGGCCACCAGCTTTCGGCAGAGCTGAAACGCGTGGCCCCTGTTTGTGTCCAGGGCACCGCCCTCCCCCCACAATCTCAAATTATATCCGGACAATGATGAAGAGTGTCATCCGCATTGTTGTAAAAAATGTGTGCACGCAAAATAGAACTTTATCTGCGTGCGACTTGAATCAAACCCTTTTTATTCGTCAGTGACCGCTACACTCCGCAGGCATTCGTAGCGCGCTTTGTCCGCAAAGTATGGAAAGGGGTGTTCGCGAGGATGCCCTCCATGGCCTAGAAATGTGTTCAAAGGCATACTCAAGTCTAAACAAAGTGCACTGTCAAATTGTTCAGTGCTGGTAGACACGTCGTGGAGTGCTTTGTGCGACATTGGAAGATAAAAGCGAAAGCCAGGATTACTCATGCCCACAGATGTTCCTTTGCTTATTGCGCGCTCCAAAGAAAATATGGAAAAGTACTGGAAAGTATTGTATATGCAGGGTACAAGGGAATTGGCACATAATGTGGGATGGCCCAAGGTTTCCATTATAAACCCACGCTTCAAAAGCTCCAGTGTTGATTTTTACTGCTTGTTACGACACGAAAGATTTAGATATTGTGAGGGGTTTTCTTTGCTACTGGCGAGCCAGATCTCACGAAACACACAAACAGACACAAAGGGCCAAATTCACATCGTTATTTTGGCCGTGATTCTGCCATTTAATGCAGGAATTGTGATCAACGATTCCGCGTAAAATAACTGCAACGATCGCTGGCGAGTGATAGATCAAAAGCAGTCTTGAGCCCTACCCATTACCAAACCACAATAAACCAGCCTGGCGAATTATGGCCAAACAACCGGCATGACTGAGCTGGCACTGGGAGGCCTTAATCCAGCAGTGAATTGACAAAGGGATGTACATTATTGAGATGTGTATATATATATCGGTGGCAAAAAATAGATATAACTGCTCAACTGAAGCTATTAATGGTTTGATATATGCATTGACTTTGTGCGGTTTGCCTTTTGACGTTGTTCTCTGGTCTGACACTGCTGAGACAAGGCGATGAAGGAGGCTGTCTCTGGTATAGTCCAATTAGTCTCAAGGACAATGCATAGATTCTCAAAGGAAATTTGTTTGCATGCTTTACCACAAGTATATGTGGTTAATGCAGACTTGATTCTTTCAAATAGGTATCCGTTTGGTGTTTGGACATCTTAACACCTCCTCTATTCTTGCTGGAAAGGGAAAGCCTATTATTTTGTCTTCATCTTGATACTGGCAAAAAAGGGTCCCATTGAAATGGTAAGTAGCCTTCGAATGCCATCATAGGTGCTCAAGAACACAACTTGACAAGCGTTGTATCGTCCTGGTTGGGTGGGGGTGTTGCTGTAATCCTGGAGTGCTGTGTCAGATACTTTTAAACTTCTCTTTGATATTGGGGACGTGGTGGCGCAGTGGTTAGTGCGGCACGCTATGGACCTCTCGCGAGACAACTAACACGATTGGCCAGTCATATCTGAACAAGCCCTTGGCCTTTCCTAGTTCGACTTGGCTTCAGGTTATCACCTGGTATGACCTCAGTGGACAGCAGAGCAACTGTCACGCACACATACACACGCACGTGCACACGCAATCAGCTCGCATGTCTGTTCGTTATGTGAGAGGGACCAAAACTTGGCCAGTCCTCACAGCCTTGGTCCATCGGGCGGGGCGAGCGTGCTGACATCAGCACTCCCGGCTCGGATTTTCCCCGGCTGCTGGACAACTGCGGGATAATGTTTGGGGAACGCGCCTCCACCCATTCCACAAGTTTAAGTATGTTTGTATGTTGAACTTCTTTCACACCATACGTAGCCAACCGTGCTAATTGGAGGTGAAATCCCGCACAGCAGCGTGAACATTGGCAGAGGTGCTTTTGCAGAATTTCCGTGTAATGCCATAATTAAAAAGCAGTAATGGAAGTCAAAAAGCTAATTTAAAATCGGACCCATGTCGTCTTTTACAAGAGAAGATTTAAATAAAATCTGCCGTTTTATCGTGCCAGGTCACTGTCAAAGGGTCTCCGTAGTCACACGGGCACAGAGCAGCACTGCTCTTCGTGATCTCCCGCGAGCCATTGCTGAAACTTCCACATTCCCATGGCGGGTGCTAATTTATATATAGATTAACCGTTGTTGCTACTGGCAAATGAGGTTCCAATGGTAGATTAACTGCTGTTGCCTAACCCATAGATGTATTCTTTTTTTTTCAACTCCAAGTAGATGATGAGTTGGGTCAACCCCCGACCAGGATTTTAACTCACAATCAACAATGATAGCACCACCCAGTCAGAGGAATACCAACGGGACACCAACATGGAATTAAAGTCTACCAGCATCACCTTCTGATGTTCAGTTGAGCCAAAGGAAATGAGTGCCACCCAATTTATTCATAATAATAACATAATGCCCTGTGGAGGAGCGGTGTCACCGTTGTCCATGCACTCTGCTATGAACGTGGCCAGATGAATTCAATTCCCAGCCATGGCTAATATCAGTGGCAAGTGATATTTGCACCTCACCACCGTTCACAGATGAGTGCCTGGTGTGTAAGCATCAACACTGGGGACACAAAGGTGGCTTGGATGTACATGGTGCTGGATCCACTGCCCGTTCGCGTGGAATGCCATCCTTAGAAGGGGGGCTAGCTAACTAGCACTGATCCGTGTGATCTACGGGGCGAAAGGGAGGAAGGTTTTCTTTGTCTTAATGTGCGCATTATAGTTCGTGCGACTGTGTGTGTGCACGGGCCCACACACGTGAGCCATTCCATCCAGCTCGCCTTCATGTGCCAAGCTGCCCTTAATACTCTTAGCCAGATGTCGGCACGACTTAGCCCTCCCAATAAGCCCAGGAGATGCCCAAAAGGCAATGGGCTGACAGCTTTGTCCAGCTTGCCCTGACTTGCAGCCAGCAATATTGTCTCTGCAACTTCGTACCACGCTGAAGAGTCCCTTCAGGGACCAGACAGGGAAAATAGTTTTTTTCTTCTGTTGTTGTTGTTGCCAAGGGTGGTGTGATGTTGAGGGTTTTAGGGGTAAAGATGGGGAGGGATGGGAGGGAGAGAGGTTACGAGACCCTAGTGAACTGTCCCATTTCTGTTTGTTTTTTGACCGTTTTTTTTACTTTTACAAAGCCATTATTTGGCAGTGCCTCTTTGTCAGCAGTGCTTTGGTGAACTTTGAAGAACAGTCAACCTTTGCATACTGATCGCTTTAAGTATTAGAAGTAATTTAATGTAATCTAAAGCTAGGGTTTATCTTCCAAAAATTCATTATTGTTTTCTTCCCTCCCAATTATAATAACCAAAAGATTTTGAATTCGCATAGCATCTGAATACAAAATCATCGAGTGATGAATATATTTTCATTCGGTCACACTCACAGTGAGCAACTCATCCTTTCAACCCCTTCACGATTAATCCAATTCTGGGCCTCCCCATGCTCTTTCGGTAATGGGCATTGTTTAACCGTACTTCACCATCTTGATCAGTACACAATGGTGAAGGGATGGGGGGGGGGCCTGGGACACCACTTCAGATGTCACGTGGCACTAACGTGACCGGCAGCTGGGACTCGAAATCAGGTCGCCAGGTTCATAGATTATCGCCGAGACCCACCTTTGTATATGCCCTACAAATATGATTCATTATACTCTTAGGTTTTTTCGGTGAAGTCACGTAGATAAAAGTAAATAATACAAATAATAGAATAAATAATAGAAATAAAATAAAAAAAATCACGACGTTTCGGAGGCAACACAAGTCTCCGTCATCAGGTGGGACCGTCACAGCTAGATTCTCACTCACTTGATACAGTAAATTTAGCCGTGACGGTCCCACTTGATGACGGAGACTTGTGTTGCCTCCAAAACGTCGTGATTTATTATTTTATTTCTATTATTATTTCTATTGCTTATTTTTACCTACGTAACTTTACCGGAAAAAAACCTAAGAGTATGAATCCTTGCAGTCACGAAAGCTTCAAATCTAGAATGATTCATTATAACCGAGGCAAAATGTTTGATCATCAACGGTGGAATATGTTGAAGTAAGCAGGAAACCAAATGAAATATCTCGAGAGGTTTTTCGTGCACTCGTTGGTGACTGGGCTGAGACAAACAACTCTAACCCAGGATATCAGAGGCACAGGATTAGGGTTCTTTGATGATCCAAAAATAAACACTCATAATCAGATTAGGATTCTGCTTGGGATATAGGACCAACACATTCTTTAAGTTGACAATGAGACCAAACGTGGCTTTGGCACTTGAGTGAAATAGGACAGCAGCATAAAAGCTTCAGAATTGATGAGATATAATAATGCCTGGCCACATCACAGCTCAAGCCGACAACACCTGGTATTCCCAGGCAGTCCCCCATCAAGGTACCACCCAGCTTGAAGCCTGCTTAGCTTCTGTGATCTGCCAAGATCGGCACGTCCAGAGTAATCTTTGTTATAGGCAAATATACTACCGTCATTGTCACGTGCATAAATGAGCAGTCAACAATTTAGCAACAATTTAATTCGACCACACTAACTCTTCTATATGTAGGCCACCTGCAATGAGGAATTTCCACCACTTTCTCATGGATGAACACCTACGGAGGCGAGTGCCACCCCCATGAATCAATTGAGCAAGGGTAGGCGTTTTAACTTTGACTTGGCAAGTGTGAGAGATTCGGGAGTTCCACGCGGGAGAGAATGAGTGGCAGTGATCAAGGCCAGAAGAGATGAGCGCGTGATGGAGAGTTTCAGAAACACAATCAATAGCAAAGGCGCTTACTGGCTGCGTTTTGTTTGCACAAAGTATCTCTCCAGCTCGGCACAACTTTTTTTTTCTCAGCTTGCTGCTTCTGTTTACCCAAAGGGCTCTTTCATTTTCCACTTAAGCCTTTAATAATTGACGAGTCAAAGTTTCCGTGGAGTCTAACGAGCAGGGAGGGCTACGCTCATCTCCACCGTCTGCTGCCTTCGGGTTTTTTTTGCGGGGGGGTGGGGGGATGCACATTCCTCAAGCGGAGCGAGGTTCTAGTCCATTGCCAGATGTGTTTTTTTATGTTCTGAAACGGGCCAATAATGATGATGATTTTTCTGATGCTGGTCATAATAATATGAATACATGTTATTGCTACTGATGATTATAATGATGTTGCTGTTGCTGATGATGATGATGTTGCTGATGATGACGCAGCTGCTTCCAGCTGAAGATGATGATAATGATGAAAGTGCTGCTTGCAGTGATGATGGCGCTGCTGTTGCTTCTGCTGCTGATGATGATGCAACTTGCACCAGCTCGTTATGATGATGATGAATTCTCTGCCAGTGGTGCCACCTTGAATTCACAACTGGAGCCTTGCATTCATAACCCGACAATTGGGAGCCCGTTCATTCCGTGAACTGAATTATAGCCTTGCTTAGTCTCCTGATGCTGCACAATAAAATAGTTCAGTCTGCAATCAAATTCCATTGTCACACCAAAGTCAACGTATGCACTGGAGTGCAGTCAGTCTGGAACATTTCCCTTGTTCAATTTCCACACTTATTAATTTATTTAACGTCTTATTTCACACCAGGAGTGATTCCTTTGTGCATCTGACCGGTCAATACACATTAGATCAGAGCTACAATGTCCCATTGAGCTGAGAATATAATAGTTAACAATGTTAACAGCACTGCCATAGATGTGTGTGCGCATGTACATTTGCGTGTGCGCATGTACATTTGCGTGGGCATAAATGTGTGTGAATGTTTAAATTGTCGGTAGCGGTCGTGCAACGGTGAGCACGTTGCGCTACGAACCCAGCGACGCGAGTTTCATTTACGGTCCTGGGCCTCCCCTAGGCCGACTCAGCCTCAAATGAAAACCTGGTGCAATGTATATACACATTTTTCTATCTCTCCACTGGGGAGACAAATGCAGACTGATGTGGTACTGGCCACCCAACCCCCTCCTGTGTCGTGGCAGCCTTCAAAGGTTAACGGCACTTGCCCCAACAGTCTGTTGAGGCGATGTTGTTAGGTTATGTTGTGACTACATGGTAGTGTAGTGATGAGTGCACTACACTTCGGACCTGGTGATCCGAGTTCGATCCCCGCTCATGACAAAAAACTGTGGTAAATATATGCGCTGGGCCTCCCCTAGGTCGACTATGTATTGGGGAGACAAAGGCGACTGAGAGTAGTGCTGGCCATCAACCCCATTGTGTGCTGTGCCGGCCTTAATAGGTGCTCACGAACAGCACTTAACCAAGAGTTGGTTAAGGTGATTGGTGGGTTCCATCTTTGTCTTCATTACAGCTGAATATCTGCAGGGAATGGGTATTTGTTCCCATTGTGTGCAATTTCAATATGAAACTATCCATTCCAACATGAAATCTGCCGTGGAAAATGCATTCAATAGAACGGGATTTTAAGCAAATATATTGTGAATCTAGACTAACTAAACATTGCCAATTCCAGCCAGCCAGGACCGTGATCCTGTAAAATGCCAGGGGGCCAGGTTAAACATTAATACTGCCACCATCCAGTGTATGCCCATGGGTTTTCTCCAGGTGCTCCAGTTTTAAACTAAACTAAAACTATGTTTTTTACCAGGTGAGGCCCTCTGAGCTATATAACTCTTTTTCAGAAGCGACCTGGCCACAAATTATAGCCCAACTAAGTTGCTTATCACGTGGAACATGTAGAGCAGCAAAACACTCCAAATGCATGTTTCCAAATGTGGAGGGAAAACCGGAGGAGCCAGAGAAAAATCAATGCGGCCAAAGAGAGAGAATGACACGTAAATTCCAAATATGCAACAGGCATCAGGGTCAGGATTGAACCCATGACCTCCTGTCTACCAGGCGAGGTCGTTAACATCCCATCACCTTGGCGACCTGTTTTTCTCTCCCCATGTATAACTATAAATCACTCACAAATTGGCTGGGAAAAAAAAATCTTAACATAAAAATCCAATGCAGGACGCTCCTGAAACAGAGTCCTATGACTTAGCGTCGCTCTCCAGGATACATAAGTATATTTCCAAATGTGCACAGTTTTGATTTTAATCTTTCGTGACTGCAGGAATCCATACTCTTTGCTTCTTTCGGTAAAGTCACGTAGTTAGAAGAAAAATAAAATTAAACAAATCACGACGTTTCGATTGCAACACAAGCAATTCTTCATCAGGTGTGACAACCACTGTGATTATTTTATTTCTAACTACGTGACTTTACCGAAAGAACCAAAGAGTATGTGCACAGCTTCTCCAAACATAGCACATGCTGGCCACGTCCCACAGGCCACCGTCTTGCCTTAGAGCTATGCTGGACTCTGTGCAGCCCAGCCAACCTCCCCTGGTTCCAGCATTCCGTCAAACCCACAATTCCATGAAGAATCGTATACAATCCGATTAACTCAATTGTAATTTCAGACCATGAATCACGAAAACCTCCCCGCTCTAGTATGCTTGCATATGCATGTGTAAATATATGCACTTTCCCGAGCAGCCGGTCACATCTTTAGGTGGTTCTTTGTCTGTGTGGATATCTGTGTGTCGCATGCATGCGGGAGTGGTCGTGCAGTGGTTAGCACGCTGCGCGATCAACCCATCAATCCGAGGTCGATTCCTACTCAAGGCCACTATCAGTGGAAAATATCTGAACCAGTCCTGGGCCTCCCCTGGGTCAACTCAGCCTTAAACGTATACTTGGGGCCAGTGTGTAGACATGACCGCTGGCGAGATAGAGGTGGCCGAGCTTGGTGCTCGCAACATCACGCTCGCCACTACCCCAAATGTGCGCGTTGGCTCCGACAAATAAATCTTTCAATAGACTGTTATATTTTTATTTGGTAAGACCACCCGCGGCAGGAGAAAACTGGGAATTTCCCAACAGGTGGAATGATATCATCCATCTTGACCACTGCAAATTGTCCGTTCCGCGTCCATATAACCTGCAGCTGCTCTTCGAATTAGCGGGGTATTTCTTCTTTACAATGCGGCAATAATCTATCGAGCCTAATGTGGGAGCTCTTTGGCAGTGTAATGATCATTAGGGATATCTGCACCACAGCTTTCACCATCAATAGACGGGGGGAAATTTGCAGCATAAATCACAGACGTAGCAATGAAACTCGCAAAGTCGTGTGTTGGTCAGCTGCGGGAACGTATTCACCTGTGCGCGATTGCTCATCATTGCACTGCGCTTGCCATGTGATACCCCCGAGCAGTTTGACCCAATAATAGCTCGACAGGGGGTGTAATGATGCATCGATTGATCGATTAATGTAGATTCATAATCTCGTGGTACCTGCATGGAATGGCGTGTGTAACAGGTCATGTTTGGATTCACATACGTAGAATTTAATGGGATCACATGACCCCTACAACCGGCAGAGTCGCTATCAGTGGCGGCTCCTGCAAAATCTCTCAGGGGGGGCAAATGTCTGGATGATTGATAAGGTCCACCCATGCAATGAATAAATTAACAGCTTAAGCATGTAAAGGCAACTTCACTTCTTTAATATTAATGAAAAATAAAGTGACTCTTACAATACATCTTGTTTGTTTATATACTCACTATTAAAACAAACCACTCAAGTTTATTTTATTAAAGATTCCACTAGGTGGCGATAAATTATATTGTTGGATGAAACGTGCTTACGTATGATGACGTTAGCACGTATGATGACGTAAGCACGTTAGGGCGAGCCCTCCCGGAAGCCATAGAGAATGCATTGCAGCGCCCCCATTCGAAAAAAAACATCTTTGAATGTAAGTCTATGGGGCCACTCGGGGCGATTCTCAGCCGTAGTGAAATCGCCCAAAAAGAGGCGGTACTCCACAGAACGTGACATGACGCTGATTGGACTATATCCAGAGGCTGACAGTGACGGCTAGCGTGACTCTGTGGTTGAATGACATTGGTGGTGCGTCGCCCAATCGCCCTAATGAAGAAACCGCCTCTGGTCGCTATCATGCACCCAAATGATTCTTGAATTGAATTGAGAACTTCAGTGGCCACAATTCAGAGCATTGCCCGTGGGGGTGAATTTTCGCAGCTTTGTAGCTCAGCATAGCTGCTCACGCAAGAAGTCAACAAATCTGCAAGTTCCAACTTGTTTGCCGAACTTTTCCAGCCCTACCGTTTTAAGCAGAAGGCAGCTAATTTGTTTAACCGTTTCAGTGAAAAATCTTGTCTGAGCTAATCACACCACTTCATTAAAACAAACGTCTGCAATTTTCTGCACTGACATTATTCATAAGCCATCGAAGGGATTAAGAAATTGGCCTTCTGCTAAAATCGATTGCGCTGAGCCAGTAAGATCTCGGTGGAAATTCCACATTCCTCGGGCAAGAGAAACGCTCTTATTTATACAAATGTTCCTGCTCTTGTACTATGTAACTTCTGTAAACCCTTACTGCCCATGTAACATGCTTGTAACATGCTTGCAACTTTGGCCACGTCACCATTGAAAAATAGTAGCTTCTTGGCTCAACTGGCCCGACCCGAAACCGACTTTCAAGGCCAAAAGGAAAGAATGGACCCACTCTGGCCTTGCCTACAACGTTGTATTAATTTTATTGACCACACCGGAATGATGGGTTGATTTTAACTCATTATCCTTCAATTGAGGGGCAAGGGCTTGGCCTCTCTACCCTGCACAGTCAGACCAAACTTAAGTGACTAATTCTTGGTTCTTTCGGTAAAGTCACGGAGAAGAGAAATAATAAAATAATAAAAATAAAACAATAAAATTATCACGACGTTTCGATTGCAACACAAGCAATCATCATCAGTTGTGAAAACCACAGCAAGAACATGTTATTGTTTTAATTTTTATTATTGTATTATTTCCCTTCGACGTGACTTTACCGAAAGAACCAAGAATATGAATCCCTGCAGTCACGAAAGCTTTCAATCCAAATTTCAGTTACTAAGTTTAATTTATTCAGAGATTAGTTTATGAGTTATCCGAGTTATAGGCTCGCGTTTATTGAGAGCTGAACACAACTGTACTGAAACAGCAATAAACCACACGAATGATATTATGAAAACGAGACAAAAACGAGCAAATACTGCGATCGGAACCGCGATGCCCAAATCGCGATGACTCATCAAATCACTGTGGTGGAGTGAGGGAGGACAGGACAACGGAGGGAAGGGGGGTGGAATCATTTCAAGCCTCACAATCGTAATTATACATACTCATCTACGTCTTACACTCGTCAACATTTTCAGACTCGACTCGAACAGCCCATCAAGCCCACCGCGTTTCTGTGCCTCGGACGCTGTGAAACGCACGCGACGCGCTAAAAACATTTGCCCGCAAATTAAACTTGTTGCGAATGAGCGAGCGACGTTCGAATTTGGACATCGGGGGACATGTATGTTTCAGAGGTCCCACAATTCAAAAACAACAGCGACAACAACTCTGGCGCGTTACAAAGAGGGCGGCACACAAAGTGAAACCGAACACGAACTCCCTCGCTCGCTCCGCGTGGGCTCCGCACGCATGAAAAAGCCGAAACGAGCTTGAAAGCCTTCTGATAGAATTTCGCATTGATCTCGTCAAAGCACTGGGAGCTCACGCCGCTGGGATTCTGGCTCCCAAGCAGCCTTGAGGTGATCACAAAACGGTAAAAAAAAATCCCCGTTGTGGTGAGTCGTGGGGTTTGAGGTACGTGAGCCCCCAGCCGGTGACATTAAACGCCGCCCCCCCTCCCCCCTAGTGATGGAGCAGCTGTGGTCCCGGCAGGAGTCGTAATTTGTCTTGCCTCGTGGAGCCGTGGGATCGCTCCCGACGTCGTGGTTTCGATGTTGACCGTCAGGGCTTCACCGCTGCAATCGACTCGCCCCAAACGTTCGGTTCATTGGAAAATATTCGATTGTTTTCGACTCGTATACGCTCATACGCAATGGGTTTACACCCCCCCCCCCCACCCACCGTCTGCCACTAGAGGCTATCGCTACATTCAACACAATAAAAAATACATTTTCGAAATATTTTGATAAAAAAAATTATTTTCATATATTTATTATATCTTTTTTCATATTAAAAAAAAAACATCTAACCACTAACCCTGAATCGTGACCATTAATGAAGGCACAAGAGTGGCTGGGTGGCAGGGCGGGGGATGGGGGGGGGTGAAGTGCAACTCTTTTGTTTTGGGGTTTGGGGACTCTGCCAACAATAGGACAGTTGATTTACCTGCAGCCCTGTCTTGGCAATGTGGAAGTTAGATTGTTAGCTCAAGGGCTGCCAACATCAATCAGCGCCACCTCGTGCCGATTTGAACTGGGAGATGCTTTGCCCGTTGTTGATCATTGTTTCCATCTGAAGGATAATTATCTACACACACTAGTCTCGGTTCCCGGGCCCTGTTGTACTCTGTTTAACACTATTATTATTATTATCATTAGAAGTTTGCGAGCGGAAATAATCCGTCCTTTGGCCAACTCAGCCATGCATCAACATCATGACTTTGTGGAAAGTCAAGAGTGGTTGTCATACGGATACATGGCTCCTGCCATAGGAATGTGGAATTTCCACCACCGCTCAGGCTAACAATGGTGCTTGCTTGTTGAACAGCAGAACACACGATGCTTCGTTCAACAACAACACAAAATGTGCAACGAAAAAAATCAGTACTCGTGTTTCTCGAAATTAATTACCTTGTTAGTGAAAAGAACAAAAGAGCAAGGAGAGGCAGAGAGGGTTACAGGTTCGGTGGGAGGGGGGGGGGCTAATGCAGAGTTACAGCATCACAGAAGTCTTGGATCCATACCCGGTTCCCACCCGCGTGCGTGATTAAACAGCGGTCTCAAGCATTCACAGTCTCATCATGGACACCCAATGGCGGCACCAGAGCCAGCTTTGTTGGATGCGATTAGATGTTTCACGTCACGCAGCCGACTCCAGCTTGGAGGACTAGCAAACGCTTGACGCAAGGCATATGCAGTGGGGCATCACGTGGTGTGGAGAGGAGGCCTCTGGTTAACTACTTGCAAACAAAGTTTGGAAGCATTTGGGGAGGGGGGTAGAGGGGACTAAGCCCCCCTCCTTTTCTAAATGCTCAGACCCCTTTCTAAATTCTTACAGCCAAGTCAAAAAAATGGGATCAATTTTGAAACGCCAGTCACCGTTTTTGGGGTTAAAGTTCACCAGTTCGGCAAACACCCACGAGCACGGTGGCGAGGTGTTAACTACCTCGCCTGGTTTACAGGAGGTCGTGGATTCCATTCCGACCCTGCCGCCTGCAGATGTGGAGTTTACATGTTCTCCCTGTGGTCGCGTTCATTGTTTCTCTGGCTGTTCCCGTTTTTTTTCACTCCACATTTCGAAACATGCATTTAGGCTACTTGGCTGATGCGACAACTATCCACACGATAAGCCACTTCGTTGAGCTATCATTTGGGGCCGAGTGGCTTCCGAAAAGAGCGATATAGCTCAGGGGCACTTACCTGGTAAAATAAACATAGTTTACCGTATTCTCCCGCATATAGCCCGCAAAAATAGCGTTTTGTGTAAAACAAATTTCAGATATCCCGCACCTCCATATACCCCACAGGGTCTTGTTTTGTTTGTAAGAAGTGGTATACCCCGCGGGTTATATGCGGGAAGATACGGTAGTAGATGAACTTCACGTACGAAGCCTCTCCTTCCTACTCACGGTGTGTGTGGGGGTAGGGGGGGAGCTGGAGTCGAATGCACAAGAGACAGAGCGGGGTCGTATCGTTACGCATTCATTGAAGCGTTCAACATTGGCTTGAAGCGTGTTTAACATTCACTGTGTTGAATGCCCCCCCCCACCCCCCGCCTTGTAAACGGAGGTCACAATGCAGGCGTCGCGCGATGTCAACCTCCGTGGGCCATTCTCCACAGAGACGCTCTCTGGGACTGTGCGAGAGGCCAACGGCCCCGGATGGAAAACAACATCGGCGGGGCAGCGAGCCCAATCACCTCCCTCCTCGAAGCATTGGAGCACAGAGTTCGGGACTTCGTGTCCCTCGAGTTTCTGTTCCACCCGCCCCCACGTCGCTGTTTTGTGCTCCGACTAAAATATAATGAAAAGATGACTAGAAAAAAAACGCCGCGTAGAGAGAGAGAGAGAGCGACTGGAAACATTTCACCGGTGATGAGCTCGGCGTGAAGAAGCGGCGTAGAACGAAGGTCGAGACATCATCAGGAGGGCGGCTGAGCTAAGGGAGGCTAAATCACGCCATTACGGTGTCACCAGTGTGGGAGGAGTGCCGCGGAGACGTTGCTCAGCCCATGCAATTCAATTGACCAAATTGCAATCGTGTCACCAAGACTCCCCCCGCATTAATCTGCCCGTCATTACATCCACCTGCCGCGAAGCCTACGAGACGTCACCGCCAAGTAGCTGTGTTTTTAAATCCTTTATATTAAGTTAACTTGCTTGCTTACGACCGTGCAAATCTTTCGGTAGTTTTTTAACCCACTTCCCGTGATCCAATCGAGCTGACATTTTGCACACAGACTCGTTGTGCGTGACAATGTATTTTCGTGAAGAAAAAAATCCAAAATTTTACACTTTTTAGGAAAAAATCATAGTATGACTGTGTGTGTGTGGGGGGGGGAGTCTGTTTGTATGTATGTGCGTGCAAGTCTTCATCCTGGTTCTGGTTGTATGTGCTTGCGTGTGTGAGTGCGTGAGACGAGGTGGCCGAGTGGTTAAGGCGATGGACTGCTAATCCATTGTGCTCTGCACGCGTGGGTTCGAATCCCACCTTCGTCGCGATTTTTCTTTTTAAATCCTTTTATATTAAGTTCACTTGCTTGCTTGCGCGCTTACGACCGTGCAAATCTTTCGGTCGTTTTTTAACCCACTTCCCGTGATCCAATCGAGCTGACATTTTCCACACAGACTCGTTGTGCGTGACAATTAATTTTCGTGAAATTTTTTTTCCAAAATTTTACACTTTTTACGAATTTTTTTTTAATTAATTACCAATTGCTTAATGGTGGCAGGCAATCATCTGACCCATAGGTGGCAGCCATCTCAAGCCAGAGGACGAGAGGACTCTAGCCGCCACGCATATAAAGGATTTATAGTGAAAAACTTTGTTTTTACGGGTTAATTTTTATTTTTTTCATGCAAACTGCAACACGCTGCGTGCTGGCGATGTTCATGCAGTCTTAAAAGACAGGGTGCGCCCCACAGAGGGTGTCCGTCTGTCATTATCAGAGAATTATAATTGGACAGCGGCTTGGGAAAAGTCGGTGCCGGATTAAGCTAGTGCGGGGCCTGGAGCATACGTTATAAAGGGGCCCTAAATAAATAAATACAACCATAATAATAAAAACACAAGTTGTTTTACTTGCATAGCAAAGTAATTGTATTTTTTCATCTGCTATACAGCCAGATAATACGACAAATCTATAACCTTGAACACCCAGTCGTTAATAAAAGTTCAAGGCAGTATAGCACTATAGCAATAGAGGAAGTGCCGAATCACTGAACGGGAATTGATAGCTTGAAAGCATTTAGCGCGGGGCCCTTGAAAGTGCGGGGCCTGTGGCATTTGTAGCTACTTTTGCTTTTAGGATAATCTGGCACTGGGCAGAGTGATGCAACTACAAAGAAAGCGATCCTCCCGTGTAGCCTTCAACAGACTTGCTGGGGCAAGTGGCATTTGCGAGCACCAACGAAGGCCGGTACTGCATGCGACGGGGTGTGTGGCAAACCCCACGACCAACCGCCTTTGTTTCCCCAGTTTAAATGTTTACACAATGCATCAGGTATCTTCGTTTAAAGGCTCAGATGACCTGGGATCTTCCGCAGTGCATCCCTACTTGATATCGAGTACATGGGCAGCGGTTCATGCACGCACTAACAAATCCGGTGACATGGGTTCGATTCCCAGCCAGATGTCTGGCCATGGATAACACCAAAATGGCACGTGGTGTCTGAATGCCATTTTCTTTTTCGTTTGTTCGTTTCAATATTTCACGTGGAAAATCCCTTCGGTTGGAACATCTCATTTTACAAGGGTCAAACTCAGCCGTAAATTACTGCCTCCTGTGGTGTCTAAACATGAGCGCTGGGAATACAAAGGCGGCTAGAAATGGGTTTGCCACACCACCCCTCACATGTCGTGCCGCGACTAATAGGCACTCACCAACGGTACCGTGCACCGGCGGTCTGTATGGCCGTACAGGGGCTCTCTCTTTGTTTTGTTGGCGATAATTGCAGCGTTATCACAAACGTTAGAATGCATCGTTGCAGCTTATTAAATTAAATTTCAATTCAATGATCTCGCCGATATGAGATTGTCTCCATCTGCTTCTGTAAAGGATATTATATCCGTCCAGACTAACAAAGGCGGCAATTGTATTACGCAAAGCACCATGCACAGATATAGTGTATTTAATGCACATATTTGTTTTCGTTCCCACTGTGCTTTTGTGTAAATGTAGAAGCCGTCCCATCAACTGCAATTTTCCAGAACGTGCATTGTCTGCGTTTTTATTCTTATAAAATAAAAGTGTACGTGTGTGTGTGGCATTCAAACCTACTGGTTTTAGCAATGTGTGTGTCTGGTGCTGACTTTGCAATAACCGTGGGATCTACGGGAGAGGAGGAAGTGACGGTGAGGTATGGTGGCATCGGCGCCTCTGGCAATGAAAACTTCGTGATCTCTTGACCTTCATAATAATGGACTGACGATGTATATTAGGTTAATGTGTATATACGTTGACACGTTATGTGGTGGAGTAGTGGCACAGCGGTCTACTTCCGGCCATGGCTGTCAGCGGAAAGTGATATCTGAACCATCCGTGGGGTCCCACCTTCACAGACCAACCTGGTGAACTGTGGCCAAACAACCACACAGAGCTGCATCTAGCAGTGGGTGGGCAAGGAGCCGTAAAATATCAACAATACAATTTGTACATCGAGAAGCGACATCACGATGGTTCATTATTACACTTTGCTAAATATTCACCACGTTTCAATCGAATACCAATCGTTAATGTGCATCTTGTAATATGGTCTCATGGCTCATTTTCAGGAGGATGCTGCTCGGGATACATGGCCATTTCCACGTGGGATGTTTATTTTTGTTCTTTACACGACAGTGTCCCCCTCATCATGAGACCTCATTTGCCAGTAGCAAGATATAGTAATAGGTTTTAACCCTTTTAATTGGCAATAAAACTGACACTTTTATACAAGGGATCATGTTTGCATTAACCACAACACTTGCGGTCAAAATACAAATAAAAAGACAACTCTAATAATGTATTCACTGTCCTTGAAAAGGCCTTTTGGCGTCATCTGGTCCAACACCATGTGAGACTAGGCTCTAAGAAAATCTGTCTCGAGTGTGGACCAATCAATTTCAAGGACAGTGCATACATTATCAGAGTTGTCTTTTTGTTTGCATTTTGACTGCAAGTGTTGTGGTTAATGCAAACATGATCCCTTGTATAAAGGTGCCAGTTTTGTTGCCAGATAAAAGGGTAAAAACCTATTTCTAGAGTCCCCCTAGTCGAACGACAGCGATGATGCCGCACAGTCTGTTAGTGATAGGTCCGCAACCTGACTCCTGCACTGCCTTCTAAATGGCACCACCTCGTCTCCCCCGTGGGACGGAATCTCGCACCCAGACCACGGTCCCGTGCACGGTCCGCAATCCCTGCCTGTAGAGAGAGCCGGGTGCGGGTGTAGACCACTGCACGGTCGACCTTCGACCTTTTGGTTGGGGTATTGCAGTGCAGCTGGGTAGAGGTTTTGCTTCATGGAAGCGCCGCCAATGGGCACAAAACCCTGAACACTGCGGGTGTTTTGTCTGCGCAGAACATCAGCGCGATCCCCCATGCCATGGATTATTCCACGATAATCCTTCCTGGAAATTCCTTTCTTGCAGTTTCCCACTTGCCGAAATTGTACAAACGCACAAGACAAAGATCACCCGTGTAGCCTTAGCAGACTGTTGGGGCAAGTGTGGTTAGTGAGCACCTACGAAGGCCGGCACGGCACAAGAGGGGGTGGGTGGCCATCACCTTTGTCTCCCCAGTGGCGAAGTTTACACATCGCACCAGGTACTCATTTGAGGCCGAATCGACCTAGGGGAGGCCCAGGACTGGTTTGGATAATCGCCACTGGTGTTGGCCATGAGCGGAAATCTAATTTGGATCGCCTGGTTCAAAGCGTAGCACACTCACCGCTACACTATGGCAGGCAGTAGCCCGCGCACACCCACACACAGATGTATGCAATAGATGCACACATTTATAGGCATACGCATGAGCTCATGCACAGACGTACTTGAATGCGGAGAGAAGCAAAAGCAAACGACGCACATTGAGAAACACATTCATGCACGTGCACAAAGACGTATTCACAGGCACACAAAGAAATGGAAAAAATAATACAAAGATCTCCCTTTTAACCAAATAGACTGTTGGGGCAAGGGTTGTTTGCGAGCACCTATGAAAGCCGGCAGGGCGCACGACGTGGCGGTGTGGCCAGGACCCTGTCCGGTTGAATTGACCTCCGCAGCACTCACGTTTATCAACAACATACCAGGCAATAATTTTAAGGCTGAGTTGACCTAGGAGAGGCTCCCTCCCTTCCTCCCCTCAATCAATGCCTCCCTCCCCTCGATCCACAACTCGGTATCGCCGAGATTGACGCTGTCACATTCGAGCTTACAAGGAAAGTCTCTCGCGCCATCACGGTTTGTCCCGAATCGTTGTGCGAGCGTGTACGCGCGATTGTGAGCATGCGGCTCAAAGGATATCGACTGGGCGACTGGGGAGTTCACGGGTAACCAGATGAATCCTCACCCTAAAACTTCTCCACTCCCCCTTACCCCCAACTCCATACCCCCCCACCCCCACCAATTAATCAATACCACTGGGATTTGTTTTATTTCATCTGAAAAAAAAAACCAATGCCATTGTTGATGTCGTACTGCAAAGTCCGCTTGCATCTTGGCACCGGTCTGGAGTGCCATTAATGTTGCACAACTCTGTTATGTCTAATAATGGAAATGTTTCACTTCGTGTGATTTTCTTTTTTACGGTTAGGACATTGCAATTGATTTGTTTGTAAAATAAAAGCCCATTTGTAAAAATGTCAGCATTCGGATCATTTGAGATGGGTGGTGGCTGACGGTGAAGCCAGCACCGTGTCTACCCAGCCACCTTTGTCTCCCTGGCGCTGATGTTCATTGCCACGAGGCACGAAATAACGAACTCCTCCCTGACATTGTGAGTTCATAGAATGTTACAACTGGGGGTCATGATTCCAATAAAGTATAATTATTTTCGCCTAATTCTTACTCTTTCATTTGTATTCTCTTCATTTACGTCTCATTAGCATGGCTCTGTTTGCTCCATTAGCCCGCATGTAACATGAGCATACCCTTTCCACTGAATGGAATTACTCCATTTTATGCACGTGATTCAATGCACATATCGTGAGCACGATACTTTATTTCAATCGATCCACCCTTACTTGCCGAACTGCATTGCAGAACCAGTTGCTAAATTCGAAGCAGATCAGACCCAGTGGCCTCGTAAATCGGGAGACGTGTGAACGTGCTCGCCACTGCAAGGACTCATCAGTGAGTCACGTCTGGCTGTAGAATGGAAAGACGAGCCGAGACCAGGTGACACGTCGGTTCTGTCACTTGCCTCGCACTCAGAAGGTCACAAGTTCAACTCCCGACTGGGGCCGACTTAGAATACCGCTGTGGGAAGTTGTCCTGTGGAAATACTGGCTCCTGTAACGGGAACGTAGAATTGCTACTGCAAGCGTGAATGCCGAAAGATATTGGTATGGGAGGGAAAAACGTTGACTTGTGTGTGTGTGCGTACACAGGTTTGGTCCATGTGGAAACACCCCACTGGTTTCTTATGGCCATGGTCTGGTGCAGCGATTAGTTTCAAGAGACACCTGTGCGTTGATTTGGCTAAGGTGGAACATTTTCATGGTTCCTGTATTCGACTGACAAAGCCATAATCCACTGACAAAGCCCCACTGACACAGCCCCACTGACACAGCCCCACTGACACAGCCCCACTGACACAGCCCCACTGACACAGCCCCACTGACTCAGCCCCACTGACACAGCTCCACTGACTCAGCTCCACTGACTCAGCCCCACTGACACAGCCCCACTGACACAGCCCCACTGACACAGCCCCACTGACTCAGCCCCACTGACACAGCCCCACTGACACAGCCCCACTGACACAGCCCCACTGACACAGCCCCACTGACACAGCCCCACTGACACAGCCCCACTGACACAGCCCCACTGACACAGCCCCACTGACTCAGCCCCACTGACACAGCCCCACTGACTCAGCCCCACTGACACAGCCCCACTGACTCAGCCCCACTGACACAGCCCCACTGACTCAGCCCCACTGACACAGCCCCACTGACACAGCCCCACTGACACAGCCCCACTGACTCAGCCCCACTGACACAGCCCCACTGACTCAGCCCCACTGACACAGCCCCACTGATACAGCCCCACTGACACAGCCCCACTGACACAGCCCCACTGACTCAGCCCCACTGACACAGCCCCACTGACTCAGCCCCACTGACACAGCCCCACTGACACAGCTCCACTGACTCAGCCCCACTGACACAGCTCCACTGACACAGCCCCACTGACACAGCCCCACTGACACAGCCCCACTGACTCAGCCCCACTGACACAGCCCCACTGACACAGCCCCACTGACACAGCCCCACTGACTCAGCCCCACTGACGTAGCCCCACTGACACAGCCCCACTGACTCAGCCCCACTGACACAGCCCCACTGACACAGCCCCACTGACTCAGCCCCACTGACTCAGCCCCACTGACACAGCCCCACTGACACAGGCTCACTGACACAGCCCCACTGACACAGTCCCACTGACTCAACCCCACTGACTGAGCCCCACTGATGTGTACAAAAAGGCCAATGCGAGCCACGTGAACCCATAACACACAACATGTAGGAATGAAAAAGAAACCATATCGATTTTCAGACATTGGCGTTCAATGCATGGTGTCGTGGAGTGCAAGGATTTGTATTGATTGATGCATCGTTACACCCCCAATGCATACAAAGTCATCAGCAGGGATTGCACACACACCAATCGCCGCCCCCTGCGGGCAGACAAACGCACACGTGCATGCCGGTGCCGCGTCACCTCGTGCCACATAGGGACAGCTGCCACCAGGGGTGCCCTTACAAATTTCTTGAGCTGAGATATGACGTATGGCGCCTTTGCGTTTGCCGAGGCATTTGATCGCCATACAAATGCAAACATAAACGTATTACCGATAGCAGGTACAACAATAAAATGAATAAGAATCATGAGAAAAAGGCAAGTTAGATTGAATGCACATGTAAGGAGAAAAAAAAAACCAAGAGACCCAATATGAAAGTGCTTTTGACTGGGAACAATTAGAGTTTACCACAAGAAGCCGGGGAAGACAGCGAATTAAGTTACGTAAGCAATTTGAACAATTGGATGCAACCGAGAGCATCCACTGCAACGTTCTTGAGTGAATATCGTCCTTGAGTGAACATCAAGGACAGGGTGAAACGGAAGGAAGACCACGATGGAAGAAAGTCCACGTCTTTACGAAAGGACGGATATTAACACATTCCTGCGGAGGGAGCTGGTAGGAACGTTGGGTTGCTCGGTCAATGGCCAGGGTCAACGGCGGCGTGGTGTATTCCGCAAATATGCCCGACTGTGAGGGCGGGCACAAGCCGGCGTGAGTAGGTAAAACGTTGAGTTTTCTAAGGGCAACACAGGGTGACCAGCCCCTCCTCACCCAGCCCCACCCCTCCCACCCCCACCCAGCCCCACCCTCCACAACCAGCCTCTCCCCACCCTCCCGTCCCCACCCAGCCCCTCCCTCCCCTTCCCTGCACGACGGACGGACGGACACAATAATCCCCTGTGGGCTGGTGGAACCAGGTGGTTCCTACCAGTATAATAATTGTCGTGTATATGGATACACAACAGTTTTAGTTTTATTTAATTCGTCACACGGATGATCCCGTTAAGCCAGCCGCCCTCTATTTTGACGGGGGAGATCCGTCGGCACGAGAGAGCGCGCTGTTCAAGATTCCAGAATTCCCAACACAGTGGCCATCACTGAAACTGCCCAGGTGCACAGACGCTTCTCCGGGCTCAGCCCCCACTGCCGGTCTCACCGCGAGCGGCTCCTGAGACCACGACAGACAACAATCCACAGCTGTGTTGTACAGTGCGTGTGTAGATAGTCTGAGCACAGGATCCCTGGTGACACCAGCGTCGGGTTCGCCAGCAGAGGCGAGGCGCGTGCGCATTCGCAAAACGTGCGCGTGCGTGCACCGACATGCAATGAAGACAACGAAGATGCTGTAGCAATAGCTTTTCACGGACTGCTCGGTCAAGTGTCGTGAGCGAAGTAGCACCGATGAAGTTAGCCACGCGTGAGACTCGAACTCGTGTCGCCAGGTTCGTAGCGCACTATGCACAACCACAGACGCAAAGGCAAACACGCATGGACGAACACATTACCATTCACCATTCTCAGAGACGTGAACGTCAACACACACACGCGCGCACACACACGCACACACACACGCGGTTTCGCCTTCCAATCTCAATCTCCCTGTTATCGTTCATGAAACTGATTCTGCGGCAAAAGGCTCTGGAGACAATTCTCTTTTGACACTGAGCCAAAAGGCCCAAACAGGAAATGTTTTCACGAAAGAAGGAGCGACGGGGCATCGTTCATCCATCCACCTTGGTGGCCTCAGCCTCGTGGTGGCAATTCCACATGTCTATGACAGGGACAAATATACACACAGGAAGTCCTGTAGTAATTTCAATGAAACCAGAGGAATGAAAGGCTGAATAGACACCCACCTTGGATTTTAAACTCGCAAACGTTGATCTCAACAACTTCGAGTCCCGGACAATAACCACAGTGGCATTCACCCCAAGAGGCCCTGGTGAGCCTGATAAGCCTGGTGTAATAGTCACCCTGAGAGCACCAGAACTCAGCATTTCTCAGAAGCTAAGCAGGGATTTGAAACCTGGTTAGTGCTTGGCTATATTCGTTGAACTTCTTTCGCACCGTACGTAGCCAGCTGTGCTCATCGGAGATGCGGCATGTGGTTGGAACCACTGTCCAACTTTTGATGAACGTTGTGATGTGGTTGGAAACGTGTGAGAACGAACGTTGTTAGCACTCGCTTTCTATGTCACGGGTGGGGGGGGGGCTTCCTTCCCCAACACCACCAGCACTACCAAAGACAAAGACCCCCCGTATAGCCCCTACATACTATTAGGGGCACGTGCTGCTAGCGAGCACCGAGACACTGCCTGGGATATCCCCGCGTTGTAAACATGGCCTGTGAGGATGCCAGAAGACAGCAGTAGATTATTTGGTGAATCAATTTTTAGTGTTATCCTTGATATGTGTGGGAGTATGATTCAGGCACTCTGCTTTTCTCCAACGTGACAAGTCCACGTGAAATGGCATTGGCCAAATATCGCAATGCAGGCGATCCTCTTCTAAAGAGTCTTGAGACTCAGCCAGACTTTCCTGTATGAAAAAAAATATATATGACAGTACGTTTCTATATTTTATTGGGTAGCACGCATTTTTGTGCCGTTCCCATGAAAGCCATCCAAATCCCATTCTATGTGATAATCGTAATTTGCACAGCAAGGCAATCGGAGTTTGAAATGGAATGGAGTCGAAGAGGCGATGTGTGGGGAGGGCGGCAAAGACAAAAGGATGCGGTGAGCGAGTTAAGCACAGGGAATTGAGAAATTATAGCGATCATTATGCAAAATGGAAAGCGTGGCATTGAGAAGAGACGAACTGCGACAGACAGGACAGTATTGGGGCAGACTGCCAGCAAAGTGATGAGACAGACATATGTACAGATGGGAGAGTGATGAGACAGAGAGATAGCCATAAACATCAGACACACGTAAGGTGCAAGAAAAGAGAAACGAAGAGAGAGCAAGACGGGAATGCAGAATAGGAGACAGAGGGCATGTGAATAATGGGATGCTTTGAGGCAATGCCGTAATGTGGAAACAGCAGCAGCAGAAAACGGGAGAGGGATCACCAGGGACGGAGAGACATAACAAGAGAGAGATCGAGAGAGCAACAGCGTAGAGGCCAGATTGCAGATGAGCATCCTGTTATCCTCTTATGCGGGACCTATTATCTGTAAAATTACAGATAAAATGATGATTCTTCACGTAACTCCCCTTGTACGCAATAAAACCCCGATAACAAAAAGGCCTTCCCCTGTTATCCGTATTATCGCCCTCCAGATAACTTGGCGTGAGGTATTCCCCGACACCAATGTAACACCCACGGTTGTGAATGTGCAGCATTGAACACCTCCAAGAGTCGAAGACCGTGACCTCTAACTCTTGATACACTGATCGACGCATTTTATCCGTTAATAACAGATCAAAAGGAACATGTTCCCATTATCTGTCACATTCATTTTGTAAACGATACTTGTCAATTGGCTGACAGCACGACGAGCAACAGCTGGATAATCCACAAATCAGCCAGACAAGGAAAAAAAGATAAATTACGTCAATCAGATGAAGTGCTTTCGTGGCTCAGAGGTACTGCGGATGAGAAGAATGACAGATAAGAGGGCAACAGATGTTCACTGCATACGAATATAGTTGCCAGTGCTGAAGATTAACAAAGAGTGGCAGCCAGGGAAGGGAATGCCCCTGAGGACACCCACCGCAGTAATCAGGTCACGTGCAGCGGCTGGGCGAACTGTTCCCTATCACGACCGTGAGAGATTAGCTGAATTTTATTTTGCTTAACCAGGTCAGAACTCAAGAGACCGGGGGGGGGTAGTGTCGTTTGCAAGAGTGACCTAGGGAATTCGTCTGCCAGAAGAGGGCGGCGGTGGTGGTGGGAGGGGGTGGGTGCGATAATTGGCACTTCGTGTGTGCGCGTGTGCGTGTATGATGCGAATTGAATAATTCGCAGTTCAATTTTCTAACTTGGCAAATGTGAAACCTGAATGACGTCAGGGGGTGGTCTTTAAGGTCCGCTGCGTTAGACGGCGTGCAGTGCTATTGTTGCTCCTAAAACCGGCAGTAATAACCAGGGCGGCCGCTCCAAATGGAACCGCGCCACCTTTGTAACGAGCGGGCGAAGGAAGAGCTACCGCTGGACCCCGTCACCACCCCGGAGGCAGCGACGACCTGGGAAAGCCTTCATCCAGCAGTGGATTACTCATCACTGCTGCTGCTGCTGATGATGATGATGATAATAATGATGGATTCAGCAGCAGCAGCAGTGAGAGTTCGGGGGGAGAGAGAGACACCCTACAAGGCCCCCGAATGCACTTTGACAATTACAGCCAGGAAAATGCAGACACAGCGTCTGCCTCCCCATCAGTACTTTGACTTGTACCTAACGCACTCCTGTGGAACCCCGCCCCACCTCTCGTACATACATCCTCTCTTCCCTGCTCACCACAGTCCAAGTCCTCTCCCCATAGTTAGTCCAGGGGGGGGGGGCGGGGGGCTCTGCCCTTACTCCTAACCCACTACTCGCCAACCACCTCCCACAAAGCCGGGCATTTTAATGACGCTCTTTGAGGCGCGTATCCCACTAAATCTCGAGAGGGAGACGCTTGCACGTGTGTGCAAAGACAAAGATCCCCCGTGTAGCCTCAGACTGTTGGGGGCAAGTTCTGTTAGCGGGCACCTATGAAGGACGGCACGGCACACGAGGTGTTGGGTGGCCACGCCCCGCTGCCGTGGCGATGTTTACACACCCCACCAGGGACTCATTTGAGGCTGAGTCGACCTAGGGGAGGCCCAGGACCTGTACAGATAATCGTCACCGGCGTGGGCCGTAATCGGTGGGCGTCGCAATCGGCCCACACCAGTGGGTCACCGGGTTCGTAGTGCAGCATGCTGACCGATACACTACTGGTCCTCAAATGCGTACAAAGATAAAAACAAAGATCCCCCGTATAGCCTTAACAGACTGTAGGGGCAAGTGCTGTTAGCGAGCACCAATGAAGGCCGGAACGGTACACGAGGGGGTAGGTGGCCAGCACCACGCCCGACCGCCTTTGTTTCCCCAGTGGCGATGTTTACACACCGCACCAGGTACTCATTTAAGGCTGAGTCGACCTAGGGGAGGCCCAGGACCGGTTCAGATAATCGTCACTGGTGTTAGCCGTGAGCGGGAATCGAACCCGGGTCGCCAGGTTCACAGCGCAGCGCGCTAACCGCTACACCACCGCTCCCCAGCACGTGCGTACACCCACACACGCACACACACGTACACACGTACACACACACACACGCACACACACGCACGCACACACACGTACACACACACGTACACACACACACACGTACACACACACGTACGCACACACGTACGCACACACACACGTACACACACACGTACACACACACGCACGCACACACATACACGTACACACACACACACGTACACACACACGCACACACACGTACGCACACACGCACGTACACACACACACACACACGTACACACACACACACGTACACACACACGCTCCCTCTATCTCTCGCTCCTGCACACTCTCTCACTCTCTCTCTCCAGGGCGTGCAGAGCCAGCCAGTGCCGAGTCAGCACACATGCAACATAATTGCATTGTTTTCAATGAGTGTAATTACGTTACACTAGAAATCTCTGTGAAACGATTTGCAAAGGAGGCGCATGAATTGATTAATTGTGCATTGAGCGAATAAAACGTTAACTTTCCTCTCCCGTCCCGGATGGATGTGTGGGTTGATAGCCGGACAAACAATGGGGGGGGGGGTGCGGGGGTGGGTGAGAGTTCAACCTCTGACCGTGTGGGTCAAGGCAGCGCATTACCTCTCCGGGGCTTCATACAATCAGTACCACTTTCGTGGGGGAGGTCAATCGTGGTCGTTTTCTGGGCCAGACTGCATCCCGCTAAAATGCATTGCCCCCCCCCCCCTCGGTAACGACATCAGCTGCATTCGTACCGTGCCGACCAGTTGACCAGAATGTCTCCGTTGATTGTTGGGCTGTACAAGGGGAAATGCTTGTCCGTGTTGTTGTTGTTGTTATTATTGCAACTCAACGCAAGTTCGGTACAAAACGCCGATCACAGAACTGGGGAGTGGAGAGTGGGGGGGGAAGAACAGAAACTCCGCGAACAGCAACCCCCATTTTGGCGCAACGAAGGGTGGAAGAATTGGGCTACAAGCCCCCAAAGCAGGTAGGGGCCGCGTGCCGGGGAGGGCATGAAGGCTTATATGGGAAGGGGAAAGGGCTGATGGGGAAGATACTGAGCGTACTGGGGGATGGAGATGGGAGAGAGGGAGAGGAGGGGGGGAGGACAGGGGAAGGGGAGCAATGTTTGTATATTTTCACGCGCGTTAACTTTCTAATCCTCCGCAAATGAGCGAATATTGATAAAGTTGGTCTCCCGCTGATGCCGGAATGGCAGCCGGAGAGCAACAGGAAAATTGGACAGTCCTTTGAGAAGAAACATTCTGATGTGAAAATGCATCACGTTTACCAAGTTCATGGATTATAAGGAAAGCTATTAGTGCCGCAGTGTTAACATTCTGTCATTCAGCAGATTGAGTATTTCTAGTAGTAGGACTGTAATGAAAACAAATGTCACTCGCACAAAATTGTCAATCCACTGCTGGATGATGGTATCCACACGTCATAACAGTCATGTGGCTTTTTTGACCATACTCCACTACTCTGGCTGGTCCAGAGCAGACCCATGACCAGTTTCAGATATAAATTCGCAATTGTTTATAGCCACGGCCAGAAATTAAACTCAGACAGCCAAGGCTCGTAGCGTCGTGCGCTAATCACTGTGCCACCGCCTCCTCCTCCATTCTAGTGCCTTGCTACTCAAGTGTTCATCCCTGTTGGAAATTACACATTCCTATGGCAAAGGGGCTTGAAGAAAACCACCAATGTAGCCTTGAAAATGCTTTCGAAATGCATTGATTATAAAAAAAGTCAAAAAGCCAAAATGTCAACCCTTGCCGCACCTTGTACAAATTTTCACAAGACTTCGTAGCGCATGCATCTTAATTCGGGCAAAATAAACGTATTGCGTGCAAATCCGCAAACCCCATGTAATGCCACAGCAGCACACGTTACATTTCTGACGCATCTAGAGAATGAAACACACCGAGTCCTTACGTAGATACTCTACCCCTAAACCTCCTAAGGAGTCACCATTCACTGCACCCGTTCAAGATTAAGCGTTGCGTTCAGATAAATGATGTCGGTGGTGAAATACGTGCAAGGCTTCGTGTGGAATGGCACATGAAGAAAATAATTAGCCGACAGCTCTTAATCGTCACACAGTTTAAGACTCCTGGCTGAGGTCTGTAATGCAATGTCGTCGTTGTGAAGGGGAAATGGTTACGAGACAACCTGGGACGGGCCGACGAGTCTGGATCCGCGTTTCCCGTTACTCGTACGCGAACCTCAGTTTGGCTGCCTTCATTTTGGCTCAACGAGGCCTGGGGCTTTTTTTTCCAGTTGGACGCCACGCAAAGCTTACGTTGGCTCCACGAGACTCGGATACCTACACCGAATCCTGAGAAACAGAAGCGCAGCACTCGATAGATCTTGCTCTTTAAAACTTTGGGCTTTCCTACGACTCTTCGGAATCGTATATTGCCTTGAGTGGGCACGCTATTGGAATTACACGTGGTTTTAAACCTCCGAATGGAATCATAAATACATAAAAAAAGTGTGTATGCTCTACCTCGGAAGAGCGCAAGTAATTATCAGTAGATAATTAAATAAATAAGGAAGACACCGATGCCATAACACGCATGGATCTATTACATCACCAAATGAGATGAAACTTACGATTTGATGTGATAGCTCAAGCCGTCAATAAAAAATCAATTTGCAACCTCACAAACACACCCATCAGATCACACGCGTAGCAATTCGTGATTCACATTCACACACACACACACCCCTTCGTCAACCTCGTGCTGGATGGAGGGATCCCCACACTGCTGCGGGTCGTGTGGTGGGGGGGGTGTTATTTGAGCGATTCTGGTCAGCGAGGGTTGGAGAGAATGGACGTGGCAGCATAGACGCTCATTTCCACATGGCAATTGGAGCACAGCACAGCACAGCACCTGCTTGAGAGGCATAATCAAGACTGGTGTCAACTTTCTGAGTCTCATCAGCAAGGCGCGTCAGGGTGGCTTCCGCGGCTCATCACAACTAGCAGCTCATATTCATTTATGGCTACACACACACACCTGTAGCTAAAGGTGAAAGCAGACACGAAATTTTTTCAAGATTGTCATCATGGCACGAGTGACTTCACTCCAATACAGTTTCATGCCATTGCAATGTAATGAGGCCACTATACAGCATGCCAGATTGGAGTGCCAGACTGTTATTTCAAAGACTGTATTTCTTTCCTCTTCAATCGTGAAGAGTTTCACAAAATGACTCCGCCCTGCCCTCATTCACCTCTTAACTGCATCGTGTCGATCCCATGAAGTTTCCAAAAAATCTATCTATCGTTCGTGTTCTCACTCACCTCTTTTGATAATTGCCCAGGTTACAGCGAGCTGACCATTATTCCAAATCAGCATGACCACTTTCGTCCGTAACTCTGTGCATAAAGGGATGGAATTTAATTATCGGGGCAGATGTATTGAAAGCCATTATATTTTTCATTCTTCAATTTCCTTTCTTCATCTTTGCATTTTTTTTTTATTCTGACTCTAAACCCTTTCTTAACCTAAGGCTATAAAATAAAGTGTCGCAGAAACTTCTTAACTCTACCACACAGCCAGACAAGCTGAAAGGATTTTCATTACTATTGGCAGATCACAATTTCACTGCGTCACTTTTCCAAAACACAGAATTATATTCCACGCAAGACGCAAGCAAGCCAAGACCCCAGTGACCTGGGTATGATTCTCAGCTATGACGCACGGCGCCATTGGGTCTGGATCTCATCTAGGTTGACTTAGCCTCAAGCAATTACCTAAAGTACATGCGTACAACATGCACACTGGGAGTGAGACAAAGGTGGCCGGGCACACAAGTTTACGTCTGCGTGTTGCACATGTTTTTGTGAGCTGTGCTAGCTTTAAGAGGTGCTCGCTAACACTAGTTTCCAAAGCAATACAATCTGGTACGTGTAATTTGAAGCGCAACTGTGCAACCAATGGTGAAATATTTATTTGCAAATTAATTGGCCACGGTCCCTTACGTTATGACAAGCTTCGGGGCAACTTCCTGGAGTCGTAGAGTTCTTCCATTACTCGTACATTTAATAAAAGCGTGTTTTTAAAATAAGTTTAAAAAAAAATATTACTTATTTTAAATAGGATTATGTGCATTATAATGTTTGGCCAGGCCCTTATGAAACATACATTTGAATATGGGAGGAAACTCGAGTACCTGGAGAAAACCCATGCATGTGAGGTGGTTACCCCAAAAAACCCATACAAATACAGATAGGCAACCTACTTGCTGTACTGTTGCATGCTACATAATGATCCAAACAACTCCCATTACTAATTCTCAGAATAGGGAGCAATTCATTCAGCAGTGGATTGAGAAAGATCTGTAAAGTCTTCAAAAAAAACAATTTACAAAACTCTGCCAATTAACTGTATAACTACATACAGCACACCCATATACTTATATTGTACCATCCTGAGCGAATACTATAACGTGACACATTTGACATTTCGTAATTTAACGAACTATCATGATTCATGGTCGTCATTCGATGCAAAAGTCGATTCCTAAAAGGGGGGGCGTTTTCACCGATAAGACATCATCAGTGTGAGGGCTGCCACACATTTGACATCATTGGGAGTGACAGCACGACTGGGGTATTTTCACATTTGTATTGTGTATCGTTGTGGGCTGCACAACAAGCCAAACGGAGCCACCAGTGGCCAGCGGGGCCTTGCAATTAACAACACCGTCACGTGTGATTAATGTAGCGGCCTCTAGTGGCCGCGGGGGGTCACGTGAGCCCATTGCGTACAGCATACGAATCTGAACAATTGATTCTGACACGGGCAACTTGATTAGTGCATAGTAAACAGAGAAAAAAATCGCATTCAAATTGATGAATCGATGCATAATCAGGGGCACCCGCTGAAGCCAATCACGGCACACCAAGCGCGTGGTGTGGTCAGCATCACGTGCACCCGGCCACCTTTGTCTCCCTCGATCATGACAACACGGCCGGGTGGGCCCAAACCAGTATTAGACAGCACCTTGCTTCAAAGACAACCAAACATGTTGCCATGCAAGCCTAGGTGTAACGAGTGAGTGATGTTAGCGAGCACCTATTAACACACACACACACACAAGTGGAATTTGCATGTAGCATGAGCACACGCGAACACAATTAGTGGCCCCATGTCTTCTTAAAAAAGACTTGTAGCAAGGTCACGGCTAACGTGGCCTACGCCACGCTCAGCTGCCTGTGCCTCTCGCGTTATGACCTTTACACACCGTGCATCGGGTGCTCAATTCAAGATTCAGTCGACCTCGGGGAAGCTCACTCGGACCAGAATAAATAATTATTACTTGCCGCCGATATCAGTCACGACCAGCGCAATGCGCTAAGGGACAATCAATTTAGTCCGTACGCACGGAGGGGGCAGGGGGGTTAACCCAAATGCGTACGCTTGCGTATTGAGGGGTCTGCTGACAATGTGCGTACGCATAGGAAACTGGGGGGGAGGGATGGGGGTGAAGCCTCGATAATAATTTGTCTACATTGGCCTTCAAATGAGCCACAGTTCAGTGTCTTCAGCTGTGAGACAACAAGTACTAGCGGGAAAAGTGGGACTGTGGGAGGGGTGTCACTCGTGTGACACCGTGCCCCTGACTGCAGCTGTCGCGCAGCTCAGCAACATCAGTGGCCAAGGTACGCAACTTAATTCTTTAACGCAGCCGGCGGTGGACTATCTGTTTGCTTAAACACGTTAATGTTATTATTAATCCTTGATCGTTTCTGCGTGGATTAAATATCGGCCGTTCATAGGATTCTGGGGGGGTGGGGGTGTAAAAAGTACGCGTGCCTACAGGGTGGGGAGGAGGGGTCAAGTTGACAGATTTTTGCGTACCTACTCAATGGATGGCACCGAACCGCTGTACCGCCACTCACACTAAAGACAAAGTTCCTCATTGTAGTCTTCAACAGGCTGTTGGGGGAAAGGGCTGTGAGAAAGCACCTATAAAGACCAGCACTGCACACGACGGGGTGGGTGGCCAGCACCATGGCCGGCCGCCTTTGTCACCCTCATGGCGATGTTTACGCACTGCAACTCATTTGAGGCTGAGTCAATCTAAGGGAGGCCCATGACCGCTTCAGATAATCGCTACTGTTGGTCAAGAGCAGGGATAACTGAGTTGGTAGCGCAGCGCACTAACCACGACACTCCCTGCTCCCCACAATAAGCATCGCTCTTTGCCATCCACTTATTTCATAGAGTTAATGGGATTAATTTAAATTAGTTCAGAACACGACTTTCAGTTCATGTAAAATAATATTTCGGGAATAAAAAAAATCTGTTTATTAGAATGTGTGTGTTTCTTGAATATAGAATTGGACAAAAGCTTGTACAAAGAGAAGCAAGCTCCAAACACGGCGCTATGAAATATGGTAATGAGAGGCTGGTGCACTGTTAGTACACGCACACACACAAACACCTATACACGGTTCAATGCACGTTACATATCTGTGCTGCTATCTGATGGCATTTAATACATAGACAACTATTGTTCTATTTGAATTAGCACACGCACTTTTGAATGGTTCTAATTCTAGATTTGAAGCTTTCGTGACTGCAAGGATTCATACTCTTATGTTTTTTCGGTAAAGTCACGTAGGTAAAAATAAAAATAAATAATAAAAATAATATAAATCGAAATAAAATAATAAATCACGACGTTTCGGAGGCAACACAAATCTCCGTCATCAGGAGGGACCGTCACAGCTCAATTCTCACTCACTTGATACAGTAAATTTAGCCGTGACGGTCCCACCTGATGACGGAGACTTGTGTTGCCTCCGAAACGTCGTGATTTATTATTTTATTTCAATTATTATATCTATTATTTTTATTATTTATTTTTACTTTTTACCTACGTGACTCTACCGAAAAAACCTAAGCGTACCTTTGTATGGCTTGGTTCGCATTAGTACAAATGCACAAGCCACTTCTCCCCAAACACAGAGATCCCCCGTGTAGCCGTAACAGACTTTTGGGGCAATTTGCTGTAAGCGAGCACCGATGCTCCCCAAAGACAAATATGCACAAACACGCGCACATTGATATTTACATATGTTATACTGGTAGGAACGAAGTGGACCAGACCACCAATAGATTATATCGTCCGTCCGTCCGTCCGTGTATCAACATCGCCCCCTACTGCAAAACACTTGGCAGGACCCTACAAAAACCTTTTGACTCAGTGGGGCTTTCCTGGCTTAACAAGTGTAATAATACATTATGTTTATATTCTTTGGTTATTCGTTCCTACCAGCCCACCCCGCAGGGTCCTGTTTTTATTCCTTAAATATAATGTAGCAATCTTTCTGTGCCAGACATACACTTAAAAAAACACACAGCTTAGCACGGATGTCCCTTCTTCTCCGCGATTGTTGCCATTTTTCTGAACGCTACTTAAATCTGTTTTCTGGAAATCCCTAAATGCACCCAATGCAGGAAGTACAGGGCTGTACTCGTAAAATTAAAGAGTTTTGGCTGTGCCGGGATTGTTAACCCTCGCCTTGATCACTTTGGAGATCATATGCACAGCGGACATCTTACCAACTCTCACGATTATTAACGTCACGGTATTTTTATCGCTACTACTACTCTCGTTTACCTAAGAAGGCCTCACCAAGTCTCATGGCTCTCTTTCAAGAGGGTCCTGCCAAGTTGCCGCAGTCGGTGGCGATGATTGCTATGCGTTTTCCGATTGAGCAATGGACGTCACGTAGAGTACATTTTTTTCAGTTTTTCTTTCGATTCCGTTGTGATGACGTACGTCAAATAAAATAACTTTATCTTGAGGTCGGAAGAGCGTACCGAGGGGCCCACAAGGCAATTCGGGAGAGCGTGTGGCACGGTTTGGCACCAGCTATCGTCGAGTTTGCAGTTCCCTGTGGTAAGTAGAATGTCTTTAAAAATATCGGCGCTATGCCTCTGTAAATAAAATTAACGATAAACCGCTTGCGCGTTGCGAGATTCAGCGGTGAACAGGACCCACAACCTGCAGACGTCTCGGAACGGGAAAGGCTTGAAATAAAGAGTTTATTTTTGTTATCTTCCCGTCTGTCCACCAAAGTAGAATACGTGAGTACGCCACAGGTAAGATGCGCAGGTCACACGGGTGGTGCGGTAGGCTAAGTCAGAGTGGGCCCTCTAGAGCTCCCTCTCGTGGAGGCCATGCCACCGGTCGTGGCGTGAGCAAGATATTGATGGGCTGCACCTTCACTTTTACATGTACACCACTGGCATTCACCTGCTGTGCATGGTCTACGTGCAATACTTTGTTGCTTTTGATGCATACCGTACCAGGTACGCGTGTAAGACTGGGTCGACCTTTGTGTGCGAGGAAACCCGAGTGCCTAGAGAAAACCTACACATACAATGGGATAGCACGCCCACAATGACCACACAGCTGGATTCACAAACCCAATTGCTGTACTGCCAGCTCCTGGCTATGTCAAACATCTGTATGATCCACCAAGCCTTGCCTACAAAGCACTAGATCACAGCTGTTGCACCACCACACACCCGGATGTAACGTCACAACACTCCACCGTCACTTCGTTGACCTCCCTGCCAGGTTTCGGAACTGCTGCACAGTCGTCAACCGACCTCCAAGGCCTCGTCTCACAGTCTCATCACCGCATCTGGCTTCCAATTTCCCTCTAGGTCCTTGACCTCCGGTTGCCCACGCGTCAGCCCCGCGTACGGACGATGAAATCAGATCCTCGTAAGAAGAGGAAGGGGTTATAAGCTGTCTTGCGCTATCGCCAGACCTCCCCAGCGAAATCTCAATGAATATTCATGAGCCGGTCACCTGCTGTTCCAACACAATCAGAAAACTCTGGCCCTAAAGAATAAAAAAAAATATCATGTTTATTTCCCACTACGCCAGAGCCCACCGGACGAAGATTTAACAAAGATGATGCCCATTTTCTCCCCCCAGGCTGAGATTTAATGAGTTGTATTAATTGAGTCAATTTGTCCTGTCCGCAGAAACAATCATTTTATTTCAGGTTATTTTGTTCAAGTAGAAAGCAACGTTCAGAAACACGGAAACTGCAACAACAACAAAAAAACCCACAGCGTGAAATAGGAAATAATAAAAATAAGTCGCTTTATAATCATGCTTTTTTTGCTGCGTACGGGAACGATTTGGGTGGCTCCGTGGCTGCGAGGTTTCCAGGGGAGGCCGATTTTAATGGTTGTGTCAAAAGTGCTGAGGGAGCAGCGACCGCTGAGATTCAGGGTTCACAAAGTGGTCCCAAATCCAGCTGATGTATGAAACTGTTTCAGCGCCTTGTGAGCTTGATGGTTTCAGGCTCGGTAACCCACATTTTTGTGGGCGCTCTGCTTCTATGTTTATATTGTTGTACATCACTACGTAGACGTGTGTCAGTGTGTGTGTGGAGAGCGGTAGTGTTAGCAGTTAGCGCTGCGCTACGAACCCAGCGGGCCAAGTTCGATTCCCGCTCACGGCCAACACCAGTGATGATTATCTGAACCGGTCCTGGGCCTCCCATAGGTCGACTCAGCCTCAAATAAGTACCTGGTGCGATGTGTATGAAACATAGCTACTGGGGAAACAAAGGCAGCCAGGCATGTGTGCTGTGCTGGCATTTCATAGGTGCTCGCTAACAGCACTTGCCCTAACAGTTTGTTAAGGCTAATCGGGGGTCTTTGTCTTTGGTTTATGTAAATGTTGAGCCTCTGAGATTTTTTCACAAGTGTGTATGACTTTTTCAAAAGGTCAAGGAACCAATTGTTATTCTGCAATAATCTTCCGACAGGCACTCTGGCTCCAAAGAGATGACATTAGTCAATGTTTGGTTACATCTCCAAAAGTGAAAAAACTTGGAAAAAAGAGAAACACGCGATAACAACTAGACACATCGAATAATAATTTTAACCAGTCAAAGTGTCTCACTGCTCAAATGAGCGGCACTCATCTCGAGTAAAGCCCTTGAATCGTCCACGGGAAATCCCACATTCACATCCATTAGGACAGCCGCTTTAGACTTTGCACAACGTGGTTACGATTTGTTTTTTTTTATCAGCCACCGAGGGCTGAAGGTGCTGAAACAACCTCCGTGAAAAGCTCCTTCAGATTGTCAGCCGAGTTGCACTCTCACCGCAGTTGCCATACGAATGCATAAGTGCCAACCTTAACGTTGCAACTTAAGGTGGGCCTAATAAACATTATACTGCAGCAATTGCAATGAGGGTTCGTAAATACACGCTCCCGTTTTCTCACAATAAACGGAACAGAAACATAAAGGAATTCTTTAGTTCCTCCAAATCTCCCATAAAGAGCCAGCAGATGCAGAACCGTGGTTCCCCAGCGCTAACGTTAATGTGCAACCATATTGTTCATTATTTATTGACAACAAATCGCCCGCTACCTTCGACGCTTCCATGAGATTGTTTGCCCGAGCGTGGCCTATCGGTGAACACAACCGCCATTCGTAAAGATGACAGGCGTCTGTCAGTGTCTGCCTGATTCTCCTGGGTGTGCGACTTGGAGGGTGGATTTACCAGCCTCTGTTTGGTGTGTGTGTGTGGAGAGCGGTCGTGTTAGCGGTTAGCGCGCTGCTCTACGAAGATCGGCGACACGAGTTCAATTCCCGCTCACGGTCAAGCACCAGTGACGATTGTCTGAACTGGTCCTGACCTCCCCTAGGTCGACTCAGTCTCAAATGAGTACCTGGTGCGGTGGTCACCCACCCGCTCGTGTGCCGTGCCGGCTCTTCATATGTGCTCGGTAACAGCACTTGTCCCTACAGTCTGTTTAGGCTATACGGGGGATCTTTGTCCTTTGTGTGCGATTGTAATGCAGCGGTTAGCGCACTGCGCTAAAAAAAAACAGCCACTACGCGTTGGTTTACGGCAACAGCGAACCTTTGTGGCAATTGGTATCAGACTCTTTATCTTGGCCTCCACTAGGTTGACTCAGCCTTAAACGAGATACTGGTACACTGTGTAAACATCAGACAAAGACAGCCAGGCATAGTGCTGCCCCCCCCCTTCTCCCCACGGTGCTTTGCCATCTTTAATAGGTGCTCGCTAACTCCACTTGCCCCAATCGCATATAAATAGCAAGACTCTACGGGGAATATGTCTCTTTTGTCTAGGTATAGCTACGTGAACTGGAGCTTCACAAATTGCACGGGATTTGTGCCAGCCAGGCTTCATCAATTCTTGGCCACACGCTTCACATGAACCTGTCCCGTTCCTCCCTCAGGTCAACTTAGTGTTAAATGTTAAGCCATGCTGAGCAGATGCACAATTAATGTGAAGCATATTGCTCATGATTATAATTACCCGAATGCAATTCCAACAGTTACTCTTGCTAGCAGAAATACATTTACACATTATTATTCTCCATAATTATTGTAAAGGTTAATTAGTGGTGTACTGTGTACTGCATGCCAGTACAATGTTATGTGAGCCATATCCCTAATATCCGTGGATATCCGAGAAAATTACTCCATTTATCAGACAGGTAAATACGCTTGCCACCTGTTCCAATGGAGACAAAATCCCAGAAGTACTGCACAGTCGGCCAAATCTATGAACCCACTGTGCAGTATCCTGTAATAAAGGATCGCAAACAATCGATTCCTGCTCACCAAACACAGATGACCATCCCCAGACTGTTTGGGTCAAACCTGGGCAGGCGGCCACCCTGACGGTGAAGCCGGGATAAGCGTGGAAAGTAATACGAATTCGCCCCCACATCTGGCTGACTCCTCGTATGCTGGCAAGGTCCTTGGGTGATCAGACGAATCGAGGAAGAGACAACAGGATTCAACGTGCAAATCATTTCGGCGGTACGGATGATAAGATGAACAGAAAACAATTACCGCCACATGGATAGGAGGAGATGTTTTTAGTTAACTTGTGTATCGTGAATCAAGGCCTTCGCTGGATGGGCAGGCCTTCATCCAGCAGTGGATTTACAAAAGAGATGCACTGGCATTAGAATACGCGAGCATTCAAAGCAAGTGGAGTTGTAGAATAGTATCACGGTGTTTGCCTTGACTCTAAGCGCCTACGATCAATACACATGCCGTGTAGTTAATGCCAGGGATTGCGTTGCTGCGAGTATAGCGCTGAGGACTTCGCCAGACACCTTCAAACACCCCCCCCCCACACACCCATCGTAGACATAACGAATGGACGTTTCGAAAATAAACAAACCGCAAGAAACATTCCGGCTAGGAGGGAAGAAAAAAAACCTCACGATCGCAGCAGCCCTCGAGTGGCGCTACGAGCGACGGAGGGCGACGAGCTCGTCCCGACGCCAGCTCAGGGGTTGAACTCCCATCCGCTACCCTCCCTCCTGGAGGCTGTGGCACAGCATCCTCCGAAAGCCCTTCCAAGAGCGGAGCACCTTAGCCACGAGCTCAAGGGCCAAGGAGCGCGAGTTTGAGGCTGGATGGTCCCCGTTCCCACTGAACCCGGCGTGAGTCTGCATGTGGCCGGGAGATGGTCTCCCCTAGCACACGAGCTCATAGTCCCTGCCCCAGGGGTTCCATGTGGAAAGTCGTTTCTTTAGAACTGCTTTTGGTGTTTAGTTTGTTGTCCTTCCCCGCTTCCTCCGATTAGCACGGTTGGCTACGTACGGCGCGAAAGAAGTTCAATGTACATAAAGAAAAATGACAAGCTCACTCGGAGCGTGGATAATATGTAATCGTGCGATTCTGTTTGGGTACATTCTCCCACCACCCCCGCTCACCCCCTGCATTCCTTCTCCTTTCCACTCCCCTAAAAACGCAACGTTCCCGAACGTTGCCCCCTACGTTGAGTCGTAGGGGGCAGTGAGCCCCACCAACTTTCCCTTTCCCCTGCCACCTGGGCTACCTTGGTCTCGGGGCTTGTCGTCGGCAGGATGTCCGTACCTCTCCCCTCCGTCGCTTGCGCTCTGCGCCGGGCTCTTGTTTAAAAAATAAAATAACTTAAAAAACTGTATTTGTTCACCGAAGTGTGTATAGCAGGCAGCAGTGGATGGTGCGATGTGGAGAAGGGTGGGGGGGGTGTCGTGGGTGGGGGGTTGCTGAGGGCAGGGGTTGAACCAATTTTCGTTACTGGAGATGTATTTGATTTAATATCGATTGCGGGACAGTTTTCTTACGTAACGTACCTTTTGCACCTTTTGCACTTTTTTTTTTATATTTGCCTCATTGTTGCGCTTAGCCTTTACGTCATTGGTTTTGTCGTATTTGGTGACCCCAGGTCACTCTTGCGAATGAGACTATTTCATCGTCTCTTGAGTTCTCACTACCCGGTTAAACGAGATAAACTTGAACCTGAAACTGAATAAAAACGCTTGGGCGGCAAATAATGGACTTAAGGCCCCTACTAAAAATCATTGTTGATAAGACGGTAGGCACCGGTTGAGTATTGGGCCACGTTGTAGCCCTGCAGATGGGTGTCACGCACACAAACATGATATCTACACGATGCACCAACCCCATTGAAAAGTGCAAGATCTTACTGGTCTGCTCTCGACAATTGTCGTGTATTCTGTGACGGCTATGTGATGCATGGCTTCTGCAGATTTCTACTGCCCCAAGGCACCAGTGTAATGTGAGAACTGCAGATGTTGATTGAGATGTTCTCTTTGTCCGCGATGTCCAATGTGTATCTGTGTGACAGCTCATTTCAACTCAAACTTATTTGCCCTTTTCCCTTAAAAAAATGCATAAAACACTCCCAGAGCCAAAACATATATGGGAGGAGAGAAGAGGAGGGGGCGAAAAATCAATATGGTTACAAGCCAACCATATCCCTACTGGAATCATTTGTTTCAGCAGAAGTATGTGATAAGCTATTTTTTTTTTACCATTTCCCACACAATGCCTTTCAATTTCGGTCCCTGGATCATTTTACCCACAATTCCTTTCGGTGCGAACAGTCACTCAATCACTGTGCCCTGCCTCTCTCTCTCTCTCTTTGTTTCAAGTTGCCCCGACCAGTTCATACGAGCATTTTGTCCTCAATTCATTTATGCCAGAACAATCGCACTCCCATTTTTTCCACAGAATTCCTTTTCTCTATTGAATCGCTCAACCATTATATTCATGCTTTATATCGTCCAAACAGTCATTTGGAAACACTTAACCGCAATGTATTTGTTTTACAATGGTCGCTGAACTATTTTGCTCAGTCTTTAGAGATGGCATTGCATTTAAATCGCTCTATAAATTCAAATCATATTGCTTTTTTTCTTTTGTTGCAAGAGTAATTTCATCCATATTACCCGCTCTCCATACACATGCTCAGTTCTAAAACACCATGATCATTTTAGCCCACGATTCATTTGTTTGGTACCAGCAACTCAACCACCGAAGGGAAAAAACGACCAGGACGGCCAAAAACGACATGGCTCAGTAACATCAAAACATGGCTACAATTAACAACAGCACAAACTCTACACGCCGTGCTAGACCGGGACCAATATCATCGTGAAGTCGCACACGCCGTTAGGCAGCACTAAAGAAGAAGAACTCAACCACTGCACCCAAAACTCGTTTCTCCCCCTCGCACCCAATGTTACACGCTCACCCAACAATCAATCAGCGTCCCCAGCAGCACGCCCCTCGATCAGTTCACCTCCAATGTTGGGTGGTGCGTTACCACAAACTCACCTCGCGATATATTTTGACAACCACAATTTCAACCCCCCCCCCGCCCTCCACCGCTACCCCCTCCATGTGAATGTGACACACCCCGACCACTTCACACGCAATCATCTCAGGCTTGCGACAACTCGACGCCACGTTTTGCCCCCCCCCCCCCCGCCGAAATACAAATCCTCAAAACAAGGATGGACAATTATGAGGACGACCATCGCTGCCCCTCTCTCGGCGCGTCGGAGCACTTGGGAAGCTCGTGCAGCAGCGGGCGCTTGGTAAGACAATGGACCGTGAACCCCAAGCAGGCCTGCAGGTTCAGCGCTGTCACCAACGACTAAGCCAGTTTTGTACTCCGCCCAAGGTTGGATTTTTTGTCACAGCTGTTGTCCATTTCTGTACGAATTGCAGGAATGTAAATTGTATGCATGTAGAACTGCTTTTGCACGGTCTGTAGCCAGCCGTGCTAATGCGTAGGCAGATTTAATTATCAATAATCAGATTGATAATGAGTTTGTTGAGTTAAATCGTGAAAAAATGTGTCGTAAATCCTCCTCCACTCGACTCAGCCACTCGAGATCTGAGCTTATGTTAACCACCTGATGATGCCGGATGTAATAATCTCGAGCAAAACGTCCGCACCCACGTGAATGTTCTGACATTCCTCTCCTAACCAACAACAAACACCGTTGCTGCTGCTGCAAAAGCTGAAATAATTTGTCTGACGTTTGATTCACGTAACAATTGTGTAAAGACAGTACGGAGCAATAGTAGGACAGTCTAGTTCCCCGGGACCATGGTTACTAATGGCCGTGCTCATGATGATTGATGATTGGACGAGCGTTGACAGCGTCACGTGAGGGGGGGCACGGGGCCCAATGGCAGGGAAGTGTAATCAGGGCGGTGATTGACAGAGGCAGGTGGGCGAGGAGAGTTCTAGAATGGGGGCGTGGCCGCACCGGGCGAGGATAAGAAGCAGTGCGAGCCGGAGCTGGGGGCTGTTGGTGTGGGACGCTGTCGTCGTCACCTTGGATCGGGTCGTCTCCATCGTCTGTGAGTTGTCTTGAGACTAGAAGCTACGTTGTCTCAGAATAGAGTCGTCTAACTACTCAAGTGTACAGAGTCACTCGCGGTTACTTGTTGAGTTGTCAGTGGACTTTATTCATAATAAATATACAGAAAGACAAGACGGTGTCTCTGAGAGCTACATTACACTTGTATTAATTGGCCGTGTCCGGTGGAGGAGGGCTTACGACGCAAACGTCTCTGCACGACGACCTAACCCCAAAATAAACCAATCCTAAATCAGGAATGTTGCCACAAGCCCGGTATAAGACAGCCTGCGACGTTACTCCCAAGCGTTTGCACGTTTCTCCGACCCAAGGTTTTTAAGATATGGAATGCAATAGGAGGTAATTACAAAGAGTTCTTTGGGGACATGTATCTAAAGTGATTTGATCTCATATTAAATGAAAATTAATTAAACCTATTTCATTGTCTTGTGAAATAAGACCTCGGGAGAAAAAAAAACCACCGTAGCGAAGCTTTTTGTTTAATTTGCAAATTATATTCTGAATGTACATATTTAATTACATTTCAGTTTATGTTTTTCTGTACATGGCAAAAACAAAGAATTTGTCTGCAAATAAAAGTTCACACTGATCAACATCACTGCTTCAAAAGAAAATGTATATATAGTCGGCAACGATTTGGCATTTGGGCAATGGCTATGAAAGGCCACTGCCAGATACGCCCCCGATTACGCATGCATTTATTTATTTAAGGCCACTGTTGTTGACGATTGTATTGAGTTTGTTGTTGTCGTTAATTGTGCGTGTGCACCACTGCCAACTCAGGAGCAGCAGCATCACCAGATCATGTTTGTAAAGCAGACTACCAGTAAGTAGCACAACTGACTCGGGTAAATGTCATCGCAAACAATCCAGTGGAGTGTTCATCCCGACCAGAATGAACCTGGTACCGGTGTTGCATTGTTTGTGAGCTATGCCCGACGACCGAGGTCATACTCTCTTCCCATTCCCTGATTTTTTTTTGTTAGTTGAATGTTGGGGATTTATTTTAAAAAGAAAAATCTAGGTAAAGTTTTCAAGAGAAATGTAGTTCCTGGAGAGAACTTAAAATGTATAATGTCACGGCAATTCAGTAATGTCTGATATATCCGGGGTTATTCTAATTTTACTGAAAATTATATTCCAATTTATACCGTTTAAAGAGTATTGCCGTGAGATGGCACTTCTACAGCTGAGCCTCACGTCATCATATCTAGAGCAGTCGTATTACAGCTATTACAAAAAATAAATCTTAAATATTTCATGAACAAAAGTGTGAATGTACAGTGAATTCCAATCAGAGATACAATAATTATGTAGAGTCCACATGAATTCAAAATTTTCTACAAATTTGGTTTCCTCATAGTGCCAAACGCACATCGTATATACAAGTGTAGTGAGTTCGACCGAGTCGCAGACGTTGACTTGGAGGCAACACATTTATTTAACTCCAACACACGGGTAACAACCCCTTAACAGAATAACAACCTATGGTGGTGACCACCAGGCTAAATACACTAGTAACCACACTAATTACAACGTAACTGCTACTACAGAGCAGGACCACAGCTCGGGTCCAGGTCCACGTGTTGGAGACTCGGAGAACGTAGAACAGTGACGAAGGTTACTTCAGTATGAACAACAACGCCGGTCCCTCTGGCGACCCGGCTTATATTCTCTGCGGCGTGGCTGGCTCTGCCCTTGGCCACGACCACCTTCCAGAATCCTCCGGAAGGATCTGGGTCCCAGTCACGTGACCACCCCTATCCCCCCACTTGGGCCCCTTTGTAGACTTAACTGGTCACGTGTCTTCTCGGCTCAACCAGAGTGCCCATGACCTTTAGTAACCTCATCCTTCGGCCGGCACTCCCACACCCTGTCCTGTAGGGATTGGCACTGCACGCCAAGCGTGGTGCCATCCAGCGCTATCAATCAGCGCTCACCGGGCCCCTCTAGGGCTGCTACTGCACCCACACCCACGTGGTGTCCGCGATGTTACATCGCACGCCGTGCCTCTCGAGGGCCGGCACTGCACAGTGACATCCCGCGATGTCACTACACAAGTAATCGCTTATCAACATCATCAGCTAGGATTAATCCACTGCTGGATGAAAGTCCCACCCGATGCCGTTGCCCGTGGTCTTGCTGTCGTCCATTATATTTCCACATTGCTACTATTTCTGATTCACCAAATCATTACATTCTCACGAATCGAACATGGAGATTGATATTTTGTCAAACTGTCATGGTTTTTGTGAACTTACCATTTTAGTTCATAAACATTGTCAGGAAACAAAATATGTATGTAACGGACTTTTACAAAGCTGAAAAATCATTTTCGATGTGTGAGCAAACGCGTAAGAGTAAAACAAAACACCCGTCGTTTCCAAGTGGAACAATTTTCGGAGCATCTGCTGTGAAGCCAAAAACTATGGAGCTATACCCACAACATGTGTTTTGACAAACTTCAGATAATCGCTTCGGTGTAGAACACAAGCACGCACGTGATATTTATCACACCTGCAAATGCTACAGATGAGTGCGTGCCGTCTCCGGCACAAAATATTCCCTTCACGAGCGTCCAACCGGTACCGGTCTACCGTGTGATAATGGCAGCCAAATCAATTGTAACCCGTGTGCCTTCCTTTCGTCCGATTTGCGCCATTTTTCACCGAATCGGCCCATTAAAAAGGGACCAATAAAATTCGACGTAGCTGACTTTAATTGACCAATTAAAATGCCTGTTAGCCTTCCCACATTTCCACAACCAGCCCCAGTCCGCAACCTCCGCAACCCCCGTTCCTCAGTTCCGTTGGTAAGCGGCCCGTAAATGTATTCTTAAGCCACTACCCTTTATAAAGAGCTCCAGGACACCAGCAATCACGCCACGCTTTTGAATAATTTAACCGATTTGCCATATTTAATTGCAGCACGCAAATAAATGCCTCGCTTTTTTTTGGCACGTGGGAATGTGCATGTTTGTACGTGGGTCGGTTTGTTTGTAGCAAAGTGACCTTATTCAAGATATTTGTGCGCAACGTCTAATTATTGCTTAATTAGCACCGACGGGCTTTTTCGTTCATGGCAGGACAGATAATTAGGCTGTTTTTGGTATCTGGGGTTTAGCCTCGTGGTCATTTTAATTATGATCAAGCAAGCTTGGGCGCCTGGCATTTTCTTGGAAGAGGGTCATTTTGCCAAAGTGCATGGAATAATTTTAACAAATAGGTCATCATGCCACTGTCACCACAGTTCAAACGTTACGTATACAATTTGCTCAAAAGCACATTGATATGAATCAATATTATGTTAACACGTATAGTGACGTAAGGGAATTCAGACATCTATTTGGTAATGGGATAATATGCTCTAATCGCGTTAAACCACCTAAAATTACGTTCGGAAGTTTGTTTTACTTAATAAGATAGGCTCAATGAGTAAATACATTTTCCCATAGTCATGGCAACATCCAATGTAAATAAGCTCCCGGAAACTGCAGAGATTATTGAAAGAAAGGCTGCAAGGTTGAGTGGTGACACAGCCCAGCGGTAGCGTGTTTGCTGCTTTTTGCAGAGGTTCAAGGTTCGGATTCAGTGGCCGCCCTGGTCAATATTTTGGCTGTAAAACCGTGGATGTGAAATATTATCGTGATGTGATTCGCAAAATTAGGCTATTGTGCTCACGTCAGGGTCCACATTTTGTTAAATATTCCAAAACCTGCAAATGACTTAATGGGGCCTATACATATCAGTCACAGCCCCCTACTGGCAGACTAATGCCCCAGGTCAGTCTTGCAAGTGAGACTATCCTGGTCTCGTGAGTTTTCACTTGACCTTGGAGTTCAATATAAAAAAGAGGCAATGTCACGACCATCGAGTTTGTGCGAGATCTGTTGATGGAACACAACTGGAAACACTGCAGAGTATTTATACCGATGGGCAGTTGTTAACGGCGGACCGAGAACAAGACTACGAAGTAAAAGTCGGACAGGAGAAGGTTCGAGTGCTTTTGTAAAACTGAATTCACCCATGATAAACAAAAACAAACCTGCGTAAAGAAGAACACGTTTTACCAGCGTACTTAACCTACTATAACGTACAGATGGACACGGGGGACAGTGAGAATGAAACAAAAAAGCAAAGCGTGGATCGACGCGTGCGTGGAATTACACGAGAGGCAGAAAGAGGAACACTTGGATATGATGGATTGTAGAACATGCACAGGTTAAAAACACACACACCGTTTGACCGTTAAGGAAAGTATGGCTTGGGCAGGACATGTCGCGATATGAGCGATGATGGCGAAGGCTTGGGGAAGGGCCTTCGCCCAGGAGGAGTGAATCGATCATGGCCGACGAGAAGTAAAATACTATTCCATTAGAAAAATAAACCCTGCCCGGTTTAAAAATGACTCGATCCTACAAGAGAAAACTCGCAAAACCTTCCTGCGAATTTCACAGCGGTGAAGTTTTATGATTGGGATTGGATTTTTTTGTTTGTTATACTTTTGGCTGGAAAAGCTTTCACTGTGGCCAATTGTTAAAACAAGAAGATCGCCGTTCCATATATTTTGACACAAATGCATTTTGCCACAAATGAGCCAGCCAGTGACATCAGGTAGCTTAAGGAGTTTATAATAAGTGTGGCAGGCATATACATTTGCACAAAACCATTGATCTCAGCGATGTGTTTGTGTGGAGTTCTCCCTCGAGGAATGAAATACCTGTAGTTAAAGCATACACGTTTGTGTGTAGACATATAGTGTAGCAGTTAGTGTGAACACGGCACCGCGCCAGATACTCATCGTGCTGAACAACAACAACACACGGTACGAACAGCAAAAACAGGGGATAGACATCTTTACTATCTCTCCCACACCCCTAACCCCCCCTCACTAAGCCACACTGACCAGTGGGAAGTATGGTCAAACAACCCCACTGACCGACATTTGATTGTGAGGGCCTTCATACAGCAGTGGATAGAGCAAAGGCCTGCTAATTTGTTTTTTTAAATCGCTACCATCAAGAAGTCCACCAAAACTACAGGGAAAGTTGGCTCTTTTTGGCACGCCGAGCCACTAATGACTTAACACTTCGACAAAGAGAGTTAGCAAAAGAGAAATGTTGTAATCCTTGAAGTGGGTGAAACTCCACGCACACAAACTTTCTGCACCATATTGCAGAGGTTAGCAGCCAAGCGAGAGCAGTGTTAGGTAATATTCCATCATTCATTCTAATCCCAAGGAGAAATAATTTGTCATCATCTGTTCATTTTTACAAAAGTAGATTCTTACACACACACATGCACGCATACAAGGCCGGTAAATTGCGTTTGTATGTATATTGAACTTCTTTAGCACCATATGTAGCTAACCGTGCTAATCAGAGGTGCGTTCGTGTGTATCTTTGTGTTTTTGAAGAGATGTTGTTGTATGCGGACATATTGATGACTGGATATCCATTATGGATGGAGCGAAGCATTAATATTGATTCGTGTTGACACGCATGTGTAACAATCAACGGGTTTTTATTTTTTAAACATGAATACATTATATTCGGCCAAAAAGGAGGGTTTCCGACGCACAAAAGGACACCCACCGCGGAGAGACGGAACAATTATATCGGCTTGTGTGCATATGTGAGATTTGATTCCTCCACCACGAGACGTTGAGGGATGGCGACGACTTGGAGAAGCCTCATTCAGCAGTAGAAAAATCATGGCTGATGATAATGATGATACGTTGTTTCTATCAGGTTCATCACCTACCTCATGCAATCACGAGAGGCATTGTGGTTCACTCAAAACATAACAAAGAACGAGCTGGCGAGTCGAATGAAAGGCCTGAATCGCGACATTTCAACGAATCCTTCCACCGCGAGTATCCACTCCACTTTTGTCTTCCCAAAGGCGGTTCATTATGGCCCAATAAGCCCTGCGGAGATTCCGCCTTCACCCCAGCGGAGCCCTCACGAACACAGCATGTGGCCCTAAATTGCCCAGACCTTTAGGGTTTCATAGCAGCAAAAGTATCTCTCGCTCTCGCACACACACACACACGTTCTTAACTGCGATAGTTGCTAAATCATCAATTTCCTAAAGTTGCTGAGATCGAGATATTTTATACCGTTAGCCGACCGGCACGTTGCGTGTGGCGGGTTAATGCGTGGCTACTTCCACCGCTTCCAAGCGTGGAAGAGTAGGCCAAATGTCTTCTCGCGAAGGCCCTTCTGCCAGCATATGTACGAGCAAGCAAGCATAGGGCTGTGCCATTACCTTCATACAATACGTTGTCTCATCCCGCCTTGGGACCAGGAGCACCTGCCTTCCAGGTCGTTAATTGGCTTGCTCTTAAGAACTGAGAGTGGCATGAGGGGCTGTAATGATTCTCAACACTGCACAACTTCCACCGTTGCATATGGTGCGACGATCATCTTCGCGTGTTGTCCAGGAAAGCCTCACTAAGTCTCACGAAGACTCGGTGCAAGTTTGAACGACTTATTTTTTCTAAGACGTGTTTTGGGCACGCTGGAGGTAGACCCACACATACGAAGAAATAACCCTAGAAAAATACGAACGGATAGATTCAAGAATTCATTGCTCTACTGCCGTCGCCTGGTGATCTCGCACCCCAGCGGGTTAATGATCTCATAGCAAAGCGCTGATCTCCGGAGGGAATCATTCAATCCCAAGTGCGAAACACCGGGATTTACTGGCACCACTGGATTACGCCTAATCTTAGTCAATAGGCCGATCGGCTAGCCGAGTTCGATTCCTGCTCAATTCCATCGTGACTATCTCACTCAGCGGTGAATATATCAATCTGACCTCGGGCGTCCCCTAACGTTGACTCAGCGTTGTCAACATCGGCGCTTGGGAGGCAAAAGGTATGGCGCTGGGCACAGCCAACCCCTCGCCTCAAACGCCGTGCCAGCAACTGCCTTCCACAGTCTGCTACGTGGCTATATATGGGGCATCTTTGTACAAAAAGGCTGACCCTTCCTCGCCGTCTTCTTGTCCTCTTGTATGGTGGATGTCAATGCAGAGCGGCGACTCACGACGATGCCACATTCAGGTGTTCGAGCCAGGCGACCGCGTCAGGAGAGCGGAGTGTTCCGCTGTGATGTCTCCTCGGTATTTGTGGATCGGCCATCGCGTTCTAGATTCTACATGGTCCCCTGACCCTGCTTATGAGACCCAGCATCGTCAAAGCTAGTCCTGGAGTATACTTGTTTCCATAAATACTTCTTTATAACATTGGCCTGCGAAGCTCATAGGCTTATGGATTTTAAAACATGTTGTTTAGTATTAGATAAGAGGATTACTGTATATTTATTTTGTTAAGTGGACGTGGCTTTTGCCGGGACGGTTTTGTTATTCTGAAAGCATTTTCTCCGACAAGCGTATTAGTCGAGGAGATACAAAGATACCAAGCATATCCCCATGTGCCAATAAACAACAACACCAACCGCCATTCGCCGCTAAGTGGCGGTGACGTCACCACGACGCTTGTGCCAGGCCATGTGCACCTTGAGGCCACGTGAAGTGTCGAACGCCCGCTGGCAGGAGGTCACGGGGCAGACCCAGGTACCACGGGTCGACTGACCGAGATGACCGAGATGACTGGCTGATGCACCACCTGTGCCCCCTACTGTAACAACTTGCTGTGCTTTAGTATATAATAAACACACACCAGTGCACATTTCAATTAGCGGCCTTTAGCAGATGTAGACATTCCACCTTCCTACGAAGGGAGCAAGTCTATCCACATGGACATTATTGTTGACCTCCTTTCACCAAGTGGCACAGAGCCTCACCAGGCTGTGCTCGGTTTACCAACACCGAAGAAATGATGGTTATCACGGTGTTGATGATGGAGACAATGATGATGGGAATGAAATGATAACGATCGTTATGATAATTATGATGATGATCATGATGACCATTTATCAGGACAACAATTTTGATGACTTACTAATTCGATGATGAAGATTGCGATGGTGGTGGGGCTCGAGTTCATCCTGGTTTGGGAGGTGATCGTTTCAAGATCACAAGCTCTGTAGCTACACGAGAGTGCACTCGTGTACGTCTAGGTTATAAGAATGACGCATTTATTAATGGACATGCTTAATGGATGGAAGGGCCAGTGCCCAAAACATCGCCTATGAAGATTTGTTTCCTTTTGATGCCACATTGTTATCGATGAACGTGTTAGGGTTTTTTGTTATATGAAAGAGAGGCCCATATTGGCCTTATCTGTGTGACCTTGAATTGCAATTATCCCAGTCATATACAATTTCCTGACTAAATGAGATCTTAAAAACTAATCTCTTTATAAATGCCAAATAAAAGACGTGACAGGAAGGTAAATTGTATTATCTCTGTTTTGATGTAAATTAGATACCCATACCAACTGCACCATTAAAGTTACACAAATCAAAACGTACAGATTATGTTCACTGTTAGCCTTTTCAAAATTTACATTACAAATATATGTCTGATTAGCTTTGCGACTGCACCCATATGTTGTTTGATGTTTGGGTAAATTTTGAGAACTCCATTCTCAAAATGTAACCCATCTGTTTGTATCATAGCTTTCATTTTAACGGTCTTTTAATTGTTGTTGAATGCCATTAGGTGGATTGGGACATTATATGGTCTAGGAGACCTGGAGCTGCGGTTCAGGCCCAATTACTGGATCAAACCGGGTAAGAATTTTTTTGTGAAATATCTGCAAGACCTGTGTGTGTGGGGGGGGGGAGTGGTGGTGTAGCGGTTAGCACGCTGCGCTACGAACCCGGGGACCCGAGTTTGATTCCCGCTCATGGTCAACACTGTTGATGATTATCTGAAATGGCCCTGAGCCTCCCCTAGGTTGACTCAGCATCAAAGGAGTACCTGGTGCGGTGTGTAAACATCGCCATTGGGGAGACAAAGGCGGCCGGGCGTGGTGCTGGCCACCCACCCCCTCGTGTGCCGTGCCGGCCTTCATAGGTGCTCACTAACAGCACTTGCCCCAACAGTCTGTTAAGGCTATATGGAGGATCTTTGTCTTTGTGTCAGTAAAATTGTAATTCACAGTGTAACCATGGAAGACTCGGCAAGCATTGTTCGGATCCTGGATTTAATCGAAGTTTCTGCTCACCCATTATTCTAAAAGCAAAGTTGATTGTCTCAGTATGGTCACCATTTACAGAGTTTCCAATGTACTATTTTTTTGTTCTAGCTAATCCCATTTATTATAACAAAAGGGATGTTTGCAAACTTGACAGCAGAAAAAAGACATTGTCATTCCAAAAAAATGTTCGTACTCACGAGGATGATAACAATTGCATAAGTCCTTTGTATTTAATTCAATTAATGTATTTAGCACACGGCAATATGTTTAATGCCGTGGATTCCGTCCAATTAAAGTTCCAATTAGTGCCCTAGTGTAAAAAAGTGTGCAATTTACATTGCATGATGCCAGTGTTGGCTATTGAAGAAAAACAATTATGTTTTGTAAAATGACATGTCGCATTCAAACAACACCAGGGCGTATTCAAACAACAACAGGGCATATTTATGGATTTCAAATCGCGTTGAGTTGTTTCTCCATCCCAACTAATTTATTCACGAATGAAAAAAGAATACCCATTGCGCACATTTGATTTTTCATCGAACGTGGCCTAGCCTGGCAAAACAAAAGTATAAATACATTGGAGCAACGAGCCACAGTGAACGAACACTAACATAGCCTCAAAGACAAACGGCTACCGTAATCAAAAACCGATCACGCGCTCGTCAATAACAAAGCCCCAAAAAGGCGAATAATAGGCATTGTTTTTCAGACAATGGGATTTCTTCACAGCAGATAATCTCTCTGCCGTACGGGGTCAGATCATCTCCTTCAAATGAGAGAGCGTCACTACTATACAGCGGATTGTTTTCTTTGAGAGCCGCGTTAATCACAGAAGTGTTGCGTTTTTGTTATTCGTGCTTGTGCACCACTGTCAGGGCGAGTGTGACGGCTTTGATGTTGTTGCCATCTGCTTTTGTTGCGAGGGAAGCCGATAGAAGCGATGTCAGAAATAGCTGTGATATCGTCATGCAGGGCTGATCTCTGACATGATGTATCGCACTGGGAAAATCAGACAGTTCCAGAGAATGTTGTCATCACCACCACCTCCTTTGAAAAATGGACTTTAACCAAATTAGATTTTCCCACATTCAGTTTAAGCCACAAACAAAAGCTACACAGTGTATCGTGCCTGAATGAGCATTAGGCGATGCGTATTTCCATTGCTGGTATAGAATTAATGTTGCAAATTCCACATGCCTATGTCAGGAACCAGTCTATCCATAGGACAACCGCTGTTGATTTATTAAATAAAATGTATTTTGTTGACGTTTTGAGAGTTTACAGGCTGAGTCAACTTTAACTGGGAGTTGAACTCATTAATTCTGATTGTGAGATCGCCCCTCAACACCGTACCACCCAGGCAGATTAACCGTGAATACAAATAGACTTTCACGAAGCCACTGCTGAATTAGTGACCCTACATACCTTACCATGATGGTTAGTGAGGGTGTGTCATGTTAGCCATCACTGGTAACTAAACTCAGACCACCAAGTTCGCAACAGCGTGTTAACTGCTGCACCCACCACTCGCCCCCCACCCCCCCCCCCCAAGAATAAACAAATCTTTCTCCTTTAAATAAATAATGTTACTTCAAACTTTTGGGGGCAAGCTTAGAAACAGTCGGCACATGACTGATGCATATGCATTAACAGGTGGATAAATTAGTTATGGGAATTCTTTGCATTCCATATTTGCACATACGTGGAATGAAAATCACGTATTAATAAAGGTGAATCTATTGTTCCTAACAATGTTTATTTGTTAATCTCTTTGTTTGGTTATTTAGCGGAGATGAAATTGGAGAATCCAAGCGTAGCGCTTGAAAGTTTGCCAATTCACTCCGTTAGTAATGGCCATAACACATAGGGGACTGTGAGAGACAGATGTCAACATAGATATTGCATTCACAGGGTGCGTTTCGTCATGGACAACATAAACCACTTTAGAAGCGATGGCGAGGAAGGAGTAATGCCCGTGTTGCCGTATGGGTCAAAGAGCTGGACTTTAACAAGACACCAAATGCATGCAAAAGCGGTTGCGAGGATATTTCATGGCAGGATAGTGCAAGGTTGGGCATGTTTGCAGAATAGAAGGTCGACTGCCTGAACAGACATTGGAATGGTCTCCACGAGTCTGACAGCCAAGGGGGGAACCTCGTGTGTGTATGTATGTAAAACTACATTTTGCCCTGTACGTAGCCAGCCATGCCAATCGGAGGTGCAGATGAAGGACAACACACTAGAGACTAGATTTGGTGGGATACTGTGAGGGCAGATCTGGAACGCCGCACGTCTAAGGCGCAGCAGCAACCGAGGGCAGAAAGCGTTGGCTTTGCCTACGATTACATCTCGATTTAGATCGTGATAGCGGAAGCAACTTTGCAAGTTCATAACACGGTGGGAAAGCTTCGCAGGACTGGCGGAGGTTGTGATGGGTGGGGCATGCGTGCAGCATGGAGGAGGGCAGGCTACGGAGACCCGAGAGGTTGGTAATCAAGACTGATGTCCAAATGGTGGTGGTGGTGATCTTTTGATGATTTTAACGGCAGGTTTTAGAGGTCAGGTGGCCGAAGAAAGCAAGCGATAACTAGGTGCACATGTACAGACCTCGGTCAATCCACTGCGGGATGAGGGCTTCCCCACACCACGCTGGTCAGTGCGGGTTGGGGATTGCGGGGAGCATAGAAGTACAAGACAACAATACTTGTTTCTGCACTGCCCCCACCCCCGCGCCCCCACCATGCAGCCCCAAAGCCTTTAACAACCTGCTGTGCGTGAGAGCTGCACATCCAGGCTTCTGGGACCTCATGAGATCATCAGGCACATTCTGGGTGATGTGGTCATATGCGATGGCTAGAGCCGTTCGTGCCAACAGCGAGCCCACGGGAGGCGATCGTGCAGGGCCTGGAATACAGCACCGTGGAGATGGGGGTTATTAAAGACGGTCACTGCGTCGCACAATTTCAGATGCGCTCCTGCGGCCGTCTGGAATGCTCTTACTTTCAATGTTAGGAAGCCACTGGAGCTATGCACTTTTAAATCATCTCGATTGAAAATGCATTTCTTTAGAACTGCTTGTTGTGTTTAGTTTGTTGTTCTTACACCTTCGATTAGCGTGGTTGGCTACGTACGGTGCAAAAAAATCCTCAACATACATCCATAAACACTCATCATTAATTGGCTGAAAACATCTTTAAAAAAAACCCAATGCAGCAGCAGGACCATCCTAAAGAAGGGTTCTGTGACTCGGTGTGTCTTTCCTGAATAAATAAGGACAGTTATTTTATTTCTATGTATTTGAAAACCCCTTTACCTTGATCCTAACCTTCCTTTGATGTCAGATGACAAATAAAGATAGGTGGCCTTTCAAATATGTTTGCCAATTGGTAATCGCCGTTGAGCAACTGTTGTTTTTCCAGTATGGCAAATAAATTAATTAAATGTCTTCAAATCCGAGTCATAATATTCTTATACTCCCCCCCCCCCCCACGGCTGAAAAAGGGAGCACCACTCTTTGACATACAATAGCAGTTGTCCTACCCATATTCTGTCTCCCGCCATGGAAACGTGGAATGTCCACCCCTGGCAGCATTCCCATTAACGAGAGTGCTATCCTGTAGCTCGTTTGAGCGGGTGACACCGATTTTAAAATTTGAACTCAGAGCTAATGACGTTGGACATCGCTATGCACCACCTAGGTCAGAAAACTTATATCGACACAGCACTTTATATATTTCCTCCCAAATGCCACCAACTCCAGCTCAAAGCCTCACTTCTCCTGCCTCGCTCCATCCCCTACAGCCCCCTCCCGATAGTCACCCTTATGCCTCCGCAGGCCCTTGGCTTATGCCTGCTGCTAATTAAAGATAATGAGGCTCGTTTGCAACAGGCATTAACGAGCTGCTGGCTTGATTGAAGAGAGGTCACAGTGCCACTCGGTTCGTGAACCCGAGGTCGATGCTGCAGGAACAGAGAAGTGAGCGAATGAATCATCGACGACTGCCGTGCGTGAGAGCCAAAATGAGTGAATTTATTTTAATCATGCCACCACTGCCTTGACTGTGTTTTTTTTCTTCCTCGAATTGTGTCTGCGGGGCTTCTCGTGGCAGATGGAATTCATTAATACGGACGTCTCTGCTCCCTCGCAACATCCGTGGCGGAAGATGTGCAAAGTTACGTGTGTGTGTGTGCGCGCGCGTGTGAATGTTGAAATTCTTTAACACCGTGCGTATCCAACCTGGATGTATGGCTCCTGCGCAAGTTTCTTAAAATAAACAACGGTCGCCTGGTCGTGCTGCAGGACGAACGGCGACCATCAGATTGTACTGCATGCACGCCGCGAATATTCATCAATGTCGCCTGATGCGTATGCTCTCGACTCAGACCGTGTTCCCGTGACAATCTTCGCCAAGCCGCACCGACCAGCATAGTGAAGTTATGGTCACAGATCTACACCCAGTGGTCCATGGGGCAGGGTTTCAACCAGCAACCAGTGGTGAACTGATCGCCATCCAGCGGTTAATTGATCATGTTTGATGATGATGCTGATGATGAAATGTGTATTCAGTTAAACAAAATCATTGGGCGGAGGGGGGGGTTGGGCGGGTAGGGAAAGGAAAACAGATGCGAGGGGCAGGATTTAAGCAGGCCATTAACAGCAGAAACCGGCCTGCGGTTCTACCCCCAGATAACCCAATTTGTATTGAAGACATCCATACCGTGCTGGGCCAACAACAACAAAAATGTTGCTGACGAACGGATAAAAAAAAATGGCACTACAGCGAGAAACACAGATACGAAATCTGCAGCGATTCAGACGGGATGATGGGGGGGGGGGTGGAATTATAAATCACGCCGTTGACTGCCGCTGCATTGCACGTTGCCGCCCGTTGTAGTTGAGGCCATAACAGAAATGTTATTTTCGCGGTTGGTTATGTCAGTAATGACTGCTCTACCTTGTCTGGCCAAGCGTATACAGCTCACCCACCGCGCCAATGCTGCAGCACTCGACAGGACTCAATTAACCTTGTCTACGGTGGGCCAAAGAAGCAAAACAGAATAGGCCACGTAGGCCCGTGCGTGTTTGGGACATTTCTCTTGTAACAAAATATGAAACTATGGAAAGAAATAGAAAAACAATCACTCCGTTGTCGATGCTGGCCTAAAAACATGCTCTCTGACCGCACACCAGCTGATGGCCTGGCTCCATGTGCGTGCGTGATCGACGTCCCCTCAGGCGTATGTCCCTCCTCTGCCTGCCTCGCTGTTGTTAGCCTCCACCATCAACTCTCCACCATCAACTCTCCACCATCAACTCTCCACCATCAACTCTCCACGATCGGTCATCAACTCTCAACCATCAACTCTCAACCATCAACTCTCCACCATCAACTCTCCACCATCGGTCATCAACTCTCCACCATCAACTCTCCACCATCAACTCTTCACTATCGGTCATCAACTCTCCACCATCAACTCTCCACCATCAACTCTCCACCATCAACTCTCCACCATCAACTCTTCACCATCGATCATCAACTCTCCACCATCAACTCTCCACCATCAACTCTCCACCATCAACTCTCCACCATCAACTCTTCACCATCAGTCATCAACTCTCAACCATCAACTCTCCACCATCAACTCTCCACCATCGGTCATCAACTCTCCACCATCAACTCTCCACCATCAACTCTTCACTATCGGTCATCAACTCTCCACCATCAACTCTCCACCATCAACTCTCCACCATCAACTCTTCACCATCGGTCATCAACTCTCCACCATCAACTCTCCACCATCAACTCTCCACCATCAACTCTCCACCATCAACTCTTCACCATCAGTCATCAACTCTCAACCATCAACTCTCCACCATCAACTCTCCACCATCGGTCATCAACTCTCCACCATCAACTCTCCACCATCAACTCTTCACTATCGGTCATCAACTCTCCACCATCAACTCTCCACCATCAACTCTCCACCATCAACTCTCCACCATCAACTCTTCACCATCGGTCATCAACTCTCCACCATCAACTCTCCACCATCAACTCTCCACCATCAACTCTCCACCATCAACTCTTCACCATCGGTCATCAACTCTCCACCATCAACTCTCCACCATCAACTCTCCACCATCAACTCTCCACCATCAACTCTTCACCATCGGTCATCAACTCTCCACCATCAACTCTCCACCATCAACTCTCCACCATCATCTCTCCACCATCAACTCTCCACCATCAACTCTCCACCATCGGCCATCGTCTTTCCGAGCTTCGTGTCCTGCCAAACATCCGGTGATGTTCTTAACAGTCAAGTTCCGCTCCGCTGCCTCTCTCCATCTGTCTGGAGTCCTTCACGCAGAACGGACTCAACAATACAACCCGATTACGTTCTCCGATCCATTCCCTAACCCTCGTAACGTGTCCCTCTTTCTATCGCTCAATCTAGCTCCGACGCCGCCGATCTCTCCACGCTTTTTTTTGCACGACATTAAGCTCCTGTTAGAAGAACCTACAGCAGTAAAAGAAGGCTCCAAGAGTTGGGCTCAAGGTAACCATGAGCAAAACAAAAGTCACGCGCAACAACGAGACTGACGAATAATTATTAGAGATGTCGGTTGGAGGGACACAAGAGGAATACAGCAGTATGATTTATTCACACGTCGGGGAGTTCACGGAGGTGGACCAGGATCATCGGATTCCTCCAGTATGAATAAATATTCGGATCTTGATTGTGATAAAATGATCCAACGAATGCAAGATAAGTGCAGTTTGGAGTGCCTTTGGGAAACGGAGATAAAAAAAAAATCTGAAAGAACATGGAGGTACCAATTACGTCAAAATAAGAAAAAAAATCGCATCCGCCAAGAACAGTGTGGCCTAAAAAGGAACCAATGTAGGCGATACATGTGTTATGAAGATGAGCCATTGCCCGAAATGTCACCTGACATATATACATTTTACATACATTATGTATGAATTATGTACGTATTTTTTTTTAGGGCCACAGTGTTACTGACATGTGGTGAGTTTTTTTGTTTGGGCTCATCGTGCTTTGTCCACCACTGCCAATGCAGCAGCAGCAGCACCACCACCAAATCATCTATCTAAAAAGGAAGACACGTTTAAACAGTGTGTGCAACCAGCTACGACTTATGGGTGGGACACGTGGACATCTGACGAAGAAAATGGAACAAAAAACACCCATCGGTGCACACAAAAGCATGGAATTACACGGGGGGGGGGGGAGTGGAGGGATGGGATAGAATGGTCAATGGAGGAACACGTGGATATGATGGATTAGAGAAAGGTGCACAGGTTACAAAAAGCACACATCGTTTTGACTGCTAAGGAACGCAAGTGGGCTTGGGCAGGACGTGTCGCGATGCGGAAAGCAGCGACGGCCGATCGATGGCCGAGACCCGCACGCATCACAAAAAAGGGTGAACGCTGCCGTGCGAACGCGGGAGACGTCCGGTAAAACAAAAACAATTATGGCAGCAGCGAATTTTTTTTTTTTCCAAGCGGCCTTGGGTCGTTATTCATGCCGAATGCATAGCCACCGTTTCGTGCCGTTTCAGCATTTGATTGCTCTTTGTGCTTAGCCAAGCTTTGGAACGGACACTGCCGCTGCTGCTGCTTCCTCGCAAAGCGAACCGGGGGGGGGGGGGGGGGGCCTTCTCGGTTGGTAGCGTATGTACAATTACGAGATGCGCTCCGCCAATATTTTTCGCTCGGTGACCCACAATTCACTCGCTGAGTAGAAGGGGGAACCCGCTGTCTTTATTCTAAAGTTGCCTGCATCACCCGCCCCATTGGTCGCCACCGCCAGGTATGCTCTATCTACTGCTGAATGACAACGCCTGCTTTTTTTTGCGCGCATGATATTAGCAGAGCCGGGTTGCAGAATGCGCGACTCAAAACGAGTCGGAAGGTTGTGAAATTAAATCCCCGATCGATGGTGATGTGATGATTCAGCCAACCACTTCTCGTGAGGAATGGATATTCACAATTCAGGCTCAGGTTTCAATTCAGCAATCCATTAATGCGTTGGTCACATGTTTAACCATCTTTTTTTGTATGGTTACTCACGTATTTTCGTCCCATGTTTACGGGTTCGCTTTCTCCATTAGTCCAAACGTTCACATCAGCACATGCAGCACAAATCATGGATTCGAACAATACAAATAAGAAATAGCAATCAGGCGGGTGTGTGGACAGGCATAAGTTCAAAGGCCTCCAGATTGGTTGTCCAAACGGCCTGAGGTTGAATCGCTACGGTTGGAGAAGCATCGTTTTGACGATATCTTCCCTTACTCATAACAACTGTTTATATGTCACATCCAGTGGTTGCTGTTTGACATCCCCCCACGGTGGCGAGATCTTAACGACCTTGCCTGGTATACAGGAGGTTGTGGGTTCAATTCCGACCCTGACACCTGTATATTTCGAGTGTGCACGTTCTCGCTCCCCGTTGTTGCGTGGATTTTTCTCCGGGTCCTCCGGTTTTTCCCTCCACACTAGGAATCAACATCATGCGTTTCTATCATTTGCCTGCTATACATTTCCACATGATAAGCCACTTCGTTGAGCTATCATTTGTGGCTGGGTCGCTTCTGAAAAAGGAGCTATATCGCTTTAAGAAGTCCAGACAGAACGTGCTCTACGTCTGTGTGCTCCCTCGTCGGAGTAACAATCGACTTTAATCAATGACATCGTTCCAAGCCCACGGATCGAGGCTCAAACTCAGGCTGGCTCCTGCCATAGGAATGTGGAAATGTCAAACACTGGTGCATGGCCGTTAATGGGAAACGAAAACCTTCCCATACCCATTTGAACAGAGACACATTTTTATTTTGACTTGGCTACTAAATTAATCAGCGAATGCTGACAGCACTTGCAGTCCCCTCTGGCTAAAGAGTCCGATCTTTTTGTCCTGTGAATGTGTCTGTGCGCTGCTGTGCGAGCAGGCGTGTATATTGGGGAGCCGTGGCGCAGTGCTTAGCGTGCTATGCAACAAACCCGGGACCCGAGTTTGATTCCCGCTCACAGCAAACAAGAGTGACGATTATTTGAACCAGTCCTGGGCCTCCCCTAGGTCAACAAAGCCTCAAATGAGTACCTGGTGCGATGTGCAAACATCGCCACAAGGAGGGAGCCAAAGGTGGCCAGGTGTGGTGCTGGTCACCCACCCCTCCTGTGCTGTGCTGGCCTTCATTAAGTGGTCACTAACAGCACTTGCCCAACAGCCTGTTAAGGCTATACTGGGGGGAATCTTTGTCTTTTTTTGTATGGAGAGCCGTAGTGCAGTGAGCGCACTGTGCTACGAACATGGCAACATCCGTGACTATACCTGAACCATTATTTCCCCCCCTAGGTCGACTTAGCCTTAAACAAGTCCCTGGTGCAGTGTGTAAATATCAGCACCGGGGAGACAAAGGTGGTAGGGCATGGTGCTTATGTTGGTTTGCAAGTCACAGATGGTTGCAGGGCTGATGAAAGTAGTGCCAACTGTTGGCACATTTAGGGACACAGATATTCTATCTGTCAGTCATCCCAGGCAGTTAACTTATAACATCTGGGTCTGTCCCCATGGCCTCCAAACCAGCGCGGCTTGACACTTCACGTGACCTGAAAGTGCGCCTAGCCTGGCACGCACGTTGTGGCAAATTGTGGTTGCCGTTGTTGAGTTCACGGGGTTAGTGTTGTCGGTCACAGGTTGGTGTGATTGATCACTGATATTCTCCGTGCTTGGCAGAGTTCCCTCTAGTTCAACGCATGGCCGCTACTTGTAGTGAGACCACCGCACCTCACCACGCACGCCGAGTCGGCACAGCTGTTCGAATCCAGGTTCCCACAGCTCGCCTTTATGAGGGCCTCAATAACGCCCCACGTCATCGCTTGAAGTCGCGCAAGCCCTTTCGGACCCATGCGCTTGACCTTAAACCTCGATGAAGCTTAAGAAGCTGAGTGGAGTGCAATAGAACTCACAAACACTTCTAAACCTTGTGAAATACCCAACGCAGAAGATCCCTGGTTTTGATCTTCCACTAAGCTCATGGACCAGCCTAAACTGCATCTGCACAAACCATGGCAGAATGCCGATACATGATGCACGAATGGAAACTCTCCAGACCATACAACGTATAACGACGCAATGCCCGATCCACAAACACGAAGCAGACATCACGGCGATACACACTGCTACTCCTGATGTGGTTATCTGGCTTGACCACCTGGATGTGAAATTGTAGTTTTTCCCCCCTGCATCAGCAGATAAGAAGTAGAAGCCGCCTGGTCATCAACTTCTGCGCAAAAGCCTCCACGTTGCATGCTCCGTGCCACCGAATTTTCTATTTCCCAGCTCGATTACAATATCTCCATGCGATTGCAGAACCGCCGATACTCTTTGCCAACAAAAATTATTTGGCACCGTACGTAGGCAACCGTGCTAATCAGGGGTAATGTAAAGCCTGTTGAAGAATCTTCAGCGATAGTTTTGTGACATCGTAATCCAGCGCCTATTCTCTAACACAAGGAGGGTTCACAACTGCTCACTACTAGAGTGCCGAATGGACAATTCACCCCATCATGATGTCAAAACTATAAACATTTGTTTTATAATCGTTGAAAGTAAGCAGCATCTTTGAAAAAACGCAAGTAATAATAATAAGAATAGATACTTCTCAAGGCTTCCGGAACACACGTACAGACGTGTAATGGTACAGAACATGCCGTGTCATTGTTATTATACTTTTCCTTTTAACCCCATGATTTAAGACGTGCCTAAGAGGCAGAGACAAAAAAGGCAGCTCCCCACATTTTACCGGTGAGTCTTTGGGGCATGGTCTCACTTGAGGTGCAAAATGAGTGGGTGTTGCTGTGGTAGAGGACTTTGATTTAGCCGTGTTTATTCTGTGTTGCCGGGTAAGACTTTACGCTTCGTAGGCACAGAGAGAAAAAAAAAGAATAATAAATTCTGTTGTGAATGCACTTTGTGGATGAGGTTTGTGCCATTAGAAAATAGGACAAATGCACGCACGCACGCACGTGCACACCCACACACACACCCTCTCTCTCTCTCTTACCAACGGATCTTGCTATCTGCTAATGAATGCAGACACGAAGACAAAGATCCCCCCCGCATAGCCTGGAGACTGTTGGTGTGCGTTAATGCCGGAACAGCGCACGAGGCAGTGGTGTGGCCAAACTGAACCACGCTCACCTGAAGGCCGCGTTGACCTATTGGGGGTCACAGGAACAGCATCAGTTCAGAGATCGCTTTTCCCCGACTCCAGCCACAGATGGGTAATTGCACTCAGGTGGCTGGGTTCACAGCGGAGGGGGCAAACCATAGCTCCTCGCTGCTCGCACGCCTTCGCAAACGTCTCCAGACTCTCGCACACATGCAAACACATCGATGCACGTACAAATACCGTGACACGTTTATATGACGCCGACCTGGGCATCCCCTAGGTTTGCTCAGCCGAAAATGAGTGGCTGGTGTGGTCGTATAAGCATCAGCACTGGGGATATTAAAATGTGGCCAGAGGTGGGGGCTGGGCCACCCAATCACCCGCTTGAGCAATGCTGGCCTTAATAGGTGCTCACTAACAGCACTCATACTGGCTCCGCCACGCAATTTTAAGATTTCAAGCTTGTTTTGTTTCACGAGGTGAGAACAAGAGATGCGTGCGACTCGCATCTGCAAGAGCGAGCTGGGTCACACAAAATGACAAGAGGAGAACTAACAAAAAGCACTGAATTTCAACAAATAGAAATCAGTGCAAAAAAGCACTGCGTCACGTGGAGAAATCGATAATGTTGCGCAAACATCAAACAATGTTAAATAGTAAATTCCCTTGGCGCACAAGCCGGCTCGGTGAGATTATATTTCGACTGGTCACAGAACAATTTCAAATTAAGTTACAGAAACCTTAAACAGATAGAGCACGACGATTGTGCAAATAATAAAATAAAACATTAAATTTGTATTTTAATGGGAGAGTACTTCAAAAGCTTTTTTAAAGATATAGAATTTATTTTAATGGGGCATTAGCAAAGAAGCGGGTAAGAATCATATGATGTTTTGTTTCATTGGTGCCTGGCACATACTGTGCCAGGCATTAATATGTGCTCGCTAACAGCCCTTGTGGTGGGAAACCTCTTTAAATGTCACTCGTCTAATTGCGCAAACTACATGTAATTGTTTATCTTAATTTTCAACAAGTCAGCGAGGTTCCTCGTAATTATACTTTACAAAGCATTTGTGGAGTTGTGACCTCGGACCCCTCTTTCTGAAAGCATTTAGTAAAATGTTAAAATAATGACGGCTGTAACCCTAACAACCTCAAAAAATAAAAAATGTAGTGACCTGTCACCATTGTATCTGCGATTATTATGAAATGCGCGTCACGTTTATGACTTTCTTATATGCTCATTAAAAAAAATGATAGTGTTATTTTAAAAGGTCATCTTTCTGATAAAAAGGGAGCATAACTCGGCTTTTAGTACCGTTTATTTCCCTGAGATCCCCCTGTCACCCCCCCCCCCCCCCGCCATAAGAGGCCAGTTTGTTTGTCTTGAATCATCGCATTAGCAAACAGGCCGGTTGGTCTATCGTCTCGACGCACTTCAACACCCGTAAAACGATTGGTTGGATGAATGTGTTGGTCGTAGACACCGTAAATGGGCAGGCATCGTGGGTGCTGGCCACGGGGCCAAACTCTGTGCGCCAACCTCACTCGGTGGTCACTCATGGGCACACTTATTGAGCATTCTAAACAACTGGCGCGTGTGACATCTTATGTCGCCGAGAAAGAAAAAATGCAAAAGTGATTTCCCGCTCAAATGAGCGTTGAAGCATTGGTGCTCATCTCCCGTTTACATCCCTGAGCCAGTGGTGGGAATTCGACGTTCCTATGGCAGGGACGAGGCGTTACATAGGACAACCAATTAGGCACTGACGTTGTCGTGACCACGGAGGGATGATGGGCCGAATAAACTACCCACCAGAATTTGAACCTGTAAACAACCGCCACAACCAACGCAGTATGGACATTTACACAGGGTTGTATACTATTATTATTATTCATCTTTGTTCTTTCCACACACTCCACCACAGTGCCCGCTGGTAATGTCACAGCCCCGCTAGAGACCTCACACCTTCAACCACAAGGTTCGAGCCCATTACCCCTGGCGACATCACAACATGTCATGCATGATGGGGACCCGATCCATGCTAGTCTCGGAAGCACACATCGCAGAGGGCACTGAGAAGTACAGGAATGTAATAGCGGTGGGTGGTGGGGTGATAGAGTGGTTAGCTCACACCACTACGAACACAGTGACCCGAGTTTGATTTCGAGTCACGGCTAAAATTAGTGGTCGGTGATATCTAAAGCAACCTTCCCCATCCCCACCTCCCCACACGAACCAGCAAGGTGAAGTATGGTCGAACATCCACCGTGATGCCTTTATCCAGCAGTGCAGTGACACGGGGCTGTGCATAATTCATTAACAGTACTGTAATGGTAGCAGTGTCCTGTAGCTGGTACGTCAATGTCAGTTTTAAACACATTCCTTCCTAAGCTTGAAAGCGTTTTTTCGTGAGCGCTGTCTGTCCATAATGGATGGGGGCATTATCCAATTTTATCACAACTTTAGTATGACATTGTGTTGCTATTGGGCACGCATCCTGTAGAATAATGGACGAATTGATCAAAGGGGTTGCTCAAAAGCTGGAGACACAAAGCTGGCAGAGTCACTATCAGATCGTCATTTTCCCCATCATCGCCTACGGATGAACTGCTCCCTGTGCGCCTGCCACGAGCACGATTTCACTGCTGGAGAGTAATTCCAATGACAAATGCACGTTGGAAAGCAGGAACAAGTATATATTAATATCCATAATTAGTTTTCCTTTGATTACGTTTAAAAACTGGATTAAAATCCCTCCATGTCATGGATTGGCGCATTGTTTTTGTTGCTTATATAATTCCGCCAATTGGCTTTGCGCTGCATCAGTCTCCAAGCAGTATGTTGATAGCAAGCAAAGCCAAAGTAGCATTGCCTGTGGTATACTTGTGCGCGAACAGCAGTATTAGGAGAATGCATTGGCCGCGTGTTCGTCTGTCGGAGAACGGAATAACCGATGTGTTTTTCGACAATGAAAATGACAGCAGGACACAGCAGGCCCACCCTCGCCAAAACCCGGGCGTCGTCACACCATGGATGCCTCCGGTGTTGACGGAACCACCGGACACTTGACACGGCGAAAATCGGGAGGGCCATCTCAGATGCCACGCACAATGAGCGGCGACCCATTAACAGGTCAGGTGCCCTCTCACTCTCACGCACGCAGATGCAGACACAGCTGCACACCAATACAGCGGCGTGCATGTATATACATGCACGCCATGTATATAACATGCACGCATGCACACCACGCATGCAAGGGATTCGCACACCCAGAATGCACTGCCAAGGTCTGCTTGAGCAGGCTTCCATGCACACGCTCAAACACGACGATCCCCCATGCAGCCTCAGACTGTCAGGGCGAGTGCTGTGAGCCAGCACCACGCTCGGCTGCCTTTGTCTCCCTAGCGGCGATATTCAAACATTGCACCAGGTACTCATTTCAAGCCGAGTTCACGCAGGGGAGTCCCAGGACCGGTTCAGAGAATCGCCACTGGTGTCTGTCGCGAGTGAGAATTGAACTGCTATCACCAAGTTTGTAGCGCGGTGGGCTAACCACTGCACCACCGCTCTCTCACACCACACACAACTGCACTCACACACCAAATCAAATATTATTCCTTCAAAGCTTCATTCCTTCAAAGCTTTCCAGCCCTTCTATCCGTTTGATGCATGAACCAATGAATACATATGCATGCATTACAGCATATTGTTAAATAGTTAATTACATTGCACTGTTTGTAACATACATTAGGTACAAAAATACATGTGTTCATGTAACATGTTGAGACGATGCACAAATGACCTACATGTCCGTACGCATTATGTGGTAGAACACGTCCCATGCTGTACGTACATGCGTGTGTTCTAACATGTGTGGTTATACATGTGTGGGGAGCTGTGGTGCAGTGGTTAGCGCACCGCGCCACCAACCTGGCCACCACCAGAGTTACATTCCTACTCCGAACCGAAATGGGTGGTGAATATTTGAACCGATCCTGGCCTGGTCCTCCCCTAGGTAGACTCGGCCTGTGTAAACATCACCACTTGGGAGACAAAGGCGGCCGGGCATGGTGCTGGAAACCCACCCCCCCCCCCCCCTCGTGTGTCCATGCTGGCTTCATTAGGGTCTCACTAACAACACTTGCCCCAAAAGTATGTTAAGGCTATACGAGGCATCTTTGTCTTTGGGTGTATGCACATGCATGTGTGTGCATACGTGCTCCGTACCAAATAACATGTATTGTTCATACCACGCATCTAATGCATCAACCACGTGCATGCATGTACATGCGTGCCTATAAATTATGTACACCACTCAGGCTAACGACCGTGACGAAGCTGGCCCTGGTGAGATTAAGAGCAGCGTGAGACCAGCTGAAGACACCGCAGCGTCCGTTAAAGGGCACTGCGTCTCACGCCCGTGAGATTCGTGAGTGTCACGCCTGGAGGCATCACACGCGCACAGCACCACGACGATTATCGTCAACGTGGCTGCATCTGTCCGTGATGCACCCCCCCCCACCCACCCGAGTCCCCATCACTGGGTCGCAAACTTCAACCCCTGACTTGTTTCGCCTACCTCCATTAGGGACCTACTTTACATACTGCCTACAACAACAACAACAGCAAAACCCTTCATTTGCGCTGCGGGTTTCACCCACTTCAATCATCATGGTAGCTCCACCTCTTCGTGTTCCAAGTCAGCGGACTGACTGCAAGCGAGCGCCTTTGAGACCACACGAGGTGTCATCGTGCTGTATCATAATCTTGCATTAAAGCATCCCCCCCTCCCACTGCCACGCAGTCGCTATTAAAATGTCCTTCACGTGAAACAAAGCTGTCACAACATTCAACAATAGAACCTTACAATCGAACAAAACACACAAAGACAAACACCACAACGACGTTCCGGGCAACGACCTTTTCTGCGCGCCACCGCCAACCCCCCCCCCCCCCCGCGGCCCCCCAACCCTTTCAACTCAAAGCATCGACTTTTCGCAGCAAACAAAAAGGATACGGATTACAAACCATCCTGAGACACCAGCTCCTGGGCATCGTGCTCTGCTTCATGACGAAGAAGGCGACGGGCGCGAGCGCGGGGTAAGGTAGCTCCGGGTCTTCCGTTCCTTCTTCCCCAACATCTCCCGTTCCACCACCGCCACCACCACCACCGCCACCACCGGCCGCCCGGTCGTGCCGTCTCTCCGCCCCGGGCAACGCTCCTGGCCCGGGCAGCGGCCCAGCGGCGGGCAAACTTTCGCCGGCGTCCGAGGTCACCTCCGAGTGGTGGACACAACGCGGCATGTAGATCACGCTGCTGCTGCTGCCCACGCCGCCGCCGCCGCTGCTGCTGGCGGCGTTCACGCTGCTGCTCGTCTTGCCGGCGGTGCTGGTGGTGGCGGTAGAGCTGGTTGTGGCAGTGGCGGTGGTGGTGGCGGTGGTGGGGCGGGTTCCACGGCTGCACAGGCGGCTGCCATGGTCCCTGGGTGCGCCAGCTTCGGGTAATCGCTCCGCCATGGCAAGGAACGCCGTGATGACACCTGGGTGGCAACGGAGGAGACAGATGTCACCGACACACACGTGCACACCTGTGTAGACGTGTGTCACACGTGTGTGTGTGTGGATGCACGGGAGAGGTGGGGGAGTGGTTAGCACGCTGTGCTCCGAACCCGGCGACACAAGTTCGAACAGTCACGGCCAACGCCGGTGACGATTACCTGAACCGGTGCTGGGCCTCCCCCTAGGTCGACTCAGCCTAAAATGAGTACCTGGTGCGGTGTGTAAACTTTGGGGATAGAAAGGTGGCCGGGCGTGGCGCAGGCCCCCCACTCCCTTATGCGTCGTGGCGGCCTTCATAGGTGTTCGTTAACAGCACTTTCCCCAAAGGTATGTTGAGGCTATACGGGGGATCTTAATATTTATGGATGCAGTGCCGGATTAATGAAGGGGGCTTTAGGGGCAGCAGTCAGGGGCCTCGGATTTTTAGCCCCCCCCCAATTTATTTTATTTTATAATGGTTGAAACGCAATACTGTCGGACTGTGGGAAATCCTATAGATCATTTTGACATAAAAAATATATATATCTATAGCATCGCTGTGTGCATTTACAACTAGTTCTGTGCCGGAAATTTACATGCTGTAGTTTTATCGTTGTAACGTGGATTTATCTTTTCTTAAAAAAAAATGTTCCATCGCATTTAAAATCGAGAACTGAAAAAAACCCAAAGACGAACGATCCAATTGAGCGTTTGACATCGGAGATGGGTGGTGGTGGTGGTGATGAAAGTCAAGGGACGGAAATGAATAGATCAAGGAGGAGTTTTGCCCCCCCCCCCCCCAAAAAGCCATCAGCCCCGGGCCCCCCTCAAACTTACTGGGGCCACGCCTGTATGACGCAACAACCGCGGCGAGACCGCTAGCCCGAGTTCCACTCCACGGCACACACCGGTGGCAAATATCTGAGCCGGTCCCTTTCCTCGCCAAAGTCGACTCGGCCAGGAAGAACATACCCAGGTGCAGTGGGTAAGTATTCACAATATTAACACCAGGGAGACAAAGGCGGTGGGCCCTAGTGGTGGGCGAGACCACCGCCCCCGTGCGTCGTTGAGGTCTGCGTAGCTGCTCGCGAACGGCCCCCTTATTCTACGTGGCCTATACGGGGGACCTGTATTTTGTGCTAATCTATCTTACGTGTGTGCAGCATCTCAATGTGCGTGTGCACATACACTGAGCTTCTGTGCGTACTGTAATATATTGAGGATCATACAGCATGTAGAACTTCCTTCGCCGCCGCACGTAGCCAACCGTGCTAAATCAGGAGCCACCATCGTCTCCACTGCTGGATGAGGAGCTCATCAAGCCGTCACCCTCTCCCACGATGGCACGAAGCGACGATCCCCGTCTCGCACGAGGCCACGCGCCCCTTGACAGTCGACAAGTGAAGACGTCGCGCAGCACGTGCGCGTCTCCACGGCCGCACGCGCGCGCGGGTCTTGCTTGCACAGTTGCTGGCGCATGGTTGTTACAAAGTCATCGCTGTCTGAACCCGGACTGCTCCCTCCCCCGAGCTCACAATTTAGTGACCAATTGGAGTCACGCGGAGAACAACACGAGGCGACATCAAGGCGACGTGGGCCCGCTAGGTGCGTCTATGCCGCGTGGAAGACTGCACGTGGAACCCCTTTCATGATCCCGTGACATACGCCGATGGATTTGAAGGATTTTCCCAGGTTTCTCTTTCAAAGGAGGCACGCTATCTCTTGTTTAAATAAACGATAGATATCTCCGTGCGCATGTTAACACATTCAGCCTGATAGCCCGTGGTAAGGGGGGCTGGGGTTTGCTTTGTTCATGCATGTGTGTGCGTGAACGCGTGTGTGTGGGCGTGGGGAGCGGTGGCACATTGCTTAGCGCACTGCCCCAAGATGCGGACGCTCCGAGTTCGAATCCCGGTCACGGCTGACATCAACGGCGGAGTGATATCCGACCCGACCCTGCCTGCCCCTCCCCTGGGTCGACTCAGCCTCAAAGGCGCGCCTAGGGCGCTCTGTAAACATCGGCGCTGCGGAGTCAAGGATGGCCGGAAGCAGTAACTTTCACACGCAGGGTTCGATTGTTTATCGCTCACACAAAATTAACAGCGCGGCGAATACATCATGGCCAGCCAGTGTGGTCATGCAAGGACACGCCTGTAGCTGTTACCATACCGAGTAAGTAACAACGGAGAGCGATGTCTAGCGGCTTGACCGGTAAAATTCTGAACATCTGTGGAAAAGAGCTTCATAGCTCATCGCATTTCCCCCAGAATGTATATCCTGTCTTGTCGCCACATTTCACGGGTAGGGGGGAATGACTGCCTGGGCTCACGGATGGCGAGCATTGCGCGTCCGTGCGGTGAGTGTTCAACACTGGACGTCAAGCAAATGCAGAACTTTGAGCTCACCCTTCCCCGAGAGCCCCAAAAAAACAACAACAATCGACATCCGGGGACCGTCATTTTTTTGGGAGATTCAAAAACGACACGTGCAAGGTGCTGGGCTTCTCGAGTTGTAAGCAAGAAACTGTGGACAACGTTCGCGACTCAACGGTCACCGCCACATCCATAGTTGTAGATGCTTTATATTTTAGCTACACGAGAACTCCATTAGAATACCACAGCACTGGGTCACGTGCCTTTGCTACGTGTTAGGTGTATCCGTAATATAGGTTTTTTGGGATGTTAGATCGCGTAAATATATAAATGTGTCGTTAAAACCCGCCATTACCCGACACAGACAACTAGTAATGTTTGTTACGTAAACAGAACATGCCAATTCGTCACTAGAACAGCACACCGGTATGTTGGAGAGCCAAACCACAACATTTAGGTGTATATTGGCGCGGTGGTTAGAGCGTTCGACTCACTAAGTTGAGCATGTTTACGAGTTCAAATCCAAGTCAGCTGTCGACTCAGCTTGGGTGCGCGCCCCGATCTCGGCAGTTCTAGGAGAACACGGATGGCCGAGCCTTGTTGATTAATCGGACAAGAGACTGCCAATGAATAACAGGTGCCGTAGGCTTGAGCTGCTAGGCTACCAGGAGATGGCAGGAGAGCAATGGATTTTTTCACGTTTTTCATTTATTTATTTTTTACCTACGTGACTTTACCGAAAAAAACAAAGAGTAGCAAAGGATTTGCGAATAACAGTACCGCGGTGTATGTCTGCCGCTATAAGAGTGTTACCCGTGGATTTTTCTCTTGGAAATAAAACAATCATCCAGCGAGATTAAAAAAAAAATCATGATGCAGGACATCACATGTCTTGAGACTCTATGGTCGATACGTTCTGTACAACTTCGTGTAAACTCAACACGAGTCTTCCAATATGAAGAATGACGCCCCGCCATCGTGATGTGCAATTCCCACCAGCAGTTAGGGCCCAAAAATAGATTAGCACAGTCCCATTGTTGGATTCATCCGATAGGACACTGAAATAAAATGCAATTCTCGTCTCAACCGACTGAAATAGCATCACAATTACCCTTCTATTTAAGGAGCGAAACAGGTGGACTTCTCCGCAAATCTGGCTGTCGCCTGATGAAGCTAGCTGTAATTACTGGCGAAACGTCGTACTCAGATTGTAAATCTTGTGGCTTGGCTCTCCAACACACCGGTGTGCTGTACTAGTGACGAATTGGCCACGTTCTGTTTATGTGACAAACCTTACTCTGTGGCTGGGGCCGGTGGTGGCGGGTTTAACGACCCACTCATAATTTACGCGATCTGACCCACGAAATCTGTATCATGGATGGTATTGGTCGCGAAAGCCAAAGAGTTAAACCGACTGAGAGAGTCTTGCAGTGGCGTCAAACTGCCGCACGTCAACATTTGACGCAACGCATGACAAACTCCGGTGCAAGCGGGCCGAGTAGGTTGCTTTGTGCCGTGGACATTTAACCACAATATTTCAGTTCGAAGAATCGCATTTTGTGCCGAGTGCTAACCCGCCAATAGCCCCCCGCCCCCCAATGCTGATAAACGTCCCCAATGTGTCTGTACACTGCAGTGGACCACGGTAATTGCATTGCGCTCGTAATTTTAGGTCCACGCAAAACAATGCAATCGAGAATGTTTTTTTTTTAAGTGTGGCTCTGTGTATGTCCAAGAGTGTTTGTACAAGCGCGCGTGTGACTCAGCCTTAAATGAGCAGTCGATGTTGCGGTGTCTCAACATCAGCACCGGGGAGACAAAGGCGGCTAGGCGTGGTGATGGCAGCCCACCCCCTCGCGTGCTGTGCCGGCCTTCATTACGTGCTCGCTAACGGCACTTGCCCCAACACTCTGTTAAAAGCTACACGAGGCAGCTTGGTGTCTGTGAAGGGTGGAGCGATTCATGGCAAGGATAACATTGGTGGCGAGTGATATATGAATTTATCCTGTGCCACCCCTAGGTCGACTCAGCAATAACCGAGTACGTGACGCTGTTCTCAATAGCGCAAGTTATAAGATCGAATGTTGTGAGTCTAAGCACACCGCCTCCTGAACGTGTGTGCCATACTGCTCGCTAGCTCCGAATGAAGAGAGTCCGCGAGAGCTTTAAATGTTTCGAAATCAAAAGCAAATCGAGGTGGATCGTGCAAAGTACGCGTTGCGTAATATCCGTTTTTGACGCATTCATGTCTGCATCGAGCTCGACCCCAGAGTTCGACGCCAGCTCCAGTTGCCCGGAGACTCACCCGATGTGTTCAGACACCCGTTGCATGCAATAGACCAGGGGTCGGTCTCGTATTAACATTGCATTGCGGCTCCCGAACGATTGAGTTTGTTTCTGAATTCGAAAAAAATGTCCCTCCTTGATATTTTGGTTTGATCCTGAAAGAGACCAATTGAGAGCGTCTCGTTCTTCGTCGTGCTGAGCCAGGTGGCTCTGCGATTCAGAAAACTCGGCTTGCATTCGCAAGCCTTCCGAGTTCAAATTGTCACTGCCTCTAATCATCCTTCTGGGGTCGATAAAATTAATACCACCTTGCGGGTAGGTTGTTCTATGGGTAAACTCGCCTCGCCATGGAAATGTGCAATTTCCACCACTGTGGCTCAGGGCTACGAGCACAACCGTAAAATGGTACTTTGAACAAGACATCGCTTTGTGACATTAGTTTAATATGATATATACTATTTCATACATTTCATATTAGAGTATATAACATAATTGTGTATGGCTCCCTCCCTCACCCTCCTCCCCCTCCTCACCCGGGTCGCCTCGTTTCTCCAAGTGATTTCCCTGGTTGAGTGCTCCAATGCCGTTGTGTTGTCACTACAGGGTGCTTCAACTAACAATGTGAACACTTCTGAGAATTTGCAACGACACCACAAGAAACGTGCCGCCTCCGGGCTCTGGAGACCACCTGGAGAAGATTCCAGGCACGCGTTGGCAATGATGGCGAACGAGTGAGAGACTCTGACTTTTTGATGCTGTTAACATTACAGTTGTTATTATGTTACACAGATTATACTCCGTTATTTTTCCATTAAAAAAACGATAGTCCCATATAAGTGGTATAAATTTGTTTAAGCACCCTTTATTATTATATTCGGAATCGTCATCGACCTGGCATTGAGCGGGGGGGGAGGGGGGGCGTTTAAAACACAAACACAAATTCAGCACACGCGTGAGATGCCGACCAGCATGGCACTGTCATTAAAATCAGTCTGTCTTTTAAACATTACTCGGAGACCGATATGAAACATAGAAATGCATCTCAATCGGCTCTCTTTAGACTCATCAATGCTATCACCGCATGCACGCAGGAATGCGGTATTGTTAGCGAGCGCCTATTAAGGGCAGTGTAGCAAATACAGGTGTGCAGGTATGTACGTGTGTATGTATTGACGTATGTGCCTGTGATGCGAGCGGGTACCTATCGAGCTCGATCCCGCACAAAAGGTGCGGAGACCTGAATATGCACGCGAGTTGTGGCACACGCGCATTCAGCCAGCACCTACCACGACTGCACGTGAAGTCGCGTGTGACACGCGCGCGCACACTGGTTCATTCAGACAAGCGTGTGTGTGTGTATATATATTGTGGGGAGCGGTAGTGTAGCGGTTAGCGCGCTGCGCTATTAACCTGGCGACCCGGGTTCGATTCCCCTTCACGGCTAACACCAGCGACGATTATCTGAACCGGTCCTGGGCCTCCCCTAGGTCGACTCAGCCTCAAATGAGTACCTGGTGCGGTGTGTAAACATCGCCACTGGGGAGACAAAGGCGGTCGGGCGTGGTGCTGGCCACCCACCCCCTCGTGTACCGTTCCGGCCTTCATTGGTGCTTGCTAACAGCACTTGCCCCTACAGTCTGTTAAGGCTATACGGGGGGTCTTTGTCTTTGTTATATATTGTACCCAAGAGATTTTTGCGAGCACCCATTAAAATGCCGCAGCAACCCCTATGGCGTCTTGCGACAAATACACAGTGGCCGTGTAAAAAGGAGAACTCGCAAAGTCTCAAGATGTTCATTACGCACGTCCTCCGTTGGTACGTTTGGCCAATTCCATTAAAAATGTAGCGTTTTGGGCTTTGTGCGCGAGGAAAACGGTAAAACCCGGGGAAACACTCATGCATACGAGGGGAGGGGGGGGTAACACACACAGCCCAGCCTGTCCACACGATGCACGCCTTAGTCATGGGCCTGCCCATCCAATGCGTCACCTACAGTCGCTGAGTGAACGTGCACATTCCTCTATTGCCAGATACGATTGGAATAAAAAACGAATAGGCAACTCGACAGAGCACCCATTGTCCGGACCTCGAGAGCTAAGCCGGCTTGAGCCTGGTGTCCAGCACCTGCTTGGGTGGCCACAGGCGCATGCCACGTGATGTCGGCGTGCGTCTGCCATGCGGCCAGGTGATGTCGGCAGTGCCGAGTGGTCACCCCCCCCGGGCTTCTCTCTGGTTTCTTGAGACCAAGGGGTCGTCCATAAATGACGTCACGCGATTTTAGACCATTGACCCCCACCCTCCTTCGTCACACGGCGACACAAAAAGTCAGACCTTCCCCCATCTAATATGACGTCACAAAGCTCTGCCCCCCACCTCCCCGAAAAAAAAAATGCTTCAAATCGCTTTAAACTATTGTCATTGTAGTGCGTATTTAATGTGGCGCTGCACTCTGATGTTGTAGGAGAAAACATGTATTAAAAAGTCTATTTAATTAAGTAGAACGTGTTGTCTATATTTATATAAAGTTGCGCATTTTGATGTGACGTCACATTTCTCAACCACCCCCCCCCCCTCGTCACACATCGTCACAAATGTCTGACCCCCCCCCTAGGTGCGTGACGTCATTTATGGACGGCCCCCAAGCGCTCTCTTGGGTAAATAATTGGCGCGTAATTGCCAGTTGTGCTGTTATATATTTATATGGGAGTAAATATAGAAGAATGCACTATTAATTACCGTACTTGTAATTAAATATCCCCACAATTTTGAACAACTGCTATATGTGCGTGTGAGCGCATCCACACAACCACGAGACAATGTCATTCATTATAGTGCTGCATAGAACGCAATAAGTCGACGAAACAATATGGACTACAGTTGTAATAATTGCAACGCATAATGTGCATAGTGTTCGCTCACTCGTGAAGAGAGAAAACGACTCTGAGGCGCTGGGAAATCGACAAGCCGGATGACAGCTACGCGGTAGCCAGCGCCAACAATTGCCCAAGCTCTGCGGCGCTCTATATATGAAGGCGTTGTCGGACAATCAATGCGTGGTTAGAACACGTTGGATGAAACGCGAGCTCTCGAAGAAAATCCACACGTGCGAGGGGGAAACACTCTATCCCGTGCAGACTGAACGCGTGGAGTCAATTATTTTTGCTGCGTGCATTTCCCTGGCGAGCCAGGGCACGGGCACCTTCTCCTCGACGCCCACTGGAAGCAGGGCCGGGTTAAGGCACGGGGCTTTAGGGGCTGGAGCCCATGGGCCTCCACCAGCTGGAGGACCTCCCGAGATGAAGAAGTGAAAAGTTATTTCATTTGTGAATGCTGAATTTTTATTTGTTGTTAGCCTTGTATTTTTTTTTACTTTCTTTTCCTTTTGGAAATTTTATCGGGGGCCTCACAGTGCCTGTAGCCCAGGGGCCTACAAAATATTAATCTGGCCCGGATTGGAAGGGATTTTCACGTGATTTGTGCGGTGATCCATCAACCCTCGCTACCTCCACAGTGCTCGATTCCTGACGTACCCAGCCACCATCGTCCAACGTCTACACACGTGCTCAAAGTATTTTAAAGCAAAGAACATCCTATCATGTATTAATTGCGGGGGGCGAGCGTTGCTAGCGAGCATCTGTTACTGACAGGCACGGCATAGGAAGGTGGTTGGCTGTGGTCTGCAGTATACATTGCATTCCGCCTTTGTCTCTCCCCATTGATAACGTTTACCCACCGCATCAGGTACTCATTTAAGGCTCGAGTCGTCCTAGGCGATGCTCTGGACAAGTCCAGACATTGAACGGCACCCCCAGAATTAACATCTACTCTGGGCACATGCGCATTGACACGTTGCACCTTCCCTTCTGCTTGTGTGCGTGTGTTCGTATTGGCGCGCGCACTCATCTGTATATTTAGGTGTATTGTTAAATCGCTATGGGCAGCCACTCTCCACCTAATCTATTGGTGACAGTTCAGTGCAGTACACGCACAGTCCGTGTGTCAATCCACTGCTGGATGAGGGCCTCCCTGTACCCCTTGCCGGCCACGAGGAATATTTGATCCCGGAAAGCTTAGGCTGTGAGAGAGCACAGGTGTGCAGTACAACAATGGATGTTACGGCATTGCCGCCTGCTGCAAACAACGTAGCCCTGCAGCAGCCTAGAGCACCTGTGTTGTGCACTCGGTTCGCCCATCCAGAACGCTCTCCAGGCTCAACGCGTTAAGCGTTCGTCACGACGAGACGGCCACGCGTACACATCGAGACACATTGGAGGCATCCGCCCTCCCCTTCTGTGGACTTGGAGTTAGATTGGCGAGCAGATATCGAGGCCGGAGCTTCGCACGTGGGATGCGATGTGGCCAGGACCACGCCCGGACGCGTTTGTCTCCCAAGGTGGTGACATGAATCCAACCGCATTAAGAATGAGGCACTTGTGCTCACGCGACCTCGCTACTACTGTATTCAATAAATATCGCAATTGTATCACCTTTCTCAGGTGTCGACTGTTCTATGCGCGGAACTTGTAAACGCACACAACCCACTACCACAGACTCTTCAAGGCGCATTCGATATCGTAACTTGTTTTGTTACTACCTTCATCAACACACACACACACACACGCGCGCGCGCAGACACATTTATACATAGCTACAAGTCTATTACGCACCCGAGCTCTATTTACCGTCTTTCTCACCGACAATTGTGCCATTGTGTTAGTAAACACACGGACCGATGCAGAGGACCACGGTGAAATGTCTCGGCTTTCTCGCGGTAAAGAAACTGGTCCGTGCATGAATCGGCAAGCGCCAGACGTCGTCTGAGACCCCCCCCCCCTCCTCCTCCCCCCCCGCGCTGTCTCCGCCGACTGTTGGGGCCCGATAGCGCGCACCCACGGCGCTCGCACGAGACGGGAGCCGTCGTCTCCCCCGTCGCCGGTGTTCATTATCCCACCGCGCCGCTCGATTGTGCAGGCTGAGTCGACCCAGGGGGGGAGGACCAGAACAGGTTCGGAGATCACTCGTCACCGTTGTGAGCCGTGGTCGCGAATCAAACTCCCTGTGCTTAGGGCACTGCACTAACCACGTCGCCACTGCTCTGTGCACACGCCGCACATGCACACTGTTCAGTGTGTCGCGCCGAATGGACAACTGTTTCAAATATGTGATTAGCGTGCGCGCACACACACAGCACACCTATACACACTGTTCAGTGTGTCGCGCCGAATGGACAACTGTTTCAAATATGAATTAGCGTGCGCGCACACACACAGCACACCTATACACACTGTTCAGTGTGTCGCGCCGAATGGACAACTGTTCTACGTATGAATGTGCGCGCACGCACGCACGCACACGTGCGTACCGTTCAACGCATCGTCCACATTACGGATGACCATCGCCTCACCTCTCTCATTGACAGCTGCCGCTCAGCGCTCCTCTCCGGCATAGAGGCGCCCACTTGTCTCGGTGCACCCCTCAGAGCACTCCCCCCTACGAGGAGCACTCCTCCCTACGAGGAGCACGTGTCTGCGGCGCGCGACCCCTCGAGCCTCCACACGCCTCCCCGTCTCTTCGACGGCGACGACAACGATGCCGGTGACGATGTGATTGACGACGGTGGCGATGATGATGATGGCAATGAAGCGCTTCCTCCGTTCATCACCAGTCGTAACATCCTGGTCCTTTGCGGATTTGAACGCGCAAATCCATGCGGTGTGCTTACAGATGTCTCTGTCTGCCTGTACGTGTCCCTGTCTGTGTGTCCGTGTGTTTGTGTGCGTGTCTGTCTTTGCCTGTATGTATGGCTGTGTCCCTGTGTATCTGTATGCGAGTAAGTATGCCTCTGTCTGTCCGTGTGTCTTGTCTGTCTGCGTGTCTGTCAGTGTGTATAGACACACGCACAACACATTGGCTGCTGTAATGACCGAAGCATTAATGTTGTTAGTTAATTCACAGACGCACACTATTTTCTTCTCCTAGCCTCTACACATCCAGCGCAGTTTATAAGAGCTTATTACTCCTGCGCGGGTTCGTGGCTGTGTGCAGCGAGTGGGGAGTGATGTGTCAAGAGAGCGATTGGAGAGAGGGAGAGGATGAGGAGGAGGGAGGAGGAGGAGGGTGAATGCGATGTAGGAAGGGGAGAGCGAGCGCTGTGAGGATTTTTTCGCGCAACAAAAACCGCGTGGCCCCCCTCCAGACCCCCACCGTACCCCTCCCCCAAAGTTATGATTTATGATGCCACCTTGGTGCATTCTTTGCATCCCTCCCACCACCACCAGCAGCAGCAACACTTCTCTGCCTCCATACCCCCCCCATCCTCTCTCGCTCTCGCTGCCGCACGCACATCGACAGCCGCGTCTCGATTCACCTTGCAGACAGCAGCAGCAAGTGTTGTTAGCGAGCACCTATTAAAGCCGGAGCAGCGCACCAGCCAGTTGATGTGTGGAACAGGTAGCACCGCGCACTCCCAGACCGCCTTTGTTTCCCCTCGTGCCGATTCAGACGACACGCTCATGTAGGGCCGAGTCAATCGATGTGAAGGGCTCGACAGGTTGAGATGTTGTGCACGACCACGGATTGAACCCAGCAACTGAACCGGGATCAAAGCGCAGTGTCCGTCTGTAAAACGCCCGACCCCATTTGTATCCCCAGCATTCTTTGGGTTTTTCGGTAAAATCACGTAGATAGGTTCAAATAAAATAACAAAAAAACTACGACGTTTCGATCACAACACAAGCGATCGTCATCAGGATGTGTTGTGATCGAAACGTCGACGTTTTTTGTTATTTTATTTGAACCATCTACGTGACTTTACTGAAAGACCCAAAGAATATTAATTCCTGCAGTCACGAAAGCTTTAAGTCAAGATGTATCCCCAGTGTTGAAGACCACAAGCACGGCCACAGGCACGACATTTAAGGCTGAGGCAACCTAGCGGAGGCCCAGACCAGGTTATGATTTCAGATGCCACTGATGTCGACTGGGAGTCGAACCTAGGGGGCAGGGATCTTAGTGCGTTTCGTGAATTGCTGCGCCGCCGCTCCCCATGTGTTCTCTCACACGAATTTAAACAGTAATAGTGTAAACTCTCATCATCATTTACAGCTCTTTGGCAATGCACTGCTGGATGAAGACCTCCAACCGCACTGTGTTGGTCACGGCGTGGCAGCTGAACCACACTTCACCACGCTGGACAACTCCGAGTTGGTCATGGAGATGCCCAGGAGCAGCTCAGATATCGCTCGACATTGATGTGAACAGTGGCCGGGAATCGAACTCATGTCAGCGCCGTGCGCTAACCACTGCAACCACCTCTCCAGCCGTCAGCGCGCACAATGTGTGAACACGAGTTATCGGACAATTCAGTATTAGAGACGTATTGTTATTATTATTAGACGGTACTTTGAACAGCGTGGTTGAATTGTTGGCAACGTGCTCCTTAAACACTTACGTCTCTTAAACCGAAAAGCTCGAGTGATCTCCGACAGACGCGCACGTCAGGAGAAGTCGCAACAGTGGCAGCCGAGGACACGCGGCACTCAAACCCTCGATGCGACGATGCCGTGTGTCGTCTCGACACACCGGGACGACAGGCATCGTGGAGGCTTGGAGGAAGGGGCGAGGCTGGTATGGTACAATAGTTACACGGGAATAGCGAAGTGTGTGTGTGTGCGTTTGTGTCGATGTAATTATTTAAATTATAGATTGTGTGGCTCCATTCCGGAGGCGCCCGTGGCATAGCGCGCATTGCGCTGATATGTAGGATATGTAGGATATGTCGTCAGCCGTCTGTGTTCGACTCCAGACGAGGGATAATAGAATCAGCGAGGGGGGACGGTCCGACTCCGTCTCCAATGAGCACCCCCAGTGAACGATGCCAAATTCAGCGCCGCGTGGAGACAGATGCGACCGGAGGCGGTCAATCCAACGACTGAATTGCTCCAAAAATATATAAATACTGTAGCGCATTGCTATCTGGAAAACTCACATTCGGTAATAACACTGCCCAAAAGGCAATATATGTGCGACGTTTCGAGCAATGCCCCTAAAATCATAGAGCATACAATGATTTGCTACGAACCGCTCCTCCACCAACCAAACACCCTCTTGCACCCCTTTCATCGCTCTGCGCTCCTTGTCACCAAGCCAACCCCCCACTTACCAGCGTGGTGGTGAAGTATGGTCAAGCAACACGGCGACCCCCCTCCGACCCCGTACGACCCAGCAGTGCGCGTGTGTGTGTGTGTGTGGGGGTGTCTAAGGCAAGTCCTCCATGCAGCAGTGGATCGCAGCTGTTTCACAGCACTGTGTGTGTGGGGGGGTGTCTAAGGCAAGTCCTCATGCAGCAGTGGATCGCAGCTGTTTCACAGCACTGTGTGTGGGGGTGTCTAAGGCAAGTCCTCCATGCAGCAGTGGATCGCAGCTGTTTCACAGCACTGTGTGTGTGTGGGGGTGTCTAAGGCAAGTCCTCATGCAGCAGTGGATCGCAGCTGTTTCACAACACTGTGTGTGTGTGGGGGTGTCTAAGGCAAGACCTCCATGCAGCAGTGGATCGCAGCTGTTTCACAGCAGCGCGCGGCTGCGATGCGAGACCACGCGGCCCGCGGTCTGCCGATCCGGGCGCTGGACCCCGCCTCTTTGTGCCGAGCCGTTCGCTGTGGTGCAAAGATCAATGCGAGGGTTGTTTTTTTCTTCTTCAGAACCACCAAATGAGCGGGGTAGTGCCTGGCTGCTCTGTGTATATACAGTATAAGGATGTGCGTGTGTGTGGGGAGCGGCAGTGTAGCGGTTAGCGCGCTGCGCTACGAACCCGGCGATTCCAGCTCACGATCAACACCGGTGACGATTATCTGAAATGGTCCTGGGCCTCACCTAGGTGGACTCAGCCTCAAATGAGTAACTGGTGCGATGTGTAAACATCGCCACTAGGGAGACAAAGGCGGCCGGGCGTGGTGCTGGCCACCCACCCCCTTGTGTGCCGTTGCAGGCCTTCATAGGTGCTCGCTAACAGCACTTGCCCCTACACTCTGTTGAGGCTATACGGGGGATCTTTGTCTTTGCGTGTGATAAAACAATGTGGAGAGGCGGGTGGTGTAGCGGCTCGCGTGCTGCGTGCGCTGCGCTGCGAACCCGGCCAACTCGAGTTCCATTCCCGCTCACGGCCACCAACACCACAATGATGATTATCCGAACCACTTGTCCCAGGCCTCCCCTAGGTCGACTCCGCCTCAACAGAGTGCCTGGGTGCGCTTTGTAAAATAATCGCCACTGGGGAGAGAAAGGAGAGTGGATCGAGCGTGGTGCAGAACACACAAAGCCCTCGTGTGCCGCTGCAGCCTTCATTAGGTGCTCGCTAAACAGCATTTGTAATAAAACATCGCCTTTTTGGCCCTGCCTTTGTGACAGTCACCGAGAATGCGCCCGGTCTCTGATGCTAAGCAAATGTTGAGCCTGGATATTTCTCGGATGGGTGGCGCGTGACCGCCACCCACGCCTGGTTGTTCCAGGCTGCCTCTGGGCTGGGCTACTTGGCGGTCAGCAGAGGGCAGTGAAGGGGAATCAGTTGTGATGTACGTTCTATGTCGCTTGTAGGGTTCCACGGTGGCTAGGAGATGTTAACTACCTCGCCTGGTATACAGGGGTTCGTGGGTTCGATCCCGCCCTGACGCCTGCTGCTGTATATTTGGAGTCTGTGTGTTCTCCCTGTGCTTGCGTGGATTTTATCCGGGTCCTCCGGTTTTTATAGCCGTCAAATACTTCTAAACGTGGGTTTAGAAGTATGTACTCCAAACGCGCATTCAGAGTGTTTGACGGCGATACATTCCCCCACGATAAGCCACTTCGTCGAGCTTCTGAAAAGAAGAGCTTCATAGCTCAGTGGGCCTTACCTGGTGAAATAAAACACAATTCGTGTGTAGGCGAAGTTAGAGCGCGTCGATGGGTCAGGAAACGGCCCACGGAAGCGAAGACTGCATCACAGAACTACTTCTGAGATCCTGCAAGCGCAGCGCCTTATCTCCACTAGGGGGCGCACCTTCCACACGCACGCTGATACATATCGATATATCGATCAGCAATACAGTCGATCCCAGTGGTTCTTATAACCTTTACTGCGGCTTTGCACCCCCCCCCCCTCCTTTGGTTCTCAATAGTCATTTTTAAATAATATTAATCAATAAATATGATTGATGAAACAAAGCAGTTGTACCACGTGCCCTTGCTATGTTTGTCTTTCGATGATTTACATTTTAAGAAAAAATTTGGCCACGTCTCGCACCCCACAGAAAGGGCATCTCGCAGCCCAAATGAAGAACCGCTGGTCGAGCCAATGTTTCTCTGCGAAATAAAGTTAAAAGCTAAATTCAATGTGGTTGGTTTGTTTTTGTTAACATTGGGTACCAGCATGAGCCTAATCATATTTAACCGACTGCTGTTGAGAACGGGGTTTAAATCACAGGTGGCTGAAATAGCAATGCAACCGACAAGTTTAGCCAAATTAGGTAAATAAAAGTTAATGGTAGAAGTGGAGCAGTCATTGGAGACCCTCGTGTGATCAGCTCGTCATTGAGAATCGGATTTAGTCGCAGACAGTGGCAGAAACCTCGACGCAAATCGAGGATCTTAGCGTCAGTTCGGCGTGTGACGAGAGAGCAGCACCTTATCACCTCTGCCCTGATTCTTTTTTCGTAATCAGTTCTCTATTTGCCTGAGAGAGCACTCAACCTTCATACGATCATGAGCACTGGCGAGACAGGAAAACGTGAAACGGCGCACAATCAAGAAGAGAACACTGCATCTCACTTGACATAGCAAGACGTGACGACCAGCGATCTACTTGCTGTGCTGCCTCTGAACGTGTGCATCTCATTAATGATGCCCACTAACATGGCTGATATCTATGTATGTATCCATTAAAGCCTCACAGAAACTCTGGACTTTATTTTATTGGGATCGTTGCTAGGGGCACCACAGCAACGAGAATGTTAACTGCCTCGCCTGGAATTCAGAAGGTCGTAGGTTCGATCTCGATCCTGACGCCTGTATATTTAGAGTTTGGGGCCGTCCATAAATGACGTCACGCACCTAGGGGGGGGGGGGGTCAGACATTCGTGACGATGTGTGACGAGGGGGGGGGGGGTGAGAAATGTGACGTCACGTAAAAATGCGCAACTTTAAATAAAATAGACAACACGTAATATTTAATTAAATATATATATTTTTATAAATGTTTTCTCCTACAACATCAGAGTGCAGCGCCACATTAAATACGCACTACAATGACAAAAATCGTCCAAAAATCTCGTTACGTCATTTATGGACGGCCCCTTTGTGTGTCTTTCTCCTCGTGGTTTAGAGTATTTGGCTGCTGTACATTTCCACGTGATTATCCACTTCCTTAAGCTATCATTTGTGATCAGGTCACTTGTGAAAAAGAGCAATATTGTTCAGTGGGCCTTACCTGGTAAAAAAAAACATAGTTTAAAATTTCCATGTCAATGAATACAGATTTCAACTGCAGAATGTAAGTTGCTATAATAATGCTACCGTGCTGACAGATGCTGTGGGAAGGACTCAACGACTCAAGCTATGGTTAGTGACAATGTATTGCGTCTACAGCAGGGCATAATGAGTTTTTATATAACTGTGTTTTTTTTCCTTCATGAAAGCAGATAAAAGTTGAGTAAGAAAAGTCTGCAATGCCAATCTGAGCTCGGTGAGTTGGTTATTATCCACGGGTTTTATTTATTTATATCATGCTCGTTCCCTCAGGAAAGCCTCGCATTTAGGTCAAGGGGTCTTCGCGGCCGCTGTCAACGATGCCAACGCACCCTCGGAACCACTTTCCTCAATCTGATCAATCCGTCATCTATCTGCGCAGTCGACATCCGATATCCAAAATTCAATCGTACGGTCTCATCACCGCCATCTGACTTTAGGTTGGTCACCAATCACTGGGTGTCACTCCAGTGCCCGTCAACCTGCCCCTACTCCACTCTGCACACACGTCCCACATATCAAACAAGCCCTTGTTCCCGATTACATCTACCAGTACAGCAATTTCCTGACACGTTCTATTCCGAACGACCAAGTTTGCTTACATAAGCATCCTATGTAGCCCATGTGCTCTGACAACAAATTCTGATGTTGCACTGTGCCAATGTAAATGCACACGTTAATGTGAATCTCTAAAAAATATTGCTATTCAGAACTACAAATGCAAAACTCACATTCGTCAATATCACTTTGGGCTATATATTTAATGGGCTATTACAATAAAAAATCATTTTAGGGCCAGTGTTATTGACAAATGCGTTGAGTTTCAGTTATTTGTGCTTGCGCATGGCTGTAAATGCAATATGACCAAATAATTTCTACAAATTATGCAGCAATGAACTTAAAACCCAGTTACTGGTCGCCACGGTACCGAGATGTCAACTCCCTCGCCTGGTATGTATGAGGTCGTGAATTCGACCCAGACACTGACGCCTGGATGTTTGGAGTGTGCATGTTCTGCACGTGGTCGAGTGGAAATTCTCTTGACTTAAAGCTTTCGTGACTGCAGGAATTCATATTCTTTGGGCCTTTCGGTAAAGCCACGCAGATATAAAAGAAATCGTCATCAGGTGAATAAAGATTATGACGATTGCTTGCGTTGCGATCGAAACGTCGTGATATTGTTATTATTTGTATTATTATTTTGTATTTACGTGGCTTTACCGAAAGACTAAAAAAATATGGAAATGTTCTCCCTCCACATTTTGAACCAACACGCATTTAGAGTATTTGGCTGCTGCTACACATTTCCACGTGATAAGCCACTTCGTTGAGCTATCATTTGTGGCAAAGCCACATCTGAAAAAGAGCAAAATAGCTCAGGTGGGCCCGACCTGGTAAAATCAAATAGTATCAGCCCGTAATCTATCAGAGGCCAATAAAATAGGTGCTGCTTTCTTTCTTTTATTAAACAGTGGTAAAAAAGAAATATAGCCACGGTAATAATGGGGAATTTTATACACTGCTTTTAGGCCATTATGATAATTGTTGAAAGTAGGGCTTAATGTGAATTACCACATCTAGATATATAAATATTCATCGCAAATAGCAGTTGCCAAAAAAATAAACAACTCTTCTTATAAGCATTCTACACTGGTTGTCACATTCCTAAACAAGCAAAAAATGCACCGCATTGAATTGTAATTTAATAAAATGCAAGTGCAATGTCATGAGTATGTAGTATTGCTCCAAGCGCTGTCTCATTAATTAGGAGAACATTTGCATATATTAACGGCCATGCGATATCTGAGAGTCGGATCTGGATGTATTTGCATTTCTTGCGCATGAAGTTATGAAATATGGCAAACTATGTCATCTTACACAATTAACTCAAATGAATGTGCTGAATGAGGGCAGTTTATGCTGCATGATCTGCGCTAGATTGGAGAACATACGCAAAGCTATAGAGACATCATATTGAATATTAATGAAAGTTGGTTTGTGTAGAACACTCCACAGGAGGGGATGACGGCCAGTGGTCGAGACCAGCAACAGAGTGGCAGCCAACGGGTTGAACGCGTCTGGGAGAATGTCCCTTGCGGAGATGCTTTCAGATGCGCTTTTTTCGGCCGTCTGGAACGCTCTTCCTTCTTTTCTAGATTGAAAACTATTTTTTTTTAACTGCTTTTTGTAGTTTGTTGTCCTTCCCCCGCACATCCGATTAGTAAGGTTGGCTACGTACGGTGCAAAAGAAGTTCAACATACATACATGGAGCTATGAGATGAGCTCGTGTGGAGTTAGAGAGCACCAATTTAGGCCAGCATCAACCCGTAATTAATGTGTTCGTTTTGCTTTTTTTGTTTGTACAGTTTATTACAAATGTGCTATCGGTGGCACGTCGTGAGATGAACTAACCCATTTGAATATCCAAACAAATCAGTGCGATCCGTGTGTCAGAGAAGGATCCGGCGAAGATATGTTTTTCTCTCTCACAGGACTGACAAACAGTCCTGCGAGTGGCTTTGTGTCTGTGGTCCTGATGAGGGGGGCACGCGCTCTACTCTGAGATGGTTGCACCATCAAACGTTCTCCTCTTGAACAATAAACTTTCATCAACGGCAGCTGCATGTTTCTCATACCCAGTCGCTCAAAATGGCGCCAGCGAAGCAACTCAGCACATCTGCCACATATTGCTCGTGTCATTTCTCAACTTTATATCGTCATAACTCTAGCCCTTTTATCAATCCACTCCTGGATGAAGCACCCAAGCACACCACGCGGTTGCGCTGGTAATGGGGGTTGTTTGACTACACTTAGGGGCCGTCCATAAATGACGTCACGTGATTTTGGACGATTTTTGACCCCCCCCCCCCCTCGTTACACGGCGTCACAAAAAGTTAGACCCCCGCCTCAAATATGACTTCACAAAGCTCTGCCCCCCCCCCCCAAACAAAAACACATTTCCATTTTGAAAAAAGAACATGCTTCAAATCAATTTAAACTATTGTCATTGTAGTGCGTAGCTAATGTGGCGCTGCACTTTGATGTTGTGTTATTAAAAAGTCTATTTAATTAAGTAGAACGTGTTGTCTATATCTATTTAAAGTTGCACATTTTGATGTGACGTCACATTTCTCAACCCCCCCCCCTTCGTCACACATCGTCACAGTTGTCTGACCCCCCCCCCCCTTAGGTGCGTGACGTCATTTATGGACGGCCCCTTAACCATTGTCAGCGTCGTTTGGGACAGGGGACCTGTTTAGATATCGCTCGCTGATTCATGGAGCAGTGCGGCAACCCTGACCAGGCATTGTCTGGCCACCCTCACCCTAACACAGGTCACGCCAGCCTTAATAGGTGCTCGCTAACAGCATCACCACCAGATGGCGAGAAAATTATAGGTTGATATTAGCCTGAGCTGTGTGTGTGTGAGAGTGTGTGTGAGAATTTGTGTGAAAGTGTGGGGAGCGGTAGTGTCGCGGTTAGCGTGCTGCGCTATGAACCTGGCGACCCGAGTTCGATGCCCGCTCATGACCAACACCAGTGACGATTATCTGAACCGGTCCTGGGCCTCCCCTAGGTCGACTCAGCCTCAAATGAGTACCTGGTGCGGTGAGGAGACAAAGGCGGTCGGGCGTGGTGCTGGCCACTCGCCCCCTCGTGTGGTAATTACATTAACAGGCTGCTTGCCGCCATAGTAGTCACGATTCAGTTTGAGCACAGTAACATGGACGCAGTTTCATGGTGAGCGCACCGATACAATAATTGAACATGTAATCGTTATTACTTTCACTATTTTTGTTGCACGCTGACATTTAGATATGAATTTGCATTAACGCCCCACTTAAAATCATCTGCGGTCCCAATGTGCAACGCTCTGTTCATTCCGCCGACTCTGCAGTTTGCGATTGTGCTTTTGTTTACCGCAGTGCTGCTTTGCTGTAGCGTCGAGGCGAAATGTTTTACGCTTTTCTTTTCACGCGTGACACGTCAGGTTGTTTTTTTTTAGTTGTTGTTAAAAAAAATAGCGAGACGCTTCCGAGGCGAAGACGAGGTTTTAATTAGTTCCGTGAAGAAGAGAAATGTGTACCTCGGCATATTCACGCGCGTCTATCGTATGACGTGGGTATAACTCCGTAGGAAAGCAGGACTATGAGTTAGAAGATAATGAGTTTGAACCCTGGCCAGGGTTGACTCGGCCCCATGCCCCATCATCAGCAGCAGCAACAGCAGCGCGCCTCCGTATGTTGAACGTCTTTCGCACCGTCGCCAACCGTGCTAATTGGAGGTGCTGCGGTGAGGACAAACTAAACACAGCATCAACAGAATCCCCATCATAACTCTCATAACTATCAGCAGTAGTCTCATCATTCCACCAAAAATACACCATCTGGTGAGGCTGCAATACTTGATAGAGTGAAGGAAAGAGGAGGTCTCATGGATAAACTGCCCACTACCATAGTAATGTGGAAATTGCATCACTTGCTCAGGACCACCAACATAGACAAACACCGCTCAATGCTCGTTCGGGTAGGGCGATGTACAGGGTGCTTAATGGAAAAAGAACGGATAATACACTGTAACATAATAACAAATGTATATTAATAGCTTCAAAAAGTCAATCTCCACTTATAATAATAATAGGGCTTTCCACCTTTTTTCTGGCAACAAAACTGAAACCTTTTAACATGGATTCATGTCTGCATTAACCACAATACTTGCAGTCAAAATAAAAAAAACACTATGATAATATATGCATTGTCCGTGAAACGGATTGGTCCACACCAAGGGACGGTTTTCTTTTGAGCCTCGACCCAATTGGTGCTGGACCAGAGGACGCCAAAGGGCGTACAGCTCAAAGACAATGCACTATCAAAGTAATGAGGGCTCGGGGTGAGCATCTACATCATTGGACCTCCTTTGCCAGTACCAACATATAATAATAGGCTTTTCCCATTTTTCAGTCTCCACTTGTTCACCATCATTGTCAACACGTGCCTGGAATCTTCTCTAGGTCTTCAGAGCCCAGAGGCACATTTCTTGTGGTAATGTTGCAAATTATCAGAAGTGTTCACATTGTTTTGAAGCACCCTGTACAACCCACTTGCTGTACTGCCTCTCACTGGCACTGCCTAGTAGGTGAGTTCCCTGAAGCTCCATCTTCGTGTGAACCACCAACCCCACCTCCTAAGTTCAATGGGTATAACAGAACTCACGGATCGTTGCCACCACACGGGGCAATGACCGTCTCCATTCCCTTCAGGGAAGACGTCGCGTGCATCCGTTTCCTAAAAGGAGGCATTCTCCAATATCGCGAAGTCTAATTAATGTTGAGGCCGTGTCGGACACGCCCAGCCATCAATAACGCGCCTGCGATAGGACCGAGAACCGCAGAAGCCACAACACCACTCGTCCGTTACAAAGCAACGGCTGTGAACAAAGGAGCGCTTTAAATAAAACAAAAACATGGGCCAACAAATGAATGAACATGTATTGATTCTTTCAAGGCAAGGCGTTTTCATCCCCTCTGCTGAAAATGAGCATATGGTGGTTCTCTAGGCTGCCCTGGACCACTGGTGAAAATTCCATATTCCCATGGCATGGGATATATAATATGTATACACATAGATTGCAATTATTGTGACTTCACTCTCCAACACACCGGTGTGCTGTACTAGTGTAGTGACGTTAATGGTGCCACTATGGTGTTAGTGCCAGCCACTGTCACACAAGTGCTCCTGTGCGTCTGGGACCTCTCTCTGGGGCCAGAGTGAGTACGGCATGCAAACGGGACCTAGGGGGTAAGGTCCTGGTGGCGGCCTGAGAGAGGGCAAGTCAGCACATGGTAGCCTGGGTGAACCCGAGAGGTCACGTGACCGGGACAGGGTAGCGAAGGAGGCTTGAGGGACACGTGATGCTCGGTCGGGATCCTTCGGGAAAGATCCCGAAGGGGGCGTGGCCGAGGGCGGAGCGAGGACACGCCCACGAGTATGAAGGGGCGGTCCCGGGAGCGTTCGTGGCTGTTCTCTGGGATCAACCCTCGGCTTTACGTCTCTCCGATCTTCGGTCTCCGCTCGGCATCGTGGGTCAGTCAGAATGTTACTGACTGACCCGGTTATGTAGTTACCCTGTTGGGACCTAGTTAGCGTGTGTACGTTTATGTAGTTAGCCCTGTTGGGGCTGTGTAATAAACGTGTTGCCTCCAAGTCAAGTGTGTGCCTCCGTGAAGAACACTACACTAGTAACGAATTGGCACGTTCTGTTTACGTGACAAACCTTTCTAATTGGCTGTGTCTGGTGGTGGTGGCGGGTTTAACGACACGTACATATGTACGCGATCTAACCCAAAAAACCCTGTACTATAGAAGACATAGAGTTGTGTTCAATTCCACGATCATGACAGAGGGCACCGGATGATCATGAAATGCAACGCCAACACCCTTGGGGCTTGTGGTTTCTGAACGTCCACACGCAGCAGGAAAGTGCCCTGTTCGCTGCCGCGTCTAACGAAGCTTTGCGTTCCTCTGGCAATTCCGTTACCGTGCAGTTTGTCCTCTCAAACAACGGCACCCAGGAAACTAAATCGGTCTTCGTTTACTCGTTCCTTTAGATTTATAAAAAAAAATGTAACCATATCTAATCCACTATTTATAGTTCCAGTTTTTTTCAAAGTGTGATCCGATTGGCCGATGGATCTTCATCGTATCGGCCGTGCATGCTCTATAAACTCAGACTAAGAATCTTTATCAGACTGGAGGGATCCAGATGTCATTTGAAAACACCTACAAAGTTGTCGCCATCCATGTCTAGCGATGCAACAGTCCATCTCTCTTCTGCACACGAGCTCTGAGTGGGGGGGGGGGTCCTCCCTTGGGGGGGGGTCCCTTCCGCCTTTGTCTTTCCATCATCAGAACTGCGTTGTGTTTAGTTTGTCGTCTTTTCCCCCCACCTCCGTAAAGCACGGTTGGCTACGTGCGGTGTGAAAGAAATTCATAGATATGCGAGTCTTGACCATTAACCATCATTCCCTTCCAGTAACGTATCAGCTCAGCTTTCTTAAAATTGAACAATGTCTTGAATGTTTGTTCTCCAACTACCGTTTCCCCCTCTGTCTCGGCTCTTGTTCCAATTTCTCTCCGGCAGTGTCCGTGTTTTCTCACCCATGTCATAGGTTACGTACACCGATTGAAAACTCCATCTTCTGTTGCTACATGCGTGCTTTTGCGTTTAATTATCAAGTTAAATATTTCCCCAAAAAGCCCTCAAAACCTGCTCACGCCTCACCCGTTTTATTTCACCATATTCACGATGAACCACCTTGGAATGATTGCCTTGGGTTTACACCGATGTATTTTCCAATTGAATCCTTCCTCAACAATCATTTAAATTTGTAAAAAAATTTTTATCGTACACCACTTTTAAGTTGCTTATATATCCAACTTGTGCAACCTTCTTCATTTGGACATCGGTGATAAGGAACCTCATAGCTCATCGGATTCCTCCAGTCGAAAATGGAGATTCTGTATTGTATCATAATTTCCTAACGTTCATGCCACATCAGCTTGAATATATTACTGCCTTCTAATTGATATATAATCAGCTTGGCTTAACCTCGTAAATAACAGCGCTATTATACGACTCTAGGCTATGTATTGGGATGCCTACATTGGCTGGTGGTGAATTGCTATTCATTCCCAGATGCTGACACCATCGTTTTATCCTCTTTAAATCACTTGTGGAGTCATTAAAAAGATGATGAAATCAAGTGAATCTAAGTAATGACAATCTGATTGAATACTGAAAGTGGAGAAACGATAGAGTTACAAGGAGTTGCATAAGCTGATAATATCCGAGTCAATTCCCACCCATTACTTCCCCAATGCTCTAAGTATATTTACACAAATCGCAAGCAACTTATTTCAGGATGAGACAACCCCGCTGTCAAAACGAATTCAAGTATAAAAATAAGGTAAGTTTCATCAGTAAAACAGACAATGTTACCAAGATGGAGCGAAGGGCATTGCTGCAGTTTTTAATTGTTCATCCAGAAGTGGACTAATTATGGCTGATTATGAGATAACATTCTTCATCTCCCCACACCCACCAGTGCAAATTGAGCAAACAAACAAACTGTTGTGTAGCGATAGCCAATCTCGAACGAAATTCAGGCCCGAAAATGTTGATCTTTGTAAATTATTGATTAGATACACCGACTTGTCCATTGGGAATCTCAATAAAGCTGTGCAGCTGTTAGCAATTAGCTGTGGGCCATTCATCCCCCCCGAGGGATGTCGGCATCCAGATCAGATTTTCTTTTCGTGACTAAAATGGTAAGTTCTTCTTTACACTTGCCCATATTAGTAAGCTGCATATATGTATGCGCATATGTTCTTATGCATGTGTGGGAGCAGTAATGTAGCGACTGGAGTGGCTAGCGCACCGCGCTACGAATCCAGCGACCGCCGTTCGATTTCCCACCTCACGACCACCATCAGTAACGAATATTTGAACCGGTCCTGGGCGTCAGCCTTAAATGACGATCTGTTGTGGTGTATAAACATCAGTACTGGGTAGACGAAGATGGCTGTGCATGGTGCTGGCCACCCACAGTGCTGGCTATCATTACCCATTCGCTAATAGCACTTGCCCTGACAGCCTGTTAAAGGCAACATGGGGGATCTGTCTTTTTTGTTTGTATGTATGTATGTGTTAAGTAACCTCTGCCAGCTAACCAACAACACACTGGTCTGTCCCGTGGCGGCCTGCCAGCGAGCCTTCAACACTTCACGTGGCCTGAAAGTGTGCACGCATGCATGGAGCAACCGCGCAGCGGTGAGCGAAACTGCGCTCTTCATCTGGCGACCCGAGGCCGAATCGTGGCCATGGAATACAACAGCGGTAAGTGAAGTCTGTCACGCCCCTGACCCACACTCAGCTTTTTAGTCGCCATCGTGGTTAAGTATGGCAAAATAAGCCGCAAGCCCCTCGGTGTGTTGGGCAGCCTCGATTCGGCAGTGGATTGACAAAGATATATTTCGAAACAAACAACACGCGGGACAACATGAAAACGCATCGGAGGGCTGTACAGGGGTGGCCCAGATGTAATAAAATTGACCCCCATGATTATATTTTGTTTCCTTTGCACATTCATATCCGTTTTAAATAAACTTGGCTTCGTAAAACGTTCGAGTGTTAGATAATTAAATGGGGGTCACAAGACATCTGGACTACCTTGCACAACACTCGCACGAAAAGCGACGTTAACATTACCTCATGATAAGAATTATAATTTAATCTAGAACAAGCCACGCAGAGTCCAGGGACGAGTATTTTTTAGGAGAGTCACGCCGCTACATTGGGTTTTTATTGTAAAATAGCTTGTTTGGCCTTCCGAGGACGGGTGTAAACTGCATCAAATCTGAACTTTTCAATAGAAAAATAGTTCAGTTCATGAATATTAATGAGGGGGCTTGCCCTATGTGGAGTGACGTCACGCGCGGGACACACACACATTCTTGGCTTATATTAGTCATGATTTGCAGACAATTAATGAGCGTCTGCACGTGTGGGAGGAAATCGGAGCGCCCGGAGGGAACCCACACACACGCAAATGGCGCAACGCCATCCCTGCACAGATGGAAAGGGAGATTCGTCCACTTGCCGTACTCCTGCAGAGTCACGCGGCACGGTTACCTCGATGCCCACGTGACCGGAGTTTCACAACATTTGCGTGATCCACCTTCCTTCCTGCGCCTCCAGAGCGCTGGATTAGAGGCGCACGCGCCACCAACGTCAACCAAGCGAATTGCCACAAGTACCAGTTCGATTAGGGTGAACACAGATCATTGTAAACAATAAGTTACGCTCTTGATTTAAGTTGCACCTCTCGTCGTGGACTAACTTTTGAACAATGCGACGAGTTCCAGGTGCCAGGAGGGAGATGGGTCAACTTGGAGGAATGGTATTTAGATGGGGATTCCTTCGTCCAGCGTTTGTATAGACAACGAGTGATGATTATGCACATCTCACATGACCGAGGTGTATCTAAAGTGCAGCTGACCTACTTAATGGAAAACAAAAAGGCATGTTTGTCGAAAGCAACCCTCCCCCTCCTGATATCATCCATAAAGGCATGCCTATATAATTCCCCCTTTTGGACATAAAAAAAACCACACAGCCCAGTAACCATCGCAGCATGCACTGCGTGAATCCCAGCACAGCCTCGGAAATTGATGCACCGAGCTGAAAACATTGATACGGCTCATTCGTGCGCGGTCCTTCATCACGCGAAATCTCGAGAAACGCGCGTGATTGATGTCGCAGCGAGGCAGTCTCATTGGTCAATGTTGGCGCCACTCTCAGCAACAATTACGGGAATCCCTTCTGACCGTCGGCTACGCCGGGGCGAGTTGCGCAATGGTTCGAGCACACGACTCGCGAGGCTGCGAGTTCAAACGGCAGTTGATGCGCCGCGGTGGCGAGATGTTAACTACCTCGCCTGGTATACGGGAGGTGGTGGGTTCGATCCCGACCCTGATGCCTGTTGTATATTTGGAATTTGCGTGTTCTCCCTCCACATTTTATAAACATGTGTTTGGAATATTTGGCTGCTATAATATTTCCACACGATGACAGGCCTTACCCGGTAACATAAAAAAAATGGTTTAGTTTAAGGATCGAAGCAGTTCCTTATTAGTTGACAAAACCGACTGCCACACATGGATCTATGCGGTAAATGGCCCCTGCCAGGGGAACGTGAAATTGAAGCCACTGATAATGAGCACCACCCACGCTCCTTTGAGCAGGGAGACAGTTTCATTGCAGCTGAATGCATTCACATCCACTTACATTCTGTCAAGAGGTTTTGAGTTGACATTGGTGCAAATATATAAGCACACAACTTTATCTATCTGCGATGAACGCTGCACTCTGTCGTTTTCATGCAGGGGGCGCTGCAAACCTACGTGCCCCCTGCATGAACGACGGAGGCGCAGGGAAAAGACGTTCCAACAAGGTGAAAGTCTGCATCGAACCGAACCCCCCAGCAAGGACATCTACTTGACGACGAGAGAACATTCACACGAAATGTCGTTTTCAAATAAGTATTCCAGATGTAAAATGATATATAAGCTTTCAACGAAGAACTAAAATTATCTAACTCAAAACATAATACAATTCGAAGATGTTTCATTTTAAAACTTCAAAACGGAACATCGGGTGCTTGCGTGTGCAATTTTTTCTCGCCATAGGCGCCCCCAAACAAGCCCGAGTGTTATTAATAATGATGGCCAAGAATTGAACCCAGCGATTGCAGCAACGTAACGTGAAATATAAATAAATGTACGGGATGATTTTCATAACAAATGATGTGTATGACTGGGAAATGTCATAACAGAACACACAATGCACACACATGGATTCCATGAAGCAGTCAACCAACATCCGTGAGATGTATCCTCGCATTTCGATGGAATTGAGATGTTAAGACAGGGTGTCCGCTCCAATCATTATTACTGGCAGGGGACATATCTGTAGTGGAAATGACAGCATGTGCATATATCTAGGGCAACTGATTCCGATGAATTATGATCAGAGTGATGTAATAATGGTCGGGGATGCAGCATAGTTGGTGAAGATGCAGGGGTCTCACTTTTGAGCATGCGAGTTGTCTAATTGTCCAGGGCACAAGCATCATCAGCTACATTAAATATCCATTTTGCAGCTGTATCCGAAACATCATCAGCAGGATCAACATCATTATCAGCAGCAGCCACTAAGGACTGCAGTCTACACAATCTGCGAATAGCCTCATTACACACATCCCAGCAGTCACTTGTAAAAAAAAAGAAACCCGAAACAAAACACGACAGGGCACCGATATGAAAAAAGTGAATTCTCAGTAAAAAAATTGTCAGTGTGTGTTTTCCAGAAAGTTGTCAAATATCGTTTTGTCTGAGTAGTACGAGACGCTGGGAAGGTGTGAGTTTTATTGGTAAAGGAAACTGCAATAATGCACAAATAGGCGGCTAATTAGACACGACATAACATGACCTCATTATCAGTCTACCCTCATAAATCCTTGAAATCTCTGTATCTATAATTGAGTAGGCCCACACATGCAACACAGACAAAGATCACCCATATATCGCCTGAACAGACTGTTAGGGGAAAGTGCTGTTAGCGAGCACCTATGAAGGGCCGCACATGAGTGTGGGCGACACTCGACAGCCACCTACACACATGCACACTCGATCTCGCGTGCACATGGACACGCATCAATGGTCACGTAAGTGCACGTGAAGCAAGCAAATGCGCTTTTATAATTCGGCACATTCACTTGTGTAATTAGTATTATTATTACACTTGTTTACCCAGGAAATCCACACCCGAGGTCTCCAAATTTAGAAGGGTCTTCAGCCAAGTTTTGCTACGCGTTTCCCCACTTCTTAGATTTGCGAGTAATTTTTCAATTTTGGCAAAATTGTAGCTGGATGAGATGCGATGTCATGAAGGCCCACGTGTTCGAAAGGTAGTTGCTGATACATATGCATTTTTTTTGTATGTATTCATGTCTCTGAATAACCTTTTCTGAGAATTGGGAAAAGGAAACATGAATGTAGAAAACATTAACCATGTCATATTTTCCGACGACGGTTATAATTGTCCAATTGGAAGGAACTACAGGAAATGTTAGAATTTAATATTTTAACGTTGCAAAGTAGGGTCCAAGATATGAGAACAAACTATATTCACGAATAAGAAGTGCATTAGACAACTGGAAATGTATATATGTCAGAGGGAGGCAAATAGAAAACTCGGCAGAGTGTGTATACTGAGGACAGTTATTCTGGACATATGTGAAAAATAGCTTCATAGCTCATCGGATTTCCCCATGATAAAAAAAAAATATTCAGATTATTCCAGGCAGACAGATCAATATTGTGACATAAAGATCAGTATGAGAGCCAGCCAAAGTAATTTGTTTCTTGATCGTGAACAGCAAAGTACCAATGTGCATAGTCCTCCCCCATGGCATGTTGATCAGAGAGATGGACACTGACGACGTGGAACAAAACAACACGTGCAAAGAGATGCACGCTTAGAAGTACGCAAAAGACACACGAAGAGCAAGACACGAATCAGAGACACAATATTGACTGGCTAAGAAAATGAGTGGGCTTGGGTAGGGTGGCCCGTGAGTTGCTAAACCACAGGACCGTGAAAGATGGCAACAGCTTGGGGAGGCCTCCATCCTGCAGTGGATTTATCACGGTCCATGATTACAATGATGATGTAAACTGTGCACACTCTACAAACACACACTTCTGTAAACACTCCGATACCAAATCTGCACACGTGCCGAGTCTTATTGATAACAACGAATGGGAATATGCATCATGCTGGTGCCTCGTCCAGTGGGCCCAACTGCCGTTGCCAGTAGAAATGGTGGAATTAGACCCAACGACACCAACAACAATGGACAATTATTAAGAAATCCATTAGCCAGCGGAAGCCTACCTATCCTTTCGTACACGAGAGAGTGTTAATAGCTGGCCTCCAGCGCATCCCACACACCCCCGTGTTTGCTAAGGCGAGCTGGCGCAGTTAACTGGGAGCCATTTCACGGTGGACAATAGACCGTGCGAGAACACATCATTTCGTGCCGGCCAAATGTAACGGTGTGCATTACGGCGCCGAGAAGGGGAAAAACACGAGGTGACCGATGCCCCGTGATGGTGTGCGCAAGGGAGGGAATCATGTTAATCAGAGACACCATTGTGACTCAAACAAGCGAGGCAACGTGGCTTTGGTGGCGAGTTGTCCTCACGCCACAAACACAGAATATGTATTTATACTGGAGGAATCCGATGAGCTATAGTGCTCGTTTTCACAGATGTTCAGTAGGGGGCGGGTAATAATTTTACAACAAACAATTAAAAACATAGTAGTGCCAAGTACAAGAAAGTTAAAACAAATCACCCAAACGCGTTACAAATAAAACTAAACCATCCCCGTCCCACTAGGCCAGGGGTGGGGAACTTCCGGCCCGCGGGGCCGTAGGAGGCCCACAAAATCATTTGGTGTGGCCCTGCCAAGGCAACCGCAGGCGGGACTCGAGATTCAATACATCTCGGAGCAAACCTGGAAAAGCAGTTGCGAGTAGCAACATCATCAATACCAGCCAACATCACACGCCTCGCCCAAGAGAAGCAGTCCCAGCCATCACATTAGGGGGTGAGTTAATTAAATGTTTGAACAAATATAACAGGCTAATTTTTAAGTTGATAATTTTGCATGGCCCGCGAATGATGTTATTGTCGAGGTGTTACGGAGGGCAAACAAACACACTGGGCGTGGTTATGCCCGTACGCCGAGAGGTGCTTACATCGACGTCCGCACCGTTGAGCCTGGGGGGCTAACACGGCGTTGGGATCCCCCCGGCCCCACCCCTCAGTGGGGGAGTTGCTATACAAGGCGGTGAGCCGGAGGGCTCGGGGTTCAGTGTTCAGCCTTAACTAGCGAAGCAAGAAGACCTGCTAGATAGGCCCTGGGATTCCCCTGGATCGCTGTCCTTCTCAGGACCGACCAGGGCAAGCCAGTGGCGTGGCCCCAAGAGCCCAGAGCCGATGCTCTTGTAAGAGCCGGTCTGGGGACTCAGGGTGCCGTAATCCCAGCTTAACCAGAGCTGGGTTAGCTAGCCTCCCCTAGCCCTGTAGTGGAGGACCTAGGAGTAAGGCTAGCTGTGACATAGAGTGTTGATCTCCCTGTTAGACGGGTGAAGGGGCCGATACCCCTTCGAGTGTTGTACATCTCGGCCTGTTATGTACTTTGTGCTTAATAAATAAGTGTGCCTCCAACTACGTCGTCCAAGTCTCCTGGAACCTACTACATTATAAATATCCAAATGGTCCTTGGCAGAAAAAAGGTTCCCCACCCCTGCACTAGGCAAAGCCCAGAGGTATTTACAGTACTTATTTTTCAGAAGTGACCTGGCTACAAATGATAGCTCAAAGCGGCCCATTTGAGCATTTACAGCACCAAAATAATCGAGATAATCTCAACGCATGTTTCGGGTATGTTTAAAAAAAATCATGTTCGTCTAAACGGGGGGTGATCTCGCCCTGCGATTCAGATTTGTACCACCAACTGTCCAAACGAAGAGTTCCATTGGCAGTAAACAATGTCGCAGCAACGTGCCACGGGTTGGTGTACGAATCCATCACTGAGAAGCAATGGTGCTGGCAACGTCGATTTGGCGCCGTTAAACAGAAGGGGTTTAGTCCGACACGTGCCGAGAGATATCTTGCTTAGTCTAATGAAGGCCCCTGCTTCCTCCACGCGAAGACAAAGGTCCCCCGTATAGCCTTTAACCAGACTGCAGGGGCAAGTGGCGTTAGCGAGCACCAAGGAAGGGAGGGATAGCACACGAAGGGGTGGGTGGCCAGCACCACGCCCGACTGCCTTCGTCTTCCCAGTAGCGACGCTTACACACCGCACCAGGTATTCATTTGAGGCCGAGTCTACCTAGGTGAGGCCCAAGACCGGTTCAGAAATTGTCACTGGTGTTGGAATCGCACGCGGGTTGCCGACTTCGTAGCACAGCGCGCTAACCGCTACACTACCGCTCCCTCCACACACACACACAAACAAATACACAAAGGACGTTTGGCTTTAGACCAAATGAGCACATATTTACTCATGAGCCAGGACGCCACACGCCGGTATGGCGCGGCCATGAGGCATGTTACAATGCATTGATTAACATTGATTCTCATGCATGTGTAAACTGGTTATGTATGATTGACGCGAATTACATGCTAATACGTATATGTTTAAGCTGATGGAGCAATACAAAAATAACAACAACAATCACGATAAAAATTATGTGGTGGAAATTAGAAAAGGCGACGAACGAATGACACCGGCAGAAGGTACGAAACCAGACGAGACGAACTCGAGACAGCCAATACACAGGAGACGGACACTGTGGGCTCGAGACACCGCACATGGAAGCGTGCAAATGAGAGGAGAATTATCTAATCGTGAGCCGGCATCGTAACAACCGAAATCCCCCCATTGCGAACAAAAAATGTTGCGACACCCAGCCGCCTTTGTCTCCCCAGTATAGTAGTTCACACCACACATTGCATATTCACCCAACTTTTATATTCAAGTGCAAATTATTCACGGCAGAGAAATGTTGCCCGACAAGGAGGTGCACGAGGCCAGGTTCGGATCTTAAAATACGACAGCTGTGAATCGAACTCGGGTCGTAGAGATTGTGGGCCATTGTGCGAACGACTGCAACACCACGCCCGACACACGGACATTTAAAACACGAAGACAAAGTGCTGTCAGCGAGCACATAACATGGTTGAGGACAACACTCGACGGGGTGGGTGGCCAGCATCACGCCTGGCCGACCTTGGGGAGGCCCAGGACCGGTTTAGACAATCGTCACCGATCTCGGATGCGAGCGGGAATCGAACTCTGATCGCCGGGTTCGTAGCGCAGTGCACCAACCACGACACTACTCATGTTACGCTGCTTCGCGAGACGAGGGCACACATTGGACAGATCCAGATGTGGGCAATTAGCTTTGACGAGTTTGCCGGTCACCAGAGGTGGCTGTGCGATTACACGTGATGTGAAGAAATGACCCGTCAGCTATTGCAATGTTTACGCACGCAATGCTAATTTGCTTGTGATGCGCTCACTTCAGGAGAATGGTTCATTTTCGCGAGGGTAGTTGAAAGAAATTCCTGGCGCATGGATACCAATTTGCCATTCGTCCATCTGGCGTTGATAAAATGAAGCATTACTTTTCCAGGCAAGTCAGTAGTGATAGTAGCTATCGATAGAAGAGCTACTGCTGTAAGATGTGGAATTTTCAACGCGGTATATTTACTCATCGATATTGCTGGCTCTAAGTCAGTGCTGTGAATTCTACCTTCCTATGGTAATGGCTATTGGTTGAATCGGTAAAGACAATTGTAATTGTGCGACGATTGGTCGAAAAACAATGCGCATAAACCGACTTGCATTACAGGCAATGTAAATGTTTCACATCGATTCATGTTCCTGCAATATTTTCAACATTTCCCGTGACAGTTGCTTTTGGTTTTCTTTCTATTTGCTTCGCCGCTGTGCATCTACTTTGTTTACTTGTCATTTTGGTTAACTGGGTCACCCTTGCAAATGCGACCACCCCTGGTCTCTCGAGTTCTCACCTCGTTAAACAAAATTAACTTGACTCTTCTTTTGACAAATTGGTCCTCCATATTTGATCGACCATGGATATCAGTTGACCACCGTACGGAGATTTGAGTTTACAATGTGCTTTCCGAGCATGCAGACAATGGGTTAGCAAACTGCCTTGATGTTGGCGTTTGAAATTGAGACATTCCATTTCGAACACGTGCCTCGACACGACACGTGGCCGAAATGGACCCTGCCGTATGCGTGTAGAACTTCGTTCGCACCATACATAGCCAACTGTGATAATTAGAGGTGCGGGTGGACAAACACAAACACGGTTTTAAATATTGTGAATAAGTTCATCAATGTAGATGCTTTAATAATGCATAGCTCCAGTGGCTTCTTAATATCGAAAGGCAGAGCGTTCCAGACGGCCGCAGAAGTGCATCAGAAAATCGAGTGATGCAGTGACCGTCTTTGGTTTGATGGCCAGCCAAAAGCCGTTGCTGCTGCGAGGATGACCGAAGCTCGTCAGCCAATGGCACCGCGAGACGTGGGAGAACAATCGAGTCCCAAACAAGAACTTGTGCCCCAACTGGGTAATTTTCTTCCTTATTTGTTTTTTGGTGTTCTGCGTGTCCTGTAAAAGTGTTGCCCGTGATTGTATACTTTCGAATGGTGAAGCGACTACCTCGTTATAACATATTTTGTATTGTTCTTCGGTGTTTTTCTATTATTTGTTGTTCTGTATGCTAGCGGCGGTAACATCAAATGTACTCCCGTGGGTTTCTCTTGCAAAGCGGCCGATGGCTGAACATTAATCACCCCGAGTCACCAAATACAGCTGAACTGAACTACCGAAGACCCGACGAAGGAACAGCCTGGTTCATCTCTGCCCTGGCGACAGCGGGGACCGCTTTCAACCGTGTCCCAACAACCCACCACAGAAGAAGGTGTGCGGAAACTTCCTCCATAAACTTGGAAGATCAGGGACTGAATCACGCTGCGAATGCGGCGAGGTGCAGACCATCAGGGGTACATCCATTGACAAATGCCCCAATACACCACGAGCTCTCTGGCTTAGAACATGAAACATTACAATCGTAGTCTATTGCTGTTGTGTCCAAACGTCATATGAAAGAAGTGGTATCGTTCATTACATTAATTTTATTTCAAACCCTGGATATTATTTTTTGAACACCTTTCTGGTCGTACACGACATTGTCCCAATTCCTTAAGCCAAGACCTCAACCATGACCTTTTATAAACTCGGTGCCATGAGGAATAGGGGTGAAACTTATTAAATCAGGACAGTCCCTGTGAAACATCAGCAAAAGACAGCAACAATTTATAAACAACCATCACCGTCACCTTTAAAAAAAGATTATATACGCGGGGGAAATAATAAATAAAGATTCAAAGATCACTTCTAGGAAAAAGAAATAAACAAGCACGACTCCAGCAGCTTACGCACCTTCTGGATAAATATAATCCAGCGCGATTTGTTGAACCGGGAGTGGGGTTTTGAATTCTCAAATTCTCATCAGCAGGGCGTGGGCCCGACACAGACGATGCTGGGCGGTCCGACGTTCTAGGCAAGACCAATACCACCATGAGAGTGGAAGCTGTAACATGTAACCAAATCTCTATACACACGTGATAATGCCAATGCAATGCATTTGCCTAGGAAAACCTGTAAAGTGTCTTCACAACCTTCTCTCAAGGTTCGTGCTTGCGACGTTTCGTCAATTCACGTTGAATCAGCACTCACTTGCATGCGAGACAACGCTGGAGTGCCCCGAGAAAACCTCACGGATGAGACTCCACGAGTCAAAATTCCAAATAGGTCAAACATTTCCTTGCTGCAGTGTCTCGTGTTGGCTTATTGCTGTAATGCACATGGGGTGTCACATCTCCAGGGCCGACTTTGCTCCTTTCCCTACAAGCTATTTGTGCCTCTCCTTCGTGGCTTTCCTTGGCCATTGTGCGCTTACCGGGAATAACTGCTACGATGCAGTTTGAAGCCCTGATCTCTTAAGTAATTAATCAACTGCCACATTAACACACGCACACACACAGAAGCGCACATGCATAAATATAGTCGTGCATATTTTTACAAAGACCCCCCCCCCTGGTGTATCCTTCACGGGCTGGTTGGGGCAAGTCAGCGAGCACCTATGAAGGCTAACGTGGTGCATGAGGAGGGGGTGGTGGTGGCGTGTCTCGGCCGCCTTTCTCTCCCCGTGGCTGATGTTTTTCCGCACAAACTACCCACGCCCACAGCAGCCATCACGGCCATTCGTCACCAACCAAAGGTGCTTGTTGTGCCAGGCCAGGTGCACTTGCTGGCCACGTGGATGCATCAAATGCTCAGGTATTATCGATCCACAACTTTAAACGACTGGTCGATTGCACCACCCCCCCCCCCCCCCCCGTGGATTCCGTGCCGTCAGCCAGGGTTTGTAGGGAGATGCAGACCGTGCCAGAGCAGCTGCATGAGCCACGGACATGAATCTCACCCACGTCCTCTCGGTATTAGGAGTAAGTAGGGAAGATGCCAACCCCAACTGCAAGCGGTGAACAAACGAAGTTGATGTTCTGAATACAAGCTTTAGCGCCCCATGATGAAATAGATAAATATGCACCCATAACAATTACATTTCCAACGCAATTTGATTTATGTAACGTGTAAATGCAGCAGCAAATCAAGGAGACTGTCCAAAAAGTAGGACACACGCATCATGAGGAAACAACGCAAACATATAATTGTATATTTAAGTGTACAGTACTTCAAAGATAGCAGAGTCGGTCAGTTAGAAGAGAAGACTTGACACAGCTATTCGACTTGCCAGTGTAGACTCTATTGTAAGGGCGTGGACCAATTCCTGAAATGATTAACGACGCAGCGATTTGATAAAAAAAAATAATATATAGATTATTCAGCACGCGTGAGCAAAAGGTTCGCACAAATTACTTAGAGCAGAATAACTTCAATATTTTACCATGTCACACGCCATCGCCTCGCTCTCGCAGAGAGAGAACGACTCCGGGGCGAAAAGAACCACAGAGAGAGGAGGAAGGCAGCCAGGCGGTTAGCCGGTGCCAACAATTGCCCAAGCTCTGCAGTTTTCCATATGGTAAGATGTTATCGGCCAATAGATGGGTCATTTACACGTGGTGAGGAAACCGAAGCACCGGGGAAAACCCAAACGTGCGAGGGGGCAACACGCTATCCCATAGACGGAACATGTGGAGTCCACATTTTTGCTGTAATGCCTTCCCGTCGAAAGACAGAGTACGGCACCATATGCAAATAAAAGACTAACGCTACATTTAGGCTGTACGGAAACAGGAGTAAGACCCAAAACAATTACAAGTAATTATTCAAATGAGATCGTAATGACCTGCGGGAAGCGAATGAATACTTTGACATGGCTGCTGAGCTGGGGTCAAAAATAATACGAGCAATACAAAAGTCTTGTCTTTCAACAAGTCACAGTCCCGCATCGTGACAATTAAAATTGCTTGGGGGAGGGGGTCGGTTGGGGGGTGGGGGATGGATGGATCAAACGATGGACACGCTTTACGTGGCACACTAATGTGCCCTACCAAAATCGAGGATTGAAAGCCATTGCAGTGATTTCAAATGCGGTTCTGTGAAGTCATCTTCCAGGGTCACTCCTTGACGTGCTGTGAGAGAGTTCTGAAATGCATTAATCTCATGATCGTCTGATGTCATTGATGCCACTACTTCCTTTATTCTGCTGGATTTTGCAGCTGTTACCAACACGACACTCGACCTCCGAGGGTTGCTCTTCGTCTCAGCACCACCGTTGTCACCATCTGGCCCAAGGTTTTCATCTGGGTCACTGTCCTCTGGGTGCCACTCAAAGGCCTGTGCCGGTAAGCTTCCCTCATCCACTCTACGCGTTCCCACCTTTTGGGTTCCACTGAATTACATCAGATTCTGATTTTAAACTTTTACAGGTGCTTAGCCTATCCCTGTCAATCAGAAAACTAGTTTTGCATTTAGTTCAAAGGCCACACTTTGGGTTGCATGTAAGATGTAGATTCTGAGATATACAGGATAATGCCACCGTAATATCGTTGCCTTTACTGTGGTCAATGCTCTTTTATTTTTTTATTCCATGCAATAGAAAATCGGGTAAGAAGTGCAAGAATGAATGGAGAAAAAAAAAATCAAAATTTCCGAATTCAGATTTTAATGCAGAAAAGAGCCACGGTGCAGCACTGCAACTCGTCTCCGGCTGCAAGGAGAGCTGACGTGTTTCTCGGTGTTCTGAGAATTACACACGCAAAAATCCAGCAGGAGCCTGCAGAGCTGTGAAGCGAGTTCAAAAGGACAGCAGCAGGCAACTAGGCAGCAACGTCGGTTTGTTGTATCCGCTGTGTTATGCTTGAATGCATCATAGGAACAAAAAAGGATCCACTGCAAAAAAAAAAGAACATGCGTGGAGTATATATATAAATTATAAAATGACGGCATATGTCAAGGGCATGACTGCTTTCAGCAGAAAGTTGGAGAGCACAGTTAGGCATCTTGGTGTGCGTTGGGGCATGACTGCTACATAAGGCAGGGAGTGCAAGTGGCAGTGGCTGGGTGCAAGTGGCAATGCACCCAGCCACGCACTCATGGGTGGTCGGCAGATCGTGCACGCTTTGACGAGTGTACAGCTATAATGCAAGGGGCGGCGGGGGGTTGGTGGACCATATGGAGATGAAGCCACAGATGATTGGGCATACCTTGCGGGGTAGTAAGTTAGTGGTGCCTTCTACCAAAGAGGCAGTACAGCAAGTAGGTTCCCGACAGGTTCCCCGTGTAGGTAGGATTGGTTTTCTCGTACATATGGGTTTTCTCTGGGTACTCTTCCTTTGATATGAAAGCGAAATTCAGAAGAAAATTGGATAAACACCCCCAGGCCTTCTGGAGTAAACATGAAGTTATTACGTACAAAAAAAAGTATTATAAACGTTATAATGCATGTCTGTGCTCGAAAACGCCGGTGCTCATATACACATTCCAATGACGGGGGCCGGTCTATATTTGGGACAGCTAAAGTTAACAGTCCAACAAAACAGTACTAATTTTATTCACACTCACGTGATGATGGGCCCATCCAGGATTTGATCTAGAAACCTTCATAACGGTAGTCAAGTGCTCGAACCACTGCACCGTTCAGATCTATGTATATTCATTATATATGTACACAAAATGTAGATTTTCTTCCAAGTGTAATGCGGGCGAAAGCGACCTTCCGGATGTGACGTCACGAGGAGGCGGAGCCAGGTGACGTGGGTGAAAGGTAGGGGGTCCTTAAGCGGGTAAACCGGAAGGAGAAGGCAGTCGGGGTGTGAATGGAAAGGTGTGGGGCCACGCGGGCGTACGAGCCGAGGGGGCACCGTCAGAAGCGGGAGCCAACCCTGGGAACAGTAGGGAGCTACTGGGAGGTGTAAAGCTGCAGATAGAGATAGGCAGTAAGGTTGTGTGTGAGGAGCAGCGGAGTGGCTGCCAGGAGTCGCAGGAGCGACGAGAAGGCGAGACAGCACGAGGCCGTGAGAGCTGCAGCAGGAACAGCCGAGGGAGCTGTGTGAGAGTACAGCAGCGGAGCTGCTGTGGGGCTGCAAGAGCGACAAGAACAGCAGCGGGGCTGCTGATGTGGACTGGAGTGACATCGGAACCAGCGCAGAGAGAATAAGAGAGACAGCCGTGTGGGGACGTAGTACGGACCGAATAAAGGACACTGAGCCAGATATCGTGGTCAAGTCATTTATTACACTGGGGTCAGAAGTGAAACGGCATGTCTAAGCAAGTGAAGTATTGGAAAATGACGGCAGGAGTATGCCGTAGGCATACTCGGCTCGTGTAGACCTTTCTCTCTCGCTGGCTACACCGTATGCATACTCGGCTCGTGTAGACCTTTCTCTCTCGCTGGCTACACACTATACATTACTCAGCTCGTGTAGACCTTTCTCTCTCGCTGGCTACACACTATACATTACTCAGCTCGTGTAGACCTTTCTCTCTCGCTGGCTACACACTATACATTACTCAGCTCGTGTAGACCTTTCTCTCTCGCTGGCTACACACTATACCTTACTCTCCTCTACTCTCCATTACTCTCCTCTACTCTCCATTACTCTCCTCTCCGGGCTCTATCTCTGCACCTTCGTCTTCATTCTTAGATGGTTCCACTTCTGCCCCCTGCTCCTCTGTGCATCACCTTATATACCCCTTCTTCCCGGGAGACGGAGCGGATGCGGACCTCAACGTCGGCACCGCTCCTCAGTTACCCAATCCCCACGCGCTATCCCTACGATCTGGTTCCGCTCAGCGCGTGTTTCCACTCCCCGACCAATCACACCGCGCTGCTACCCGATCACTCCCTCTGGGCGCGTCACCGGCACACAGCCAATCAGCAGCACTACCCCCACCCGCGCACTGACGCCTGCTCCTCCCCGTCAGCGCGCGTCACCACACACACACCCGTACATACGCGCTGGCACACGACATATACACCCAGCGCGTATCACCACTACATCACCCCCTCCCACATAGCTCATAGCCGGCCCGGCTGCTAACAACAACCAACCGCGACGATAAACGACAACCAACAAAAAAAAACCCCGTAACCCCCCGAGTGTGCCCCGTAACATAACACAACAACAACAACAAGAATAACTATGTACAGATTGACAATGAACCCGAAAAGTCAACAATAACACGATACGAGCAAATTTGAAACGAACGCGCCCCACGTCCCTGCGACTACACGCAGTGACGAGGCGCTCCAACTGCCCCGACTCCTCACGAGGCAGGTCATGCAAAGTAGCACGACCTGGCGCGAGTCCGTCTGGCTGGTCCATCGTATGGGGCGGGACACTGACGACCGCCCGGCGGTTCCAGCTGCTCCAGACGGCGCGGAACGGGCCTGAAAGGGCCGGCCCCGCCGCGGAGATCCGGCCGCCGGTGATCGGCAGCTGTCAGTTCCGAGACACCTGGGAGCAGATCAGGCGAAAATACGTGTGGATCAGGCAGAGACATTTCCCCCTCTGGGTCGCCGGTCACGTCACACGCCCGGCCATCACGACACAAGGGGAGGCCATATGGAGGCGAGAACGGTTTCAGTCGGGAGGGGTGAACGTACCACCGGCGCTTTCCCCACTTTATCTGAACGCACTGGGGCCGTGCAACGCGCAGGACCTCCACGGGTCCCCTCCACGGTCTCAACAATTTAGGCGACGTAGCCAAGGGTGCCTGAGGGCAATGCAGCCAGGCCCTGTCACCTGGTTTCCATTCGTGCATGGACACCTTCCGTGCCCGCAACCGTTCATTAGCAATTTGGCGAGCCCGCGAATTAAGCCGCGCGGCCTCCCTTGCCTCTGTCAGCTTGTGAATATTAAACTTAATATGTTCTGCCAAATTAGAATTAGTTCGTGGAGCGGACAGGCCAAGTTGCGTTTCTATTGGCGGGTCAGCTTCCCGACCGTACATCAAATAGAATGGGGAAAACCCCGTAGCTGCATGGGGGGCCATTCTATACGCGGCAAGGACTCCCGGGACCTGCAGGTCCCAATCTACATGTGCCTCGCACACCTGCTGGCACAGCATGGAAGTCAAGGTTTTGTGGAGTCTCTCCACCATCCCGTCAGTCTGCGGGTGGTACGGGGAGGTACGCACCTTCTTGGTACCCAACAGATCGCACACCTCTTGCAACAATTTACTCGAAAATTTTTTACCTTGGTCGGTCAGCAGGCGTTCGGGAGCCCCCTTGTCCAGGACATAGCCCTGGACGAAGGCATCCGTCACAGCCGCTGCCGACTGGTTAGCGAGAGGCCACGCCATAGGCCATCGGGTAAAGTATTCGACCCCCACTAACAAATATTTATTCCCTCTCGGCGTGACTGGGAAGGGCCCCAATATATCGAGTGCAACGAGCTCGTTGGTACGCGAGACCTGAATAGATTGCAGCGGTGGATTAGCTGCCACGGCCGGTGGTTTACGCCTGGCGCACTCAACGCACCCCTTCAGAATATGCACCACATCACTTCCCATTCCCGGCCAGTAATAGTCACGCTGAAGCAGGGCAAGCGTCTTGTTAACCCCCAAGTGCAAGAGGCGTTCGTGTGCCGCCAAGACAACCCTCCCCCTCACAGCGGAAGGCACCACGAGTGCGTTCCGCCGGGACAAACTGTCCCATTTCAATAACACGCCCCGCTCAAGTACATAGGAGCCGGTACGCTCCTGGTCCCCCTCGGGACCCCCAACCTTGCGGCGCAATGCTAGCAGCGAGCTGTCCGCCATCTGGAGGCGGCCCCATTCGCTGAGCGACAGCGAGAGCAGCGAGTCCCGACCCTGAGAGGCAGTGGAATCATCCCCGATCGGTGCGCCCGCTGTCGCAGCCAGTGCCCCCATCTCTCCCGCAAGCGTCGGTTTACAGCGCGCCGATCCCGACAAACACGCGCATTCATCACAAGGCAACAACCGCGACAAGCAATCGGCATTCGTGTGTCGCAACCCCTTACGGTACGTAGTCGTAAACTGATAGTCCTGGAGGACTTCCAACCAACGCGACAACTGGCCCGAGGGCTGGGCGACCCTCAATGAATACTGTAGCGCCGCGTGGTCCGTTCGGACTGTAAAGTGACGACCATAAAGATATGGCCTAAACTGCTGCACAAAAAAAACAATGGCAAGCAGCTCGCGACGGGTGACACAGTAGCGCTGCTCCGCCGGAGACAACACCCTACACCGTAGGCGACAACTCTTTCGACACCCCCAACGACTTGGGATAGCACCCCCCCAATGCCCGTGTTGCTAGCATCAGTGTCCAGCAAAAAGGGACTGGCAAAATCGGGATAACACAAGGGTGGGGCACCCACCAAGGCGTCCCGGAGGGAGCGAAACGCGGCCTCCTCCTCCGGTCCCCATTTGAACTTCACTCCCTTCGCCGTTAGAGCGTGCAAGGGTTTTGCAATAGTGGCGAAGTGCTCAACGAACCGCCGATAATAAGAAGCAAACCCGATGAAACTACGCACGTCAGAAACGGACGTAGGTGTCGGCCACGAACCGACACAATCCGTCTTCGCGGGATCGGTGGAGATCCCCGAAGAATCGACAATGTGACCCAAGTATCTAACGGACCTACGAAGGAGGTGACATTTGGCCGGTTTAAATTTCAACTTAGCCGATCGCATTCGCAAGAACACCCCTCTCAATCGCCGGAGGTGTTCCTCAAACGTTTTACTGAAAATAATGACATCGTCCATATAAATCAAGCATGTATCCCACTGCAAGCCCGACAAAACCAGCTCCATAAGTCGCTGAAACGTCGCTGGAGAGAAGTGAAGTCCCATGGGTAACCGGTTAAACTGGAACAGCCCCCCTGGAGTCCGAAATGCTGTCTTAGGTTTCGACTCTTCGTCGAGCGGCAACTGCCAAAACCCCGATAACAAATCAAGAGTCGAAAAATATCGCGCACCAGACAATGCATCGAGGGACTCATCCATCCTGGGGAGCGGATACGCGTCAGCCACAGAGATCTTATTCAGGCGACGGAAATCAACGCAGAATCGCAGGGACCCGTCCTGCTTCTTAACCAGCACAATAGGCGCTCCCCACGGGCTAGAGGAGGGCGAAATAATATCGGCTTCTAGCATATCGTTAACAGCCGACTGAACATGTTCCTTCTCCACGGGACTCAGTCGGAAGGGATTTTGCCTGACCGGCGCCGCATCGCCCGTTTCAATGTGATGGTGCAACAAATCCGTGCACCCAATGTCATACTTATGTTTACTGAATACATCAGAGAATTCAATGAGCAACTCGCGCAGCGCACCCAACTGCGCCGCCGACAAATCGTCCGAGGCGGCACATAACGAATGGACCCACTCAAGGTCTTCCCTTGGCTCAACGTTCCGCGCGGGGCTCGAGCCCACCTGCGCAACCAACCCATCATCCCCAGGGACCTGCGCCGCGTGAGCCAGCACGGTGCCCTGCGGAATGACAGCTGGTCGCGACCCCGCGTTCAAAACCATCACAAACGGATCCCTGTCAGCCCGCACCAAAGTGTGAGCCACCGATAAATCAAGACCCCCGACAGCCTTGTTAGAAGGACCCAAAAGCATACTCTGTCCCGAAGCCTCCCTCACCCATGGTTTCCGCAACCGGAGGGGAATCAACATCTGTGAACCCGGGGGCACTTGCACTGTCTGCGTCGCCACCGCTTGTATCGTAGCGCACGCCGTCCGAATGTCAGTAGGGCCCGTCAAAAATGAAATCCGGCGACCCGATGGCAGTTCAATGCATCGTTGATCGATAAGAATTTTAATGGGCATTTTAGCCAAAAAGTCAGTGCCCAAAAGACACGGAACTGCCAAAGAAGACGAAACGAAAACGGGTCCCGACAATTTGATATCTCCAATGCAAATGGACGCCCTAACCTGACCGATAATGCCCAACGATCCCCCATTAGCGGCGTAAAATGGCACATCCACTGGAAGCAGCGGACGACATTGGACCGGAAGAATATTATAAATGAGGTCCGATATAATAGTAGCCGATGCCCCCGTGTCCACTAACACCCTAATCTCAACCCCATCAATAGATCCCGTAACAACGGACGAACCCGCCGAAGCAGCCACAATTCTATGCCCCAATTCCGCCCATTCAATGTCTCCCTGGTCCCGGCCGAACCCCCCTCGCCGAACCGAATCCCCGAACCTTAACCGGCCCTCCTCCGCCGCAACGCGGCGTCCCATGTGTGCCGAATAAACAGGCCGAGCGTGTGAGGTGCCGCGACTTGCCGGGGATTGTAGAGATGACTTGGGCTCTCGGTCGTCGTCCAGCCGAGCTCCCATGGCGCGCTGCCGCGGAGCGCGGCACCCGGACGCCACGTGGCCCCGGAGGCCGCAGTTATAGCACGTGACGAGGGTCGGAGTAGATCTTGGTTGCTCCGACTTTCGGCCCGATCGCAGAGGCGACCGGGCCCCCGGCCTCCAGTCCCCTGGTCGTCCCGTGGCGAACGCCTCCTCTCGTGGGCTGACGACTTGGGGTTCGGCGACCACCAAACCCGGGGCTGCGACGACAGCAGCGTTGCAACCAACGCCTTGCCTCCGTTGTAGGGCCTCGTGCGCTTGAATACTCGTGGCGACTCTCAAAGAAGAAATATCAATCTCGTCAGCTGTGTTGATAGGGACCCCCAGGTCCTGCGCCAACTTGAGCAGCTGCTCCAAAACCATCGCGTCTTGGCCCTCCTCGTCCATCCGAGGGAACGCAGCATCAGCAAGAGCCAGCAACGCCGTGCGATAGGCCAGCGCGGTCTCCGTGGCCGCTTTCCGTCTTGCGTAGAACTGATGGCGGCACGTAGAGGGAGGCCCGTAGACCCTGGCCAACAACCCCAGCGCATCCTTCAGCGTGGAGCGGTCCGACTTTCGTGCAGCCCTGAAGGCCGCGAGCGCATCGTCGTCCAGCATGGCGGGCAATGCCCGCAGCGCCGTAGCATCGGACCACGCTGACATCTCTTGATGGGCCAAAAACCTTCGCTGAAATTGGCCCCAGTCTCCGCCTTCCGCCTTGAAGGCTGACAACGTGGGCAGGCGCTGCTGAAAAATGAAGTCATCCGCTGATGACGTCGATGCGCGCGCTTGGGAACCCACCACCACGTGGCGCTCGCCGTTCCCGCCAAAAGTAGGCCCAGGCGCAATGGCGGGAATCCCCCATTCGTTTTGGCGGGAATCTGCGGGGCGACCTTGTAAAATGTCCCCCACTGTCCCCGCTCCTCCCGACGAGCTGATCTCCGCCAAGATGGACGCGGCGGCGAGCAGCAGCTCCGCCAGTCGGGAGTGCGCCTCACGAAGCCCGGCGTCTGTCCCCGGTCGCTCGGCCGGCGCCGTCGACGGACCCTGCAGCGTGGGCAAGTCCTCTTCCTCACCCCCCGCCACCAGCGGCCCCGAGTCGTCCAGGTCTTCCTCGCGGTCAATCCCGTGGGTCCTACGGGTCTTCCTCGTCTCCATACTTGGAAGCCCGTTTCACTTCTGACGCCAGATGAAGTATTGGAAAATGACGGCAGGAAACTCCTTGACGGGAACACACTTCTTTTATTAAATCTTGACTCGTAACAATACAACGCGTGGCCTCTCTTCTCACAATGCGCTTCTCTTGACTCCGGATTCTGTGCTGCCGGCTCTCTGTGCCTCGTGTAGACTCCGCGCCTCGGCTACACTCCTCTCTCGCCTCGTGTAGACTCTGCGCCTCTGCTACACTCTCCACTCGCCTCGTGTAGACTTTGCATCTCCCTCTGGCTACACCGTAGGCATACTCGGCTCGTGTAGACCTTTCTCTCTCGCTGGCTACACCGTATGCATACTCGGCTCGTGTAGACCTTTCTCTCTCGCTGGCTACACACTATACATTACTCAGCTCGTGTAGACCTTTCTCTCTCGCTGGCTACACACTATACATTACTCAGCTCGTGTAGACCTTTCTCTCTCGCTGGCTACACACTATACATTACTCAGCTCGTGTAGACCTTTCTCTCTCGCTGGCTACACACTATACCTTACTCTCCTCTACTCTCCATTACTCTCCTCTACTCTCCATTACTCTCCTCTCCGGGCTCTATCTCTGCACCTTCGTCTTCATTCTTAGATGGTTCCACTTCTGCCCCCTGCTCCTCTGTGCATCACCTTATATACCCCTTCTTCCCGGGAGACGGAGCGGATGCGGACCTCAACGTCGGCACCGCTCCTCAGTTACCCAATCCCCACGCGCTATCCCTACGATCCGGTTCCGCTCAGCGCGTGTTTCCACTCCCCGACCAATCACACCGCGCTGCTACCCGATCACTCCCTCTGGGCGCGTCACCGGCACACAGCCAATCAGCAGCACTACCCCCACCCGCGCACTGACGCCTGCTCCTCCCCGTCAGCGCGCGTCACCACACACACACCCGTACATACGCGCTGGCACACGACATATACACCCAGCGCGTATCACCACTACACAAGTAAGGAAGAAAATTCCCCCGGCGCCAGCATCGGCTTCTTCGTCCGACGACGACGAATTCCCTCCGACCACGGATTTTGCTGGGGTGGTGGAGGAGAGCCCTGCTGAGGCGAGCACGGGGACGGGCGTGGAAGATGTCGGCGCGATGGCGGGTCCGTCAACAACATCGGACGCTGAGCAAAGATGGCAACAGGTGGCAGAACAACTGGAGACACTCAAGGACGTCCTGGCGCATCTGTGTCATCTCGTTACGCCAAGGACGACGATGGAACGAGAAGGTGCCCCACGGGCCGCCACGTTGCCTGCCCTGCCGCCGCCATTGGCCACGCGGCAAGAAGACGCCATCTTGCGCGCTCCGCGGCGCCAAACCGCCATCTTGGCCACGCCGCGGGCCGACGCCATTTTGAATTTACCTCCACAACAACCATCATTGGAAGACGGCGTGAAGAGGAGTCGGAGTCGCCACCTTACTACGGTTAAGGAATTCTCTATCGGGGGCGATTGGAGCGCTTTCGCCTGCCGATTTTTGGCGGCGGTTCGTTCAGCAAGATGGACCGATGCGGAGGCCTTGGAAGTGTTGCCGACTCTACTGGACGACGAATCTGTGCGATTTTTCCGTTCCATAACGGCCGATAAGAAGAAGACGTTATGTGGAGTTTTTGAGGAAATGGCCGACGCCTATGAGCCACCTGACGACGCGCATCGGCGATTCGCTCAACGACAACGAGCACCCGAAGAATCGCCCGTGGCGTTCAGGGGTGCGGTGTTGGAGCTGGCCATGGCGGCATATCCTGACACGCCACAGGATCTGCTCGAGCCCCTCATATTGGGAAAAATGCTGGAGCTGTCTCGGGATCTGGGGATCCCCATGCCTGTGTGTGGGCATGAGAAGCTCACGTCCCGGGCGGCAGCAAAGTGTCTGGACGCGCAGTTTAATCTCCGTCGCTGGAAGCAAGTGGCGGCATGGACGGGTGGGCCCGTCAAGGAAGGAGGCGCGACGGGGTGGGACCCCACAAAGGCGATCTATGTGCCGGATGAGCGGGGTCCACAGGAGCTGACGGCTGCCTCCTCTCCATGGCCGGGACGCGGAAGGCCGGGGCCGCGCGCTACGCCATCGGGACGGGGCCGCCGGGACGCAGGACCTGCGCTTCGGCGCAACGAGGCCGATTGCTTCCACTGCGGCCGTAGGGGCCATTACGCCAGAGATTGCTGGGCCCGCTTCCCGGGTCCGCCGCAGCAGGAGCCCACAACACCGGACAAGCCGACCAAGGAACCTCCGAAACAGGCATGTCGGCACGCACCAGACACTCGGCAAGGCTTTACACCTCACCCACCACCTGTGTTGCGCGATCCTATTGTTGTTGTTAAAGAAAGGCCATCGACGGGGCCTTGTCATTCAGTTACGCAGTGGCGCAAATTGGCACGGAGAGTTGTCGCGGCCGCTACGGGTTCGTCCACTGTACCGGGGTCCATACAAGGTGTGGACGTGCGCATTTTGGTCGACTCGGGAGCGTCTGCGACTATTATATCGGATGTCATTTTCCATCTGTTGGGCATTCCGCCGGGGGCTGTGCGTCCGGTTTATGGGTCTTGCGTCGCTGCAAACGGGGGTAGTATGGGGATTGTGGGCCAGGTGGATGCTAAGATATCTATAGGGGATGTGTCGGCTTCGGGCGTTGTGTTAATATCGAGATCTTTGGCGGTTCCTTGCTTACTAGGCACGGATTTTTTGGCTAAGATGCCCATTTTGATTAAAATCAATGAGAATTGTATTGAATTGCCGGGGGGCCGTCGAATCTCGTTTCTGCCGTCGCCCTGGGGGCGACCTGCTTCGGCCGTACAGGTGCAGGCGCTGTCCGTCGCATCTGTGGACATCCCACCTGGTTCACAGATGCTTATACCCTTGCGGTATCGGAAGCCCCTGCCCAATCGGCTAGGAGCATTAGGGGTCTTGTTGTCACCATCCGCCACGATAACAACGGGATTGGCGTTAGTTGGGGCACAGACCATCGTCCGGCCGGATCAATTACCGGTTTTACAGGTGCTTAATGCGGGGGTGGAAAACATCCGTGTTCCGGCCGGTACGGTTGTGGCACATGCCACTACGACGTTTGCGACGCGCGATTGTCCGCATCGCCGAGGAGTGGTCGCTGGTGTTTCCGAGCCAAGGAGTTCGGACAATCGTTGGATCGCTACCTTATGTGACGAAAATTCTTCCCTGTCCGTGGGGCAACGTGATGCGCTGCGTAAATTGTTGCTGACGTATTCGGATGTATTCAGCTCCGACGATTTGGATTTGGGACGCACATCCTTGCTTTCCCATCACATTGAGACGGGCGACACTGCCCCTATTCGGTTGAATTCGCATCGGATGAGTCCAGCGGAGCGAGAACACGTTCGGGGGGCGGTGGAAGACATGTTGGCTGCGGACATTATATCGCCATCTAACAGCCCATGGGGCGCTCCTGTGGTCTTGGTTAAGAAAAAGGATGGCAACTTGAGATTTTGCGTCGATTTCCGGAAATTGAATAAGATATCGGTGGCAGATGCGTACCCCCTGCCGCGTATGGACGACTCCCTTGACGCATTGTCGGGGGCTAAGTTCTTTTCCACACTGGACCTCTCTTCGGGATTTTGGCAGCTTCCCCTTGACGAGTCCTCACGGGAGAAAACCGCATTCCGTACGCCGCAGGGGTTATTTCAATTCAACTGCCTCCCGATGGGATTGAATGCGGCCCCTGCTACGTTTCAAAGATTGATGGAGCTCGTTTTGACGGGGTTGCAGTGGGAGACGTGTCTTATATATTTGGACGATATTATTGTGTTCAGCCGCACATTTGAGGAAGATTTAACGCGGCTGGAGACAGTGTTCACGAGGATGCGCTCTGCCAATTTGAAATTCAAACCAAAGAAATGCCACCTACTGCAACGGTCCGTCCGTTATTTGGGGCACATTGTGAGTGCCGAGGGGGTGTCCACGGATCCGGAAAAGACGGCGTGCGTCCGGGATTGGCCGACTCCGGCCTCCGTGGGGGATGTTCGGCGGTTTTTGGGATTTGCCTCGTATTACCGAAGATTTGTGCCGGGGTTTGCGACGATTGCGAGGCCCTTGCATCTCCTTACGGGTAAAGGACGGAAATTTGTTTGGGGAGAGCCGGAAGAGGCGGCCTTTCGGAGTCTGCGCGATCTATTGGCTACGGCCCCGACATTGGATTATCCCGATTTTGATCGCCCTTTCATTCTAGATACGGACGCGAGTGACACAGGTATTGGGGCGGTATTATCACAGTCTAAAGGGGGCGTAGAGCGCGTCGTGGCGTATGGTAGCCGAGTCTTGTCGCCTGCGGAAACACGCTACTGTGTCACTCGTAGAGAACTTTTGGCGGTTGTTTTTTTCCTACGGCAATTTCGACCGTACCTTTACGGTCGTTCTTTTATTGTGCGTACGGATCATGCGGCCTTGCAATATGCACTTAAAATGGACCAGCCATCGGGACAGTGGGCACGTTGGTTGGACACGCTGCAGGAGTTTTCCTTCCAAATTCAACATCGGAAGGGAGTGCGCCATGCGAACGCTGACGCACTTTCCAGATTACCAGGGCGCGCCCCTTGTAAATGTGCGTCGGGGACGCATAGGTGTTCGCCGATTCTCAACCCCTCTCAGCCGCTCACGTTGGCCGTCGGGAAGTCGGATACTCCGATGGAACCGGGACCGACTGATGGGGTTTTGAATCTGCCGCGGTCTGTCTGGATTCGGGAACAGATGATGGACGAGTCGTTGTTGTCCATGCGGAAGCGGTCTATGAGGGACAAGGGGTGTCCGAGTTCGGCTGTGGGGCCGCGAACCGCTCTCCGAGATGGTCTGCTTATGTGGCAAGAAAGGTTCCAGGAAAGCTGGCGTGTGGTGGTACCAACGTCCTTGCGATTTGAGTTGATTAGAACTCTCCATTGTGACACACTATTGCATTTAGGGGTGCAGAAGACCTTGTTGACGTTACAACGTCATTATTTTTGGCACGGCATGGCGACAGATGTCGTAGGGCACGTGCGCGCGTGCCCTGAATGCGCCCGGCGTAAGCCGCCTAAACATCCTTACGTGCCGCCTCTCCAGTCGATTCAGGTGTCTCGAGTCAATGAATTGGTGGCACTGGACATATTGGGACCCTTCCCACCATCGGCGAGGGGAAATAAATATTTGCTGGTAGGGGTCGAGTATCTCTCCCGTTGGCCGATGGCCTGGCCGTTGCCCGATCAGTCGGCCGCGGCCATCACCGACGCCTTTTTGTTTGGGTACATTATGGACAAGGGGGCGCCGGAGAGACTCCTCACGGACCAGGGCCGAAATTTCTCTTCTAAATTATTGGCTGAAGTGTGCGCAGGCCTTGGGACTAAAAAGATACGGACATCTCCATACCATCCGCAGACGGATGGTATGGTTGAGCGGCTGAACAGGACATTGTCTGCCATGCTTTGCCATACTGTGAGTGAACAGCAATCGGATTGGGATCTGCACATCCCCGGAGTGCTTTCGGCGTACAGGATGACGCCCCATGCGGCTACAGGGTATTCGCCGTTTTACCTTATGTATGGTCGGGAAAACGTGCCTCCGGTGGATGTGCAATTGGGTACTGGGGTGAAGGGACCTCGTAAACCACTCCCTGAATACATTCAGGACACGGTTCGCCGGGTTACGGAGGCGCGGGAAAACGCCCGCGTGGCTACGGCCAAAGCCCAGGCCCGGAACGAGCGGTATGCTCGGCGGTCTGAGGGGGAGTGCCCCTGGAAGGTGGGAGACCTGGCCTGGCTCCATTGCCCGCAGGTGCGGCCGGGGACCTCTCCTAAATTGCACAAACCTTGGCATGGTCCTGTGCGCCTCATTGAGGTTCCCAATCCACAGTCGGCGCGCGTTCAGTTTGGTTCTCGCCGTTGGTTTGTTCATACGTCGCGGTTGAAACCATATGTTGCTCCCCTACGTGATGCGTCATCTCCCAATGTTGCCTTGCCGGGGTCTGTTGCTGCTGACTCTGACTCTTCCCCGCCTGCGTCCATTGATCTTGCTAGAGCGCCTGTCGTACCTGTTCCAGACAGGCCGACCGTGACACCGCGGGGGAGGAGTGGGCCTGCTCGGAGGGCGCCTGCCAAGGCTGCGGGACCTTCAAGCCCGGCGACCCTTCCGACCCCGCTGCAGGCGCATTCGCCGAATATGACCAAGACTGATTCGTCAGGGACACGAGATGTCGGTGGACTTCCAATCGCAGCAGGGGAATTACCCCCTGTCATTTCTCGTGTTCCATCGCGTCCCCGTTCTACAAGTGGGCCGCCGACCGTCCGGGATGGGCCGGCGACTCGCACTCGTTCCAAATCGCTTACGTTTCGTTGATTGTATGTTGTATTGTTCTTGTTCTTGCCGTCGTATTTATCGCATGCTTTCGTACGTTCGTCGATGTTACTTGTGTGTTGTTCTTGTTGTTATATTGCATGCTTAGTGTCCTTTAAGGGGGAAGGTCGGTTCACCGCATTACGCTTTGGTGTTGTTCAGCCGAGGTCGGCTGGGTTTTTTCCATGGGGGAGGGTGGTGTAATGCGGGCGAAAGCGACCTTCCGGATGTGACGTCACGAGGAGGCGGAGCCAGGTGACGTGGGTGAAAGGTAGGGGGTCCTTAAGCGGGTAAACCGGAAGGAGAAGGCAGTCGGGGTGTGAATGGAAAGGTGTGGGGCCACGCGGGCGTACGAGCCGAGGGGGCACCGTCAGAAGCGGGAGCCAACCCTGGGAACAGTAGGGAGCTACTGGGAGGTGTAAAGCTGCAGATAGAGATAGGCAGTAAGGTTGTGTGTGAGGAGCAGAGGAGTGGCTGCCAGGAGTCGCAGGAGCGACGAGAAGGCGAGACAGCACGAGGCCGTGAGAGCTGCAGCAGGAACAGCCGAGGGAGCTGTGTGAGAGTACAGCAGCGGAGCTGCTGTGGGGCTGCAAGAGCGACAAGAACAGCAGCGGGGCTGCTGATGTGGACTGGAGTGACATCGGAACCAGCGCAGAGAGAATAAGAGAGACAGCCGTGTGGGGACGTAGTACGGACCGAATAAAGGACACTGAGCCAGATATCGTGGTCAAGTCATTTATTACACAAGTACAACTAAGGTTTTGATGAACAAAGCACACTGCAGATAAAAGTCTAATGAAATGAACGGATTGAGGCAGCACAGTACGGGTTGTCACGTATTATGCATCCACGCGTGCTGCGATACAACCACGGAGAGAGGAGACTGGCCCATGCATGTGCAGATAACGCGTGACTGGTATTCAACGGTGAACACGGGCTTTGATGCCGGGAACACGATATTCCCAAACCTCGAGAAAACAATGGCGACGTGGGGGGGGGGGGGGGGTCTTTCATGTCCACTTGTAGCATTGCTTGATATAACCTACCTGGATAGAAGACAATTAGGAAGACACACTAATTGAATTGGTCGACTGTATACAAACGATTTAATAATTAACATACAGAACACGATGCTGTACAAACTATGTATTATTACATTATGAACACTTAAAAACTATTTGTGTTTTTTTAATCAGGTGAAGTAGTGAAAGTGGTTATGATCAGATTGCACTGTGAACCTGGCGACCTGCGTTTGATTCCTGTGCATGGCTAACACCGGTGACAGCCGAACCAGTTATGGGCACCTCCCCTCCCTTCACCAACTCGGACAGAGCAGGACGGTCCAGTTTGGTAAAGCAACTCCCGCACGTCATAATGTGGGGGAGCACTTCACTCAGCAGTGGTTTGACAAAGTGCTGTATATTATTTGGATTATTATCCCATACAATTACCTAATAACACAACGATTAAAAGAACCTTGGCAGGTGAAATTCGTAAAAGAAGACATTTTGTGAGTAATAAAATTGTTACCGCAAGTCTTAGATAACGTGATTAAGTCACCGCGTTATGCTAATTCATAGCTAATGCAATCTATTATCACTGCGTCAATGCGGCTTTATGTAATTACACGCGCACATTTTGTGCTTAATTGGAAAATTGATTTAAATCCGCAAAATAAATATATATCGATAATTAATTTAAGACGGCGCATCAAGGCACTTGTTATAATTTTAAGCCCGAATTTCTCGCCGCGTCTTCAATGTTAATAATTTAAAAGAGCTCCAAATAAATTTACCTACGCACCAAACGCGAGATGCATCAGCGAACGAGAGAGCAGACGAGCATGCGGCAGTTTAAACGCGTAGGCTTTCGCGACCAATATTATTCATAATAAAGGTTTTTGGGTTAGATCGCGTAAGTATAAATGTGTCGTCACCCTCCACCACGCGACACAGCCAATTAGTAAGGGGTTTGTCACGTAAACAACACGCCAATTAGTTACTACTTCAGCCCACCGGCGTGTTGGAGAGTAAACCCACAACATTTACAATTTGAGCAGTAGGACGTTTCGCTGGTAATTACATCCAGCATCATCGGGCAATTTACTCTCCAACACACCGGTGGGCTGAAGTAGTAACTAATTGGCGTTTTGTTTACGTGACAAACCCCTTACTAATTGGCTGTGTCGGGTGGTGGAGGGTTACGACACATTTATACTTACGCGATCTAAACCCAAACACTTTTATTATGAGCATACGGTAGTCCTCTTCTCCATCGATGATTACGATGTAAAATGGTGCAAATTCCATATTACTTTGACAGGAACCGGTTACGCCACATAACAACCACTGCTAACTTCCCCAAAAGAAGGCGATTCATTTAAGACACTTAGTCGACCCCTACCCCCACCCCCCGAACGGGGATTTGAACTCGTAACCTTTTGAGTGCAAGTCACTTGTAATATAAATCACAGTTCTCGGCATGTTCAGCAAGTAACATTTTTCTATACGATCGTAATGAAACTATAATTTTACGATGTTTTTTATCAATTAATAAATACTTGCAGAATGGGAAATGGACTGTTGAGGAAAGTGCGACTTAGACAATTTTTCGGATGAGTCGATCTCACGGAGGCCCAGGACAAAGTCAAATATTTTCTGCCAATATTGGCCATAAGCGGGAATCAAACTCAGGTCGCAGTGTTCGTAGCACAATGCATGTGTAATGCGGGCGAAAGCGACCTTCCGGATGTGACGTCACAAGGAGGCGGAGCCAGGTGACGTGGGTGAAAGGTTGGGGTCCTTAAGTGGGTAAACCGGAAAGAGAAGTCAGTCGGGTTGTGAATGGAAAAGGGTGAGGCCACGAGGGCGAACGAGAGGAGGGAGGCACCGCCGGCGAGCGGGAGCCGACCCCAGAGTACAGCCAGGAAGGCTGTGTGTTAGAGGCAGCGGTGTGGCTGCAGAGAGTCGCAGGAGCGACGAAGAGAGAGGAGAGTACAGCCAGGAAGGCTGTGTGTTAGAGGCAGCGGTGTGGCTGCAAAGAGTCGCAGGAGCGACGAAGAGAGAGAGAGACAGCACGAGGCTGTCAGCGCTGCGGAGTGAGCAGCAGCGATTACAGCCAAGGGGGCTGAGAGTGAGTAACAGCAGCGGAGCTGCTGTGGGGGCTGCAAGAGCGACAAAGAACAGCAGCGGGGCTGCTGATGGTGACTGGAGTGACATCGGAACCAGCACTGAGAGAATAAGAGAGACAGCCGTGTGGGAATGCAGTACGGACCAAATAAAGGACACTGAGCCAGAGATCGTGGTCAAGTCTTTTATTACACTGGTGTCAGAAGTGAAACGGCTTGTCAAGACGGCTCGGAAGAAAGAATATTCCTGTGCCATCATCTGCTACATCATCCGACTTACGATTGAGACAGATGGCGCAGCTGGAGACCTGGAAAATCGTGCTGGCGAAACCGTGTGAGCTCACCACGCCGACGACGGCAGTGGGGAGAGCCGATGGTGGTCTGCAGGCCGACGCCTTGCCTGCGCTGCCAGCGCCATCTGCCACGCGGCACGAAGACGCCATCTTGGGCGTGGCAGGGGAGAAACGGCGGGAAGCCGCCATCTTGTCTTCACTGCGGCGGGGAGACGCCGCCATCTTCAACATCGCGGCGGAGAGGCAGCCTTGCGCTGCCATCTGGAGGTGCCGCGGGGAGAGCAGCCTGCTGTGAGCTGCTGTTTTGCGAGGGGGAGCTGCGAGGAGAGGACGACGACGCTACAGCTGCTGGGGCGGGAGCTCTCCCGTCCTGGCTCGGGTGCGTGACAACGGAGCAGTCAAGTCGCCGAACGAGTTCTGCGAGACGACTCAAGTTGCCGCCCTGCCGTCCTCTTCTTGCTGCAGCCCCGGGCGGGTCGTAACGATACGCACCCGGCCTTTACACACACCTCACCCATCTTTCGAGGGCCGGGTGGGGGCGATTTTGTGTTTCTCTCATGACTCGATTGTGCGGAGCGCGGTTCGGACTGTGGGTATGTGTGTGTAATAACGATGAACGCGCTATCTGCTTGTTGCTCGGTGTCAATTAAAGTGTGTACGTGTGTTGAGAATGGACGGAGAGTATGCTGTGCTTGCTGAGTGTTAAATTGTGTGTGTGCGCTGCGGTGTGGAGTTGTTATATTGATGGCGAAGTTAATTATTAACTCGGGAGCGTCGGGTATCTTGCGCTGTATCATCTCGTGGGTTACCTTGTGCGATGGGCTTAATTGGAAAATATATATATATTTTTTGGTGTATTGTGCTGCGAGGTGCTATGTGCGATGTGGTTGTTGCAAGAGAGAGAATATTTGTGTTGTTGCTGCAATGTTACGACTGGATTAATGGTGTGTTGGTTACCTGCAGATCGGCTTGCTATGGTGCTTAAATGTGCGCGTGTGATCGCGATATGCTGACTGTATGCTGTTACACCGTTCTGTACGGTTATGGGGTGCGATGCATTGATTGACTATTGGGGTTGGGATGTTATTAATTGTGCGTACCTGTTTGGAAATTGGTAACAAATTCGAGGGGGACCCTATTATTTGGTCGTATGGATGTTATGTACACGCGATTTTGTGTATATTATGGGTAACGGCGCTTTGTGAGAGAGAGAGCGCGCTTTGAGGGTGCGTGATGACGCCGTTGTGGGTGTCTCAAAGGTTAATGCTAATGGGACCGTAAATTGGCGCCAAGTTGCGTCGCGTATTCGGTTGGTCGCATGCAGCCACGAGTTGCTTTGCGAGTTGGGTTGTGTAACCAATGTGGTTGGTAAAATATTGGTTAAAAATTCCCCGATATGACTGCTGCACGCAGCAAGCTGGGGCTGTGCGTCTATCGTTGTTGGGATTGTTACAATAAGACGGGGGAAGCAATTTGTGACCCCCAGCAAAGGGAAGCTGGGGTGCACGAATGGAGAAAACTGGCCACGTGTTCGCACGTTGGGCCGCCATTTTGCGCACACGCGGGGTATGGCGTCGATGCGCTTTGCGGAAAGGGCCGCCATTTTGAGTGCGCGCGAGATATTGCGCGAACGCGCTGGGCGAAGGGGGCCGCCATTTTGAGCGCGCGGGAAAAACCTCGGTGGGGCAAATATTCCATCTGTTATGCCTGCCATTGTTGATTGGGTGATGCACGAGTGGTGGTCACGTCGGCCTATGGCTGATGGCTGACCTGACAGCCCGGAGGCGAAACCTCCGTGGTATGTCTTAAACTAATGGGCCGTGTGCTCATATGGCTCGGGGAGTCATGGTTCAGTTGTGCGGTGGCAGACTGAACCTGGTGTGCCGGGGGCTCACGGGTTTTGGGTTAGGGCGTTATTGTCTCTATAAGAGAACATTACCCCGTGGGGGGGGTCGTTGATATCTGGCCTTGCCGAGGGATTGATCTTCCCTTGGCTATGAAGCGCATTTCAAAGATTGATGGAGCTCGTTTGACGGGGTTGCAGTGGCAGACGTGTCTTATATATTTGGACGATATCATTGTCTTCAGCCGCACATTTGAGGAACATTTAACACGGCTGGAGACAGTGTTCACGTGGATGCGCTCTACGAATTTAAAATTTAAACCAAAGAAATGCCACCTACTGCAACGGTCCGTCCGTTATCTGGGGCACATTGTGAGTGCTGAGGGGGTGTCCACGGATCTGGAAAAGACGGCGTGCGTCCGGGATTGGCCGACTCCGGCCACCGTGGGGGATGTTCGGCGGTTTTTGGGATTTGCCTCGTATTACCGAAGATTTGTGCCGGGTTTTGCGACGATTGCGAGGCCCTTGCATCTCCTTACGGGTAAAGGACGGAAATTTGTTTGGGGACAGCCAGAAGAGGCGGCCTTTCGGAGTCTGCGTGATCTATTGGCTACGGCTCCGACATTGGATTATCCCGATTTTGATCGCCCTTTCATTCTTGATACGGACGCGAGTGACACAGGTAATGGGGCGGTATTATCACAGTCTAAAGGGGGCGGTATTATCACAGTCTAAAGGGGGCGTAGAGCGCGTCGTGGCGTATGGTAGCCGAGTCTTGTCGCCTGCGGAAACACGCTACTGTGTCACTCGTAGAGAACTTTTGGCGGTTGGTTTTTCCTACGGCAATTTCGACCGTACCTTTACGGTCGTTCTTTTATTGTGCGTACGGATCATGCGGCCTTGCAATATGCACTTAAAATGGACCAGCCATCGGGACAGTGGGCACGTTGGTTGGACACGCTACAGGCATTTTCCTTCCAAATTCAACATCGGAAGGGAGTGCGCCATGCGAACGCTGACGCACTTTCCAGATTACCAGGGCGCGCCCCTTGTAAATGTGCGTCGGGGACGCATAGGTGTTCGCCGATTCTAAACCCCCCTCAGCCGCTTACGTTGGCCGTCGAGAAGTCGGATACTCCGATGGAACCGGGACCGACTGACGGGGTTTTGAATCTGCCGCGGTCTGTCTGGATTCGGGAACAAATGATGGATGAGTTGTTGTTGTCCATGCGGAAGCGGTCTATGAGGGACAATGGGAGTCCGAGTACGGCTGTGGGGCCGCGAACCGCTCTCCGAGATGGTCTGCTTATGTGGCGAGAAGGGTTCCAGGAAAGCTGGCGTGTGGTGCTACCAACGTCCTTGCGATTCGAGTTGATGAGAACTCTCCATTGTGACACACTATTGCATTTAGGGGTGCAGAAGACTTTGTTGACGTTGCAACGTCATTATTTTTGGCAAGGCTGGTGTGTGTCCATCGCTGATGGGATAGTAAGGGAGGAGCATGGCCGAGTGCTGCTCATCCCCGAAATGGCACTAGCTGAGAGTATGGTAAATGGATGTTGCCGTGGGTTGACGACCACGGTGAGGGTTACGGCGAATTAAACGTTACCGCTGGGGAGCGTGGCTCTCTCCACGCGAGGGTGTGCGATTAGGGGTTGTTGGTTTGTTGAGAGTGACTGTGGGTACATGCTGTGTACGTCTGAGGTCTGTGCTGGTCCTCAAGGGAGGACTGCTGGTGGGTAAGAACAGAAATTTTTTTGTTGTTGTTGTTTTCACGTGTAAATAATATTGTTGTTAAAATGTAAATACTGGGGCGTCCATCGCGGTTATTTGGGTAATTATTGGGGTTTTCTTAAGCGGCCCGGAATTACATCATCTCCACTACCCTGGGGCCGGGTGGCTGTCGTGTACGACATGCGGATGTGCGTTGTTGTGCTTTGTGCTGTTGTTGTTCTTGTTGTTATATTACATGCTTAGTGTCCTTTAAGGGGGAAGGTCGGTTCACCGCATTACGCTTTGGTATTGTTCAGCCGAGGTCGGCTGGGTTTTTTCTATGGGGGAGGGTGGTGTAATGCGGGCGAAAGCGACCTTCCGGATGTGACGTCACAAGGAGGCGGAGCCAGGTGACGTGGGTGAAAGGTTGGGGTCCTTAAGTGGGTAAACCGGAAAGAGAAGTCAGTCGGGTTGTGAATGGAAAAGGGTGAGGCCACGAGGGCGAACGAGAGGAGGGAGGCACCGCCGGCGAGCGGGAGCCGACCCCAGAGTACAGCCAGGAAGGCTGTGTGTTAGAGGCAGCGGTGTGGCTGCAGAGAGTCGCAGGAGCGACGAAGAGAGAGGAGAGTACAGCCAGGAAGGCTGTGTGTTAGAGGCAGCGGTGTGGCTGCAGAGAGTCGCAGGAGCGACGAAGAGAGAGAGAGACAGCACGAGGCTGTCAGCGCTGCGGAGTGAGCAGCAGCGATTACAGCCAAGGGGGCTGAGAGTGAGTAACAGCAGCGGAGCTGCTGTGGGGGCTGCAAGAGCGACAAAGAACAGCAGCGGGGCTGCTGATGGTGACTGGAGTGACATCGGAACCAGCACTGAGAGAATAAGAGAGACAGCCGTGTGGGAATGCAGTACGGACCAAATAAAGGACACTGAGCCAGAGATCGTGGTCAAGTCTTTTATTACACATGCATAAGTACACTACCACTCTCCATGTACACGCGTGCACACACACACACACGCAGTATATAACACAGTGCATGCATAAGCACACTACCACTCTCCATGTACACGCGTGCACACACACACACGCAGTATATAACACAGGGCATGCATAAGCACACTACCACTCTCCATGTACACGCGTGCACACACACACAGTATATAACACAGTGCATGCGTGACAATCGTTTGCGGACAGCCCGTGTGATTTTTTTTATTGCAGTTAAAAAGTTTAAAAGAATCATTCTCAACGAGCGTGTAATCTGAATACAGGTTTCGTTCCGTTAAGCGTGTCATACTTTTGCTCATATTGCAAGGAAACGTTCTGAGACACTCTGACCATTAACTCAACATTAACTCCAAGTTTTCTTTATCTGCCAGCCGTAAAAAAGCGACTGGCGCGGGCGTTTTTTTGCGCTCATTCTGTCGGGAAGTGTTGCTAATCTGCCGCAGCGTAGTGGTTGGTTACATTGTGCTTTGAAGCCGGCGACCTGCTTTTAACTCCTGGCTATGACCACCATCAAAACGTCGTGATATCCGAACTGGTACTAGCCCCCGCCCCTCCCCTCGTCACCCATGCCCCCCCCACCTTCCCCTCCACTAAAGCCGCAGTTCTCATGCAATGGTCCCGCAAACGCATTGGAATATCACTACGGTGGGAATATTGCTTTCGGCACGTGTATCGGCACTTGTTTGCAAATGCATTAAGAATACAGTGAAATGCATCACGCAGAGATTGCAAGCGGATACATTTATTCGAGCTCATATTTATTGGATTCGTTTCATCTGCCGATGCGGACGCTGTGGCGAGTACTCGAGACGCACGCTCGTAAGGTCCCCATCGGGCAACAGCCAATTGCACTCAATAAAATAGGGATCACGTTGCGTGGATCCAGCACCAAACGAAGGTTGAATTCCCACTCCTGGCACAGGGCTGACCACGGGGATGAGCGGCTGCTAAGCAGTCATCGGAGCCGACGAACAATTTGATGATAAAACTTTAATTAAAAAAATTGCTACTGTTTTACGAGGTGAGAACTTAATATTTTAGTACCGTAGATCCCTTGGGATTTTTTTTCTTCTATCGGACAGAGTAATCACAGAGTCCAGCACATTTAGCCTCGGGTCCTCCATCAGAGCCCGGGACATCTGCTTTACACGTCTCCGAGTTGATGGCATCACCTATCACCTCGCTTGTTCCTCCGTGCCCCGCAGGCAAACGATGCGCCGAATGCTGACGCTGCAGCACCGATGCATTATTAATCCGAGCATGGAGCCAGCCGATTGTCGCACAAACGCCGGTCTCCACCACGGCACCATCCATCCAGCCTTCCCCTCTCTACCCCCCCCCACCCCATGCTATCCACTTCACCCAACATGAAATTCCCACGTGCATCCTCAAATCGCATGTGCAGTTCTCCGTGACATTACCCGTTTGCGGAGTGGATTTCTTGAAAGTCAATGTGGCCAACACAACACTCGCTGCAGCGCGTGCGGGTTTGTGGCGAAGCGGTGGTGCAGTGTTTCGGCTTTCAAAGCTACAACGCCGATGGGAAACGACGTCTGAACCGGTCTTGTGTCTCCCTTAGATTGGCGCACCTTTGAATAACTTCAGTACTCGGTTCGGTGCACGAACATCGGCCATACAGTAGGTAGATGTGTGGGCATGGTGTTGGCTACACCAACCCTTTTAGTGTGTGTGCGCATCTTTGGCACCCTGAGGAGGTGCTTGCTAATCGCAGGTGCCCCTCAGACTAATGGCCCCATTCGTGCATGTTTTGCCTCCTAACTTTGAGAATGTTACGTGGAAATTCAGCAACACTCAAATAAACGGGTGGCTTTCCTCAGATCACTTCCTGCACTCGATATGCATTGTTTTTTTTACAGAAACAACGAGACAGCAAGGCAGTCTCCGGTTTACGACGGTCCAATTTATAAAAAAAGATCCACATTTTACGGCGTTGATATAATGCCACCATGGATCGATTTATGATGCATCTTCCGACATGACTTGCGACACATTTCAACAGAGTCGGTCGGATTTCCGATGGCGTGGGGCTTTTGTTATTTCCAAGTGTCCGCGGATGATGTTTTACCTTTTAAACCCCGTTACACGTGGCAGATAAAACACCACATTGGCAAGTGATGTTTCTACTGCCTATGGGATAACAGGGGTCCGATTTACAACGGGGTTTCCAGGAACGTCTTGTGTCAAAAGCGGGGACCTCCTGGATACGCATCAGCATCGCGAAGAGTAATCGTCATCATCAGGAACAGCAATATCCATTTATCATATGCGGCATCCATTTATCATAAACAGCAGCAGTGACAGCATAATCTCACTCACATTTTCCAAAGCCATCATCTGATATTATAGAAAGTTGAGAGCCGAAAACTTTGCGCAAAGATGCAGGGGATGAGAAACGTGTGGAACGTAATCTGTGGAGTGGGTCACCAATGTTATAAATGTCCCCTAAACATGCCCCTCTGCCCCACACCACACAAACTATGCCCCCCCCACACACGCCATACCGCCCCTCCCCACACACATACACACGCCATACCGCCCCTCCCCACATATGCCATACCCCCTCCCACACACACCATGCCCCGCACACACAAACACGCTAAATCTTGAAAAATAAGCCTGCAATCCCAGCTTTACATTGAGTTCCGTGGCACTTAATGCCAAGCTTGGAGTTGAATGCAGTGGTGCGATCAGCACACCTCACCTGCGATCCCAGAAACACACGTGTCATTCCATGTTTTGGGCCACTTTCTATTCGAAACTGGCGTGGGCCTCAACTAGATCAACTTAACCTGAAATCAGTACTCTGCGCTAAAGTGGTGTGGTCATTTAAGTCCTGCATGTGTGAAGTTGTGAGTGCTCGCTAACAGCATTTACCTCCATGGCCCGTGGCTAAAATAGGAGACCTTTGTGTTTTTCCATGCACATGCATGTTATTAATATTTAACTTAAACTTTACAACAATGTTATCTTGGCTTTTCTTTGTTCTATTATTTTATTAACTTCATGCAAACCCTGCATGGCTAATGTATTCGTGGTTAACGCTAAAGCCCAGCAAGCTACCATCTGGAGCTCGGCTATACGAAATGTTCACACTGTGAATATCGCTCTGACTTTTAAAATCCAATTTGCCCTCAAAGACAGCTTACAAGGGCGCAAGTAGTCCTTGGGGGGGGGAAACCTTTCCACCTTCACAAGCCACCGCCTAACATCATCACGAAGCCGTTAACGTTCCAACAGACGAGCAACCATTGTTCTAATGATTGCATGACAATGACCTGGTGAAATTTATGCACCGTTTTTTGGAATTGTAATCCAGACGTAGTCGGTTCTCACCTCGTTGCTGGCATTTTAAACAATTAGCCAGGTTTCTCAAATTCCACCCAGCTGTATACAATGGGCGTGACACCACAGTCACTAGATGAGGCAGGTCGTGTGTGTTGGGGTAAAGTGTGTCTACAGAGCGTGGAAGAGTAGGCCAAAACACCTCTAAGAAGAACGCTTTAGAGCTCCCTTTAGTAGAGTCCCTGCCACCAACACTAAAACAAGAAAGCAGTTTCAGGGCTGCACCTTTACCTTTTCGACCAAATACCTTGTAACTTTTTATTTTTATTCTGAAGCAAATAGATGTTTGTTTACCTCGGCCAATTTCACAGTCTCAAGGCTAATTTTAGTTTGAAAATCAGCCTCGGGAAGTCTGACCAATTTCTCTATTAAGTGGATGTGTGTGAAGGACCTGGAGTGCCAAGATAAACCCCGTGTGTAATGGTAACGACCTGTTTTTTTTGGATAGAGCACCCTTGTTAACCTGGGCATCCGAGCACTTGACATTTTATCACCACATTTGAAAGGGGCACCCCCAGAGGCAGCCGTCCCAATGTGCACAAGGTGACTTTAACATCTGGCCTGCAAGCGGCATTAGCATGCAAGTAGCGGAGAATTATTTTTTCCCTTTAGTCCCAATTCAGTAACTTGTGGTCAAGTTTTTTTTTGGAAATGTGGACGCCAAGCCCGGTAGTGGCCTCCTCATTTCGCACGACTACAAGGGACACACAGTCTGTTCTGCTATATAAACGTGTAGTTTTCATAACGCGAATTGGATTTAACGCGATTAAGTGCACACAACTAGGTCGCGCAAGTATAAATAAGCGGCCGTACGCCCGCCTCGGTGTACGATCGCGCAAGGCGGGATGCTGCTGTATACTTCTCGATGCTACCCACTCCCCTTGGTCTTTGTTCATCCTGCGTATGCGCATGGCACGGTGTTATCGCAGACGATGCTTCACCCTACTTCATATTTCTTATAACGCGATTTTTTCCATAATGCGATGTTCTTCAGTAACGCAACTACTGTTGTGTTATAGGGTAAAATAATGGATTTACCATCTCAGCATGAAGCAAGGGTGGCCGCAGAGCTTCAACCACGAACCTCTGCACTAAGCAGCGAACGTGCCATCGTGGGGTCGTGGTCTCACGCCAACACCCTAGAGGTCAATGCCCATTTTGACCCGCTCAGGGTGGTGAGATGTTAACAACCTCGCTGGTATACAGGAGGTCGCGCGTTCGATCTCGACCCTGGCACCTGTATATTTGGAATTTGCGTCTATCTCCCTGTGGTCGTGTGGATTTTCCTCTGAGTCCTCCAGTTTCCCCCCCTCCTCATTTATAATCAACGTCACGCGTTTAGATGATTTGGCTGCTATACATTTCCACATAAGCCATTTTGTTGAGCTATCGTTTGTGACCAGGTCGCTTCTGAAAAATAGCTATATAGCTCAGTGGGACTTACCTGGTAAAATAAAAAATAGTTTCGTTTTAGACCCGTGTTACAACATTGTACAATGTGCGACTAATTGACTGAAATTGTATAGAGTGGTGGTGGTTATGATGATGATGATTTTGCTACTGTTAATGAAGCTGCGTCTGCTGCTAATGATGATGACAGACACTTAATTCGATACTCATGCAATTGTTGATCACGCATGCACGCACAATTACAGTCTCACATCGGCACAGATGCACACTAATTGGCTCACCTCACATGCACACAGTGGAGCGCATACTATAAAAATCAGGGCACCAACACACAAACAAATACAAATCTCCCCTATGTAGTCTACATTGGACGTTGGGGCAAGTTCCGATAGCAAGCACCTATGAATGTTTGCACGGCACATGAGGGGGTGGGTAGCCACCTTTACTTCCCCATAGTCTAAGTTTACACCCAGAATCAGGTAATCACGAGGCTGAGTCAACCTAGGGGAGGACAAACACCAGTTCGGATAATCGTCACCGAGGTTGATCGCGAGAGGGAATCGAACTTGGGTCACTGGTTTAGTAGGTGCAGTGGGCTAACCACTACACCACTCCTCCCCAACACACGGGTACACACACTTGATACAAAAACAACGCAGCACCAAAGCACTGTGTTCTTTTTTCAATACATGCACAAGAGCCAGGACATTGATGCAAACCGAATTATACAAATCAAAGAATGTGGCCTTCAGTATTTATTTGAAAACTTGAATACACACTCATTGTATCAGAAGCCCTGTGTGGTCATTTAGGCCAATTTGTAACTGAATATCGCTTAAATGCTCCTAAATTGCGCACGTTTTTCGCGAGGGAATGCTGTATAGTGACACAGGTTCAATTCCTGAACATGCACATCATCGGTGGCAATTATTATTCGAGTCTGGCATGTGCCTCATCGAGGTGAACTTGCCCTGACAGCCTGCATGTTGTACTTGCTGTGGTCTTTCAAAGGTCTGCATATGCAGCAAAGCTGTCCTGAATAATAATAACAATAGCTGCTCGCTCATTGGCCACAGCGATAAGAAGCTGCCAGCAGGTGTAGCGGTAATGAGTTCAGTTCTTGAGTAAGCTCCAAAGACTTGGAGAGAAAGTAAAAAAAAAATATGGCTCCTGGAGCAGCATAGTGAATGAAACGTCAGACATCGTGCTTAACAATACACGGTACAACCCCAAAAACCACAATAGGATACAGTCGATGTATACTGAAATCTACTAAAATTGCAATTAAATACTATAGAATTTGAGATATTCTCGATAATACATGTGAAGTATTGGAAAATGACGGCAGGAAACTCCTTGGCGGGAACACACTTCTTTTATTAAATCTTGACTCGTAACAATACAACGCGTGGCCTCTCTTCTTCACAATGCGCTTCTCTTGACTCTGGATTCTGTGCTGCCGGCTCTCTGTGCCTCGTGTAGACTCCGCGCCTCGGCTACACTCCTCTCTCGCCTCGTGTAGACTCTGCGCCTCTGCTACACTCTCCACTCGCCTCGTGTAGACCTTGCATCTCTCTCTCTGGCTACACCATATGCATACTCGGCTCGTGTAGACCTTCCTCTCTCGCTGGCTACACCGTATGCATACTCGGCTCGTGTAGACCGTTCTCTCTCGCTGGCTACACACTATACATTACTCAGCTCGTGTAGACCGTTCTCTCTCGCTGGCTACACACTATACATTACTCAGCTCGTGTAGACCGTTCTCTCTCGCTGGCTACACACTATACATTACTCAGCTCGTGTAGACCGTTCTCTCTCGCTGGCTACACACTTATACCTTACTCTCCTCTACTCTCCATTACTCTCCTCTCCGGGCTCTATCTCTGCACCTTCGTCTTCATTCTTAGATGGTTCCACTTCCCCCCCTGCTCCTCTGTGCATCACCTTATATACCCCTTCTTCCCGGGAGACGGAGCGGATGCGGACCTCAACGTCGGCACCGCTCCTCAGTTACCCAATCCCCACGCGCTATCCCTACGATCCGGTTCCGCTCAGCGCGTGTTTCCACTCCCCGACCAATCACACCGCGCTGCTACCCGATCACTCCCTCTGGGCGCGTCACCGGCACACAGCCAATCAGCAGCACTACCCCCACCCGCGCACTGACGCCTGCTCCTCCCCGTCAGCGCGCGTCACCACACACACACCCGTACATACGCGCTGGCACCCGACATATACACCCAGCGCGTATCACCACTACATCACCCCCTCCCACATAGCTCGCAGCCGGCCCGGCTGCTAACAACAACCAACCGCGACGACAAAACGACAACCAACATAAAAAAAAAACCCCGAAACCCCCCGAGTGTGCCCCGTAACATAACACAACACCAACAACAACAAGAATAACTATGTACAGATTGACAATGAACCCGAAAAGTCAACAATAACACGATACGAGCAAATTCGAAACGAACGCGCCCCACGTCCCTGCGACTACACGCAGTGACGAGGCGCTCCAACTGCCCCGACTCCTCACGAGGCAGGTCATGCAAAGTAGCACGACCTGGCGCGAGTCCGTCTGGCTGGTCCATCGTATGGGGCGGGACACTGACGACCGTCCGGCGGTTCCGGCTGCTCCAGACGGCGCGGAACGGGCCTGAAAGGGCCGGCCCCGCCGCGGAGATCCGGCCGCCGGTGATCGGCAGCTGTCAGTTCCGAGACACCTGGGAGCAGATCAGGCGAAAATACGTGTGGATCAGGCAGAGACATTTCCCCCTCTGGGTCGCCGGTCACGTCACACGCCCGGCCATCACGACACAAGGGGAGGCCATATGGAGGCGAGAACGGTTTCAGTCGGGAGGGGTGAACGTACCACCGGCGCTTTCCCCACTTTATCTGAACGCACTGGGGCCGTGCAACGCGCACGACCTCCACGGGTCCCCTCCACGGTCTCAACAATTTAGGCGACGTAGCCAAGGGTGCCTGAGGGCAATGCAGCCAGGCCCTGTCACCTGGTTTCCATTCGTGCATGGACACCTTCCGTGCCCGCAACCGTTCATTAGCAATTTGGCGAGCCCGCGAATTAAGCCGCGCGGCCTCCCTCGCCTCTGTCAGCTTGTGAATATTAAACTTAATATGTTCTGCCAAATTAGAATTAGTTCGTGGAGCGGACAGGCCAAGTTGCGTTTCTATTGGCGGGTCAGCTTCCCGACCGTACATCAAATAGAATGGGGAAAACCCCGTAGCTGCATGGGGGGCCATTCTATACGCGGCAAGGACTCCCGGGACCTGCAGGTCCCAATCTACATGTGCCTCGCACACCTGCTGGCACAGCATGGAAGTCAAGGTTTTGTGGAGTCTCTCCACCATCCCGTCAGTCTGCGGGTGGTACGGGGAGGTACGCACCTTCTTGGTACCCAACAGATCGCACACCTCTTGCAACAATTTACTCGAAAAATTTTTACCTTGGTCGGTCAGCAGGCGTTCGGGAGCCCCCTTGTCCAGGACATAGCCCTGGACGAAGGCATCCGTCACAGCCGCTGCCGACTGGTTAGCGAGAGGCCACGCCATAGGCCATCGGGTAAAGTATTCGACCCCCACTAACAAATATTTATTCCCTCTCGGCGTGACTGGGAAGGGCCCCAAAATATCGAGTGCAACGAGCTCGTTGGTACGCGAGACCTGAATAGATTGCAGCGGTGGATTAGCTGCCACGGCCGGTGGTTTACGCCTGGCGCACTCAACGCACCCCTTCAGAATATGCACCACATCACTTCCCATTCCCGGCCAGTAATAGTCACGCTGAAGCAGGGCAAGCGTCTTGTTAACTCCCAAGTGCAAGAGGCGTTCGTGTGCCGCCAAGACAACCCTCCCCCTCACAGCGGAAGGCACCACGAGTGCGTTCCGCCGGGACAAACTGTCCCATTTCAATAACACGCCCCGCTCAAGTACATAGGAGCCGGTACGCTCCTGGTCCCCCTCGGGACCCCCAACCTTGCGGCGCAATGCTAGCAGCGAGCTGTCCGCCATCTGGAGGCGGCCCCATTCGCTGAGCGACAGCGAGAGCAGCGAGTCCCGACCCTGAGAGGCAGTGGAATCATCCCCGATCGGTGCGCCCGCTGTCGCAGCCAGTGCCCCCATCTCCCCCGCAAGCGTCGGTTTACAGCGCGCCGATCCCGACAAACACGCGCATTCATCACAAGGCAACAACCCCGACAAGCAATCGGCATTCGTGTGTCGCAACCCCTTACGGTACGTAGTCGTAAACTGATAGTCCTGGAGGACTTCCAACCAACGCGACAACTGGCCCGAGGGCTGGGCGACCCTCAATGAATACTGTAGCGCCGCGTGGTCCGTTCGGACTGTAAAGTGACGACCATAAAGATATGGCCTAAACTGCTGCACAAAAAAAACAATGGCAAGCAGCTCGCGACGGGTGACACAGTAGCGCTGCTCCGCCGGTGACAACACCCTACTACCGTAGGCGACAACTCTTTCGACACCCCCAACGACTTGGGATAGCACCCCCCCAATGCCCGTGTTGCTAGCATCCGTGTCCAGCAAAAAGGGACTGGCAAAATCGGGATAACACAAGGGTGGGGCACCCACCAAGGCGTCCCGGAGGGAGCGAAACGCGGCCTCCTCCTCCGGTCCCCATTTGAACTTCACTCCCTTCGCCGTTAGAGCGTGCAAGGGTTTTGCAATAGTGGCGAAGTGCTCAACGAACCGCCGATAATAAGAAGCAAACCCGATGAAACTACGCACGTCGGAAACGGACGTAGGTGTCGGCCACGAACCGACACAATCCGTCTTCGCGGGATCGGTGGAGATCCCCGAAGAATCGACAATGTGACCCAAGTATCTAACGGACCTACGAAGGAGGTGACATTTGGCCGGTTTAAATTTCAACTTAGCCGATCGCATTCGCAAGAACACCCCTCTCAATCGCCGGAGGTGTTCCTCAAACGTTTTACTGAAAACAATGACATCGTCCATATAAATCAAGCATGTATCCCACTGCAAGCCCGACAAAACCAGCTCCATAAGTCGCTGAAACGTCGCTGGAGAGGAGTGAAGCCCCATGGGTAACCGGTTAAACTGGAACAGCCCCCCTGGAGTCCGAAATGCTGTCTTAGGTTTCGACTCTTCGTCGAGCGGCAACTGCCAAAACCCCGATAACAAATCAAGAGTCGAAAAATATCGCGCACCAGACAATGCATCGAGGGACTCATCCATCCTGGGGAGCGGATACGCGTCAGCCACAGAGATCTTATTCAGGCAACGGAAATCAACGCAGAATCGCAGGGACCCGTCCTGCTTCTTAACCAGCACAATAGGCGCTCCCCACGGGCTAGAGGAGGGCGAAATAATATCGGCTTCTAGCATATCGTTAACAGCCGACTGAACATGTTCCTTCTCCACGGGACTCAGTCGGAAGGGATTTAGCCTGACCGGCGCCGCATCGCCCGTTTCAATGTGATGGTGCAACAAATCCGTGCACCCAATGTCATACTTATGTTTACTGAATACATCAGAGAATTCAATGAGCAACTCGCGCAGTGCACCCAACTGCGCCGCCGACAAATCGTCCGAGGCGGCACATAACGAATGGACCCACTCAAGGTCTTCCCTTGGCTCAACGTTCCGCGCGGGGCTCGAGCCCACCTGCGCAACCAACCCATCATCCCCAGGGACCTGCGCCGCGTGAGCCAGCACGGTGCCCTGCGGAATGACAGCTGGTCGCGACCCCGCGTTCAAAACCATCACAAACGGATCCCTGTCAGCCCGCACCAAAGTGTGAGCCACCGATAAATCAAGACCCCCGACAGCCTTGTTAGAAGGACCCAAAAGCATACTCTGTCCCGAAGCCTCCCTCACCCATGGTTTCCGCAACCGGAGGGGAATCAACATCTGTGAACCCGGGGGCACTTGCACTGTCTGCGTCGCCACCGCTTGTATCGTAGCGCACGCCGTCCGAATGTCAGTAGGGCCCGTCAAAAATGAAATCCGGCGACCCGATGGCAGTTCAATGCATCGTTGATCGATAAGAATTTTAATGGGCATTTTAGCCAAAAAGTCAGTGCCCAAAAGACACGGAACTGCCAAAGAAGACGAAACGAAAACGGGTCCCGACAATTTGATATCTCCAATGCAAATGGACGCCCTAACCTGACCGATAATGCCCAACGATCCCCCATTAGCGGCGTAAAATGGCACATCCACTGGAAGCAGCGGACGACATTGGACCGGAAGAATATTATAAATGAGGTCCGATATAATAGTTGCCGATGCCCCCGTGTCCACTAACACCCTAATCTCAACCCCATCAATAGATCCCGTAACAACGGACGAACCCGCCGAAGCAGCCACAATTCTATGCCCCAATTCCGCCCATTCAATGTCTCCCTGGTCCCGGCCGAACCCCCCTCGCCGAACCGAATCCCCGAACCTTAACCGGCCCTCCTCCGCCGCAACGCGGCGTCCCATGTGTGCCGAATAAACAGGCCGAGCGTGTGAGGTGCCGCGACTTGCCGGGGATTGTAGAGATGACTTGGGCTCTCGGTCGTCGTCCAGCCGAGCTCCCATGGCGCGCTGCCGCGGAGCGCGGCACCCGGACGCCACGTGGCCCCGGAGGCCGCAGTTATAGCACGTGACGAGGGTCGGAGTAGATCTTGGTTGCTCCGACTTTCGGCCCGATCGCAGAGGCGACCGGGCCCCCGGCCTCCAGTCCCCTGGTCGTCCCGTGGCGAACGCCTCCTCTCGTGGGCTGACGACTTGGGGTTCGGCGACCACCAAACCCGGGGCTGCGACGACAGCAGCGTTGCAACCAACGCCTTGCTTCCGTTGTAGGGCCTCGTGCGCTTGAATACTCGTGGCGACTCTCAAAGAAGAAATATCAATCTCGTCAGCTGTGTTGATAGGGACCCCCAGGTCCTGCGCCAACTTGAGCAGCTGCTCCAAAACCATCGCGTCTTGGCCCTCCTCGTCCATCCGAGGGAACGCAGCATCAGCAAGAGCCAGCAACGCCGTGCGATAGGCCAGCGCGGTCTCCGTGGCCGCTTTCCGTCTTGCGTAGAACTGATGGCGGCACGTAGAGGGAGGCCCGTAGACCCTGGCCAACAACCCCAGCGCATCCTTCAGCGTGGAGCGGTCCGACTTCCGTGCAGCCCTGAAGGCCGCGAGCGCATCGTCGTCCAGCATGGCGGGCAATGCCCGCAGCGCCGTAGCATCGGACCACGCTGACATCTCTTGATGGGCCAAAAACCTTCGCTGAAATTGGCCCCAGTCTCCGCCTTCCGCCTTGAAGGCTGACAACGTGGGCAGGCGCTGCTGAAAAATGAAGTCATCCGCCTCGTGGTTCCTCTCCGCCTGTCCGTCGGTGTCTAAGATGGCGGCTCCAGCAGCAGACGTAAGATGGCGGACCCCCTCGCGCGCTGATGACGTCGATGCGCGCGCTTGGGAACCCACCACCACGTGGCGCTCGCCGTTCCCGCCAAAAGTAGGCCCAGGCGCAATGGCGGGAATCCCCCATTCGTTTTGGCGGGAATCTGCGGGGCGACCTTGTAAAATGTCCCCCACCGTCCCCGCTCCTCCCGACGAGCTGATCTCCGCCAAGATGGACGCGGCGGCGAGCAGCAGCTCCGCCAGTCGGGAGTGCGCCTCACGAAGCCCGGCGTCTGTCCCCGGTCGCTCGGCCGGCGCCGTCGACGGACCCTGCAGCGTGGGCAAGTCCTCTTCCTCACCCCCCGCCACCAGCGGCCCCGAGTCGTCCAGGTCTTCCTCGCGGTCAATCCCGTGGGTCCTACGGGTCTTCCTCGTCTCCATACTTGGAAGCCCGTTTCACTTCTGACGCCAGATGAAGTATTGGAAAATGACGGCAGGAAACTCCTTGGCGGGAACACACTTCTTTTATTAAATCTTGACTCGTAACAATACAACGCGTGGCCTCTCTTCTTCACAATGCGCTTCTCTTGACTCTGGATTCTGTGCTGCCGGCTCTCTGTGCCTCGTGTAGACTCCGCGCCTCGGCTACACTCCTCTCTCGCCTCGTGTAGACTCTGCGCCTCTGCTACACTCTCCACTCGCCTCGTGTAGACCTTGCATCTCTCTCTCTGGCTACACCATATGCATACTCGGCTCGTGTAGACCTTCCTCTCTCGCTGGCTACACCGTATGCATACTCGGCTCGTGTAGACCGTTCTCTCTCGCTGGCTACACACTATACATTACTCAGCTCGTGTAGACCGTTCTCTCTCGCTGGCTACACACTATACATTACTCAGCTCGTGTAGACCGTTCTCTCTCGCTGGCTACACACTATACATTACTCAGCTCGTGTAGACCGTTCTCTCTCGCTGGCTACACACTTATACCTTACTCTCCTCTACTCTCCATTACTCTCCTCTCCGGGCTCTATCTCTGCACCTTCGTCTTCATTCTTAGATGGTTCCACTTCCCCCCCCTGCTCCTCTGTGCATCACCTTATATACCCCTTCTTCCCGGGAGACGGAGCGGATGCGGACCTCAACGTCGGCACCGCTCCTCAGTTACCCAATCCCCACGCGCTATCCCTACGATCCGGTTCCGCTCAGCGCGTGTTTCCACTCCCCGACCAATCACACCGCGCTGCTACCCGATCACTCCCTCTGGGCGCGTCACCGGCACACAGCCAATCAGCAGCACTACCCCCACCCGCGCACTGACGCCTGCTCCTCCCCGTCAGCGCGCGTCACCACACACACACCCGTACATACGCGCTGGCACCCGACATATACACCCAGCGCGTATCACCACTACACATGTTATATTCATGTCCTGGGGCTTAAACAAAGTCTTGAAGCACAAACCATTACGTTACAAACTCATTACTTATTCATCAGTGCGAGTCTGCCATTCACTTCTGTAAAAGCAGACGTTGGCATAAGTGATGTCACGTGCACCACGAGAAATGAACAGATGGCAGGATCCATGTGCTTGGCGAGATTCAGGATGTCATCCGTGCATCATGTTACGACTATTAATTAGGCAAGTGTATACTGCATTTCACTTACGTACCTACCTGTATGGGTCCTGTACCTAGCTGAAGGTTAGGATGTGGATTTTTTTTTTCAACGCAAATGTCTAAGAGTCAGTGAGTCAAGTTACCTCCCTCGCCTGGGTTGCAGGAGGTGGTAGGTTCGATCCCAACCCCGACGCCTGTACATTTGGCTTTTATGTGGCCGTGTCTGTAGTTGCGTGGATTTTTAAATCCTTTATATTAAGTTCGCTTGCTTGCTTACGACCGTGCAAATCTTTCGGTCGTTTTTTAATCCACTTCCCGTGATCCAATCGAGCTGACATTTTCCACACAGACTCGTTGTGCGTGACAATTAATGTTCGTGAAAACAAATTTCCAAAATTTTTCACTTTTTAGGACAAAATATTATATTTAATTACCAATTGCTTAATGGTGCAATGCAATCATCTGACCCATAGGTGGCAGCCATCTCAAGCCAGAGGACGAGAGGACTCTAGCCGCCACGCATATAAAGGATTTATAATGAAAAACTTAGTTTTTACGGGTTATATTATTCTCTGGATCCTCCGCCCCACCCCCATCCACATTTAGAATCAACATCACACCTTTCGAGTATTTGGCTGGTGTAAATATACACGCAGAGAGCTGCTTCGTCGAGCTATCGTTTGTGATGTCCTGGTCACCTCTGAAAAAGGCGCTACATAGCTCAGTCTGCCTTATCTGGTGAAGTAAAAAAAAACGTGTTTATAGCTTAAAAGGTAAAGCGAGTGGGAGAAATGTCTTGCGCAGGATTCAATATCGGTCTCGTTCCTCTTGTGGCGATTACATCATCATCAACTTCTTTTATTTTGTTATCGAGTTTGTTCTACTTCAAAATATCCCATCAGTCATCGTCGTACGTAGAGGAGACCGATCTGCAAATTGGCCAGTATATCGTAGCCCAGCAAGTAGACTGCCGTTGCATCTTATTCTATCACGTCAGTTTTTCTTTGGAGCCTGAAGTTTTCTCGCACAAACAAAATGTGTGGGTTTTTTTTGGGAAACTGGCCAAACATTTCAATGCAGTAACCGTATGTGCTGTGCGGCTTTGTGTGGTTAGTGCACTGGGCAATGATTGCACCGCACGAGTGAGAAGAATAACGACCATGGGTCATGTGGTTTGAGCTTTCATCTCCTCCTCCAACACACACACCCACTTGTCTTCTCTGGGTACTCCAGCAAACAAAACGACGCGAATTGGCTCAACACTCCAAGGCTCTTGAATCGGTTAGCCCCCCCCCCCCCACAATATTTGCAGGAAGCGATCCATGTACAATTCTCCAACAAGATTCCCAGAGATCTTAGGATCGCCTTCTCGGTGCCGTTACTCTGTCCCTGGCGGTGTCATCGGTTCTGCCAGTGCAGCTCCCCAGACTGTGGAACGCTTTCGCCGTTGGTAACCAGGCAAGCAAGAGTCGCTGGAGTCTGCGACCAGGTCGCTTCTGAGATAGAAGAGGTAGAAAGTTCAGTGGGACTTACCTGGTAAAATTAAAAGTTTATCTTCTTGGTTCTTTCGGTAAAGTCACGTATAATGGAAAAAAAAAATCTATTCTACGTGACTTACCGAAAGAACTAAGAAGATGAATCCCTGCAGTCACGAAAGCTTTAAATCGAAATTTAAAATAGTTAGTTATAGACCTGTGTTACAACATTGTACAATGTGCGATTCATTGATTTTATAGAGTGGTGGTGGTTACGACGATAATGATGATTTTGCTACTGCTAATGATGCTGCGTTTGCTGCTAACGATGATGACCGGCACTTAATTCTATACTCATGCAATTGTTAACCACGCATGCACGCACAATTACAGTCTCACATCGGCACAGATGCACACTAATTGGCTCACCTCGCATGCACACAGTGGAACGCATACTATGAAAATCACAGAGCACCAACACACAAATTATTACACACACACACACGACTCTCCTCCAATTCCGCGCGTCAAAAACTTCCAAAAGCTTTGCATCTTCCAGGCACACGTCACCTCGCCGCCAGATGTAGATCTTAGTTATGAATGTCCTCAATCCGCCACCGACGTGTTTCGTTAGATCTTATTTGATAATAAAAAACCGATCATATGCGCGTCTGTACGTGAATAGTATTGCCTTGTAGAGGGGAGTAGTGGCACAGTGGTTAGGGCACCGGCCTCTTAGCCCGGTGACACAGACTTCTGATTCCCCGCGAGTAATCTCTGAACCGTTCTTGGGCACCTCCCCACCTCCACAAACCCGCACGGACCAGGGTGGTGAAATATGGACGAACCCCCATGACGGACATGGCGTTGGGGAGGACTTTGTGCAACATTGGACTGGCAAAGGCGCTGAAAAGAACTATCATTACGATAATCAAATACGGTTAATAATTTAAACATATTCGTTGTTTATAGCAGTCCTTCCTAACAACAAGCTTACGCTTCAAATACCATCTGTTTCTTTCGGCATTTTGGAATGGAGCAGACACGCAAATAATGCACTCGTTCCTTAAAACAAATCTATAAATGGTAATGATGCTCATATATTCCATGAGCCGATTCAAGCCTGCATGGACATGATGTGGCACATGTCCTCATTAGGAATCGACATCACCCCTAATGCATTTCTCACAATGTGACAACTAAGTCTTGTTTACTCTTTTTAAGTCATGCAGTATTGCCAATAGAGAAGATCCTTATCTTCAGGAGAATCGTATAAATGTACGTGGCCAGTAGGCTCGGAAGCATAACACAATTCCAGAGCCACTGAGTTGGCACTGCTGAGATTCAGGGTTCGAGTCAGGGTCGTGGTCACTTGTGATTAAACTTGTCTTTCTAAGTGCAGTGTGGCGACGGCCTCGGCCCAGTGAAGAACCATTTTTCACCGAATTGACCACTCATTTCAAAAACATTCTTCATCTCAAAATCAACACAACAAAATCGTGCGTGTAAAACATGATTATTTATGAGATGCAACCATTAACATAATTTAATTAAGGTGACATAGCAAACATACCCTAAGAGAAGATCGGCATTGCAATTCGTGAATCTAATTGCGTCTCCACGGGAGTGACAATTCATCACGCCTGCCAATCACCAACAAAATGCACGAAGAACATCATATCCAATTTGGTTATCGATTTAATTTGCACATTCCAGCTCTCGGCAGTCGCGGATGGAGTTAATGCTCTCCGCAGGGCATACAAAGGGGTAAAGGCTTTTCATGTGATACAGAGACTCTTTTGGAAGGGACTATTCCAGGAGCTATGATGTAATTGTCTATGATCGCTCTGACGCACAGTAGTGCACTGCCAGCTGCGAGCGATCCGAACCGTAATTATGCTTCTCACGACCCCCATACGACAGCAACTGCGGAGAAACAAATTTAAAAAAACACATCGTTAATTAAATGATAACGTGGTGTCTGAATAAATAAAAGCACTCTGTAGGAAAAATACAATTCTTACTCAAAAAAAACACATTCAAATGACTTCCATTTAAATTGATATATAAAACTTAGGGCTTCCGCAGATTTCTACCTGTGCTCGCCGAAAGCCCTTGTTAGCAAAAAGTGGACACTTTGTCCTCCTGCAATTCCTGATCATTACTCGTGACCCTCGGTGCCCCAGTCTTAATTAAGCGAAATCTATGTGCGCTTTTAAGCACCGGATTAAATGGGGAGAAGATTCTTGTCCGGTGTGAAATTACCAAAGTGGCGGGTGTATAGGTATCTTGCCTAATGTGCTTATTACGATTGTTGGGAAACATTAAATGTAATATGGTATATCATAACTAAATCAGTTTAAAACACGTACACTTTCGCGACCAACGTTATCCATGAGGTTTTTTTGGGTGAGATTGCATAAATAATAAATTCTGCCTATCGACCGATGAGGTTGGTTTAATTACCGGCGAAACGTCGCACCAACTATAAATGTTGTGGATTTACTCGCCAACACACCAGTCCGGTGTGCTGAAATAATAACGAATTGACATGTTTTTTTTACGTCACAACCCTCACTAATTAGCTGTATCGGGTGGTGGCGGGTTTAACACCACATTTATATTTACGCGATCCAACCCCAAAAAAAAAACGTGCAGTTATAAATACATCTATTCGTGCAGTGCGTGTCCATGTGTGTGTGCGTGTGTGACAGAGATGGCGCAGTGGGTCATGGGGGACAGCGATCGTGCAGCGGTTAGCGCGCTGCACTACGAACCCGGCGACCCGAGTTCGATTCCCGCTGAGCCGGTTGTGGGTCTCGCCTAGGTCAACTCGATGAGTACCTCGTGCGGTGTGTAAACATCGCCACCCGTGAGATAAATGATGCTGCCCCCCCCCCACCCCGTGTGCCGTGCTGGCCTTCATTTGGTGCTCGCTAACAGCACTTGTCCCTACAGTGTGTTGAGGCTATATGGGGGTTCTTTACCTTTGTCTTGTAGTGGGTCATGCACCGCACCACGATTCCATCCACCTGGGATTGATCGCTCACCACAGCCAACATCAGCGGTGAGTGATAACTGAACTAATCCTGGACCTCCTCGAGGTCAGCTCATGTGGTGCATGAACACCATCAGCTGGCCACATTACCTCCCCTCATGGCTTAATGTCCTCAATAGGTGCTCGCCAACAGCACCCGCTTCACTCTGTACGTCCGCCAGCCAAGGGAGTGAATGCTCCCGAGAGGAGGTTCACCGCGGAGACGGAGCGTCGAAATCGTTGCTCGCGTGAAGCTGCTCCGTGCATCGTTACACCGCAGCACCATGTGGGGTGGCGACGGCTTGACGATGACCCACGGAGACGGCGCGTGTTGATTGTACACACACACACAGACCTCACCCAGTTTGCTTCAACGTCTGGGCAGGCTTGCTCGTGCACGAGCTGTTCGGGGAACAAAATGTTCACTCGCTCACCGATGATTAATGCGGGGGGGGGGGGGTTTCCCTTGCCTCGACACGGCAGGGCAATTTCACACCGCCACCCTTCCCGTGGCAGAAGCGCGACAGCGCGGACGGAAGAACGCCTACGATGTCCTGCGCCCAAGGCGCACGACACTGCATCCGATGGCGTATGACACCCGGTTGCTTTGACAACCGTTTAAGATGCATCAATCGCCAATGATGTCAGCCTCAGCTGGAGGTCACCCGCAGTCACTGGGTTCACAGCACAGTGTGCTAATCGCTGCGCCACCACTCCTTCGCCTGTTACTCATTATGAAGAGCGTCATTAGAGTACCCCTAACTTGGCATGTATCGGTCGTTTCAGTCGCCATGATGATTTGGGGAATTATAATGTAGTGGTGGCGACAGCAGCTTGGGTTAATGCGAGGACGGCGGCAAACAAATGGGCACAGATGACGATACGGAGCCTCCTGTTCCATCAGTGCTGTTCCAACTGAGGTTATACCAAAAGCGTATGCTAATATTAGGAAAGTAACTGGATCTAACAATGAAGAGTGGTCAGTAATAATGCCCTTATACAGTATTACATAGGAGTCCCACCAGGTCTCAAGACTTTCAGGAGGGTTCTATTTTGAAAGTTCCATTAATGAACATTGTGGCTTCATGTGGGAGGAAGCCAGGAGGCATCTGGGGAAATACCCAAGCATATACAAGGGAACACTTACAGCTCTACGTGGACAGAATCAATCCAGAGATCGATGAAACTGACTGGATCATCTATGCACCAAAACCCATCGCTGTCGAGCAATCTTCATGTCACATCGGAGCCAAAGCCTACAAGCACCAACCAGGCACAACCTCCTTTGCATTCGAAATCCGATGAGTGGCCAGCACAGGGAAGATGTATTCTTGTGTTCGCCTACAGTAAGCTACCTTGCGTTTGGGCAATACAAGGTTTTACTTATTGGGCAATGCCAGGATTATGCGAGACTTGTTTAGATATACAGTAAAACCTTGGATTGCGAGTAACTTGGTCTGCGAGTGTTTTGCAAGACGAGCAATTTTTTTAAAATAAATATTAATTTGATAAACGAGCGAGGTCTTGCAATACGAGTAGTACGTGTCTATGCTTTGTCTGCCGAGCGTCACGTGATCACAACTGATATACGAGTGTTTTGATATACGAGTGCTTTGGATTACAAGCACGTTTCCGGAACGAATTATGCTCGCAATCCAAGGTTTTACTGTATAACACTACCTTGAAGGGATCGTTGCCGTTACCAGGTTGGAGCGATTCCAAGCCGAGTGAATGTCAGAGCGAGGCAACCCCTAGCTCTCCTGGCGGGCGCCACTGGCATTTTTATTGCCATTTACTTAAAATTGAAAAATTGCAACTGGTAGCCGCGGCGTTCACTTTAGTTTTCCCCGGCTCTCAGTCACTGTTCATCATTATCATTGGTCATGGTCAATCCACTGCTAGATGAAGGCCTCCCCAAGCGTGCCACCACCTCCTCGCCATCCTCCTGAGATGCATTAAACTCATCTCGCACCGGCATATGAACGGATTACGCTCAATTGATACAATTACTCACCGCCAGGGACATCCTTTGCCATTTCACGCTGTATATGCCGCTAACATATTTCTACTCATAATTCGCTATGTAGTTTGCCGTTTAAATTCGCTTATATGCAACTTTTTAGTCGGATGTGGCACAGCATTGTACACGTGTACCGTGTGCTTCTCGCGAGGCAGACATCTCGTGCAGTTTCGCTTTATGCCCCCCTAGTTTGTAACGCATCTACTACAACCACCGCATGAAGCGAAGGCAACCTGGACAGGGTTCAGACTCACTCACCCCACGACCGATCACCCCACCACCGCTCACCACCCTTACAATCACATTAGGGTAGTGATAGCCCTAACACACGGCTTCACCAACCTAGCGATTCACTACACATCTTCCCCGCCACCAAATCGACAGGGTCAAAAGGGGAAGTGTGCAGCAGCTCACCGTGTTTCTTGCTGCTCCTCAACCTTTGCTTTCAGGACCTTGACTGGGGCCTCACCAATGTCCCGTCTCCAATGGCTGCATTGCTCGCTCCTGGTTCTTGGGAGTCTTGACATCACGCTCGGGTCTCCGATCCAGCATCATGCCTCTAACACCGAGGCAGCAGGGACGTGTTCTATGTCCAGGTCTACTCGTGGGTAAGGCTGCCACTGGTGCAGTCTGGGAATTGGCATCCGCTGTTTTTGGGTGGCAGGAATTCACTTGCAGCGAGATCTGGTGCTGGTATGGTGTTGAACTTTACTGCAGTAAACTGAACAGTTTTTTTTTTAATACTGAGGCCTAGGCTGACTGAGAAATATGTCTGTGTTCGATCACTTGAAAAGGTGGCAGCCCTTAATCATTACCAAGTCTGCTGCTTCAGGTTATAGCTGCCTCCTTGTTCTAAGTGGTTCCTTACATACAAACTAAGCAAAGGGGCCTCAATCAGATGTAATTCAATGTACCGCATGCTTCGTTTGTCTATCAATTGGAAATGCACGCTCACGCAAGCCTAACACCGAAAATCTAACGCAAATTTCATCTCTAAATTTCTAAAGCATGCGCACACAGCTCAATTACCATTCACCTTCAATTTACCCTTGTTAAAAGAAAACCAGCAAACATGCCACACTTTTTTTTTATCAGGCAACGTACCTGCTCTCCATCCTGATTCAATTGGTTCTTCCTTCTTCTTGGTTCTTTTGGTAAAGCCGTCCTCAGGTGAAGAACAGGTCTGTCGGGAAGACAGACCTGTTCTTCACCTGAGGACGGCTGCTTGCGTTGTGGCCGAAACGTCGTGAGAATTATTTTATTATGTTTTATTTGTATTATTCTATTATTTCCCTTCTACGTGACTTTACCGAAAGAACCAAGAAGATCATCAATATACTCAATATAATCTCCAATAGGCTGAGCTACTAACAATAAGTCATTATACATTGCACGTCAATGTCGCAAAAAATATTATAATAATCTTTTTTCTTACATCACACGACTATACCCCGTATTATAAACTGCTATAGACAGACCCCAACATTGAATTATACACGCTAAGATACCAGCTAGCAACATCAGCAAAGAAGAGCGTTTTCAATTATCTCACTTAAAAAAGAGGGATGACATTATCATCCTCTCAGCCGACAAGTTCAATGCCACTGTCATCATGGACAAAATAGAATACAACAACAAAATTCAAGAACTACTCAACGATGGCAGCTATACAAAAATAAGAAGAGACCCCACCAACAGCCCCGTCATTAAAACCAACAAAATAATTTCTGATTCAACCGCATTAATTGATCAAACCACACAGTTCTCGTTGAAACCTTCTGCAACCAGGCCACCAATATTATATGGCTTACCAAAGATGCATAAAGAAGATACACCCCTTCGTCCCATTGTCTCTACTCTCTACTATCAACTCCCCCACCTACAAACTGGCTCGATTTTTGTCTGAAATCCTGCGGCCGTTTACTGGAAAAACCACCTCTGCGGTACTAAACTCTACTCACCTGGTATCGACAATCAAGGGTATTTCCCTGTCCCCAGACGACCTGCTTGTTAGTTTTGATGTGGTTTCCTTGTTCACCAAGGTTCCTGTACCTGACACCATCGCAATCATTGAAGACTTGGTTCATCAAGGACTTCATACTGATGTACCCCTCCTGGTGAGACACTGCTTAGCCAACACATACTTCACCTGGAATGGAACTTTCAACAAACAAGCTGAGGGCACCCCAATGGGCTCCCCCCTATCTCCGGTTGTAGCCAACGTTTTTATGGATAAATTTGAGACTGACGCCATCCAGACTGCCACTCTACCCCCGACCTTTTGTCATCTGGCCACATGGCCAGCCGTCTCTAGACCAATTCCTCGACCACATCAATTCCATACACCCCACCATCAGATTCACCATGGAAGTCGAAAAGGATGGCAAGCTACCCTTTTTGGATGTCCTAATTAAAAGGAGATCTGATGGTTCAATGAACCACTCTGTCTACAGGAAAGCTACCCATACGGATGCTTACTTAAAACCGGATTCCCACCACCATCCATCCCAGAAAAAATCCCTCATCAAGACTCTACACCATAGAGCCCAATGCATCTCCGACCAGGAACACATTGCCAGTGAACTCAAGCACGTACAAGATCCAGGTCCGATTCAACACAGTACATAAAATCAGTGATCTGGTCCCATCTGTAAAATATGTGGTTCCAGATATACAGTTCCCGGGCATCTACAAACTAGGTTGCCCTCTGTGGTAGCAGTTACATTGGAGAAACCAAACGACATATCTCGGACCGAATCCGTGAACATAAACCAGACCTGAAACACGGTAGGACCAACACCTCAGCCGTGGCAGACCACTGTTATAATTTAGTGGGTTCACATGACATTGACTTCTCCAAGACGGAAGTTCTCTGCAAGCCATCCGGCTACCATGAGAGATTCGTTCACGAGGCAATCCACATACACAAACACAGAGACAATTTCAACCGAGAAGATAGATTCTGGCACAGCAATCATTGGAAGGACGTGATAAACCATTTCGGGTCTTGATTGATTTTGTTTTACGGTGACTTTCAGACTGCAGTCCATTCGCTGGCATTGCCTCTTAGTACCTTTCACGCGACGGTCAATGGTATGGTTAATAGAAAATTCTATAATAATAAATAGTATAACAGTGTAATGTTTAATACAATGTATAAGGTATCTTCTTGGTTCTTTCGGTAAAGTCACGTAGAAGGGAAGTAATAAAATAATAAAAATTAAACATAATAAAATAATTCTCACGACGTTTCGGCCACAACGCAAGCAGCCGTCCTCAGGTGAAACCAGGTCTGTCGAGGCGACAGCGTCTGAATGAAACAGCACACGTGCTTGGAGCATATATATAAGCTGGGTTGGAAGGGGGGGGGGAAGGGCGTCTTGACAAAATAATTTGCATATCAAGAGGAATTTAGCATATTTATGGGAAATGCAGGTATGTGATTAGTACTACTTATGTCCGTGCATTATGCAGGATTGGCAGCATCTAAGGGAGGAGATATGGGAAATGCAGGTATGTAAATTAGTGCTACTTTGCCCGTGCATTATGCAGGATTAGCAGCATCACAGGGAGGGGATAGGGGTAGCATTAATAAAGGGAAGAAGTGTTAATAGTATGTAGCTGCAGTAACTAAAACCACCACGTAAACAACTAAAGTATAAAGTACATAGTATCATCATTATACAAAATATACTCTACAATAAGCTGAGTTACTAACAGTAAGTAATACATTACAATTCTACGTCGTAAAAAATATAATATGCTTCCATCTAAACTTTATTCTCTTACATCACACGAGTCTACACCGTACTATATACTGCCATAGAGAAACCCAACATTAAATTATATACTGTATTGCTATAAACCACCCTAAACCTCATCCATTGTAATATTACACTATGTATTATTCTACCCACCCTAATGTATATCACACTGCTGTATATTCACTATACAATTACGATATTATATATTACTTTGTACATTGTCTTAAGCATATACATTTTTATACTATTTGTTATTATACATTGGAGCGCTGTCTTTTAGACAGCTCTGTCTTCACCTGAGGACGGCTGCTTGCGTTGTGGCCGAAACGTCGTGAGATTTTTATTTGAATATGTATTATTTTTATTATTTTATTATTTTCCTTCTACGTGACTTTACCGAAAGAACCGAGAAGATGAATCCCTGCAGTCACGAAAGAAGCTTTAAATCGAAATGGTTCTTCCTTACTCCAACCTTCCAAGTGTTATTATTGTTTTACACAGGCATAATATCTTACAGTTTACTCCGCACATTCACCATAACTACATATCTCTCTCTCCTCTTTACGTTTCACAGTTTCCTTTGGGGTTAAATAACAATACTAATAATTTTTCGATTTAAAGCTTTCACGACTGCAGGGATTCATATTCTTGGTTCTTTTGGTAAAGTCATGTAGAAGGGAAATATAATAATAATAATATAATAATATTATTAGAATAATATTATTAGAATATAATAATATTATTTCCCTTCTACGTGACTTTACCGAAAGAACCAAGAATATAAATACTAATAATGTCAACAAATTCACTATGAATTGGGTTTGAACCATGGTTTTCTGCTCCCAAATCAAAAACCCAATCACAAAGACACTACCCAGCTTTGCCAATGCGTGCATCTGCCTTGGGCTTATATTACATCGTGCCACTTGCATACATTGGCTATTTGAGTATCAGGGTGATTAGGATTTGATACTGGTAAGTGGTATTCCGTTGCAGGGCCTTTTACCCAGTGTGTTTTCGGTTTTCCCATAGAATTTTAAGAGTCCAAAACATGAGTTTGGCTTAGGCAGCTCATGGCTCTGAATAAGCACACTGGTTGTGTATATTTTTATTTTTTGAAAAAAAAAAACGCTAAAAAGTCATTAATAGCAGTTAAATTGAAGTGGATGTTTTCGCGGTTGCGCTTTATACCTCGACATCGTGTTTACAGGTTGTAATAAGCTCCCAGCACGTGGAGTAAAACGTCGGACATCGTGCCGGACAGCATGCGACACAATCCCAAAACAATCAGAGAATTATAGCACGTGGTCATTCTCGTCATCAGCCGTGAGCTCGTGGCAGAAATTCCACAATATTTCACAATATTACGGGGCCAATCCTTCCAGAAGAACCACCGTCAACTTCCCACGAAGTGTTAGAAAACTCACTTTATCAACCCTAAAGAGATGATGGGCACAGTCGACCCACGACGGGAATTTAAACTCGCAATCTGAATGGAGCACTCAAACCACACCGCCACGTATTGGCTGTGATATCTGTGGCGGTTTGGCCAGCACAGGTCAAAAGACTAACACCACCCATTCATTACATCTGCGAGTTAATCAATGGACGGGGCAGTTAAGCTTCCCCTGAGTACCGATGTCTCGTGTGACCTTAAAGGCGACAGACACTTTGTTGATAACCCGACTAATTATTCGTGCTCCAGTAACAGGAAAATCTAATTGACACATCACGTAAGCGCGTACATACAGCAAGTGCCTAGTTACCATTGTAATTAGCTACCTCTTATAACATAAATAAACATTAAAGTATCTTCATTTTTCAGCCAGTGGTCGACCAGAACAGACAATGGTGGTTACAATATTGAGACATTGTTGGTTGCAGTACGATTACGTGTCAATACATCATACAAGATAAAAAAACAATGCACATGCATGCCATGCATTGCGTTTGTGTTTAGTGTATACTGTACGTTCGTTGAACCACGACGTTATATATATTTTTTTATACTAAAACATCTATGGCAGCAGGATGGCGAAATAATTTAAACAAATCGACAAATTCCAAACATCGACGTGAAGAATTGTAATAAAAAAAACCCACCAGCAACAACGACAGCAACAACAACAACTTTAGACAGACTACTCAATAATGATTTGGTAAATCTATGCATACTCTTTCGTTCTTTCGGTAAAGTCACGTGGGTGAAAATAAAAAAATACAAATCTAAGATTAAAAATAAATAATAAAATTGAAATAACTAAATTAAATCACGACGTTTCGGGCGCAACACAAGCGTCCGTCATCAGGTGGGGACAACCACAGCGAAAACAGTTGCTGAAGTTTGCCAAAGAGATGACTCTGACAAGGGATTAGATAGCTGGGGGGGGCAGGGTGAGTGTGGGGGCGGGGCGTGGGCTGGAGAGGAGCGGAAAGGCTGATCCTAAAGCTCGACCTACTGCTGTGACACGTTGGGTGGGGGGTTGGGGGACAACTCGGCAGGCTCGAAACCCTGCACGGCAAATTTCCAATTGATGGGAGTGAGCAGGGCTGGGAGTAAAAAACTGGAGATGCGGATATGAATATAAACTATAAGGTAGCTAAGGTTTAACTTGGTTAATAACATCCTTACAATGATTGCTCAATTTGAATCCATCTTCTCGGTTGAAGTTATGTCTATGTTTGTATATCTGGATGGCTTCATGGACAAATCTTTGGTGGTATTCAGACGGCTTGCAGAGCACTTGAGTATCGGAGAGAACAATATCATGAGAGCCCACCGCGTTATAGCAGTGATCAGCAACTGCGGAAGATCCACTTCTGCCATGTTTCAAATCCGCCTTGTGCTCGCGAATGCGGTCCGATATGTGTCGTTTCGTTTCCCCAGTGTAACAATCACCACAAATGCAACTCAGTTTGTAGACTCCAGGGTATTACATGTGTTGTGCCCGAAACGTCGTGATTTAATTTAGTTATTTCTATTTTATTCTTTATATTTATTGTCATCTTTTTTTTTTCACCTACGTGACTTCACCAAAGAACCAAAGAGTATGGATCCTTGCAGTAATGAAAACTTCAAATCTAGAATTAAATCTACGCAATTTTAATATTCTCTTCTGAACAAAACTTCGGGCCACAGAGCATTTGTAGAGGGCTTTTGCCTGTAACATCAGCCAACCTAGCCACATAATTTGTATCGCAAAAAAACAACATACACCCCCCCCTCTCTGTCCCCCCTCGCTCCTCCCCCCCGCTTTATTACCTATATAACCTCTGGCCACGGCAGCTCTCTCGCCCACTGCATTGGCATTGTTGCTGTATTGGCATTGCTGCTGCATTGGCATTGCTGCTGCATTGGCATTGCTGCTGCATTGGCATTGTTGCTGCATTGGCATTGCCGCTTCATTGGCATTGTCGCTGCCTTGGCATTGCTGCTACATTGGAATTGCTGCTGCATTGACATTGCTGCTGCATTGGCATTGCCGCTTCATTGGCATTGTTGCTGCATTGGCATTGCCGCTTCATTGGCATTGTTGCTGCATTGACATTGCTGCTGCATTGGCATTGTTGCTGCATTGACATTGCTGCTGCATTGGCATTGTTGCTGCATTGACATTGCTGCTGCATTGGCATTGTTGCTGCATTGACATTGCTGCTGCATTGGCATTGTTGCTGCATTGACATTGCTGCTGCATTGGCATTGTTGCTGCATTGGCATTGCCGCTTCATTGGCATTGTTGCTGCATTGACATTGCTGCTGCATTGGCATTGTTGCTGCATTGACATTGCTGCTGCATTGGCATTGTTGCTGCATTGACATTGCTGCTGCATTGGCATTGTTGCTGCATTGACATTGCTGCTGCATTGGCATTGTTGCTGCATTGACATTGCCGCTTCATTGGCATTGTTGCTGCATTGACATTGCTGCTGCATTGGCATTGTTGCTGCATTGACATTGCCGCTTCATTGGCATTGTTGCTGCATTGACATTGCTGCTGCATTGGCATTGTCGCTGCATTGACATTGCTGCTGCATTGGCATTGTTGCTGCATTGACATTGCTGCTGCATTGGCATTGTCGCTGCATTGACATTGCTGCTGCATTGGCATTGTTGCTGCATTGACATTGCTGCTGCATTGGCATTGTCGCTGCATTGACATTGCTGCTGCATTGGCATTGTTGCTGCATTGACATTGCTGCTGCATTGGCACTCGTGCCCCGCCCATGCTCCTGGTGCTGCTGATACACTTGCGGGGCTACGCCCATCCCCAGACCTTGATAAACGGTTTGCCTTTAGAGGCTGACTACTTTGCCTGATGACGACCGCTTGTGTTGCGTTCGAAACGTCGTGATTTGTTTTATTTTATTTCTAACTACGTGACTTTACCGAAAGAACCAAAGGGTATACGTAGGTTTACACATTCAAAATAGATGAATGATTAACCTCTCTAAATTGCTCGATGAGATGTGAATATTTTTTGGAAAGTCAACGCCTTTACATTCGCTTCTTCTCTCCTCGCAAGGCCATGGCCCACAGTACAATGCACATCGGTTTAAATGTTCAAATGTATTCATAATTTTGGCGAGGTGTTTTCACTGTTTTTTGTTATTTTTGTAAAGCTTACGTAATGTTTTTATAAGGAACGTAATCCTAAATGTAGTGTTTTGAAAGTATCGTAATCTAATTGCTTGATTAATGTAATTGATTTAAATATATACGTATGAATGTTAATTTAGCTGGTGGTGGAGTGGTGGTGCAGTGATTTGCACACTGAAGCATTGGTCCAGTGACCTGGTTTCAAACCCCAACAACGATTAGTGTAAGTGGCGCGTGACAACTTAACTAGTTGTGAACTCCCGCTTACCAACGGACACTGATCAGCAATCCCTATGGCCAACACAGTGCAGGGAGGCCTTCATCCAGCAGTGGATTGACAGAGATGTACATTGTTAAGTTGATATAACCTCATCAATCACTGCACGACACTATGATTGTAGGATGTGTATCATGGTCTAGGTACATTGGCTGCTGATGTGGTCTGTGGCTGTACACCACTGCCAAAGCAGCATTTTACCTTCTCTGTTTATAAATATGCAATCATAAAAATCACGCTGTAAGAGTTTGATGCAGATACACATACGGCAAAGCATTAAGGGATTTGACGTTACTATGTTATGTAGTCCGCTGTTGAAGCCCACTTGACGTCATTGGCAAACGTGGGCCTTTGGGTGTCATCAGAGCCTGGCTTTAAATAGGGCTCGTTATAACGAGACTTCAGTGGCAGTGCCTGCGGCTCACAATTGAACTAATGTACGTTAAGGAGTTAAAATGATGACCGAGATTTAATTAAATGTGCTGCTTACAGGAATGCTAAAACCAGTTTTGGCTCACTGCCAGGAGACCCCATCAAACGCTGGCCTTGTCAGTCTATTGTCCAAAGAACCCATAGACCCAGGCAATCTTTTGAATACATCTAACATCGGTGTAGTCAGTCTATTGTCTAGAGACCCCCATCAGAGACCCGTACATTAGTCTATTGTCTATAGACCCCATCAAACAGTGGTCCGCAAGTCTATTGTCTAAAGACCCCAGAGACCAGTCTGTCAGTCTATTGTCTGTCGAATGCATCGAGCACAGCTCTTGGCAGTCCAGTCTGTTGTCTAAAGACCCCATCAGAGACCGGCCTGTCAGTCGAATGCATTACCGTTGACGGAGCAGCGTTCTCTTTGGCAGCTAGCACTGTCTGGAATGCACCACAATTGCAAATAACGTCGGATCAGCTCCCTTTACATTTTGACATGGCACTTTAAAACTCTGGCTTCGCTGCAGCTGCTGCTGCTCCCGCCTGTGGCTGCTGTCTGCGAGACTCTTTATGACGTTCAGCGCTGCGTGGTGCTGTTTGCATGCGTGACTCTGGGTGGCATCAAACTGTTGGTCTCGTTGTGATCGTTCTCTGGGCCTTTGCCGATGTCGGGTGTTTTGGTGTTTGCGGTCGCCAGGCTTGTTCGTGTTGCGTTCACTTCCATACCCTCCGTACCGAGATGTTGGTTACCTCGCCTGGTATACAGGAGGTCGTGGGTGGTTCGATCCCGACCTTGACGCCTGCTGTGTATTTGGAGTTTGCGTGTCGATCTCTCCCCCGTGGTCGTATGGATTTTTCTCCGGGTCCTCCGGCTTTTTGCCTCCACGTTTGGAATCAACATCACGCGTTTGTAAAAAAAAACATGTCCACACGATAAGTAACTTAGTTGAGCGATCATTTGTGGCCGGGTCACTTCTGAAAAAGAGCTGTATAGCTCAGTGGGCCTTACCTGGTAAAAAAATATAAAATAGTTTAATAGAAGTTTCTCGTTTTCCCTCCATACCCTCCTTTCCCTCCGTACCCTTGGCCGTGTTCGTTATTGTGTCTCTGCGGTGTTTGACGCGCCAATTCGATGCGACTGTGGTTTCTGATGTTCATCGTTTTGAAATGCAGTTTGCATGAATGACGCTATACAATATTTAATTATTATTATGATGGTTATCATCCAGATACTCCCACAGATGTGCCTGTCTGTCAGTCGATTATATAGAGGCTCAAACACCTGTCTGTAAAGCCTTTGTCTAAAATTATGCATCATGTTCACTGTTCATTAAAGCAAGTGGCCATACAGCTGGAAAGGATAGCGATTGATGGTCAAGACGGGTGACGGAATGGCAGTCAAAGGAGCTAAGCATGCCAGAGATGACCACCATTTAGATCGAGACGTGAGATCAGCTCATGTGTAGCAGTGAGATAGATCGTGGGACCATGTATGTATGTATGTTGAACTTCGTTCGCACCGTACTTAGACAACCGTGCTAATCGGATGTGCTTATGGTGACAGCTTGCCTTCATCCAGCAGTAGATCGATCATGGCTGATGAACATACATTAGTCACTAGTTTAATACGTTGTCCACTCTCTATTAGATGTATTGCCACGCCGCATGGGAGGTGATGCACTTGGTGAACTAATTATGGCAATAGTGTGTTAGTAAGTGTTTAGCAAGGGACTTGGAGCAATTTGGAAATTCAAGCTGACCCGATCCTGTGAGTGAAACAACTTAACAACCACGTCGTATACTCTGGCAGCCAGGAGTTTCATATATTTAGTTTTTTTGACTTTTGTAGCTGCTAACTTAGCATTAGCTATATTTGCTCAAAAGGTCAGTATTGTATCCCTTGTACACACATCGCTAGCATTTGCATAAGCATATAAGTTGGTCATAATCATCTCTGGATGAGATGATGTGTGGCTCGCAATCAGAAGGTTGCGTGTTCAAGTGCCGGTTAAGGCTTGACTCAGCCCATCATTGCTCCACGGTAGATACATTGAGTACCACTTTGTGGGTATACTCGCTCACGTTATCAGATGGCGGAATTTCCCCCACTGGCTCAGGGCTGTGAACGAGAGTCGAGCACCGGCTGAATGCTGATTTGAACAGGAAATCACAATCACGCTTCTGTATACACGTGTGTATGTTGAACTTCTTTCGCACCGTACAAAGCCAACCCTGTTAATCGGAGGTGCCGGGGGCAGCAAACTAAACACAAACATCGGTTATACATGAATGAATTCGTCAATCTAGATTATTTAAAAGTGCACAGCTGCAGTGGCTTCCCAATAACGGAAGGAAGAGCGTTCCAGAGGGCCGCAGAAGGGCACCTGAGAGCGCGCGATGCGGTGAGCACCGTCTCAGTTCGATGGCAAGCAGCCCAAAGCCGCTGCTCCCGTGTGAAGGGGAGAGGTGGGGTGGGTGGGGTGCAGGTATAACAACAACAACATCAACAAGCGTAAATTAGGCTATAAACACACTTATTAATGGTGCAGAATGCCACTCTTTTATTCACCAAACGGGGGAGGAACGGCAATTACATTTAATCAGTTGCTGCGTAAATATTATGTTTCCCCCCACAAGCACAGCTAATCCACAACCCACATAGTCCGCTCACTGAACAATCGAGAGTTCGCTATGAATCAACGTGTTGTCTGACTTCACATAGAGGCTATATGCACGGGGATGGGGTGGGGAGTGCGGTTCTAAGTGCATTGTCTCATGAACCCATCGACCGGCACTACCCGGCGTGGTGAAGTATGGTCAAGCGATCCCCGTGACCGACGAAGCCTCAATCTGGCAGTGTACGCACAGAGGACTGCAACGTGAGCAGCGTTCGTGCACGCGCGACCGCAAATGCCCCGTCTGAGGGGGGGGGGCTCTGGAGATCGGCCAAGTGGCGGCCCTTCTGCCAGCAGTGGCCTGAGCGAGCGATCTCAGGGCTGCACCTCTACCGTTTCACCATGTGGAAATGTATTGTCTGCTAAAATACTGCATAAGCGCCGAGTTATTGTCTGTGTGTGTGTTGTTCTTGATGGGGAGCGGCGGTGTGGCGGTTAGCACGCTGCGCTACGAACCCAGCGACCCGGGTTCGATTCCTGATCAAGGCCAACACACCGGTGACGATTATCTGAACCGGTTCTGGGACTCCCCTAGGTCGATTCAGCCTCAAATGAGTACCTGGTGCGGTGTGTAAACATCGCTACTGGGGAGACAAAGGCGGTCGGGCGTGGTGTTGGCCACCCACCCCCTCGTGTACCGTTCCGGCCTTTATAGGTGCTCGCTAACAGCACTTGCCCCAACAGTCTGTTAAGGCTACACGGGTGATCTTTGTCTTGTTAGGTTGTTGTTGTCGGTACACGCGTTCACGTGCACACACGTGACATTAGCCGTCCCGGACGGCAGCCTAATTAACGTGAACGCGCGGTCCCCGCTTCACTGTCGCTTGACGCTGCCCCCCCCCCCCACCCATAGCCGCGAACCCTGCCTCCCCTGTACCCCCCAACCAGCGCCCCCCCCCCCCCCCCCCCGCTTTAGCTCCCCCTTGGTGCATCCACCTTAATTAAAATGTTTTTTTTCTAATTCAACTTTAATTGATGTGGGGGCTTCCCGAGGTGCGAGTCGTGCCATTAATCTTGCGGGGGGTTGTTTTTGCTCGCCCCCCCCCCGCCACAATCGCTCCTCTTCCCCAAAACCGCCCCCCTTCCAATCCCCCCCTCATCATCAACTCGAATACTCTCCCACTACCCCCACAGCTCCATGCACCCCCCCCCACCTCCACAATAGTTATTCCAGTGACTAACTAGAATGAATCGTTTGTTGTTTTATTTGGACGCCCGACGTTTTATTTCAGTTGCGCCATGCAGAGTCAAGAGCCGGAGACATTTCTATTTGGAGGTCTCTCGTGTCGCATCGTTTGGGGAAAACGGTCCTGGGAGATGATGTTGCAGAAAAACTTTCCGGAGTCACTTCGCTAGAGGGAGGCATCGTATCCACTCCGAGTCTTGCACCGTGCCAGATATATTTCGTGTCCAAGAGCTGCAATGTCAATTTAAGTGATTTTAGTTTTTTTAAAGGAGGTCAACTGCTGCAATTATGAATATTATCCAAATGGTGCCCTTGGCGTCACGTCACGAGATGAAGACATGCAGCTAGCAATGCGCCACCACGTGTCAGAGAATGGCTCCAAAAAATTAAGCCACATTGATTGGGCTTCTTATCCCAAGCTCGGACCAATCTGTTCAAATGGCTTTTCTTCCTGCAGTCATTGCTGACCAGGCTGAGACCATCAACTGGCAAGCCTTGACTCTACCCAATTTCGACCACTGGTGACGACACCCTATGTCAGCAGGACAAGCTCAGAGCGCCAAGACAATATCGTCACCCTGAACCGCCCGCCCACATGGCAAAAACACACAACGCACGAGACTGTTTTGTACAGTTATAGGGGGACCAGACTCAAACCATCAATTAATTACACCCAACAAACACATGGCCTAATATTGGGTTGCTCAAGCCTACGTTCAAATCCAAGGTCTCGTTATTTTTGCCTTTACTTTGGTACATGCATTCTCACAAATCATATACAACACAATTAGTGAAGACATGTGGGTTCCAATCAGCCTATTGTTCATCATGATTAAATGCGTCCTGCTTTGTCCTTGATACCATTGAGCAACACATATTATCGCAGAGTCTACAAATTGGCTTTGCAATGAGAGAAACAGCCCAAACATGATTCAAGTCACGTGTATCGGAGAGACGGATAACGTCGTCCACTGGTACAATACAGACGGTACATTGGAAACACTTGACCCTCACAGCAAGAAGAGCCTGGGTTTGATTCCTGATTCGAGCGACATTTCACATGAAATGTGTATATTGTCAATCTTGTTCTGCATGGGTTTCAACCGAGCGTAAATATTAATAATAATAATGTCAGAATCAGAATCTTTATTTAGACTGGAGGAATCCGATGAGCTATGAAGCTCTTTTCACAGACGTCCAGCAAACACACAATAGAGATCTTCGACAAACCTTTGTAGTTGTACCACAGACTGCTGCACAAAGCCTCATGTTCATTTCAATGTATCTCTCTCTGTGATGTGCGAATAAAGGCCATGACATTCGCTGACCATGCGCTAATCCATTTAACCATCTCATCCTACCCTAATGCCCATTTGAAGAGTGCCTTCAAAGCATCATCATTATCGACCACGCCATTGCTGCATTGAAGGCCTCCGCAAACTACCACCACCACCGCCGCTCGTGACCGTGCGAAGTAACCATCCGTCCAGCTCCGGCACACGAGCCGAGTGCCACTCGCTGAGTGGACGTCCTCCCCGAGGCGTGCCCTTACTTCACTTGGCAATCACCGCTCGTCCGTGACATTGATCAGCCATCATTCCTGCCAGCCTTCGTGTGACCTTCCAAAGCCCACTTTTCCTAAAACAGTTCGACGACTTGAAGCTGCGGATGCAAAGCACACTTTTTTTAACAACACTTTTATTCCATTGGAACCTCATTTGCCAGTAAAAAATATGATAATTGGTTTTTTACCCTTTTATCTGGCAACAAAACTGACACCTTTTTTTACAAGGAGTCATGTTTGCAATGAGAGAAACCGCTCTAAGGAAAGCTGTCTCGGGTGTGGACCAATCAACTTCAAGGACAGTGCATACATTATCAGAGTTATGTTTTTTTTTGCATTATGACTGCAGGTATCGTGGTCTATGCAAACATGACTCCTTGTAAAAAAAAGGTGTAAGTTTTGTTGCCAGATAAAAGGGTAAAAAAAACAATTATCAACACTTTTATTATTATTTTTACCTCGCTAGGAAGTCTTGCTTTTAAATAATGCTCGGCCCTAGATTTAATCTTCAACAGTTAAACATCTAACATGGCAGGAATGCAGTTCCCTATTAAATGGCTGTGTTAAAAGTGTCAGTGTTCATTTTATTTCGAGTCTCACTTTGTCTCATCACAACCGGTCCTGGGCTTACCCATGGTCGACTCAGCCTCAAATGAGTGCCTGGTGTGGAGTGGAGGAGACAAAGGCGGCCGGGCGTGGTGCTGGTCCCACACCCCTTCGTGTGCCCTGACGGCTTTCATCGGTGCCCCTGGCTAACAGTATGTTAAGGCTATACGGGGGATATTTGTGTTTGTGAGAGGTTTGGTGAGTGGCAGTGTGTGGAGGTGAGCGGTGCTGTGGTGAGTGTTGGTGTGTGGGGGTAAGTGGTGGTACGGGAGTCACAGGGAGATTGTGGGGGGCTTATTTGCAGTTTGGGCGAGTGGCGGTGTGTGGAGATAGCTGCGCCTCTGTACGTGTGTAGCCATAGAGGCCATCGCGAACTCTCCACTCAATTGACGTCTGTCTACGCTGCATCGAGGCTGGACCTCGCTGCCTGTGCACATCCAGATGTGCACGAGTGTTGCTGCCTTCAATGAAAACCTTGAGACTCACACCACATTGTCTAGCATGGTCCATAAGTGGGTTTATCGTCGGAGGATTAGGTTAATTTTGTAATGCACGCAACGTTGCATTGCAATTTGCTGGCATTTCATAATAGCACCTTGAGATTTGGTTTAGATGTAGAGCGCAATGTGAGAAAGCAATATCTTGATAATATTTGTACGACACCAGCAGTGGTTGTTATTTGGAGGTACTATCCCCCCACGGTGGCAATGTGGAATTTTCGCCACAAATTCAGGGCCATTAGTAGAGAGGAGTTCTTTCCCCATCGTTCACTTGATCTGGGTTAACCTTTGTTTCATTTGACATATAAATGCTTGCAGAGAACTACTGAAGGACATAACACAACCATCTTTCCTCACCAATATAATATAGCAGCAATTGCTTTAAAGAATCAAACCATGGAGCAGAGGAGGCAGGGAAATTAGTGGCAAAAGTAATAAGCAATACTCTTTGTTTTTTTCGGTAAAGTCACGTAGGTATAAAATCAAATAAATCACGACGTTTCGGGCGAAACACAAGCGTCCGTCATCATTTTATTTTCTACCTACGTGACTTTACCGAAAGAACCAACGAGTATGGATTCCTGCAGTCACGAAAGCTTCTAATAAGCAATTTCAGACTTGCTGGCAACCGTTGTTTAAACACCCAGTGGACATGATTGAAGAACTTGGCGAAGAAAGCCGAAAAGTTGGGGCTCAAGATAAATGTGAGCAAAACAAGAGTCGCGTACAGCACGTTCACGAAACGGTAGAAATTATTGCGAGAGAACAGCGCATTTGTTTATCTACGACAACTGGAGGTTGAGCTAGAACAAATAGTTACATTAAAGTGGATAGTCGTGCTGCTACGAATTTGATAATGAAAAGCAACGATAGCAATTTGTCTCAAGAGGAAACTTAAACAAAAAAAACACTGCACATTGCTGGCTATGACATGTGGATTGGAAACAGACCCCGATAAAGAAAATGGAACAAACACCGAGAAGTAGAAAACGAAGAACTGATAATATCAATTCTGGGACACCGTGGGACAGAATGAGGTCGACAGTGAGGAACGAACACATGCAAATCACAGACATCGTATTGTTTACTATAAGCAGTAAGTGGACTTGGGGAGAACTCATTGCTCGTTCAAGGATGACGGCCGATGCACAGGACTGTGAGGGGATGGCAGCCACAAAGAGGGAGTCGAGATCGAGAGGGCAACCCTCGTGGAGATGGAGCAACGAGACGAGCTCACTTGCTGGAGTGAGACGGAGCATGGCATCGGGCGTGGCGCGAAGGATTGTGCCAGCACGTGGAGGTCTTCATCCAGCAGCGGAGTGATTATGACTGTTGACGATTACGATGACGAATGCTCCAGAACGGCGCGCGGTGGTGGTGTTTCCTTGCCAATAGCACCTGGCAAGCAAAGCGACTGTTTTCTTTAATAATCCCGACTGCTGACGAGAACCAGAAGGTTGAAACCGCTCCAGAGTTTGCTCGCTTAAACAATTTCTGCTGCGTGACATTTTGCTCGGAAATCCGACGGTCGGTTAAACGAAGGGAACTCTGTAATTATTTTGTGGATAGACATGCCCGAGTGTATTTACTCTATTGCGCGTAATGATCCACACGAGTGCGGAATGAGTTTTGTCCACAGTATAGGACGAGATTACAGATTGCTTTGCTGTTTAATGGGAACATCATCTTCGATCGACAATTTTTTTTCTTCCCCCGCCTTCCCAAAATAATATAACAAAGGCAAAAACAGTTTATGCTGAATTATGACTCACGCCGGTACTTTTTATAATGGCACTTAAATGCTTGTGTTGGTGGAATTGCAACGTTCTGCCAATATTTGCCATAAGCAGTTGCGCACCATTACCATGCTCCGCCTATTTGGATAAAGAAACAAGTTGCATCCATCAGCTGAAGTGCCTTTCCAGCTAACGTACAAATTAGCATTTGAGTTTCTTCAGCAAGAATTTACTTAATCAAGAAAAATGAAGTGGGATTTTTTTACAATTATTTTTATTACTATTTCAGGAAAACGCTCGGTGAGTCTCAAAGCATTTTTTCAGGAGGGTCATACTTGGGATGTGTTGTCCAGTTCCGATTTAAAGAGTTTATTGTGGGATTTTTACATTGTGCGGGAAGGAACAAGAGTGCCAGGAGAAAACATCTTGTATACGAGGGGATAACAATGAAACTGCGCTTTAAATATACGTCCAGCAACGTACTTGCTGCACTACCTACTACCACACAGGAACCCTGCTGCTGTGTGTGTTTATATACAAAGACAAAGATCCTCCGTATAGCCTTAACAGACTGTTGGGGCAAGTGCTGTTAGTGAGCACCTATGAAGGCCGGAACGGCACATGAGGGGTTGGGTGGCCAGCACCACGCCCGGCCGCCTTTGTCTCCCTAGTGATGATGTGTACACACGCACCAGGTGCTCATTTGATGTCGAGTCGCCTTAACCGAAGGCCCAGGACTGGTTGAGATAATCGATTGCTGCTGCTGTTGGCCGTGAGCGGGAATCGAACTCGGGTGGCCGGGTTCGTAGCGCAGCGCAGCGCTAACCGCTACACCACCGCATTCGCACGATACGTACTTACAGGGACTGAACGTGTCCAAGCAGACCATGCCCCAAGCAGATGGACCAAAGAAGCTCAAAGTTCATTTATTAGGTATAGCCCTGTGAGCCATTCGGCTCTTGAATCGGGTGCAACCGCAACAAACAAAAAACAAAAACATGAACAAAAAACATCTTAAAGTTACTAAGTGACTGAGTGCAAACAGAAAATCCAAGAAAAAACTGCAAAATAATGCAGAAAAAAATCACCGTACACCAACCCTGTGCAAATATCCCAGTGCTAGGCTATTGCATCGCACGGTCGTGAGAGGTGGTCGCAGCGTTGGTCGAGGCCTTCATCCAGCAGTGGACTGACCATGGCTGATGGTGATGATGATGACAACGCGTATAACAGGTGAGCAAAAAGTCAATGACCCACTTTCTGTCGGAGTCGGTCTTCAACTATCGTTAGGAGAACGCGGACACCGTCATTCCCCCTCGTATATTAAACTGTGTATTTACTATATTCATGTATACGTTCATATCTGGAAGCCTCCGTACAATACAATGTGCGTGATGCGTAATCATGTGTGTAGTAGTAGTGCCTCGTGTGATTGATAATGCGTACGGGTCTCCCACTGTGTGCACTCGAGTCAATTAGTGTGCATCTGTGCCAGCGTACGATTGCAGTGTGTGTTTGTGTATAGAACGTCTGTTCCATTACATTATTAGCTGCAGAAGAAGCAGCAGCATCATCATCATCATTATTATTTGGTTCTTTCGGTTAAGTCACGTCTAAAGATAAAATAATAAATTAAATTAAATAATAGAATACGACGTTTCGATTGCAACACAAGCAATCATCATCAGGTATAATGAAATAGCGACATAAAATCTAACCAGAAAACTATAGACTTATTTAATTTATTATTTTATCTTTAGACGTGACTTAACCGAAAGAACCAAATAATAATTCCTGCAGTCACGAAAGTTCTAAAATTAAGATTGAACCACTTCTACGGGGAAGTTTTAAACTTATCTTCTTTTTTCTCTCTCTCTGGCGACTTGTTCTCTCTGCCTGTGTCCTCTCTTTGGAATGTTCACACTTAAATTCTAACTTAGCAATCTTTGAAATACGTAATCAACCAGGCTATGCGTTAATTGTGTGTTGACCGACCCTCTGTGTTGTATTACATTACATTTCGATATTTTACTAGGTTATTTAATTTTAGTGTGTCCTTCTCCTGATTTTCAGGCTTGCTTGCCGTGTCATCGCACTTGCAGCACCACGTTTTGTTGTCCACTCATTGATATGCTAATTTTTTCTCTAACCCTCCTCCCTCTCTCTGCATCCGCCCTCCTCTGTCTATTTAAGGCCACCCCACAGAGACGACCACCTCTCTCTGTTACCTGTGTTGCTCTCTCTATGTATCTTGGTGATATCTGTCTGCTAATATGTCTGTCTATAGTTTTCTGGTTAGATTTTATGTCGCTATTTCATTATACCTGATGATGATTGCTTGTGTTGCAATCGAAACGTCGTATTCTATTATTTAATTTAATTTATTATTTTATCTTTAGACGTGACTTAACCGAAAGAACCAAATAATAATTCCTGCAGTCACGAAAGTTCTAAAATTAAGATTTTATCATCATCATTAGCTGCAGCAATTCCATCACGATCATCATCAACGCAATCAGGAATCCCAGCCAATCGGACCTATCCTTAAGAAATCAGCTGGTCAGAGTGCGCTGGCAGTGACGCACAAGCACAGCAAACTAAAAACCCACATTCGTCAATTAAACTTTGGTCTGAAAAGTAAAATATATTCATATTTGGTGACGTTTCATGCAATGGGTATACTTCATAGCACATCTTGTGCATTTCGGGCAAATTACATTAAATGTCACCGATTATATATATATTGTTTCATTTTCGGCCCAGGTCGTTATTGCAAAATGTGTTGAGTGTTTTGTTATTTGGCCTGTAGGGAGCAGAACAGCATGTCGGGCGCTGACATGACTGTGTGCATTGTTTTGAGTGTTTGCTCCATGTATTGATAGACTTAAAACAACATGCACCAATACCACACTTAAAATATTTCACGATCGTTTTGGCCAAACACGCAAGCAGGAGCCTACTATAACAATATAGAGACTCCGTTTATGCAGCGGCTTTCGACTGGCCATCGAGCAAAGACGGTCACCGCATCGCGCGCTTTCAGATGCGGCCGTCTGGAACACTCTTCCTTCTGATACTAGGAAGCTACTGGGAGCTATGGACATTTCAATCATCTCGATTTTAAACTAATTTCTTTCGAACTGCTTTTTCCGTTTAGTTTGTCGACCTTGTCCCCGCACCTCCGGTGAGCGCAGTTGGCTACGTACAGTGCGAAAGAAGTTGAATATACATACAGTACATAGTGCTTTCTCTGGATAAAATCAAGGATAAACTAACCCACACCATGGGAATGTGGAATTTCAATCACTGACTGACTGAAGATTATCACTGCCGCATTGTGTGATTTATCAGGAAAATACATAGTTTCTGCTCATTTACCAAGGAAAACCTCGCTGAGTCCCAAGCCTCACTTTCACGAGGGTCCTGCCAATTTATCGCAGTCAGGGGGCGATGCTGCTGATGCTGTTTGTAATCCCAACTGAGTAATTTGCAGGTATTTTTTGTTGTGGCAACATTTGGATGTTTAGCCAATATCAGTTACATTGTCATGTTTTTAGCTATGGGAGTACACTGGGCATGAACTGACAACGTCCCTTGGTGGCTGGTGTGGTGACGAACACACCAGCACCGGGCAGGCAGAGGCGATCAGTCGTCAATTGCAGGATACGAAATTACCCTTCAAGGTAACGGTGCAGCCCTGCCATTGAACCAAAAAAAAACTTAAACTCATTTCATTTCACCAGGTAAAGCCCACTGAGCTATATAGATCGTTTTCAGAAGCGACCTGGCCACACATGATAGCTCAACGAAGTGGCTTGTCACGTGGAAATGTAAAGCAGCCAAATACTCTAAACGCATGTTTTCTAAATGTGGAGGGGAAACCGGAGGACCCGGAGAAGAATCCACGCGACCACGGGGAGAGATAGACAAATATCCAGCAGGCGTCAGGGTCGGGTTATAAACCACGACTTCCTGTATACCAGGCGAGGTAGTCAACATATTGCCACCATGGCACCCATTGGCCCATGCCACTGCTGGAAAAAGGGCCTCCCAGCTATAGCGAGCACCAGAGAGGCCCTTTATAGGGTATTTGGTCTACTCTTCCACACTGGCAAGACATTTTAGATAAGGATGGAGTACCCACACTTTACCCACCACACGCGCGACCTTCTGGTCGACTGAACGTGGTGTGCAGGTGTCACGTGGTGTGTTTATTTATATTCCTGGGTGGACAGAGACGGAGTATTTTAATAAACCTGCCTATTTCAATTTCAACTGCCACATCAGGAAGTCGAAGTGGTGACTTCTGGATTGCGAGTCCAGTGTTACTAAATATTACACCATAGCAGCATCCCTCAGTCAAATGGAGGCCTGTGTATGTGCACAATAGAGCACATATGCACATTGCAGCATATAAGGCATTGTCAAAGGTTCCCCATATAGCCTGTAACAGACTGTTTGGGCAAGTACCGTAAGCGAGCACTTATGAAGACCGGCACGGCACACGAGAGGGTGGGTGGCCAGCACCACGCCGGACCGCCTTTGTCTTCATAGTGGCGATGTTTACACACCGCACCAGCTACTCATTTGAGGCTCAGTTGACCTAGGGGAGGCCCAGGACCGGTTCAGATATCGTTACTGGCGTTGCCCGTGAGCGCGAATCGAACTCGGCTCGCCGGGTTCGTAGCGCAGCGCGCTAACCATTGGACTGATCACACACATACACACATAATAATAATAACAACAAAACGCAGAATTGCACCTTAAACAGAACTAATCATCTATGTTTTGCAATCAGATACAGGCCAGCCCAGTGCTGACCCCGCCAATCCCCCTCGTACGACGCTGACCTAAATGGGTGCTCGCTCTCCGCACTTGCCCCGGACAGCCTATGAGGCCAAACAACGGGGTGGTGGTGGGGGGTGGACCTTTTGTCTTTGTTAAGCAACAGCGGCATCAGTATGCTTGTGGAGACGAGATGAGCACGGGCGCGAGATTGCTTGCTGAAGCTGCGATGGCAAATATGGTTTAGCGAAGAGCCCCTATATATATAACGTGAGCCGTGACAAACCGCTTGATTGCTTGTGCCTCGGATTCTCAACTACAGACGGCGGCAAGGTGGGTTGTATGAAGCTCGGGGAAGGATGGCACAGTCGTGCTCAACATTGTGGGTTTGCATAGTTTTCCACTTTTTGTTCATGTGTACTTTATAAATCCGAGATTATATACCAATTGTGCCTGCAGCGTCCTCTCCCTAACGCCAAAAGGCGGGCGCGACATCGCATAAATTCGCACCACGTTGGCGCTCGGCCCTGCAAAAAGATGATCTAAAAGAACTACTTCTCAAGTCCCTGCAAGTAGCTTCATATCCACACTAGGCAGTACCGATTTTGACATGCGCTGCCAAGATTGCTCGTCATAAGGAAATCAAGCCGGAATATTTAGTCCTTAGAGCAAGGATACTCTGAAATAATAAAGTGACTAGTCAAATGTAATGATTTTTGTGCAGTCGTTAGTGGCCAATAAATTGGCACATTTGTACAGGTGACACATTATGTTTATTATTTAACTGTCGGATGGAGGAGGGTACACAACACACATTGGCATTGCACTTGCGCCATCTGGCCCAGAAAGCAGCTATGAATCATAATGTCCGTATCAGCCCCGTGCGTCTGTGGATTTATCCAGGTACTTTGCTTTGATCCCATTCAAAACATATATTTTTTTAAAAGGGACCTGGACAAACATCCCAATGCTCGACCGTCTCGAGACAAAACGAAAAAGTTCATCTCACTCATTTCATGTTTACCCAGATAAACAAAGACAAGGAGACACATTAGGATCAAAACATAATTCTTTATTACCCTCCGTAAATTTAGACTGCTGGCAGATTTCCTCTTGCTTTCAAAGCCCGCCTCTAAAAAATAGAATGAAGAAAAAAAAACCTAGCTCCTGGCATTGTTGGAGAAATGTTTATTTAGATAGACAGGACAGCACTGGAGAAATTATATGTGATTTAGATGGCAGAGCCAAACACAGCAGGCTTGCTTCAAGCCAGCACCGACAACCCGCGGAGAGGTGAAGAGGCCTCCTAATGCGCTCTTTATGAAAGCCATTTGTTAGCATCAAGTCTGTTCAATACTGAGACGGGGCCCAGATGACCTCGGTGTGACACAAATGACACTGCCACAACAAGGGTTACCATCGTGCCGTCTTAAACACAGCAGAGGTCAAAGGTTTTTGGATGACGGGTGAGCACAGTAGAGTGTGCCCTAACCCACCCCCCGCTACAACATTAGTATTTTGTCACATTACATCCAAAACAGATGTTTTAATTCTCAAAGCTAGAATTTAGGATAATTTATTGAAAAGTATAAGTTTCATGTGCTGGCTTTGTTGTGTTGTCATTGCTGATCGGGCTGAGACCATCGACTCGCTTGACAACCCCGTTTACATCGCAGGTGAATGCCCAGAATCAATCTCAGGGTCTCACCTGCCCACCTTCGAAATCAGCCGAATATAATTTCTTCTTAACTAACAGTAAACCCGGGTTGTTATTACTGCGGGGTCAATGAAACGCATTCCAGACTGCGGGAATCCAACAGTGGTTGTCCGGTGGATAAACTGGACCCTGCCATAGGAAGATGGAATTTCCACAACTGGCTGCCGATAGAAATTAGCACCGTCGGCAGCTTATTTGAGCAGAGGGATACTTTTTATTTTTTGACCTCGACTTCATCAGGTAGGATATCGTCACTTACTTTCCAAATTGCTGGACCTGGTTTCTTCTTAGTACTGTATACAAACAACAAAAGTGAAGACTGCAATTTTGCGTGGATATTTTTTTCACGCGCATACGGCAAGAGGTGAAAGTGGGTAATTAATGTTTCGCGAGTCGGGGACAAATTTAGACGCGGCCAAATGGCTAATCACTTCCCCCTAAAACTAATAGGGTCACCTTAATTACTTCCTTAATTATTCCCCTTCTGTAAGTGTATATTACAAAGATAAACAAATTGCATTTGGTACAGCAGCGTTAATAATCGTTTATACACAAGCACACCAGGGGATGGTGACAAGGTGTAACAGCTAGCACGCTGCAGTATAAATGGGAGTTAGCCGATCTCAAGGTGTGCGGGGTAAAGTGTGGGTAAATCCCACCTCTCTCACGAAAGTCTGCCCAGTGTGGAGGAGGTGGCAAAAATACCCTCCAGAGGGACATTCTTGGAGCTCCCTCCAGTGGAGGCCCCTTCTGCCAGCAGTGACGTGGGTGAGCAATTGCAGGGCTGCACCTTTACCCTCACCGCGGTGGCACAGGGCCTTGTACACGGGCACGATGAGCCAGGGAATCCAAACTTGATTCCCGGCCACGGCTGACACCAAAGGCGAGCGATATGTGAACCGGCCTAGGGCTACGCCCCTCGTACCCTTCAACAGCCCGCGTGGTGAAGTATGGTCCAGCAAGCTCAATGACCGACACGCAGGATTAGGGGTGGCCTCAATCCAGCAATGGATTGGCAACGGGCTGAAAATTACATATCCGTCGTTGTTGTAAGGAAACGGACCGTTAGCGAGCACCGACAAAGATCTATTTTGCCCAGCAGGAGATGGTTTGACGAACACCACACCCAACCACATTTCTTTCCCGACTGCTGACGTTTAACCACTGCACCCCGCACTCATTTAGGGCTGAGTCGACCGCGGAGCAAGTCACGGCAACTTGGCATCGACGTCACCCATGGCTGGAGTTCAAACCCGGATTGCCGAGATAGTAATGTCGTAGTGCGCTGCACAAAGCACCGAACCATCGCTCCCACACTCACGTATTCCGGAGTTATATAAAGACGCTGTCAATTTTGACAGCGTATAACTCTTCAGCACCACCCCAGGTGACAGGCGTCATCTGAGGCTGATCTCCTAATGACATTTCCCTTTTAGCGTCGCAATTCTTTGGAGTAGATTTTTTTTCTTACTTCGTACAACTGACGCAATTAAGGTCGATTTGACACCAGACGAAAACAATCTCACCAAACCACAAGTCCCATGTCATTTCAACCTTCTACCGCAACATTAATTGGGTGTCCTGTGGATAGACTGGGCCCCCTTTAATTGGAATGTGGAATTTCCACCACTAGCTCAGCGCCATCATTGGGGATGAGCAAAGCGCATTTATATTTTATTGGGGTGCACGTGACCGATTGACTTTACACTTGATTGAAAACAATTGGCATCACCGTTACCACCGTGACCTTTTCAAGGACATGTTTCTCCCTCTGGCAGTAAAAGGGATGTGCAACAGTTCATGGCGCACCACAGAAAGAAATGGTTGTCCTCGACAAAGCATTGGTAAATACGCAGTGAGCATCACGCTCGTTGCCAGGCATGGGCGTCGTGGTGGCGAAATGTTAACTATCTCGCCTGGTATACATGAGGCTTTGAGTTCGATCCTCGACCCTGACGGCTGCTGTATGTTTGGAGTTTGCATGTTCTCCCCGTTGTTGCGTGGAATTATCTCTGGATCGTCCAATTCTTCCCTCCATATTTGAAAACATGCGTTTAGTGAGTCTGCCTGCAATACATTTCCACACAAGCCACTTCCGTCAAGCTATCATGTGTGGCCAGATGGCTTCAGCTCAGTGGGCCTTACTTGGTAAAATATTTTTTTTTTATAGTTTAATAGAATTGTCGCGTGTGCTATTTGCTTGCAATGAGATATCAGTGTAGTGATCCTGAGATTACATTTGGTCCGCGTGAAACGTGATCAATGGAACGGTATGTGGTCTGCCAAAGACAGCGGTGAGTGACATCAAGTTATTTTCCCTCACGGTCCCCCTGGAGGTGCAATACACTTGGTCCGTCATATCAGCATCATCATCGTCATCGATGTGCCAAGGCTTTAAGCCCCAAACAGAAGACCTCTTGCTTCTCAAAACACACTCGCTCATGCCACTTCGTAGTCACTGGAAATCGCTTGCCCTGCGAGTGAATCTGCCGTTGTCGAGATGCGAAGAGGGCACTGGGAGCCAGTTTTGGTCAGTTTACGGGCATTTTGCCGGATTTCTTGGGAGAAGTAATTTTTTTTCTTGAGAAGTTATTTTTTTATTAAGATTATATTCCTGAATTTTTTTCAAAAGCATGCTTTCTCCGCTCTTAAGATCACACACACACACACGTGGATTTTTCAAATACCAGTAAACAATCAGAGTTAATTTATCTGCGTTAAGTTAGTGTTAGAGCACTGCCCCTCCTACGGGAGCCTATAGACTTTGTCACCTCGAGTGAAACTTTACCCCTCCTCTGAACACACTGCCTCGATACAACTCGACCTTACTTACACCTGCACCTAACTTCATTCTGACAATTCTAGATTTGAAGCTTTCGTGACTGTAAGGATTCATACTCTTAGTTTTTTTCGGTAAAGTCGAAAAGGTAAAAAATAAGTAAATAATAAAATAATGGAAATAATAATAGAGATAAAATAATAAATCACGACGTTTCGGAGGCAACACAAGTCTCCGTCATCAGGTGGGACAGTCACAGCTAGATTTACTGTATCAAGTGAGGCAACATTCCAAGAGACAAGCTCTTAAATACAAGTTAAGGGGGAGGGAGGGGAAGGGCTTATCTGAATGTGGTAGCCAGTGAAGGGAACGTGTTGGGGGGAGTGGGCGGGGCTAAAAGAGAACCAATCGGTGTACCTCGACTTGGTTGTAACCGGTGTTGGTTGGCAATCCAAATACAAAAAGGCAGTACTGTTAAACGCTGGGGATGTCAACAGTCGGTAAAGTAGAATAGTATCTGTCAAATAAGATGGTATAAATATGTGTAGTTAAATATTTTTTAAATGGTTAATAACATATTTCCAATGATTAATCAGTTTGTACCCATCATCACGGTTGAAGTTATGTCTGTGTTTGTATATCTGGATGGCTTCGTGTACAAACCTTTGACGGTAGCCAGAAGGTTTGCAAAGCACCTTGGTCTCGGAAAAGACAATATCATGAGAGCCCACAGCTTTGTAGCAATGTTCGGCAATGGCGGAAGACTCAATTTTGCCGTGTTTCAGATCTGACTTGTGCTCACGGACACGATCGGAGACATGACGTTTCGTTTCCCCAATGTAACAATCACCACAACTGCAACTCAGTTTGTAGACTCCAGGGTACTGCAAGTCAGAAATGACATCTTTTACAGATGGGATTAGATCACGGATTTTATGTACTGTACTGAATCTGACTTGGATCTTATGTTTGTTTAGAATTTTGGAGATCTTTTTGGAGGTGTCATTCAAGAGGTGTCAGAATGACACCTCTCATATAATAATCACATTTTCTTCTAATCGCGTGCATTTTGTTTACGACCGTTAAATTAACTAATTTGTTCATTGTGCAATATTAATTGCGGACCCTAATCTCCTTCTCTGCAATGTTGATGTTTTTTGTTGCTGTTGTTGCTGCTGCTTCTGCTGTGCTCATGCATCACAGATCTCCCGCATAAAATAGCCATCGAACTGGCTCAACGGGATGAAATCAAATGAACTCAAACTCAACCAAAAAAATTACCTGCAAAGTAAACAGCAATCGATGATACATCTCTTCAGTGCGCTGCCACAGTTACGTGGAGCAACATCGCATTTGCACAATTCGACACATTTACCACCCCTGTTATTTACATGTCCCAAGAATGGCTCACTACATTTCTAGATGTTTGTCTTAATGGGCTTTCACCCTGGTTCCAAACAAATGCCATTGATCTATCGACCACCTCTCAGCCAACAGGCTTCGTTTTCAGCCCAGTTATCTTTTCTCACTGCAACCAACCTCGGCGATCGTGTCTATTGCTGAATTGGTACGAATTCGTCTCATAGTACTGGAGCTCAGAATGTCAGGCATTGTAGTTATCTTGTGCTCCGCGGATTACCCCATCATGAGCGTGGGATTTACCCTGATACTCCAGTTTCATTCTACACGGAAAACAATTTAGATGGAATAGTGTGACTTTACCAAAATAACCAAAGAGCAATTCCTGCAGTCACGAACGCTTCAAATCAAGTTTGGAATAGAGTAGTCCCTGGGGGTTTTAATCCATTCAATGAAAACTACTGTTAACCGAAATGACTGTTGGTCGAATTACATGTTAAAAGCGTTCACCTGTTCCAAGACGATCGGAAGTTGACAATAATGTTAAACAAAGCCAGACGAGGTCTAAACGCTCATAGACGGGCATCGCTGATTGGTTGAGGGCATGGCTCAGCCCCGCTTAACGAGTGCTCGGATTGGCCGAAATTGGCGCCCGCGTGCGTAACGTCAACACGTGACCGTTACAGGAACAGTTGATCCTTATGGCGATATCCCGGGGTACCAAATAATACAAAATGGCCGAGGCAATTAAATATTTTATTTCTGGGACACTTTTTACGCTGAAACCCTGAATGCTCGTACGCACCGTAGTGGTGCATTGTGTACAGCTCGTCGAGATGAGTCGATTTCCGCATAGCCGACCATCTACAGATAAAAAATTACTGCATCACGGACATTATGTGAGAGCCGGGTTACTATGTTACCCTGAGGGTCCGCCATAAGGTACATTTGTAGCGCTTGTCGAAACCATGGGGGGGGGGGTCCACTATGTAAGACAAAACGTTAACCCAAAAACCGAGTAACGACTGTCGGCCAAGCATTCCAGTACAAGACCCTCCACTATTGGGATTCAACAAAGAATCACTTGAAAAATAAAGAGCATTTCTAATTACTGTCGAAATCTTTTTTTCTTTGCATCTCACTGCGATTCTCCTTGCAGGGTACTGCATCGCACGACAAACAAATGTTTATCTGCAAAACCAGATCTCATGCATCCTCAAATCCCAAGGCCTTAATAAGAGTAAGGAACTCGAAATTCAATTATTGCGTTTTCAACCAATAGGCAAGGGCCTTTGGGACCCGTGATACCAAACACACTCTCCAAAGTGATACATCTCAATCCTTTCTCTCCCGCTCAGATTCTTTCTGTCAATAGCTCTTATTCCAATACATTACCTGTCCGTTTAAGTAATTGTCTGATTATATATTGTGCACGCAGCTATTAGTTGATTGTTCCATTTTTTTCGTCTGGCAGAATTGAGCGGGGGGGGGGGGAACTCGCCCCGAGCGCCGCATGGAGGTCACGGCCGTTGCCAAGCCGGAAAACCCGAGACCTTGTTCTCTAGACGAATAGCTGTCAAGGAAAGACGAAACATCGTATGACCTCCTTTGTGCATTTGTGCGCTTACGTGGGCATGCGTGTGATCACGTGCGTGTCCGGGGTCGGTGTCGCGGCAAGCGCTATTGTAGTGGTTACGGAACACATCGTGCTATGGTCCCAGTGAACCCCCTTCTGTTATCGGTGCCAATTCGGGACGAGGTATCAATGCCAAGTGGTATCTCGAGCGGTGCCGCCTTCCACAACGGTGACTCAGCCATTAACCAATAACTATTGGCGTGGTGCGTGAGCGTTATCAGAAGGAACACAAAGGCGTCCAGGGCATGGTACCGGCCACAACATCCCCCCATGGTCCTTGGCAGCCTTAATGAATGCTCGTCAAGAGCACTTACCCCGCGTCAATAAGGGGAAATGTGAGGTCTCCGTCTATTTGTGTGCACGTGTAGTGGCGAGTACTCCAGCGGCGATGACACGGCAGTGCAATACAATCACAGTTGGCCATATTTGGCCACTGCCCATCACTGTATTGACCCCCGGGTAAGTGCTATTGGCGAGCACTCATTACGGCTGGCATGGATCACGAGGAAATGTTGTGGCCGGTACCATGCCCCGGCCATCCTTTGCTCTCATACTGGTAACATTGACGCGCCACACCAAGATGTACTTGTTTACGGCTGAGTAACCGTCGAGGAAGGCCACGCCATTCACATGTCACTTGCCATTGATACCAAGCGCCAAATAGGTACCGATAACAGAAGAGGTCATGCACATCGGTGACAAGTGGACACATTGTGGGCCTCTCGCCTAGGTTGACAGACGGTTTAGTGACATCTCATTGCGGTGAAGACAAATGCTGCCAGTCGTGGTGCTGTCCACATCACCACCTGCGTTAATATAGGTGCTTGCGTCTGTGTAGTTCAGTAATGCCCACTTTCTACCGTCCTGGTGACATAAGTTAAATTCCTGGTCAATGTGCATAACATTATCAGACTAAAATCTGAACCTCCTCAAAGTCAACTCGATCTTCACCATCTCCCCACTCTGCCGAGAAGTTTTTTTTTATGGTGGACGAATTCATCCCGATTGTGCTATCGATGTAATGAGATAAAGGATCTAAAGATAACTTCATGTTAAGGCACAGCCTACAGAAGTGGATATCACAAAACTACAACTTAACATCCCTTCCATCCAGGCAGGAGGGGACAGCACTTACCCACCCAGTCACATGCGAGGAATATTAGTCACATATCAGTAAAACACATTTTAAATGTTTGATTTGGAATGTCAGCGAAATTAAGCGCAGAGGCAACTTTAATACCGTGGGGTTTTTGTGTATGCGGCGATTGGTGGCTGGGCCGAGGACATAAACTTATTGCGATTGGGAACCTGGCTTAATCAATGTCAACTGCCTGGATTCAAACCCAGCATCTCGGCAGTGCCAACTCAGCAATCTGACCTCGAAGTCACCTGGCCACATCAGCGATGCCAAGAAGTGAATCCACTCTTATTTATTTTCCACTTTATTAATGCAACGCTCCGATTGGAATATCCGTGTTAAGAATTGTCCCGGATATAAGTTGCAAGACATGCCGCTGCCAGAGTTTTAACTAAAATCAGTGTCTCCAAATTAATCCAATACTGGAACTCACTACATTGGCTCACAGCTTGCTTCGGAGTCAATTTCAAGGTTTTTGATTTTAACTTACAAGGCATTAAATAGCCTCGCTTCCTCTCGTCTGATTGAACTTACCTTTCATTACGTGCCAGCCTGGCCAATCCATCACCAGTTCGTGGATTATTATTAAGCCATAACCTGTTTAGAAATGCACACTGTGAGCGATAAGAGTGTGGCCCATGTGAGGTTCGTAGCCTGTGGAGCGCCATGCCACCCCCTCGGCAAGGTCTGCCGATTGCGTGTGCATGTTTTAAATCGCACACGTGGACATATTTGTTTGATAAGGCATTTGCTAACATCTACAAGCATCGAGATTTGTTTATATTTGTTGGCTTTATTTCCAATGTCGTGTTTTTTTTTTCATGGTTGCTGTGTATCACGCTTGGGTTGATAAGTGCGTTGTGAGACATTTATCCCGAACGCCGCAGTGTAAATAAAATGTTGTTGTTGTTGTTGTTGACGCAGCAATAATGAAGTAGCAGTGTAGCAGTGTCCTCTCAGCATCTGTGATGGGGAGATGAAGGTGGCTCGGTGTGCGTGGTGTCGTTCTAATCATCCCTTCGCAAAGTATGCTGTGCCGGCCTCAATAGGCGCTCATCAACAGCGCTTGCCCTCAGATTGTATGACAAAAAGTGATACTGATGTCAGTGTGTGTTTGGAGGAGTCTGCAAGGACAGACAGTGGGAAATGTTTTAACTAGTCCTGGGCCTACCCTTAAGTCGACTCAGCCTTAAATTAGTACCTCGTGCAGTGTGCTAACATCAGCACCAGGGAAACAAAGGCGGCCAGGGATGGTGTTGCCCACCCATGCCAGCTTTCATTCGGTGATCGCTGGCAGCACTTGTCCCGACAGTCGTTTGAAGGCTATACGGTGGATCTTTGTCTTTGGAGGGAGGAGTCTGCTTGTTCTTGATTAAGCAATGGCAATGAACGCGTGGTGTATTACTCCTAATTACTACACTGGGAATGCTGCCAGGGTGGAACGGTTTGCACGCTGGAGTTGCAACCCAGAGGTCACCAATCCCATTCGTAACCCTGAATAAATTGAGACGAAACATAATTGATGGGATTTTCAAAGATTATAACCTGTAATCTTAAAATAAGGTGCTAAATTAATTTCAAAAGAAAATTAATGCATACATTCACGTTAACGCAAGTCAGTTGAACATGTGTTAAAATAAATTAAATATCCCCATGTCACTTATTAAAATGTCATCGCTTTTTGGGTCATGCTGTACATTACACAGGTGGCTAGTGTATCCGAATGACGACCCCTGCTAACGTTTCCCAAGGAGTGGCCCGTACATCATCAAATGCCATTGGGGTGATGGGCTCAGGAAAACTCCTGGCCAAGGTTTGAACCGTCAACCCTGATAGCGGGTTTCATGCTCCAGTCACAAGTCCACCCGCCCAGATGCACACTTGGCAATGATTGGAAGTTATCGTGACTGCAAGGATCCATACTCTTTGGTTCATTCGATAAAGTCATCAGGTGGAACAGCCACAGCAAAATTATTGTACTCACTACAGTAATTGTGCTGTTGCTGTTCCACCTGATGACGGAAGCTTGTGTTGCCTCCGAAACGTCGTGATTTTATTGAGTTATTTTCATTTTATTACTATTTTTATTTTTTATCTACGTGACTTCACCGAACCAAAGAGTACTTGGCAATGACTTAAACCGTGTGTGCCTGTGTGTAGAACTTGTTTCACACCATACATAGCCAACCGTGCTAATCGCAGTTGCGGGGGGAAAAACAACAAACTATTATTATTATTATTACAATAATCATCATAACCATCAATCCATAGGAATAAATTACTATAATCATCAACGATTAGGCCAGTTACAACGTTAAAAACATCACAATCATCAATATTACCATCTACCACCCACGTAAATAAATGAACGTCATCGTAATCAACATCACCCACCTCACAAATTAAGATTGTCATCTCCACCACCCACCATCTACACACAGGGTGCCTACAACGAGCACCATCTCATGAGGATGCGCCACTTGGTGAAGTTGGTGCATCCTCATGAGATGACGCCTCGGTGGCAATTGCCACGTTAAATTCACAATGGACTGGGCCCTGCCATGGTAACGTGGAACCACCACTCGAGCCGTGGGCAAGCACCGCCAAGCGGTTGTCGGAGCGCGACCGTTTGACGTTGACGTGCGGCAATGCGCGTCTCTTCAGAGACCCCCCCGGCCAAGTCGGCTGTGCCGCGGTGTGTGGCGCGAGCGTGAGCAACGATCCCGCATGGCAAAGTCGCAGGGCGCAGACTCGCGGTGGAGGAGGGGGGGGGTGCTGCGCCCTCGTACCCGTGCGGCATTAGATAACACAACAAAGTTCTCTCTTCTCACGTGGCCAGGGGATGTCACCCCAAAGTCACGGGTTGTCAAATGTGAAGAGCTGTGGGTGTTTCTGCGACTGCAATAGTAGGCAGCGGCGCGCACGCAAATACGGATTGCCGTTATTATCATCCTTTGCACCCAGCAAAGAATCGTCTTCGGTAGCAGCGCCTGTATCATCATGATTATCATCAACAGTGGAAGTATCATCACCGTCATCTCCAGAAAAAAACAAGATGTCGTTATTTTATCACTCCAAGATCGATCAAATCCAGTGCCACTCTGTTGGAAGTCAACAGCTGTGGGCCCAACTGGTCCCTTCCATGGGAATGTGGAATTTCCATTGCTGGCTCAGGGCTACGAATGGAGATGAGTGGCATTCCAATGCTCGTTTGATGAGGGAGAATCTGTCTCAAAACGACATGGCACGTATAAAACACGACAGCTGAAAAATAATAAAAACAATGAAAGTGCTTAAAATAAATGCTTCAAAACAAACATCGAAGCGGGGCTGGGGAAAAAAACAAATGGGTGGATGCAATGGCGGAGCCAATATTTTCAGGTCGGGGGGGGGGGCAACCCCTTCATCAATGAAAAATGATAGAGGAGTTGTTAGTAAGTAAGGACTTGTCCCTTGCTTTTTATCCGATGCGTGTGCGGTGATGGCGCAGCCATCGATCGAGGGTCGAATTCGAACCGTGTGTGATCGGCATCGCGCTCGCTGAAGGTGAATGCCTTCAGGGAAGTCGTGTACTGTATACGCAACTGCGCACAATTCTGTGCTTTGCCGTTACTTATTGCCAATTATAGACTTAGACTATTGTCCTATCATCTCATAGAGTCCCTGGCACGTAATAATATGCTACACAGTGGCAGTGGGGGTCGCAAAATGCCGATTTATTATTAATAAACCCCAATGATCCGATCGAAATGAGGGATTTCGATCGAATCATTGGGGGGGCACGTGCCCCCCCCCCCACTGGTTCCGCCAATGGGTGGACGCGTTTCCGCACTCAAATGCAGCCATCGTGCATCCTAATGTTCAGTTGTTCACATGTACTTGGGAGCTGGTCGAGTGAATAATACGCAGATAACACATGTTTCAGCTGTGCCTTCTTGTCAGCGCAATGCCTTTCTCAGCTGCTGCCGAGAGCCTTGCGCTGTGCTAATAATTGCCCGACCAGTTGCTCCATATCTCGCCGACCTCAGTCTGCGATGGGCTGGAATCTCTGGCCGCGGCGGTGCAGCTTGTTAGGATGACGTGACAAGTGCGGACGTCGGCGCCACTTCACGAGAGCAAATCTCAAGACTCGCCAATCCTTTGCAGTCGTTCATCCACTTCATTCCGTCGGACTAAGGCAACGCATTAACGACAGACAGATCGGCAGAGAGGCAAATTAACAAGAAGACATTTTCGTAGGTAGGCAGGCAGACAGCCAGGCAAGTAGGCAGGGCAGCAGGCAGGTAGAGCGGACCAAGGATAGGCAGGCAAACAAGCAGACGGACAGACAGACAGACAGGGAGGCTGATAGGTAAAGGCAGACACTGTGGGGAGATGTTAACTACCTCGCCTGGTGTACAGGAGCTCGTGGGTTCCATTCCGACCCTGACACCTGTATATTTGGAGTCTGCGTGTTCTACTCGTGGTCGCGTGGATTTTATTTTTTCTGGCTCCTCCGGGTTTTCCCATCCACATTTAGAATCAACGTGCGATGAGAGTAATTGGCTGCCATGAAGATCGACATCAGAAGCCGCCACTTCGTTGTGCTGTCATTTGTGGCCAGGCCGCTTCTGGAAAGGGAGCTATGTAGCTAGGTGGGCCTCACCTGGTAAAGATACAACAGTTTAGTTTAGTTAATTCAAAGTGTCTTTGCAGGCTCTTGTGCACTTGCGATCTGAAAACGGTTGACACCGAGTTCAATCCCTGGACAGGTCTAACTCTAGTGGCGAGTGAAGCTGGTTCGACCCCCAAATCTGCCCCACATTCATCAACAAACAATAACGAGCGTGGTGAAGTATGGTCAAATCAACCCCCATCACTGACGCGATGTGGGGAGGCCTTCCAGCAGTAGATTGACAAAGGGCTGTAGGTTATTAATGAAGAGTATGTCCCTTTGTTTATCGGGAAAAGAATCAGCCTCATGATTCTTTCTCAGGCGGGTCCGGCTTTGGCTGTTTGGTCAATTTGTCTAATCGGTGTTTGACACGTGAGGAGGAAACCCGAGGAGCCAGATGCATCCCTCTCGTACAAAGGGGATAACACTCCAAGCTCCACACGAATAATAACGCAGACTGCAAATCCATTGACGCATTGACGTCTATTTCGTGTGGGAGAACACACGAAGCCACCCAGAGAAATGTCACCAATGCAAACGCGATCGTGCTGTGACGGTTCCACCTGAAGACGGAAGCTTGTGTTGCTTCCGAAACGTCGTGATTTTTATTTTATTTTTATTTTACTTTTATTAATTTTAATTTTTTTACCTACGTGACTTTACCGAAAAAACCTAAGAATACAAACGGAACGTGCTCACGCAGCCTGCCGTCAACCCACTTGCCTCACTGCTCCCCGAGCGGCCTCAAATCGTTCCCTTCAATAGGCAGGGGGACGTCTCGCGCCTACGACGACTCGATGTTCATGCGATCCACCAACCCCCTTGCATCATCTCGTGCCGAAGTAAATGATGAGCTCTCTTAGCAGTTATTGTAATGGACAGGCAAAGAAGAATGTCGAGTGTGGGGAGAGAGAGAGCAAGAAAGATGAATGCCCTGCACTAGGCAAAGGCAGTTCCCTCCCACAACAGTGTAAACAATAAAGGAGCCTCCTTTGAGCCTTTGTTGAATATGGCATGAAGAACTATTCACGAAACGTGCTCTTCCCAAGCTGTAATGCCCTTGCCAGAAACGTGAGAGAGAGATAAAGTGCGTGGTCTGCTGATAAATGGAGACAATGCCCTACACGTCCATGACTAAATCACCCTCGATGCGGCAGCGGAGATCTCTTTTGCATCTCGGAAGCAATCGGGGTTGAATCTGCTTATTATTATTATGTGGATGGGTGGCTGCCGATTGGGAAAACGTGCCTGGGTGCTATATATGGGTACTTGGGCTGGGAGGTGGCCATACTATGGCAGTACGGCCACTGCGGTTTTCCACCCACATGCCCAACGCTCATTATTGGAAGTGAACAAACAGCACAATGCAGGACCCTCGTCACAAGATTGCTGACACTCACCGTATCTTTCATGGGGAGGTAAAGGGCATTGTTTTTGTTTTACCGATATCAGGGGTGGTAGGAACCTACTGCCCGTGAGTCCACGACTCCACGACTCCACGACTCCACGACCTACGGGCCTGCTACCAGGCGAGGCCTACCGGTTCTAAACGGCTCGCACGCGATATCCATCCATAGCCACCTCCGATTAGCACGGTTGGCTACGCACAATGCGAAAGAGATTCAACATACATACTTAGGTACATCTTAGCCCCCATTATCGTGGTACTCGAGTAGAATAATTTTTCGATCTGGCAACAACACCGTGTATAATTCGAGCACATTCAACCAATGTAGTCACCGCAGCTCAAGGGCCTCTGTTATTGACAGTAATGTTGCCATAGAGTGTGCCAGGCAGTGCAATTGCACTCGGCCCCACATGAATTGCTTGCACCAGGGCCCCCATGCCAACCGCACACTGCGCCGCTGGACACTCGAGGGCATGAACATGGGGGAAGAAGCAAGTGGTATCGAACTGAGACGCACGTGCACACGCAACGCTTGACACGGAGAGGCAACACGTTCGAAGCATCTCAACGCGGAACAAAGCGGTGGCCCTGGTGCACATGTCACTTGTTAAAATTAATATAATAACCCTATGTGTCATCGCGTTTTGGGTCATCCTGTACATTGCACAGGTGGCTGGTGTATCCGAATGACGACCCCTGCTAACGTCGCCCAAGGAGTGTGCACGTACATCATCAAATGCCATTGGGGTGATGGGCTCAGGAAAACTCCTGGCCAAGGTTTGAACCATCAACCCTGATAGCGGGTTTCATGGCCCTGGTGCACAGGTCCAAGTGGGCCCTCCCCCCCCCCCCCCCACGTCTCGCAGCCCGGCGCCCTGGGGCCCCCTCTCCGTGGGCCTCGGTGCCCCCCCAGCGAAGTCGAACCGCGGTGCACGCTCGACGGCTCCACTACGCCACTGGAACAAAGGGAGAACCGGCGCAGAGGGGGGGGGGGGGCGACCCCGGGGGAGAGACATAAAACGACGCGGTAGATTGTAAAGCGATGTGTGGGAGCGGAGAGAATGTGATGCGTGTCGAGAAAGACAACCCGGAGCAAAACAACAACAACAGCAGCAACAACAAATGCACAGTGACAATACATCAGGACGGAGAGACCGTGACGAGGAACAGGCTTTGATGCGTGGGCGAAACAGACTCGGGGGGGAGAATACGAAAGAGAGAGTTTCACACGTACCGATTACACAGGACGTGACAGCATTGTTATAATTTAATAACTATGTTATACACGGAGAGATGAGGCAACGGATAGACGCGGCTTGAAGAGAGAGACATGTTGTGATGCGTCGACAACATGCGACACCAGACATGGGCACCTCAAGAGGGAATGCACAGAACAGATCAACAAACGTGATATCAAAAAGTCAACGGTAGAACAAAGAGCCAAGGCAGGACAGAGAGACGCGTACACACAACGGACACGCGGTGAGAAAAAAGACCAAAGTCGTGAGAGAGACGACGCGGGCAGCAAACGGTGAATCTGAACTCACCGGGATATAGAAAAACAAATATCAAAGAGACAACACGAATATAACTCACAGCTCTGTGCCAATGCACTGCTGCTGGATGAAGACCTCCAAATGGTGTATATCAGTCATGGCGATTGATGTCCGTTACTTCAACGCGCTGATCAGTGCACGTTGGTGACGGGCCGGTTCAGATATCGCTCGCCGCTGTTGATAGACGTGCCTGGAAACCGGACGTAGGTTTCCAGATGCATAGTGCCGTTTGTAAATCACCGCAGCACCACTACGTCTTATTTAGGTAAATTATTAGTCAGTCTACGTGCCAAATACGCTTTTTTTCGCTTCCGAAAAAGATGCTTACAGCAGGAGAATAATTAAGGAGGGAATTAAGGTGACTCTTAGTGCGCTAATCACCGAGCCACTCCCCCGGGACGAACCACCGCAGAGCGTAAATCACGAATTTGCAACGAGACAAATAAAACCGTATCGTGAAGCAGAGGCAATGAGGAACTGAGAGAGAGAGACAACGCGTAAGAGAGACAAAGGGTGTACAGAGACAAGCCGGAGGCAAGTCCGCAGAGACAAATCACATCGGGCAAGAACCTATTCACTCTCGCCACTCACATTTGACGAATCGCTAAGCTCTGAATAAAGCATCAATTCGCGTGTTGTCCGGTTCGCAATATCTGCATCGTTTATAGTGTTCACGTCTGGTCTGTGCACTATCCTTGGCACTGTCTCCTTGGTACGGTTTGAAGTACGTACTAGCTCTTTTCCATATCGCCCTGTCTCCATTTGTTTCACTCTCACTCATTGCGACCATTCGCCTAAAAACGAAGCACTCGCATGCCATTTCCAACAAATCAAAAGTAACCGGTTGGTTTATGCACAAGGTGATGTATGCATTTAAATCATTCAATATATATATTTTTTCATCGATCGATGAAGAAACTATTAATTGCCTGCGTGATTCATCATGTAGGGGCACATAGGAAGACATGAAGAGGAAGAGAAAGAGAGAGAGAAAGCACCACGTGGAACAGGAAGACGCAACGTACGACAGAGAGACGGACGAAACGACGATACACACGGGATAGATAGAGCACGGATAACAGAGAGAGAGACAGACAGCATAGGAGATTAAGAACCTCCCCATGTACTTGTGTCATCGAGCCCAAAGCGCGCGGTTGAGTTGTCATGAATTGAACCGTGGAGCAATGCCACCTGTCCTCCCACCTCGCCAGAAACGTGACCACCATTGCTCATGGAAGCACTTCACAAGACTCATGCTCTCACAGCAGCAGCGGGGAGGGGGGGGAGGGCAAAGCAAACGGTTGCGTGTTTATGTTCAACGTGATCACTTGATGTATTTACGGGGGTGGAGTGCTAGCGGCGCTATTAACCCGACCACCCGAGTTCGATTCTGGCCACCCCTTGTTGAATAATATCCGACCCCCCCCTCCTCCACCACTTCACCAAGCTGCACTGAGCAGCGTGGTGACGTTATCGCCAATTAACGCGACACCGACATGGTGCCGCAGAGAGGCCAGCGCTAGAGTGACAACAGAGCGCTGCTTAAGACATCGATAGTTGATGTGCGCGTGTACCGAATGCGCCGTTCCGAGTGCACGTCCTTTAACGAAGGGGAAGAAAAAAAACACGTGTGACCGCAATGAATTTCTGCTGCTGCTGCTGCTCAACGGCGCGTCATTGTTGTTGCGGATTCCTTTTGGAGGAGCGGCGGCTGATTCGGGGCGGTTTGAGCGATGTGTCGCTTGCGCGGCTGCGCAGAGAGTCACACGGCAGCGGCGGCGGCGCGGCGCGTCGAGCGAAGATTCGCAGCCCGTGTCACCGCGACGAGAGCGGCTCGGGAAGCGTTGTCGTGGACGAGAATATGGGATGAGAATGAGATGATGAAAATAATAATATTGGTCGCGAAAGCCTACTGCTACTACGTGTTGAAGTTACTTATTACTTGGGGCTGCCACGTGGTTAAAATACAGTCGTAACTTTCAATGAGCTCTTACTTGGATAAATGAACGCATTAAGTACACCAACAATGACTCCAGTTGGGCCCTCACACTCCTGAACAAAAGGCAGTAGGGGAAGCAATAGCGCTCAATACTGTCGCACAATTGGAAATAACATTAAATTAAGTACAATGATATATTACGTTCCTCAACGAGTAATCATCTGGTTAAATACGTCGCGTTAATAAACGTATTAATTGACCATTAAGTAGTTAAAGGACATGAATAAATAGCCATTCACGGTTGTTTCTTACCAGGTTTAAGAGCATTCATAAGTTGTGGATCTCTGTAGGCCCTCAACTGGTTCAATGAAGCACATTAACAGCAAGTCTCAATGGTCATACATAAATTGTGAATAACAATGGAATGTTGCATGTTACAAAGTTAAATACTGTAAAGGGGTTGAATCTGTGAAGGCTAAGAGTCTCGAAGTGGCTGAATGGCTGCCTGCATGTGCAGAGGAAAGCCTCGCCGTACGTGGCATCTTCCAAGCAGTACACCCTTTTTTCCCACGAATAAGCGTGGAGTGAAAGAATATCCAAATTCTGGCCAACTCCTCCGAATCAGGGGACAGCTGTAACTACTACGATCTACTTCGCCAATGGAAAGACACACTGCGAGTATTACAGAGTTGTGCACACTGTACGGTTCAAGTTTAAAGTTTTCAAGTTTAATTTATTAGGTATAGCCCTGTGAGCCATTCGGCTCTTGAATCGGGTGCAACCACAACAAACAAACACACAAAAACATGAACAAGATAACATCTTAAAGTGACTATGTGCAAACAGAAAATCCAAGAAAAGACAGCAAAATATTGCAGTAAAAGCACCGTACGCCCCCACCCCCCCCCCCCCCAGAGTGGCTTTTCGCACTCTGGATACTCAGTCGCACTGCAGCGAGGCAATCCTCACGCGGCGTTCTCCTGTCATGCATTCAGAGGTCTTCGAAACGTTTGAGGACTCAATGCTCATGAGTGAGTTCACCATTATGCACTCAATCTAACATCGCCATCTGCCCAACTCCAGTCACCCCCTCAGTATATTGAAGCGCCTCCTCTGTAAACATCAGTATTTTCTGAAGTAGGTCATTGGACCAAAACGCCAAGATTAGTTTTCAGTGAGAGTAAAAAAAACTAGTTACTGTAATGTAATCTGTAACCAGCAAACGCATGCTCAGAATCTGTTTTGCGGCATAGTCTTTGTAAACCGAGCATATCCTTTTGCGTATCTTTCAAAACAGGCCACCACCCATTAGTATTATTAGAGGCTACCAACTGCATACCATTCGCTGCACACTAATCTCCGGCAATAACACGGGAGAGAACACGACACAAAGGTTGGCTTTGAAAGGTCACACTTGTCCAGTCTAATCCATCGAGCTCATTAAAAATATATATTACAGGACAACTCATTCGTCGACCCGTATAATAGCGGCCTCGAGTCTGTTTGTTTGAAAGGGAATTCGCACGACACATGGGAGGGCTCTTTCCATCTGGTGTCATCGCCAGTTCATTTTACTTCCTATATTTATATATTTAATGTTCAGTTGGGCTGTAGAGATCGCAAATAAACAGACAAGTGACCCTTTCTCTATGCAACATAAAAATAAGATGTTGATACTGAAGAGCAATAGGCCGATGGGGCTATGAATGTCAAAATAGATTTTCATTTATTAATGCATTACCCATAATCCACCATAACAGCCCATAATAAACATTGAGTTATCGGAGTCGGCCACCATTTCTGCCCATGAGCGGCTCGAGCTGAGCTTCCTGCTGCTGATACAGCCCTTTTGTAATAGATTGTGGTAATATGGCCCATCAACCTCCACTGACCAGCGTGGCAAAGTATGGCCATAGAGGCCCCATCACTCAGGCAGTGGGGGAGCTGTAAGTCATCTCCCTTTCTCTTTAATTGTAGCGCTATTGAAATTAGCAAACAGCCACTTTCGGCGAATTAACAAACGGCTGCGAATTCTTAAATGACACAGTGGCTCATTGGGCCAAACCACGCCGCACTCGGCTTGCGGCCAGGTCAAGTGAGGCTCGATAGGAGGCGCGGCTAGTTTTGTAACCGCTCGATCGAGCTGTTACGTTAACCCAGCGGGAGGGGTTGGAGGGGGGAAATCCGCGGAAGAACTTGCTCCTTGTCAACCGAGCCAGACGCGAGCACTCCACACAAATGCCTACGTTCAGAACTCCCAAGCGCGAGGCTGACCGGCGGCGTGACCACCTCGTGTGTCTTGTGGCTCGTGGCCATGCCGAGGCGTTGACGTTGCCTGCTCGTTAGGAAGTTTGGTCCGCCTCCGACCTTAGTGCATCAACTGCCACGTTCACTGCCGTTGCTCTCAGGACGAGCTCTCTCTCTGCTTGGCATACAAATACACAAATAGTGTGGATGGACAGAGGGCACGCGACGGTGCATCGACTCGGGATTGAAATCAATTTCCGCGCTCACGCGATTGCACGCTTACGAGTTAATTCGCGAACGAGTCGACGATTTTACAATTCGCGCGAAGCACAACGTCGGTCGTGCGACATTACTGCAGGCAAAAGAAGAAAAAGACAAATGAGACAGACAGTAGACGCGAGAGAGTGACAGCACGGGAGATACACGACGGCTTAAACAAGACGGCAGCAGAGTGACAATACGAACGGGGATACAAAATTAGAGCATACGAGACGGAACATACAATGCTATATAATTGAGACATAACACACGGGATTACAATATAAACCAAACATAACGTACGAGACAGCACAACCGAGAAGCAATTTATAGACGCGTTGTAACGCACAATCACGTAAAACATTACGGGTTGGTAAAAAAAAGTGGCGAGATTTTGTTGCTTATTTAATTGAATCTCGATCCCAAATCGTAACAAGTCGTTGCGTCCCTGGGTGGAGGGTGAATCACGCGTAGAGGGAGATAATGAAGTGGCCAAACTGTAGTGGCTTCAGCTGAAGTTATCCGGAAACATGGTGATGCACCGCTAGCTGCACCGCTCGCTGCGAGCGTTTCAAATTGGCACGCACCTCATCGCAGCTGGAATGTAATGCGAACAAAAAAAATGCGAATCAACTTGACACCTTGATCATGTTTTTCATATTTCGTACGCTCGGCTGATTTTCTCACCACCACAGCGTGCAGCTTCCCTCGCTGCCACAGACCATTCATTATTCAACGCTTTGTCTACTCCACTGCTGGACGAAGGCCTCCCCACAATCACAATGTGTCAGTCACAGGGATTTGTTTGACCGTACTTCACCACTCTGGTCAGTGCGGGTTGGTGGAGAGGGTTCCCGTACTTCTAGAACCCTACGAGTTTTAAATCGGTAGGATGCCAAATCTTAACTGAGTTTACCACATACAGAGACTGCTGATGGAATGGCATCCAAAGGGGAATTGAGGAAAGGCACGGGAGACGATGTCCTGCCGTAGAGATGGAGCTGTGGCGTCAACTCATGTCGAGGAATTAGAAGGATAGTGGTGTTAAAGGACTGAGGGATGGATGGCGATGACGACGCTGCTGCTGCTGATTGAACTGCTGCTGATCATTCTATTAAGCCTATTCGCACATCCGATTCGCACGGTTGACTACGTACGGTGCGAAAGAAGTTCAAATATACACACATGCTAATTTTTATTTGACTACTTTTCGCAGGCCTTAAAAAAAAAAAATCGCGGCCACCTCCACAGCCTGCCTCCTGACAAGTCGTGCCCAGGGTGACTCGGCTGATCATGCCGATGACGCTCCCATTAAGCGCCGTCGCCCAATGTATGGGTGGCACACGTGATAACAAAGGTGAGGCTTTCTTCCCAACTATGTTCGTGTCATTCGACTAGCAACCTTCATTTCTCGAATGCCTCCAATTGGCACGGTTGGTGACGTACGGTGCGAAAAGAAGTTCATCAAGCGCTTGCATACATATGCACACGAGTCGAGCAATTGAACCGACTGCGGTTCGAATGGAGTCACTTACGACTGCGCTTTACACGGTAGGGACAACTCAGCTCGAATGGCGGCTGCTCTACTGCGGGGGAAGTTGCGTCGTGAAATTTTGAAGAAAAATCATTATTTAGGGTCCTAGATATTCCGTCTCCACCATCGTGCCCATTGCCCGCCACCTGGAAAGCAAACCCAGCAAATCAATCTCAGCGAGAATACCAAAAAACGTCTGGACTGGCTAATAGATAGGCCCTAGCATGCTGTGCGTACACAGTTGCATAAATCCACACATGCACGAATACATGTGCATAGATTAAACACAAGCAGCTTTTCGCTGCGATCATCTTTTAAGGCCAGCACAGCATGCAAGAGGAGAGTGAAGCTGCGCTGTAAATTCCCAGCAATCATTGTCTCTCTAATGCCAATGTTCAAACTGAAGCAGAGACTCATTTTAGGCCAAGTCAACCTAGTGGTGGCCCAGGCTAAGCAACAAACAATATCAGTAGCCATTACAGTCTTGTTATGTAAAGCAGATCAGGAATTGAACCCAGGTTGACAAGAACTATAGTGAAGCACTTTACATCTACATACACATGAGTTTGATAAACGATCACGGCTCCCATTAGCAGCGAGTGATATCTGAACCGGTCCTGCACACCCTCTCCCCTTCACACACCTGTACTAACCAGCGTGGTGAAGTATGGTCAAACCACCATGGCAATCATGGCATGGGGATGATGCATTAAACCAGCAAGGTATTGACAAATGGCTGCACATTATTATTATGGTTCATTTGTAGCAAGCACTTTGTGTGTAATGAGTTCGGTGCTGATGATGATGGTAGTGATGGTGATGACGGTGCTGATGATGGCAGTGATGGTGATGATGGCACTGATGATAGTGATGTTGGTGTCGATAATGGCAGTGACGGTGGTTATTAATACACTCACGGTTTGCAAATGCTTACCCAGTGAAATCCAGTACCAGACAATCATAAACAAGATCAATTATTTCCCCTTTTACTCATTCTTAATACATCTACATTGCGTGGTTTTTGGTAGTTTTGAGAGGTCAAAGGTCACAAACCAACGGGTCCCTGGCATCCTCTGCTCACAATGAGCCCTTCCTTGACGGCACTGAATTAAAATATGTGCTGCTACGACTTAGATGGGCCGATGAGGTTTATTATAGAATGTAGACATGTTAATAAAACACATTTCCGTTGCATATCTTTTCAGACTGCTTTCTGGGACAATTTTGTTCGCGAGCTCCTATGTAGGATGGCACCACATACTTTTAGAAGGTTGGAGTCAGCCTCTCGCACACAGGCATGGGTGAATTCACATCAAATCCCCCACGGACGGTGATGTGCAGTTGATACACATTTGAGGCTCAGTTAACCGCGTTTGAGTCCAGGTCAGTTGCCACTAATGTGTGTGCCATGGCCATGAAGTTAACTTTTTGATGGCTGGGCTTGTGGACATGGCAAAGTAACTGCAACATATCACCCACAATCCACTGTCTACACGTGCAGCCCGTTGTGTCGATCAACTGCTGGTTGGAGGCCTCGTGCCACACGTTGCGGGTAATTGGGGTTATTTGACCAGACTGAGTCGAGGTTTAAAGGTCGGGGAGGAGTGCAGGACAGTGGATGGCGCTGCAATGTCCCCTAGTACTCGCAACGACCTACTGCACTTGTATCATGCATGGTGGTGACCCATCCAATCACTTTCCAGGCTTAATTTTGCTTAGCATCCAGGATCTGAAGAGATCGGGTGCAATTGCGGATAATCTGGCCCTCTGCTTTCATAGAAACATTCCCTACAGTCATAGAGGCAGTAGGGGAAGTGCTTAACACGTAGGCTTTCGCGACCAATATTATTCATAATCAACGTTTTTGGGTTTAGATCGCGTTATTTATAAATGTGTCACATTTATAAATAACGCGATCTAAACCCAAAAACGTTGATTATGAGGGGAAGTGCTGTCTGAGAAGCAAAGATGCGACGAGGCCAGCCCTTGGTGTCCCCACGACTGGCATGCACATGCCATGCCAGACCCTCACTTGGGGCCGAGTCAACATAGGCAAGACTCAAGGCAGGTTCAGATACCACCTGCCACTGATGCAGTGCATGGACAGAAAAATGAACCCAGATCTCTGCGTTCTTATTACTAAAACAAAGACCCCCCCCCCCCCCTCTTAAAGTTTGGTGAAATTACTCTTAGTGAGCACCTATTAAGGCTGGAAATGGGAAGGTAGAGTAGAGGGGTTGGTTATTCACAGCCGGCTCCTTTGTCCCTCAGCTCTGGTGTTAGCACACAGCACCTGGCGGCGCGACTTTAAGGCCGAGTCTACCTTGGGGATGCTCCAGGACCTGTTCTGAAATTACTTGCCAATGTCTTTCTAGATTTGAAGCTTTCGTGACTGCGGGAATCCATACTCTTTGGTTCTTTCGGTAAAGTCACGTAGGTAGAAAATAAAATAGATCACGACGTTTCGGGCGCAACACAAGCGTCCGTCATCAGGTGGGAAAGCTTTCCATATTTTATTTTATTTTATACCTACGTGACTTTACCGAAAGAACCAAAGAATATGAATGTCTTTCTAATGCAGTGCACAAACTGTGCCACCGCTCAAAAGACACTGCCACATCACACACACACACACAAGGATAAAACCACACACACACTCGCTTAAATCCAATGTTTGAATTAATCATGCAATGGATGGCTGATGAAATGGCTCAAGTTGAACTAATATTTCCTAACTTCAAATAATGCGAACCCAATCAAACGGCCAGAGGTGAGTTGTGCTCTCGGGCTCAGGAGCACTGTCCATTCTGGTAAGGAAGAGGTGACAATGAAAGGAATTGGCGATTTGACAGCCACGGAAAAAAATTGCACAAATTGGGAACATCTCTCTGCGTCGGTTTATTGAGAGATAGGATCTGTTTTTTTTATCACCCACCCTCATGCAGCTCACAGTCCAAATTGTCTATTTGTATTACGTGTATATTTATTATATATTTTCGTGTATATAATAGACTTAAATTAAGTACCGGTGTGAGGACAGTTTTGCTGATATTTGGTGGATAACAATGCCACAATCTCTGCTGTTTTTCCTGCACATTTGGGTCCTTTTTTTCTCCCATGGAAATTGGTGGAAATTGCTTTTCCTCCAACACATAAACCAGGGCCTCAGTCCTTCAACATGGGCCATCATTTATCATTAAGTGGTGATGTTAGGCGCGAGATTCTGCACCAATGTAGGTGTACTCCAAGCCAATATGGAAGGACGGAGGTTTTCTAACAGGAGGTCATGCTGCACCCCATACGTGTTGTATTAACAGGCTGTAGTTACTGGTAATTTATCAAATGAGTCTACCAACTGTGCCACCTTTGTATTTTGGCTGCCTGATGCCGCTTGGTTGTGGTCCGCTTCCCTCCACCCTTACACCGTCTTTCTCAAATCTACTCCACGGGCATAGAGGCTGAGCCTCACACCCCTGGCACAGGTTATATTTACTGGCGAGTCTACAGATCCAAGCCCCTTCTCTATACCACATTCACCAATCTCTTCTTTCGTACAGCCAAACAATACATGCTCGGGTTGTGATGACTTGGCGTGCGGAGCTGCATGACCCAGACAGCATTGTCAAACTTTTTGCGGGTATTTTAACGTGTGAGTATAAAACTGTGTGCGTGTGTGCGTGCACACACGTCCGGGTAGCGTGTAACTGTGTACAAGATATGGAACGTGCCATCGCATGTGTGCATTTCTGATTGCACGATAAGACTGTCTTATTTACAATGCATTTGTGTAAATGTGCACATCGGCGCTTGTGCGTTCACGTTTGCAATGGACGCAAAGCCGCACGCGTGTGTGTGTGCGTGTGCTTCGGGAGCGGTAGCGTAGTGGTTAGTGCGCTGCGAACCCGACAACCCGGATTCCATTCCCGCTCTTGGCCACCAACACCGGTGATGATTATATCTGAACCGGTGATGGGCCTCCCCTAGGTTAACACCGCCACTAAGGGAGACAAAGACGGCTGGGGGTGGTGCTATCCGCCCCACCCCCTCTTTGCCGTGCCGCGCTTCATAGGCGCTACTCGCGAACAGCACTTGCCCTTACAGTCTGTTGAAAAGCTATATGGGGATGGGGGGGATCTTTTGTGCTTTCTCGCTTGCTCGGACAGGTTACGAGTGCGCAACGAGTGAGCTCCTACGCACGTGCACCCCAGCGGCCCCCGTGCCACTCCGAGCCGCCGCCGACAACCGCGGAACATCAATTATTTTGGACGGATGAGCGGCCACGGCGCCTTTAATGACGATCCCTGCCTTCGTCAAGGTCAGGTTATGGCGACCCCAGTGCGCAGAAGCACGTCCGGCCCCTGCGCTCTTCATCAACAACCTCGGCTGGGCATCAAACCGCTGGGGCGCTTTACTCCAAAACCTGGCCTTCGAGATCCCCATTGCGCCGTCCTGGCAATGGGCTCCCAATACCCAAGCAGCCCGGGCCAACTCCCACGGCCAGCCCCCGCCATCTACATAAACACCGGCCCATCCACCCTCATCCGCACATCCACCCCATCTATCTATCCAACCCTTCTCTGCCCCCCTCCCCCATCTCCTATCGGCCCCGCGCGGCTCTCCTCAATCACTCTCACGTCCCCCCCCTCCCAAATCCTTCTCTTCCCCCTCTCACCACCCGCCCTTCTAACAAACGTAAACTCTCACCCGGACCTTCAACTCTCACCTACGCCCGCCGTTGTTGCAACAACCGAGTGGCTCCTGACAATGAAGGGAGACGCGTTGCTGTGTGCGCCGTGGAGTGTTTGCGCGCGCGTGCCGTTTCGTGGAGAGCGGTCATGTAGAGACTGCACAGGCAGATCCGGGGGAAGGGAGCGATCTCAAAAAAAAATCACAAATTTCAGATGCACTGCTTCTGCGGTCGTCTGGGATGTGTACGCGCGACACTGAGCATTTGGCAGCAGCCATTCTCCAACAAAAGTATGTTGTAGTGATGCTCACAGCAATAAGTAGAGCATCGGGTGTATAAAATATAGCCAGGTGGTACAGATTGAAGAGCAGTTGATACAACCACGAGCTCATCATTCTTTCATGCCAAATATGAGTACTGTACTAATTTATTAGAAGTCAGTGGTTGAATCGATTTGCATTATCATTGAAAACGTTTATTTGAAAAGAATGCTACTGTTTTTTCACCTCTTGGGTACTGCAACTGATAAGGGCATTGAAAGATGTAATGACAGTATTAGTAGGCAATGGTTAAGAAAACTTAATCCACTTATTCAATAAAAAATGCAGAACTTTGTTGTTACTTCTAAAATTGACCGTCTCATGAACATTATTATTCCTCATATGTCAAAGGTCAACCAATCAATGTTTTAGACTATTCCCCTTCCGAGGGTCCCTCTGGCCCCTATTAGTCCAAATGTATCAATATTTGCTCAATTTTCGAGTGGAATCTTGCATTCATTGGACAGACCTACGTATGTGAATATCAATGTTCGGGGGCACAGGGGGAAGAGCTAAAGGCCAGATAACACACACATTGGGCGGTCCAGTGTCAACTGTGCCACAGCTGGGCCCTTGAGCGGATTGTAAGGAAGTGATGGAGAGAGGGCTCGTGGAATCGGTGGCTTGGATTGTTACGTCTGCTTTAATCCGACCCTTTATGACCTACGACCACATCAGGAAGTGCGCTCTCTCAGCCTATCTCGGAGGCTGTGAAGACGTTGAGCCTGGTTAGTACTTGAATGGGTAACCACCAGGGTTTGCAAAGAAGATGGCAGTGCTGCGTCACCCCCTTCGTATGCGTGGTGGTTTTAGTCAGGGCATTGTGTGTCCATCCCACATGAAGCCTAACACTCAAATGCAATTGGCCAAGCATCCCAATTAATGACCGAAACCTCCTCTAAAAGGTTCTGAGACTCAGTGAGACATTCCTGGATAAATAAAAGGGAATTATTGTTAAAACAATCCCTGACCAAAGGAACTCTGTCTCACTCCTTAAATTCCGAGTTCAAGAGTACGCAGAGAGTTACATTAAATGACACGAGAAGATCACTTCCCAGGCAGTGAGCCTTTCACTTTTGAAACATGTGCTGCAGAATGGGTTTGGAGACTCTGGTTTCCTCCTGCAAGAAAACAAAAATACTAAGAAAAAATGGCCAAGCATTCCGAAGCAGGACCCTCCTGAAATATAATATTGGGACTCGCTGAGGATTTCAGCCATATTCTTAGGTTTTTTCGGTAAAGTCACGTAGGTCAATCCACTGCTAATTGAAGGCTTCTAAGCTGCTGACATCTCTGGATCATGCGATGTAACAATCCGCCTAGCATTTGCAAACAGATTTAAAATCGCTCCATCTCATCTGGGTGTTCAGACACGTTCCATTCCTTGGCTGCCACTCTGGTATTAGTCTTGACCACCTGCCGTCATCTTTTAGCGGCATGTCATAACCAAGTCAGCGTACTCTTCTTTGCAGTTTGATGTCAAAAACCTGCATATATTTTATCATCCACGTGTTCCTCTTTTTATCCGCTGTATAATAACAAAACTGGCATTATTTTTTGCATATAAACAATCGCAACGGAGCAGACGTTTGCGAATTGGACGTGTACAGTATTTTACGATAGTGATTTATCGGCTGATCACTAAGAAGAAAATACACACATTTTTAGACCGTGTATTCATTCGAGTTAACAGTCCTCGTCAATAAAATGTACCCTAAAATGTTGGTCATTTGGTTTAAAAAAAGAGTTGCTGCTGCTGCAATATTCAAGAGCCAAACTTTCGTGTTTGAGACCGCCTTCGTCTCTCGAGGCGAAGCAATTTGTACGAGCCAGAGTTGCCCTTTCGCCTTCTCGTGGCACGGTACACACTTTCAGCCAGTGAATCAATTAAATGCGGCATCTCGTATTTAACCGTGTGTGAGTGAGCCAGTGGTGTTTGAGAGGGATCATTTAAAAAAACAAGTATTACCGTCCCATTCCAGATTACTCTCAGTTCTAGAAACAAAGCAAAGCAGTGTCATCTAACAGCAAATGAGAGGTATGGGTTAACAAAACTCTATCAATTACTTTTAATCTAATGTTCGAAATTTCCCAAGTTTGCTTCCGTTGATGATTAATGTTCTCAGTTTAAAATACACATTCGTAAAACATCTGTTGGTTATAAAGTATCGACAAACGTTGTGTTGTAGAGCAAGCTGTCCGACACAAGTTTGAAGTTTCATTCCAAATAGACCCCAAGTTCAGTTACGGGCCTTCCAGGTGACGTCACAACAGCGCCCCCTCGTGACCCAGCCACGCTGGCGGTCCCTCTCCCTCCCCTCGGGGAAGGGTAATCGATGAGTCACAGGCCAAGATGCAACCCACGCCTTCGTTTCACCGGATCCGCGGCTACACGAAGTGTATAGACCTTCGAAACAACCCACAAAATGACACTTAGCACTCACGGAAAAGCACCATAGTGGCATTAGGAATCGGGTGCTGGGGGGTGGACACTTGGCCTGGTAATTCTACTTCTCATCTTGGCGCAATTCATTCACTACCCTCACTCCAAGGGCCGTTTTCAGTGACGTGTTCTGTTTACGCGGTATATGTTCTGTTCACGTGACAAACCTTACTAATTGGCTGTGTCGGGTGGTGGCGGGTTTAAATACACATTTATATTTATGCGATCTAACCCAACAAAGTAAACTGATATTATGAGTGACATCGTGATGGAGGTATGTGAGTTAATGTGGCTGGTCCGGATAAAAAAAAAATCAAAGTCCTATTCAGCCTTCACTGGTGGCATGGCCTATCGGTAGCGTGCCTGTCCCTTGTTGATTCATGGTTCGTACCCAGTTGCCACCCTGATCAACACTGTGGGTATACAAGCTGTGGGTATACAAAAAGATAAATGCGTGCCGTCTGCTTCACAGTGGACGCTAAAAGATCCCCCTGACGCATTTAGCAAGAGTCGCCCATTGCGTTGCCGGCAATAAGGGTCCACATTTACAAATGTACTCGCATATTACTCAAGTTGGGGTTACACAGCAATCATCCCCCCCCACCCCTCCCTTACTAGAATTACAATGTCCGTTTGCAGGCCAGGCGCTACTGAAGTCACCGTGTGCCCCCCACAAGGACAGCTGCCACTGGGGGGCGGGGGTGCCCTTCCAAAGGTGTTGAGATGTCAAGCTCCGAGGCGCCGTGGCGTCCAACAAAAACAAATCGTTACGACGACGACGATCACTCACCTCTTGCGTAACCTCCACTCGCAATGTGGGAGACCTCTGAGCCCCCCCCCCCACCGTTCCTTCTGCCCCTCTTCCTATGCCCGCGTGCCGTCCCTGTTTTCAACTGCCACGTTACTAGTTGAGAAGTAATATTGTGGTAATGTAAACACGAATGTAACAATGCAACACCAATTGTGTGTGTGTTTATTCATATCGTGTGGTTCCTTTTTATCGCGTATAAAATTATTTAAGCTTAAGTTAAATGGCACTAGCCAATAAAATGTAGGCTCTGTGCCTTGGCTGCTGCTGATGTTTAACCCAAGCTACTTCCTACCATCCGTCTCCCCTTTGAATTGTTTGCGGAATAGACCTTCTCCCAAGACTAGTCGCAACGGAGCAACCAGGCCACATTATAGAAGCGCACTCATTACATGTGGAAAGAGAACACTGTAGACATCATGGTAACCCGTTTACAGACACGCACGTGTAGCAGTCCGTGTGCCTTTCAAACAACGACGGTCACCAGATCGCGCGCTTTCAGATGCGCTTCTGCGGCCGTCTGGAACGCTCTTCCTTGCGATGTTAGGAAGTCACTTGGAGCGATGCACTTTTGAATTTGGATGGAAAAATCTCATTTCTTTAGAACTGCTTTCTTGTGTTTATAGTGTTGCCCTTCTCCCGCACCTCCGATTAGCGCGGTTGGCTACTCATGGTGCGAAAGAAATTCAACATGCAATACACGCAACACGTCGAGACCAAAACGAATGCTCTACGCGTACCGAAAGGTCAATGCTGCAACAGGACACAAGGTTAAAATGCCACGTCGTCCAGAAAGAAACCATTAGTATGAAATGTTAATTAAAATGCATTCTTTCCGTGAAGTTCAGAACTCGAAAATGGCAACGAGACACACGGTACCGGTTGATACCAGCGGAGGCGTGTAGGTGCAGCCCTGCAATTGCTCGCTCGCGCCCCTGTTGGAGGCAGGTCCTCCACACGAGTTGAGCTCTGGAGGGCACTGCATAGCACGAGAGATGGTAGCACAGCAATGCATTTTGCGACCAATATTATCACGCAAGAGGTTTTTTTTAGGTTAGATCACGTAAATATGTACTCGAATTGTAACTGTTGTGGGTTTACTGTGCAACAACTCGATGTGCTGAACTAGTAGCCAAATGGCATGTTTTGTTTAGCTGTGTCGGGTGGTGCAGGTTGAACGACACATTTATATTTACGCGATCTAAGGCAACACAAAAAACGTATATTATGGACAGCAACAGATGCCTCAATCTATCTGTGGAACTGTGAAAGTTATTCACAACGTGTGGCTGGGTTTGCTCTGGATATCTCAAGAGAAACGCCGATTTGGCCAAACATCTCAATCCAGCATCTTCCTGAGAAATAGTTTCGCGACTTCAGAGGCTTTACTGATCAAGTACTATTTACGAAAGACGTCATAACTATTAACACTTATGATTCATAATAACGGTTTTTGGTTTAGATCGCGTTAGTATGAATGTGTCGTAACCCTCCACCACCCAACACAGCCAGTAAGGTTTGCCACGTAAACACAACGCGCCAGTTAGTTACTACTTCAGCCCACCGGTGTGTTGGAGAGTACAACCACAACATTTACCATTTGATTACCGTGACGTTTCGCTGGTAATTACATCCAGCATCATCAGGCGATTTGCCAGAATAGTGAAGTAGTCAACAAATTTTCACGTTTTATTTACGTGACAAACCTTACTGGCTGTGTCGGGTGGTGGAGGGTTACGACACATTTATACTTGCGCGATCGAACCCAAGAACCGTTATTATGAATAATATTGGTCGCGAAAGCCTACGTATCATTATTATAACATGTCGACATGCACTTGCTGAAAGAGTCGTTCCTTCAAAAGTGGGCTGTCTCAACAGGCCGCAGCATGGATACTGTGCAGGAAAACAAATATCGAATTTAAATTTCGATTTAAAGCTTTCGTGACTGCAGGGATTCATCTTCTTGGTTCTTTCGGTAAAGTCACGTAAAAGGGAAATAATAAAATAATAAAAATAAAACATAATAAAATAATTCTCACGATGTTTCGGCCACAACGCAAGCAGCCGTCCTCAGGTGAAGACCAGGTCTGTCGGTGGAGACAACGTGACTTTACCGAAAGAACCAAGAAGACAAATATCGAATGCTTGCCGGAGCGTCAGCACAAAGTCGCGGCCATAAAACCCACTTCAGTGCACGCGACACAAACTACCCTGCTAACACCGTGTTGACGAGGAGGCGTGAATTCATGATCCGTGTATTGTGGTCTGAATTAACGGGCTGCTCTGCAACGTATGCAGCAGAATTTGTGTAATCAAAGAGTCTCTCTGCTCAATAAACCTATTTCCAGTGCTAGCCAGTGGCAAGGGATCGCCTCTATAGGTCGAGCGGCTTCGTGTCAACGTCTTTAATTGAATTGCGGTGAACAATTTATCACTACAAACCCTCGGCCGGGCCTTTCAAAATCGGCCTTCCGATGTTTGCGCGTCCACCGCTCTAACCGCAGGTGGCGACCAGGGGTGGATATCGTTCCCATTCCACAGCGTTGGAGAGCAATGCGCGTGGCGTAAACATCCCTAACCGTGTACACGGAGAGAGACGTCTAGCCTGGGACTTGAAGTTGCTGCCTCGTCTCTGAGCGCGGCCGTCACGTTCTCGCCACAGCGGAGCCGCTCCCAGCTGCGTCGCGACGCGCGCGTGAGCGGGTCACTCGCGCCCTCGGCACGGCGCTCGCTTCGTCAGTCGCATCGCCGGTCTCGTCGTCAGCATCGCAAGCACGCGGTGGCTGCGATGGGCAGTGACGCACGGTGGCGAGACACGTGCGTGCGTTTGGTGGCTCGTGGCCTCGGGGATGCGAATGGACGCTGAGCGACGAGCACTGCCGTTTTATTGAGATTCGAATGAGTAAGCCAAGTTCTTAAAAAGGCACGAGTGCGCGCTTGCCTAAAGACAAAGATCCCCCGTATAGGCTTGACGGACTGTTGGGTAAAGTGCTGTTAGCGAGCGCCTATGAAGGCCGGCAACGGCGCACGAGGGAGTGGGTGGCCAGCATCACCAGGCCCAAGCACCTTTGTTTTCCCCGGTGCTAAGATTTGTACTGCACAAAGTACTCGCTGAAGTCTGAGTCGACCTCGGGGAGGTCCAGGACCGCTTGAGATATTGCAGCATCCGATGTCGGTTACGCGCCGGAATAAAACCTCGGTGCCACTGGGCTCGTAGCAGCGCACCAACCGCTACGTGCACCGCTCCCCGCGGACAAACACAGGCGCGGCGCACAAAGGGCTCACCGAAGGAAGTCAAATCACCACGCTGGGTGCAGAAGCCTTCCTTTCATTTGCCATCTGGCTCGTGAATTAATAACAGCCCACAGCAGCAGGAGTGTAACACCGTCGACATTTGCGATCGCAAGCATTGTCAGGACCGGTCTGATTCGATCTCAGAAGCCAAGCATGGATGAGCCTGGCTTAGTGCTCATCTGGATGACCACTACAGGCGCTGTAGGTGTGGGGCTGCGAGGTGATTGTTAGATGTCAGTGTTGAGGATCGTTTGGGTTCTATTCCGCATGGTTGGTGGGTTTTGGATAAACATCCCGATTCTAGACTCCCGTGACTCAGTGAGGCTCTTGGGTAAATAACTAGCACAACTATTATTAGACATGATCATAGGTCACCAATGACTTGATATAATTGTCGTATTAAATGAGTTTTTGAGACTAATTCAACATGAAAACATGACATTTTAGGTCACAAAACGTTGCAGATATTACAGCCCCCTGTCAATCCACTGGCAAAAATATGTTTAACTTACTCTTTGGTTCTTTCGGTGAAGTCACGTAGGTAGAAAAAATAATAGATGACGACGTTTCGATCGCAACAACAAGCGACCGTCTCCAGGTGAGAGTTGTTTTGTTTTACTTGCAATGCGGACAGCATTGGCTCAAGGAGGTGTGGAACCACAGACCAAGCGGGAACGCAGCCACGCGGCTGAGCCGCTGACAACAATTGCCCAAGCTCTGCCATCCCCTATGTTTAAATAAAAAAACTTGTTATCCGCCAATACATTTTACTTGTGGGAGGAAACCGGAGTACCCAGGGAAAACGCGCATGCGAGGAGCAGGGGCCCACATGCATCCCAAAGATGAAACAAGGTGGACACTCCACATGATGGCTGTACCACCTCCTCCTGACGAGCCACGCCGTGGCACCTCCTCGAGGCCCACGGGAAGGGAGTTTCACAACAACATCTGTGCGGTGATCCACCAACCCTTGCCTCCACAGTGCTGGATTACAGGCCACCGTACATCGCCACCATCACCGGCCTGTAATGACTAAGGCCTCCGTGCCGTGGAAGTGAAAGGGGGTTTGATTGACCATACTTCGCCACACTGGTAAGTGTAAATGAGAGGCAAACCAGGACTGGTTCAGACATCACTTGCCACTCATGTCGATTACCTATAATTCCCCACAACTGAACACCTATATATTTTTTTATATCGCTAAATCAGGAATGTTATCTGGCGAGAGGAAAACAGAGTTCATAGAAAACCCATCATACTGCACGTTCACAAAGTTAAAGGATCGCTGGTTGCGCAGTATTCATCTAATATCAATGAATGTACATTTATTCTGAGCTACAGTGCCCGGAGAAAACCCACACGTTTCCACGGATAAGACATTTTTTCAGTTAAGCATTTTACAACGGAAATAATGTAACGTGTGCTGTGATCGAGTGGTTTGTAACATAATCGCACATCCGATTTGCACGGTGGTCTACATAGAGTGCGAAATAAGTTCAACATACACTCATAATGCCCTTTATTTAACGCGGAAAGCCTCGCGAACTTCCAACGACCGGGGGTGCTACATGGCAAGCTTGGCCAATTTTGCGATTGAATGCCGAGTAAGATTGTTGAAAGCCAAAGGTTCCCGAAGAAAACGACTGCAATGGATGGGATTAACACCTCAACCCACCGCACAATTACATTACAGCCTCGGGGCACTAAATGGACCAAAAAGCATCTCGCTTCAAGGCAATTACTCGCAAGGAGACAAGCAACACGGTCTCTACAAGGTCACTCGTTGTTTATCGTGTTAGGCCACAGCCGTTTAAATCACCCATCTTATTTGTCAATCTGTCGCGGTCTCTTCTTCCCCTTTGCTTGCATTTTGTGTTCGCCCAACATCTTTCTATCTCCCCCCTGACTTCTCAACTCCCTCCCCATACCACAAGCCCTCCTTCAAGCTTCCAATTAATCCAAAAGCTGGATATCTCAGGGTCACCGGGTCAATACGCGCGTGCAAACGGCGTCCGCCCAGCGTCACCGAGTGACACGGGTTGGCTAGGTGAAGCAAACGGGCATAGGCAAAGATCCCAGCTATAGCCTTAACAGACTGTAGGGGCAAGTGCTGTGAGCGAGCACCTATGAAGGCCGGAACAGTACACGAGGGGGTGGGTGGCCAGCACCACGCCCAGTCGCATTTCTCTCCCTAGCGGCGATGTTTACACACCGCACCAGGTACTCATTTGAGGCTGAGTCGACCTAGAGGAGGCCCAGGACTGGTTCAAATAATCGCTATCACTGGTGTTGGCCGTGAGCGTGCTAACTGCTACACCACCGCTCCCTGCACGGGACACACGTGCACACACGCATATCCCGTTGAGCCTCAAGACTGCTTGGACACACGTGCACACACGCATATCCCGTTGAGCCTCAAGACTGCTTGGACACACGTTGCAAAGTTGGTACAAATACGACACACAACAGATCCTTACGATGGGCAAGTACAAACACATCCACATTATATACAGCAACACACAAATCCCCCCCAGTAGAGCCTTGAACAGAATGTTATCACCGAGCATCTATGCAGGGGATGATCGGACAGTGACAGCCAGCGGGCTCCAGGTCTTCCCTTTGGTCGCTAACCTCTTGATGCCACTCCAATTTCTGTACTGGGCAGCACGTGCTCAAACTCACGGCAACGTCCAATTGTGGCGTTTAAGCATTGGCTATCGACGTGACGAAGCGACCTTGCGTGCTGCTGTGAAGTTACAAACACGTTGACCCGGGTGGCTTTTGGGGCTCACTCGCCGTGTCAGAAACACCAACCGGGCAGTGATGTTCGGCTTCAACCCGTGCTTAAATTAAGTTCTCAATATTTGCTACGTGTACAGCCCCCGGTAGAACGCTGCTGGGGCTACTACCGATCCTGCTGTTACATCTTGCTGGAGATTGTGGCAGTAATTACAAAGAGAGGTATCAATAGCAATACGAATTCAAGCAATTCTGCAGCTCAATTTAATCATTAAGAGAGGTCAAGAGGAAAATTGCTTCACAATTACATAATTACCGAGCCGCCTCGAACCTCAGAAATAAGGCATCAAGGGGATATTAATTGTTTCTCAGTGAGCTCGTTACTCGTGCGAAACATGTGAGCAACTACACAGGGACTTCGTGTTCTGAAAAACACAAATAGCCTGTTATCAGCAACCTTTTTGGACCACATAAAAAATACGGAGACAAAGACCTCCCATATAGTCTTCACACTGTTCGGGCAAGTGCAGTTAAAGAGCATCTATTACAGCCGGCACGACACACGAGGGGGTGGATGGCCAGGACCACTCGCGGCCGCGTTTGTCTCCCCAGTGCTGATGTGTGTACACTGCTGCCTCTTCTTAAAATTGTGAATTTGTGGTGCAGTGGGATGTTCTCATGGGGGTGCAATTCAGGCCATTGAATTTCGAAGCTAAAACAGGGACCCGCTACTCATTTGAGACTTTCGTTGATGAAGGGAAGCCCAGGAGGGGTTCAGATATTCGCAGAGGTCAAGAAAATCCAGCTCCGCTTTCCAGGTTCATTGCATAGGGTGCAAAACTACTGCACGCATTGATTTACACAATGGGTGAAATCATTACTCATTACAATATTGTATTAATAATACAAAGGTGCAAGACTAATGCACATGAGCTTACGCTTGATGACACTTCTGAAAAGCCATTCGATACGACAGTGTATAAATAATGAGGTTTCCGATTGGACAAAGACAAAGATCCCTCGCATAGCCTTAACAGACCATTGGGGCAAGTGCTGTGAGCGAGCACCTATGAAGTCCTGCACGGTAGCCGAGGGGGTGAGTCGCCAACACCACGCCCGACCGCCTTTGTCTCCCCAGTGGTGATGTTTACACACCACACCAGGTACTCGTTTGAGGCCGAGTCGACCTAGGGGAGGCCCATAACCAGATCAGATAATCGTCGCTGGTGTTGGTCGTGAGTGGGAATCGAACTCCAGTCGCCGGGTGCGCAGCGCAATGCACAAACTGTTATGTTTGGACACAAAGACACACATACATTGACACGCAGGCGATATACACACACAGAGAAGCTAATGCAGGGTAATGAGGTGAAGAGGTGGCCTAGATGAAACAAACAAAAACATGCCAAGAATGCACAAGTTAGGATACCAAAATTTAATCATTTATAGTCGCAAGCACAGTTAGTCCGGCAGAATGAGAGGTAGCTGTACAGCCAATCGTGAATGTCTGGTGTAAACTCTCGATGCTCTAGAAATCTTAAATATTGCACGAATGTGTGAAGTTCTGATTAAAAAGCACAACCACCGGCCGCCTCGTGGGCCTGCTGCACCAGCCAGGGTCGCGGTCACCCCCCCCCTCCCCGTGTCCATTTCCCAAACCACCTCCTCCAACAACTCCGTCACACACGTGTACAAGACAACATCCCCCTTGAACAGTCTGTTGGGGCAAGTGTTGACTACACACGCAGCCCCGATTCTATAACGGCTGGTCTGGGATGTGGCATCTCTTCAGGCGGCCACGAGTTTATTTGCACCATGACCTGGGGGTATTTGTTTGACCGAGGCCGACAGAAAGAGGCCTGGGTTTGGTCTGCAGTGGACAAGGTGGCAACCCCAATTAAATGAAGGATCTTTGCCCGAGTTTTTATTTTTACTACGACTACCGAGACAGCAACGATAGCATGGCTGAGCAGGCATCACATGAGCTCATGCACAGGCATCAATGGCTCGCCAATGAAGGATATGGTACAGAAGACCCGCACCACCTCTTACCCAACAACCTGGAGCCACAATCTGAACATAAACCTAACCTCCCCCCCCCCAGCCCTGCATGGGCATCCCTCTGCCGTGGAAACACCCGACCTTTCTGGTAATCACCGGCGGGTTAAATTGCTTTTTCCAGCGACGGCCCTTCATCACTTGAAAATGAAATTTGTGCTCAGTGGTAATCCCGGCCATTCATCACCACGGTCCAACCCTCACGCCACTTACACTACCCTCAGATATTCACGCACGCACACACACACACACGTGTGCGCGCACACACGCACGCACAGAGACTCCGTATTCAAATCACTCTCAGCCAAATGCTCACACGTTCGCAGATGCACGCTCTCGTCTTATCCCTCGCACGCTTTCATTCACAAGCAACCACGGGTGCGTTTCTCCGTCAGCCGAGGCGTATCAAAACTGCGCAAGACGATAAAGAGCACCAACCAATTCAGCTCACCAATACTCGCACGTACCCTGCATGTAAGCACACATGCACATCACTCAACTCACCTCAGCCACACACCCACACACATTTATCACTCACCATCACGCACAACCACGCACAGAGGTCACTCATCGCTCATTTAACCACTAAAATATTCACAATGCCCAGGTGCGTCGCAAACGACTAACTGTATCTTCAATCACATCATCGACCATCAATTAACCATACACTCATTAGCCGTGACCAATCCACTGCTGGATAAAAGCGTCCACAAGCTGCACGCACACGAGCCAAGCAGCAGATGCAGAGATCACTTGCAAAAAGGCACACATGGATCAGAGCTTCCTGCTCCCAACTCCGTGGCACCTCGTGCACGAGTCCCTCGCAAATTGTGGAGTTAAATGATCAATCGTCTGTGCAATGAAATGGTGCGGAGAAAAAGATTCGATATTTCCCAGTGGCACAGAAAACACTGCAAACTATTTGGATGAGAAAAGAAATGGAAAATAAAACCGATAGGGTTTTAAAAAAGTGAGTACAGAAATGGGGTGGTTGGAGAAAGTGGAGTGAATGAAATCACAAGGCATGAAAGTTTGGCCAGGTGGTGATTTGTGCCTGGGCCTTGTATTCAAACAGAATGGTCACGATTCAATTCCAGGCCAGGGGTTGAGTGTCCATCATTCCTCCGAGGTTATGATGAGTACTGCTTTGTGGGGTGTCAACAGCGGCTTTGTGTTGTCAATGGCTGCAAGCATTAATGTATCGCGATTTAAAGGCAATTACTGTTGCACAATACATTGAGGAATGGGAGCCAAAGCATGGCTTACAAACCGCAGCATTATTCGTGATGACCAATTCCATCACAGCGATAGGCGAGAAGAGGCACACTCGTGTGTGCGTGGAACGCAGCCGTGTCGTGGTGAGCGTGCTGCGTTTCAGAATTACAATGCCCTTTTTTATCAGGATTTTTACAATTGAAAACATGAGCTCATAATCCGGATCATCTAAGCTTGTAATATTAATTGCTATATCAGCAGAGCGCAGTCTGTAGAACAAGTCAAGTGCATGCTGCTCTAATTGTACCCATGATTTGGCTCGCTACACCAACCTCGCTTCACCAACCTCACAATAATAATACAAAACTCCAGGTGCCTACCTTGCCCCCCCCCCCCCTCAAGCAGTATATATACAAAGTCAGGTCTCTTAGAATTTCTCTTTACTTGATACAGCAATCGTGCTGTGACGCTTCCACCTGGAGACGGAAGCTTGTGTTGCCTCCGAAACGTCGTGATTTTTATTTTACTTTTATTAATTTTCATTTTATTTTTTACCTACGTGACTTTACCGAAAAAACCTAAGAGTATGAATCCTTGCAGTCACGAAAGCTTCAGATCTGGAATCGCTACACCAAGCCACCCCCCGTTTGCTTGGGACGTGCTGGGGGGGTGAGCACGGGTCCCATCCACCAGTGGCAACGTCTCACAATGGCGGGGTGAAAAAAATTGGGGCTCAAACATCGGGGCCCCGTCCCAAACGCATGGCACCAGTCGCCGTGCTGAAATAATCGGAGAGAGAAATGGCATGCAGGTACTGTGAGCGAGGACCTATGAATGACTACAGCGTGCTTAGGTGGTGTGTCATATCTATGGGTTAGCCTGACACCTCAAACCGATGACTGACACGTCCCCCCCCCCCGCCTGCCCGTGTCAATTTTTCTTTCCTGGGAAGGAGTGGGGAACGAAAAGTGATGGGGGACTTAAGAATGAAAGTTTAGCCGCTTTGTTAGGATGCATTTCTCTTGGCAGTACAGTGAGTCCATCGGCGTAAAATTGTGGGAAATTGCGTCATCAAAAGACCTGAAATAAAAATGGGAAACTTTTTACAAAGGCGTTTTGTGTCAAGTTAAACTTTTGAAAATTTAAAACGTGTGAGTATTGAATGATGACATTTTATATATAAAAAATGGTTACGGTTCTGCTCAATATCAATGCTCAAGCCGTGGTTAGTCATGTTGCAATGTGTACGTTAACTATTGCAGCCACTAAGTGGTCACCATAATGACCACACAATGTTACATAGTAGACTCAATAATGTTTACACCTTACATTAAACATTTTTGTGGAGTACTATGTTGAAACCGAACCTTTCGTAGTCTTACCACTCCCTCTGTTGGTTAGGAAAGACAAGGAAAAGTGACGGTGCAGAGAGAACATGTGAATTTATGCCAACAGGCGTTTTTCAGCCACCAATTAGGCCGCATAAAGTTTCACATTGCTCAACACTAACATGAATGTAGCCACCACCACCATCTCCCCAGTTATTACCACCACACGAACAGCTTGGTTCTACTAATTCAAGGAACGTAGATTAGTTCACTCAAAAGGAACTCTCTGGAACCGCACCAATGACATTAAGGCCCCCCTCCCCCCATCAAGACTGGTTAATGCAATGCATAGGGCAACCAACAACTGGACAAATATCAAGTCAGGGCAGCCTATTGTCAGTGGCGACTTAACATATTAAAACAGTATACACTAATGCCACAAAGATTCCCCGTATAGCCTCTAACCGACGAGAGGAGCAAGTGCTGTTAGCGAGCACCTATGAAGGCAGGCACGGCACACGAGGGGTGGGTGGCGAGGACCACGCCAGACAGCCTTCGTCTCCCCAGTGGCGATGTTTACACACCGCACCAGGTACTCATTTGAAACCGAGTCGACCTAGGGGAGGCCCAAGGAACAGTTGAGGCATTCGTCACTGACATCGAACCCTGGTCGCCGGGTTCGCAGCGTGCTAACCGCTGCACTACCGCTCCACACACACACATACACTAGAACGCACAACGTCGCGTCCTGTCAAATGTTTGGACTTGGGATGAGACAAACGTAGACGGGACCTGCCAGGTCACGAATGTGACCCAACGCAATCACTGGGACAGCTTTTCCTGCCAAGGAGAGAGTGCACACCCCAAGTCGCTAGACAGTCACGTGATGGAGGGCTTCGGTGGGTCTATGCTGATCACGATGAGAAGCAGTTTAGAGCCATCGAATGGAACAGCCAATCGTTGTGGAAAATTCGGTGGCTTCGAATAAATCTGCCATCGGAAGAATGTCCCATCATGCGAAGCATTTTGAAGCGACACGAGTCCTTGGGTAAGAGTCCTTTGGGTAATCATGTTGTGCTGTCTGCTATACCGTATTAAACACAAGCAAAATGGAAAGATACAATGTTTGTTTATTGATCGCATTGACAGCAATTATGCAACAGCTCAAACACCAAAATAAGAGTTTAAAACCATCGGCATGCAACACTTACAGGAATTTATACTTTGTATTCGATCTTACAAAGAGCTCTTACCTGGGACGGCTTTCCCCCCTCTCACGCACCGACCATTATTTTAAGTGCTGCTCCATGCAAGACGTGCGGTGTAACGACATCGCGGACACCACAAGGGTATGGGTGTATTACCGGCCCTCGAGGCGCCCAGTGAGCGCTGATTGATAGTGCTAGATAGCACCACGCTTTTCGTGCAGTGCCAACCCCTACAGGACAGGGTGTGGGAGTGCCGGCCGAAGAATGAGATTACTCGAGGCCAAGGCACTCTGGTTGACCCGGGAGGACACGTGACCAGTTAAGTTCACAACGGGGCTAGAGGGGGCTAGGGGTGGTCACGTGACTGGGACCCAGATCCTTCCCGAGGATTCTGTACGGTGGTCGTGGCCAAGGGCCGAGCCGGCCACGCTGCAGAGATTATAAGGCGGGTCCCGACAGGGACCAGGGTGGTTGTTCATCCTGGAAGAAACCTTCGTCTACGATCTCCGTTCAACGAGTCTCCAACACGTGGACCCGGACCCAAGCTGTTGGTCCCGGCCCGTAGTAGCAGTTACATTGTAACTAGTGTCGTTAGCCTGGTGGTCACCATCATAGGTTGTTTTTCTCTTAAGGGGAAGTTAGTTACTCCGTGTGTTGGAGTTGAATAAATGTGTTGCCTCCAAGTCTACATCTGAGACTCAGTTGAACCCATTACACATTGTTTAAATGCATGCCAATAAAGGGCACCATACTTCAATAGAGATTACCATTGTCACGGCTATTTTAATGCACACAATGAACAGGAAGGACAAGATCAAAGGGCTTGCATCATAATGTGCCTAATGCATAATGTACGTTGACTCAGTAATCTCCCCCCGCCCCCGACTTTGCGCAAGAGCGCAGAAGTGTGGTCACCACATCTACGCTTCTATATAAGGAACGAAACAGGTGGACTTCTCCACAAATCTGGCTGTCGCCTGATGAAGCTGGTTGTAATTACTGCTCAAACGTCGTACTCAGATTGTAAATGTTGTGGCTTGGCTCTCCAACACACCGGTGTGCTGTACAAGTGACGAATTGGCACGTTCTGTTTACGTGACAACCCTTACTAGTTGGCTGTGGCGGGTGGTGGCGGGTTTTAACGACGCATATTTACGCGATCTAACCCATAAAAACATATATTATAGAAGTGGCTTATCATATGTGGGGATTTAAAGTAGAGCCAAATACTCTAAACGCATGTTGATTTTAATTATGGAAGTGGCGTATCACATGTGGGAATTTATAGTAGAGCCAAAATACTCTAAACGCAAGATGATTCTAATTGTGGATGGAAAAACTGGAGGACCCAGAGAAAAATCCATGTAACCACGGGGAGAAAGAGACATGCAAACTCCAAATCTACAGCGTCAAGGTCGGGACAGGGATCGAACCCACGACCTCCCGCATACCAGGCGAAGGAGATAACTTCTCGCCACAGCGGCACCCCTTTTGGATTTAACTCTTGCATAAGACCCGAACCATTGACAGCTGCTGGTGCGCCGTGATCAATAATTCTGGGTTCATTCGTTTCAAGTAAACCGCACAAAACGAGACAATGCATTGCACAGCAGTGAGACACTCAAAATCGTGAAAACCCAAGAGTCTCAAGGGTAATCGCTAGGACTTGACATGTATGATTTTCAGAGCACGGTTATACACATTGCAAATATATACTGTAGTATGCACACACACACATATATAGCGCTGAACATTCATTAAAGTTGAATGTGTAATCATACACGATCAATAATTTACCCCACAATTATATAAAGGCACCTTGTTTTTGGTCCACCTCAAGGCCCTAACCTTTCCTAGATTTCATCTTCCCCTCAGTAGAAGATGGAATATACAAAACCGCGTGTCCTCACCACTGCTCGTCCGTGTGTGTGTCCACTTTAATTAGCTCCAGGGGCTCACAGACGGTACTGTTTTTACCCTCCTATTAAATTCCCACCCTTATTTTATTGGTTGATTTTTGTGGTCTCCGGACGCCAGGTGGAAGGAGGGCAAACGTAAAGCTACAACCGGTGATTACGTCACACACACAGCTAAACCCGAATATAATTAAAAAGTGAGCTTATCAACAAGGCTGCGGACATCTTAAATGGAAGATAAGTTGAGTAACATAATTGATTTCCGGTGTTCACATTTTTTTCTCTACGGCCATGACTGGTGCCACCACGTGACGTTCATTCGCCTGTTGTTTTACAGAATTCCTGAATAAATAACAATTGTGATTGCAGAGAAAACATTACTTCACCTGTCACTGAATTCAAATTAAATACCATTCACAGCATCCTTAATATATTTATTTAAAATACATGAAGGCACATTATTTTTGGAAGGACAAATGCATGTTTATCCATCCTATCAATCCTACAAATACGCTTTTATTATATCAAAAACGGCATAATGAAATAAGCAAAGTGATTTTCAAACCCGGTAATAGAAAGATATACGCTTAGAGCTGTGACTGCGAATACAATCCCCAAGCCCTAGGTTATTAACAAATAAACGTAAGTAAAACTCGACTGGAAAGGAAAGATGAGCGTGTGTGTGTTTGTGTGTCTCTATGTTTCATCCACGACACGTGGTAATGTATTAAGGTCGAGGCGAGTATATTATTTAAATTTATTGCACAATTCAGAAAGAGTTAGGAGCCAAAATACCCGCGTTAATGTATTTCTGGATATGCTTTATGAATACTGCAGGTCCATACTGTGGCTGTACAGGAGGTTCTTGTGGTGTGGAGCTTACTGCATTTGTTTAAGATGCAATTATAATGTAAATGCAATAACATAATTCCGCAAAAAGTGCAATAAACGGACGATATGAAAGCACTGATTAAATTGTCAATTGTTTGATATTAATTCAACTGTATTTAATTCATATTATTTTGTATTTCTTTATTTATTTTTTCGTACAACCTTCATGAGCGTTCTACAATGCATTCTGCAATACACCCCACCAGCAATTGTAATGCTATCCTCTAACAAAGACCTAAGAATACTATGACACTATAAAATAATATGAACAATACATACAAGTGTAGTGGCATTGTTAAGCGCCATGTGTAATCGCCACTACTCCTTACCTGTAGTAGCGGCCACGTGTCAACAGGGGGCGGAAGAGAGGCATTGTGGGATGAGTCGGGCCGTTGGGCCAAAGTAACCCCCAGTGAGGACTGTGACCAGAGGTGCAGACCCCCAAGAGGGGGCTGGGGGATGTCGACATACTCCAGGCCCCTCGAGAGAGTTCCAGAAGGGAGGTGTGGCTAGGGCGGAGTGAGACGGGACCGTGTATAAAAGCCGAACCCCTGAACGGGTCCGGCAGTCATCGTCCACCTGAAGACCTGAAGAGCCACCTGAAGCCATGAAGAGAAGAGCCCGAAGGGCAGAACCCGAACCCCTGGCTAGGGTCGGGTTAAGAGCTGAACCAGTGTAGGGTTAGAGCTTTAACCAGAGTGAAGGGCACGTTAGTCCGGAGGAGATACCTCCCTTGAGTATCGGGTGGACGGGGCCGTTATTACCCCTTTGTGTTATGTTCCTTGATGTTACAATAAACGTGTTGCCTCCAAGAGACATATCGCTCTCTTCTTGAACCCACTACACAATATACATTAGTATTATAACAGCGTAATAATACAACCACAGAAGGATAATAATAATAATGACTGTCAGTCTGTGCGGACTTGAACGTCCGTTCATTCCTCTGGGCGTGACTTCCTGCTAGCCAGCAAAACTTGTTTCTTCTTCTTCTACTACTCATATAGTAATGCGATAACGATAACCCGAGCCACGTAGAACTGCACAGGAACAATTAATTATTCATAAACGGACAATTGGATGCGTGTTCTGTGCCCGTAAAAATCTATTTCAATCGATAAGTTGGTGCATCGTTACATGCCTACAAAAGACACGACTCGAAAGTGTGTTGATAGGTGAATTGCGCATGATGATGATGGTGATAATGGCGACAATGGCAATGGTTAACAGCCATCCACTGGATGTCCCTCATTAAAACTATTTTTACATTTTAGCTGTCAAAAGTTGAGCTCGGCTGAGTGAAATCTTAAACTAACCATGCGGCGTGCAGTCATTGATGACCGAGCTCAGAGCATCAACTTGTTCTCGACACTCAAAGTCGCAAAAGACTAAAGTGGTTCCTTGCTCAAATGAGCGTGGAGTGTGGTCCATCTCCACCACTTGCTGTGAGCCAGTGGTGTAAACAACACATCCGCTATATATATGGCTTGGTGCAGTCTTTCCGTAGTAACTCCCCACAAAGCGATGCCTATGTTATTGACCATGCAAGGGATAATTCCCGGGTTGATCCTAATCAGGATTTTGAAATTGTAATCGTAAAGGGATAAGTTAACCGCTTTGCCACAGAGAGAAAACTAGCTCGATGACATCTAGGAGCCTCGGATGAAAACCACGAATGGCTGGGCTCGAACCCAGATTGTCAACTTTACTCGCTCATTGCTCCAATATAGCAATTACGACCCCCCTGAGCCCAACAAAATCATTATAAATGTTGAATTTATACATTTTATTCAGACCTGTACCCATACAATTCCATTGTTTAAGCATCTAACTTTAAGTTCATCTCTTGGAGTTCACAGAAAATAACAATTCGCCAACGTTTCCTTCGTTCTGCCAAATCTGCCACTGTTGGACAGTCGACACCCGGAACTTCAATGTTGGCTCTTACAGCCTCATCACCCTGACCTCGTCTGTCCACAGGTCTTCTCTGGGTGGCATCTCCGTCACCTGCCCTCATCCATCCTGCACATACCCCAACCCATCGCAACCTCCTCCTTCCGACATCCTTACAGCTGTGGAAGGGCATGGGTACAGCAAATCGGGTTTCACTCGGGTCTGTACTCATTCACTCCGTGTCCTATTCCAAACTTCCAAGTGTGGGCTATATTAGTTGCCATCTATATCTCCTCCGACTTTCAGGAATTCGCACTAATTTCATCATGGCTACAGCTTGCCTCTAATGACACTCGATTAGGAGAAGAGGCGTGTTCTCCGAGCAAAGTCAGCGTGTCTTCTTCATCAGTGAAAGTGTCGGAGGAAATCGATTCGATGACGTACCGTGGGCGGACGGTGACAAAGGAGACATCCACGGCCGTGTCACGCCCTACTCCACGTGCAAGTGGCACTTCGTGCGGAGATGAAGACTCGCTACGATCCTTCCACACCCCACTGAGCGGAAAGGTGGCCAGCAAACACCGACCCCCCCCCCACCCCCCGGTATAGCCTTTACAGACTGGTGGGGCAAAGTGTTGTCAAGCGAGCTTCTATGAAGACCGGAACGGCACACGAGGGGTGGGGTGGTCAGTAAACCACACGCGGCCGCGTTTGTCTCCCCGGTGCTGATGTTTACACACCGCACCAGGTACCACTCATTTGAGACAGAGTCGACCTAGGAGAGGCCCAAGGACCGCTACAAATATTCGTCACTGTTCTTCGTCAGTGAGTGGGAATCGAACTCGGGTTTGCCGCATTCTTTATCAAGATGCGCGCTAACGACTATACAAAACCGCTGGTCAGCAGAGGGCAGTATAACGAGCGAATCCGTGAGCTATTGGCACACTCGGGCATAAACAAACAAAGGGGATCATCTTCTTGGTTCTTTCGGTAAAGTCACGTAGAAGGGAAGTAATACAATAATTTAAATAAAACATAATAAAATAATTCTCACGACGTTTCGGCCACAACGCAAGCAGCCGTCCTCAGGTGAAGACCAGGTCTGTCGGGGAGACAGCGTCTGAATGAAATCCAAGCGTGGTGGTGTTTCATTCAGACGCTGTCTCCTCGACAGACCTGTTCTTCACCTGAGGACGGCTGCTTGCGTTGTGGCCGAAACGTCGTGATAATTATTTTCTTATGTTTTATTTTTATTATTTTATTACTTCCCTTCTACGTGACTTTACCGAAAGAACCAAGGAGATGAATCCCTGCAGTCACGAAAGCTTTAAGTCGGAACAAAGGGGGTCTTAAGCAGAAAGGGGCGTGGTCTGAAGAATAAAGGGGCGGGGCCAATAAGGAAAGGCTCCGAAAGAGGAAGAGGCGGGAGCTACAGCTGTTACACTTCCCTGTTGATTTAAGGCGACAGAGACAGAGAATCAAACACGTGCAGCAGGGCATGGCTCTAGTTACGAAGGTGCGGTGTGGTGCCACAGCGACGGGGCCGCTCGGCCGAGCCAGGGAGCCGCCCGGCTTCCACCGCCGCACTGCCCCCCATCACCCCCCCCACATAAACACGCACCCGCACCCACGTAGGGCCTCGTGGTCGGGTCACCTACCCTGAGTTTTCACCCGAGGGCCCCCTAGGGGGGTTACCCCACGGTTTCTCAGGGCCAGGGAATTGGACAGGACCCTTCCCAGGCCAAGTAACACTGCGGCGCCGTGGGCGGATTTGAGATCGCACGACCACGGCGAGCTCAGAGAGCCCCGCAGTTAGAAACGCATACAAACACAAACACGGGTCAGCAAGGCAGATAGCTGGGATCAGGAGCCGGGACGACTGATTGGTCGAAAGTTCAAAGGCCGGCGGGATCGCAAAAGAGCGGGAAATCCTAGGCTCAGGATTGGTCGAGAGACCAAGGCGGTCGGGACGGGGGCGCCTAGCCTTTGATGTGAATAGTTTAAAAGAAAACGCAGGGGCAGTAGGGAACTCTCTTCTTCTGGAGTTTGGACACGGGGTCAGCGACGAAGGAGTCATCGGGCGAGCCGCTAGATTGTCTGCAGGACGATCTGAGCGCCGCAAGGTCACCAAGGACTACAGACGGTATCGTGTTGCGCGCCTTACAACACCTCAGAGCGGAGGGTAGGATCCGTAGGAGAGGGTTAGTTCGGGGTAAGGACGAGTAGGAAAGCGGTTTAGCAGAGAGCGCAGCATAGAATAGGGCTACACGGCACCAGAGTGTGGGTTAGAAGCGCCTTGCTGTCCCGCACACACACACGGGTGGCTCGGTTGGTTAGCAAGGGCTAATAAAATCTCGAGCGTAGTAACAAAACCGTGTTGTTGGGTGTTTTTGGAACGTGGTATTAGCGTGCACTGCATTCGCGAGTGTGTGGTCGTTGTACGCATAAAGGCCGTGGTCTCTGTACGATTGTGCGGGTACGGAGGTGTGTGCGTTAACGCCCGGGGAGAGCACTTTTGGTGTGTTGGCGTGACTACGCAGCCGTGTGAGAGGAGAATCGTCCTTGTACGATATTTGTGTTGACGTGCACGCGCGAGTGGGGGAGGGGACGAGTCGTCGTGTCGGCGTGTGCCCCGCTTGCGTGCGCTCGTTACTTGCGTAAGCTCTCGGCGTGCGTAATCGGCGTGCCCAAGGTGCGCGATCGTAACGTGGGCGGCCAGCGCGGCGCAGAGCGGCGCAGGAGTGGGTATCGCGTGTGGAGCTGTATGCGTGTGTGCGCGCACGTTCACGACGTGTGTAACACAGGTGCGCGATCCTAACGTGAGTGGTCAGGGTTGGGTGAGTGCCGTGCAGAGCTGTGTGTGGGTGTGCGCGTGCGTGGTTATCCATGCCTGCTACGCGGACCCGCGGGGGAGGGGAACCCTCGGGTGACGGCTCCCACACCCTGGGTGAGGAGCCTAGCGGCGGTTCGCTTAGCAGCGGGGGGGCGATTGATGAGGTTAGTCCGGCCGTTAGTATTATCGAGGGAGGGATCTCGGGGGCTAGCGACCCCCACAAATTGGTGTCGGAAGCGGTACGGACCCCCGCGTTACCTCACGCTAAAATAAGACTGATATTTACCGGCCGGGGGGCCCCTTCGTGGAAGGCATTCGCCCGCAATCTCTTAGGGGCCAAGGAAATTAATGGATGGACGGACGCGCAGGCAGTACGTCAACTTAATATGAATCTTGATGGGCGGGCAGCCGATTTTGTAGAAGCGTTACCCACGAGCGCACAGACACAGCTAGAGGAGCTGATGCGCCGACTCGATCAGCGTTTTGGCACGCGTGACGAGGAGGAAGCAAAATCGGCCTTAGAGGCGCGCCGTCGCCAACCTGGCGAAGATCTCCGTGATTACGCCGAGGATGTGCGCGAGTTAACAAAGATCGCACGCCCGGGGTACGCAACTGAGGTTATTGAGGAACTGGCTGCCGAGAAAATCCAGCGGTACCTGTCTCGCACGGCGTGGTGGCAGCCAGACATGAGCTGCCCACGTCTTCCCTTTAACACCCTTGTCGAGCGCGCACGTAAGTGTGAAAGAATTCACAGCGAACGCGCGCAGCTCCGGGGGCTGGGACGAGAGCGCGCCATTGCGAGCCTGCTCTCGGAAGACGAGGAGGAGGAACAGGAGCTCGCGAGGACGGTAAGGGGCCGGGAAAGAGAACCTCCAGTGTCCCGCGAGACAACCCCGGGATGGGTTGCCGGTATACAAACGGGTATAAAGGATGTCTCCGGCCAGGTAACCCAGGTAGGTGACAGGGTAACCCAGGTAGGTGACAGGGTAACCCAAGTAGACAACAAGGTAACCCAAGTACGGGCACACATGACTGCGCTGGAGACAATGGTAGAGACGGTCCAGGCCGAGGTAGGAGGATTAACTGGGAGGATAGCCCGACTAGAAGCAGAGTATGAGCAACAGCGCACGGGGGGAGGAGGGAGTGGGCAGAAAGTTCGCCACAGAGCCGCCACTCCTCCCAGGACGTGTTATGTGTGCGACCGTCGAGGGCATCTCATGAGGGACTGCCCTCAGCGCGCCCGTGCGAGGCCGATGCATAGGTCAAACACTAAGCCCCCCCTAGAGAGGGGACCACCAGGGGATGAAATCGACGTAGACCCGACCCAAACCAGCTGTAATAATAATGGCGAGCGAGTGATCCATAAACAGGTTACAACGACAACACCCAAGGGCGCATGGACCTCGGGCGATTGGCTGCGGGAGCTGGTGGCAGGGATAACGGGAGCCACGTCGCTGGTGGAAGGCCAGGTGAACGGGCAGCGCACCCGGATCCTGTTGGACACGGGCGCCGTGGCCTCTCTCATGAGCGCCGCGCACTGCAGCATGCTCGGGGTGGACGTGGGCTGCCTGCAGGCCCCGGATCGCGCGCTGCACACGGCAAGCGGAGCCGGGATGGGGTTGCTGGGGAAGGTCTCCCTCGAGGTCCGTCTAGGAAACCAGGTGTGCACACAGGAATTCTACGTTTCGAGTGTGTTGTGCCACGAGTGCATTGCAGGAACGGACCTCCTGGAAAAGTTGGGACTTAACGTACAGCCCCGGCAACGATGCGCTACGGTGGAGGGCAGCGGGGAGCGGATTCCGTTCCTAGGACAGGAGCCGAATCGCCCACGCTTCACACCCGTGGCCGCTACGCTGGTGTCGGCCGTCACCATCGGGCCTCTCGCCGAGATGCTGGTGCCAGTGGCAACCCTCTCCACCGACCCAACCCACCGACCATCAGGCGAGGTAATGCTGACTCCTCACCCGGAGTTGGCATCGCGATACGGGGTGGTAGGGTCAGCCACACTGGTAAACGCAGATGGGGGCCGGCTGTTTATACGTGTGTTTAACCCACACAGTACCCCGGCAATGATACGACGACGCACCCCGGTAGCCACCGTACACCCCCTGCACGCTCGCCACTCGAACGACTCGGTGTTCGCACTCTGGGCGGAGGACCCTGGCCGCCCCGAGGACAGCCAGGATCTGGCCTGGCGAGTCGGCCCGACCCCCCGAGCCGAGATTGTTCCCCTGCAGGATGCGCTACATGTGCCTTGGGCAGCCTTACCTAAGGGGGAGGCCGATCAGCTGCGCGGGTTATTGCGGGAGTACGCCGACGTGTTCAGTGAGCACGATTCGGACGTGGGCCGGACCGACCTGGTCAAGCACCAAATTGACACAGGTGCAGCCCGACCCATCAAACTCCCCGCATACCGAGTGGGCGCGCCTGAACGGACCCAGATCAAAGAGGCAGTCACGGATATGCTACGCGATAACATAATCCAGCCCTCCGCGAGCCCTTGGTCTGCCCCGGTGGTACTGGTAACGAAAAAGGACGGATCGACTCGGTTCTGCGTTGATTACCGAAAATTGAACGCAGTCACCCTCGGCGACGCTTTTCCCATCCCACGCATCGACGACACCTTCGACAGTCTCGCAGGAGCGCGGTATTTTTCCACCCTCGATCTGGCGTCCGGTTACTGGCAGGTGGAGATGACGGAGGAGGATCGGCCAAAAACAGCATTCACCACCCCGATGGGCCTGTTTGAGTTTCGAGTGTTGCCGTTCGGACTCACTAACGCGCCCGCGACGTTCCAGCGGTTGATGGAGTTGGTGATGCGGGGCTTGCAGTGGGAACAGTGCCTGATTTACCTGGACGACGTAATAGTGTTCAGTAGGTCGCTGTCCGAACACTGGTCCAGGCTGCGGGAAGTATTCCAGCGACTGCGAGCAGCCCATCTCAAGCTCAAGCCACGTAAGTGTTACATTGCGCAACGCGAGGTGGGGTACCTCGGACACCGAGTCAGCGAGGCAGGGGTGAGCACCGATCCCGAGAAGGTGCGTGCCGTAGTGGATTGGCCGCGGCCGAGGAACCTGACGGAGATCAGGTCATTCTTGGGACTCGCCACTTATTACCGTCGATTTGTAAAGGGATTCAGTGAGATTGCACGCCCCCTCACCCAACTCACCTCCCCTAAGAACCCCTATCAGTGGTCGGAGGCCTGCCAGACGGCTTTCACCACACTCAAAGACCACCTCACCCACACCCCCACCTTGGCTTTCCCAGATTTCACCACCGATTTTATTTTGGACACTGACGCCTGCAGCAGTGGGCTGGGCGCGGTGCTGTCGCAAGTGCAGGGTGGGACGGAGCGTGTCATCGCGTACGCCAGTCGGACCCTGAGCGGGGCCGAACTGAACTATTGTGTAACCCGTCAGGAACTGTATGCTGTAATTTTCGCGTGTAAACAGTTCCGACCGTACTTGTACGGCAGGAAATGTCGTGTGCGCACCGATCATTATGCACTGCAGTTCCTCCTTACATTCAAGGAACCGCGGGGGCAGATGGCTCGATGGCTGGCGCAGCTGCAGGAGTACAACCTGCAGATCGAGTACCGAGCGGGGCGGACACACGCGAACGCGGACGCCTTGTCAAGACGGCCCGCGGTGCGCGCTGAGACGAGGGAGGGAGACGCCTGCCCGTGCTTCACGGGGGGACGCTGCCGCCAGGCAGCAGAACCCAAGGAGCGCGCGGAAACTAAACTCCCCCCCCCGAGAGAGAGTGCAGTGTGCGCCACAGAGACCCTCGCAGGTGGCACTGAGGATCCCGTCGACCGCCCGGCAAGCGCGGGACCCGCGGCTCGGGACCCGATCGGACGGACCCAGGAGGACGTCGGCTGTGCCTTCCCGGGCCTAAACGACGAGCAGCTGAGACAGACCCAGCAGCGAGATCCGGATCTGGCGGCAGTGGAGGCGGCACTGCGGGAGGAAAAGAGCGCCCTACCAGGACCCTGGAGCGGTTTGTATGCCCGGTTGTGTGTACAGAACGGAGTGGTACGGGAGTTAACCGAGGCCGGCCAGCCGGGGTGTATCTGTGTTCCTGCCCAGGTGCGACCCCAGCTGCTACGACTGGTACACGACCACCCGCTCGGGGGCCATGATGGGGAACGGCGCACCCGGGAGACTCTGCGTCGCCAGTATCTCTGGCCTAAATTGGCGCAAGATGTGGCCGCCTGGGTGCAGGGCTGCCGGGCCTGTCAGCAGTGTGGGCAAAAGCCGGCGAGGTACCAGGTACCCCTGAGGCCGTTCCGAGTCAGTCGGACGAATCAGTTGGTCGGAATCGACCTGCAAGGGCCCTTTCCACGATCCCACCGGGGCAACCGATATATTCTTGTAGCGGTGGAGTACTTCACCCGCTACCCCGTGGCGGTGGCTATCCCGGATAAAACAGCCCTCGTAGTGGCCCGGGCCTTCGTGGAAAACTACGTACTTAAGTGCGGGATCCCCGAACGAGTCATTACCGACCAGGGTAGTGAATTCGAGGCCGAACTATTCCAGGCGCTGTGCCGAGAGTTCGGGATCCAGAAGGACCGAACCACGGCATATCACCCCCAGGCGAACGGGATGGTAGAGAGGATGAACCAGACTCTGGCCGGGAAGCTTAAACGCATGGCGGCCGCGAATCAACAGGACTGGGACGAACACCTCCCCTATGCCCTGTTCGCCTACACCACCGCCGTTCACACATCTACAGGACAGACCCCGTTCCTAATGATGTTTGGTCGCGAGTCTCGCCTGCCCGCAGATCTGCTGTTCGGTGTCCCTCCGCCGCAACGGGAGGAAGGGAGCCACCCCGTGGAGCACTTGCTGGAGACCCTGCGAGGGGCCAGGGGCCGAGCCTACCCGCACGGAGAGGCCGCGCACCAGCGGCAAGAGCAGGGCGCCCGACCCCGTATGGAGCCCCCCTTCTACACTGCGGGCTCCGAGGTGTGGCTGTACACTCCCCGCGTCGGTGCCGGACAGGTGGGGAAGCTGACCACCTACTGGCGAGGACCCTGGATTGTGAGACGGCAGATCTCACCATGGACGGTGCTGATTCAGGGAGGAGAGAGGGGCCGGGAGATGGTGGTCAACATCCGCCGACTGAAGCCGTGGCGAGCAGCCCCCGAGGGGGGGAGCCCCGCCGTCCAAGTACCCCGAAACCCCGGGGTCCCCCTACCCCCCGTGCCCGGGGGCCTCGCGCAGTATATGGGCCCCACGGAGCCCCGGGCTCCGAGGGGCCCCGGACGGGGCCGGGGGCGACGAGGACGGCGACCCTTAAACCCCACCGCCTCTGAGTTTGTTCCCCAGCCCGCAGGTGCCAGAGACCGAGGGGAGCCGTTGGAATGGAGGAGGAGACCACCGCCGGAGCCCCAGGAGACGGAGCCGCCACCCCCGAGGCCAGCCACAAGGGCCGGGCGAATCCCGCGGACCCCGCGGCGATACCTCGTGGGGGCAACCCAGGCGAGGTGCTCCAGTCAACCCGGGACGGGGACTGGCACCCCGGGGGGCTATGTGGTGCCACAGCGACGGGGCCGCTCGGCCGAGCCAGGGAGCCGCCCGGCTTCCACCGCCGCACTGCCCCCCATCACCCCCCCCACATAAACACGCACCCGCACCCACGTAGGGCCTCGTGGTCGGGTCACCTACCCTGAGTTTTCACCCGAGGGCCCCCTAGGGGGGTTACCCCACGGTTTCTCAGGGCCAGGGAATTGGACAGGACCCTTCCCAGGCCAAGTAACACTGCGGCGCCGTGGGCGGATTTGAGATCGCACGACCACGGCGAGCTCAGAGAGCCCCGCAGTTAGAAACGCATACAAACACAAACACGGGTCAGCAAGGCAGATAGCTGGGATCAGGAGCCGGGACGACTGATTGGTCGAAAGTTCAAAGGCCGGCGGGATCGCAAAAGAGCGGGAAATCCTAGGCTCAGGATTGGTCGAGAGACCAAGGCGGTCGGGACGGGGGCGCCTAGCCTTTGATGTGAATAGTTTAAAAGAAAACGCAGGGGCAGTAGGGAACTCTCTTCTTCTGGAGTTTGGACACGGGGTCAGCGACGAAGGAGTCATCGGGCGAGCCGCTAGATTGTCTGCAGGACGATCTGAGCGCCGCAAGGTCACCAAGGACTACAGACGGTATCGTGTTGCGCGCCTTACAACACCTCAGAGCGGAGGGTAGGATCCGTAGGAGAGGGTTAGTTCGGGGTAAGGACGAGTAGGAAAGCGGTTTAGCAGAGAGCGCAGCATAGAATAGGGCTACACGGCACCAGAGTGTGGGTTAGAAGCGCCTTGCTGTCCCGCACACACACACGGGTGGCTCGGTTGGTTAGCAAGGGCTAATAAAATCTCGAGCGTAGTAACAAAACCGTGTTGTTGGGTGTTTTTGGAACGTGGTATTAGCGTGCACTGCATTCGCGAGTGTGTGGTCGTTGTACGCATAAAGGCCGTGGTCTCTGTACGATTGTGCGGGTACGGAGGTGTGTGCGTTAACGCCCGGGGAGAGCACTTTTGGTGTGTTGGCGTGACTACGCAGCCGTGTGAGAGGAGAATCGTCCTTGTACGATATTTGTGTTGACGTGCACGCGCGAGTGGGGGAGGGGACGAGTCGTCGTGTCGGCGTGTGCCCCGCTTGCGTGCGCTCGTTACTTGCGTAAGCTCTCGGCGTGCGTAATCGGCGTGCCCAAGGTGCGCGATCGTAACGTGGGCGGCCAGCGCGGCGCAGAGCGGCGCAGGAGTGGGTATCGCGTGTGGAGCTGTATGCGTGTGTGCGCGCACGTTCACGACGTGTGTAACACAGGTGCGCGATCCTAACGTGAGTGGTCAGGGTTGGGTGAGTGCCGTGCAGAGCTGTGTGTGGGTGTGCGCGTGCGTGGTTATCCATGCCTGCTACGCGGACCCGCGGGGGAGGGGAACCCTCGGGTGACGGCTCCCACACCCTGGGTGAGGAGCCTAGCGGCGGTTCGCTTAGCAGCGGGGGGGCGATTGATGAGGTTAGTCCGGCCGTTAGTATTATCGAGGGAGGGATCTCGGGGGCTAGCGACCCCCACAGCGGCCCCAGGCCAACGAGTCTGTATTCAATAGCAGTCGCGTTAGTGGTGCTAGAAGCAGTGGCAGCTCACGTGCAGTATTATATTTTTCCAATTTTTGCACCGATGTGACCCAAATCTGGGCAGTAGACCGTGGTTGTCAAAGCCGTGTCCCCAGCGGAGCGAATTTCACGGCCACAGTTGCAATCGCACCTTCCGCTGGGGGATGATCGAAACGTGGCCGTGTTCAGCTCCGATGGCTCATCTTTGGAAATGCCGTCAAACTCGCAACCTCAACAAAACGGTGCATATTATACCAACCTTAGAGATTTGAAATGTTCGCAGCGGCCCAATATGACTGTGACGTGTGTTTTGATTCATGTGTTGTTCACAAAGGGGCCGTCCATAAATGACGTCACGCACCAAGGGGGGGGGAGGGATCAGACATTTGTGACGATGTGTGACGAGGGGGGGAGGGGTGAGAAATGTGACGTCACATCAAAATGCGCAACTTTAAATAAATATCGACAACACGCACTACAATGACAATAGTTTAAATCGATTTGAAGCATGTTTTATTTTTGGGGGGGGGGTGCAGAGCTTTGTGACGTCATATTTGAGGGGGGGGGTCTGACTTTTTGTAACGCCGTGTGACGATGGGGAGGGGGTCGGAAATCGTTCAAAATCGCGTGACGTCATTTATGGACGGCCCCAAAGGAAACAACACACAGTGCAGCTCAAAAACACCGGCGGAGGAAGATCACGATTCATGTTGAGCTTGCTGCTGTTGCTGCCAATGATGATTATGATGTCACTGCTATTGCTGGCGCTGATGATGATCATTGAGATTATGGTTGCTGCTCATGCTGTCAATTCTGGTTTATTGTTCCGGGCTTCTGCTAATGATGATTATGTTTTTGTTATTTTGCTGATGTTCCTGTTGCTGATGACAATTGAATTGGTACTGCCGCAGCTGATGCTCGTGACAATGCTTCTGCTGCTGATGATGCGTCTACTACAGTACTCGTCCTGCTGCATGATGATGATGATGTTGACTCCACTTGTATGGCTGCTACTGCTGCTGCTGGGTAATTGATGGCGATCATGATGATGATGATGATGTTGACTCCACTTGTATGGCTGCTACTGCTGCTGCTGCTGGGTAATTGATGGCGATCATGATGATGATGCTTCCACTGCTGCTGCTACTCCTGCTGTTGCTGCTGCCGCTGATAACATCTCCTGCTGATCAAGAGGATGCTGCCACTGTTGCTGATGATGATTCTACTGGGAGGTAGAAAGGCATCAAGGTCGTTTACTGTTATGGCTCCTGCCGGATGGGGGACCATGACGATTACAGTAATCTTTTGCTGCTGATGATCATGACGATGACAATGTCAACAATGTGGTCAAGTTTCTCTTGGTGGGCCCATGATTGCAACTGGCTGACCTAATAAACCAGCTGACATGCAAATTACTCCATAAGGGGCCATCCATAAATGACGTCACGTGATTTTGGACGATTTTTGACCCCCCCCCCCCCTCGTCACACGGCGTCACAAAAAGTCAGACCCCCCCCCCCTCAAATATGACGTCACAAAGCTCTGCCCCCCCCCCCTAAAAAAGGCTTAAAATCGCTTTAAACTATTGTCATTGTAGTGCGCATATAATGTGCCGCTGCACTATTTAATTAAGTAGAACGTGTTGTCTATATTTATTTAAAGTTGCGCATTTTGACGTGACGTCACATTTCTTAACCCCCCCCCCCCCTCGTCACACATCGTCACAAATGTCTGACCCCCCCCCCACCGCCCTAGGTGCGTGACGTCATTTATGGACGGCCCCGAACACCACGAGCCGCGGTGTCTTTTAAGCGCAAAGAAGACGAAGAGGACATGTGTCTCCTCTCTGAATTTGCCCTTGCGTGCCATGTGCGGTAGGGCATTCAAGTCATTAACGGGAACTGCTGCAGCGCTTCAGGAGGAAGCCAAACGAATACAATAGCCAAGACGCGAGTGGTGCTCAGTGCCGCAGGGACATCGTGCACATCGCGGTTCATTGGCCAAAGCGTGTTCATTTATTTCATTTACTACTCTTGTTGTTTCAACTTAGATTCTTCAAACACACCTCGTTAATGCGCCTTTAATGTACCCGGCCAGCGCTTACGATCTGCTGGATGCAGGCCTCCCCCATGCTGTGTTGGGAGTTCCTTTTGGACATACTTTGCCACTCGCCACTGATGTTCGTCATGCGCGTGAATCGGACTTCGTGGAACCGCTCCATTTATGCCACTGCTCCACCACTTCTCCAACCATCTTCTTGGTTCTTTCGGTAAAGTCACGTAGAAGGGAAGTAATAAAATAATAAAAATAAAACATAATAAAACATTTCTCATTCTTCGCCTGAGGACGGCTGCTTGCGTTGTGGCCGAAACGTCGTGAGAATTGTTTTATTATGTTTTATTTTTATTATTTTATTACTTCCCTTCTACGTGACTTTACCGAAAGAACCAAGAAGATGAATCCCTGCAGTCACTAAAGCTTTAAATCGAAATTCTCCAACCATGTCTATGTGTGCCCGCCGAGTCGATGCCTGGCTGGTGTCGTGTGTACATTCCAGTGCGTTTCAAGTCGCGATCTAAACTCGTGTGGGGGTAAGCATCGATTCTTACGACTCGTGCGCATTCCATCACCATCATGCTTACGCTCGTTCACCCAGGAAAGCCTCAGTCTCGTGACAAGTTTTTTTTTGTCGTCGGGAGCGATGATTGTAGGTATGGATATTGAACTTCTTTCGCACAATACGTATAGCCAACCGTGCTTAATCGGAGGTAATCCGATGGAGTACTTTGAAATAAATGTTTTCAGTTGGCAAATTTGGACCACGGCGCCAGCACACAATGACCTCCTGTTAGGAATCACGTGACGGGCTCATGAATGTCCACTGTGAATCAGACGGCGCGTTCGAATATTTTACGGCAGCGGTTCTTAAAGCTTCAGTGCAGCCTTTGGTTCTCTATCGTGTAAAAACAATGTAATGATGTGATTAAATACATAGGCTTGATGACGCAAAGTAGTTGTACTTAACGTGCCCATGTTTAATTTGTGTTTAGATGATTTACCTTCGAAACGAAACCTGGCCATGTCTCACAACCCCAGAAAGGGAAAATCGCACCCCCAGGGAGTGCGTGTACCCCGCGTTAAGAACCCCTGGTTTATGGGTATTATACCCGCATTAATAATTGCCAGGGCAGCCGTTGGATTCGAACCGTGAACCCTTTACAACAAGCGGACGAACGCGCTACGGATGGGCCACTCCCAAAGAGGTTCAAGTGGCCCCTTGCAGCCGCGAAAGGTCGCACGAAAAAAATCGAATCGTGTTCGACTTGAGATGAAATCAATGGGTCACGCAAGTGCAACACGTTAAGAGTCAATTTGAAGCCACACGCATTCGCGTGGCTGTACGGCCGCCTCGTGGTCAAATGCGGCTCTGCACGGATCCATGAACGATTTGACGCTGTCTCCCCGATAGACCTAGTCTTCACCTGAAGACGGCTGCTTGCGTTGTGGCCGAAACGTCGTGAGAATTATTTTATTTTGTTTTATTTTTATTATTTTATTACTTCCCTTCTACGTGACTTTACCGAAAGAACCAAGAAGATGAATCCCTGCAGTCACGAAAGCTTTACATCGAAATTGTATTATGTTTTATTTTTATTATTTTATCATTTTCCTTCTACGTGACTTTACCGAAAGAACCAAGAAGATGAATCCCTGCAGTCACGAAAGCTTTACATCGAAATTTTATTATGTTTTATTTTTATTATTTTATAATTTCCCTTCTACGTGACTTTACCGAAAGAACCAAGAAGATGAATCCCTGCAGTCACGAAAGCTTTACATCGAAATTTTATTATGTTTTATTTTTATTATTTTATAATTTCCCTTCTACGTGACTTTACCGAAAGAACCAAGAAGATGAATCCCTGCAGTCACGAAAGCTTTACATCGAAATTTTATTATGTTTTATTTTTGTTATTTTATCATTTCCCTTCTACGTGACTTTACCGAAAGAACCAAGAAGATGAATCCCTGCTGCAGTCACGAAAGCTTTACATCGAAATTTGGCGATACCTCTGGGTCCCCAGCGGGGGGCAAGTGGTGCAAGAAGCAGACAGACAACACACGTGCGCTCAACACGTGCATCAAGAACACTGGTCCTTAAATAGGCAAATATATATATTTATTTGATCGGCGACGTTCGGGCAAGGACCCTACTTCATAGCACATGCATAGAGAGGCCAGAGATATTGAGTGGACAATACGAGTTGAAGACTGCACGGTGACACCGTGGAGCCTAACAGGAATACTATTTGACATGTTTCCCTGTTGCATATGAAAAGTTACCTATTCGTAGATAGAGTAAAAAAACGCTTTAAACGATCGAAAAGTATTACGATAGTAGTTTAAAAGAAACAAGTTAAACGCTGTACGCCTTTTGGCGTCCTCTGGTCTAACACCGTTTGAGACGAGGCTCAAAAGAAAGCTGTCTCTGGTGCGGTGTGGACCAATCAGTTTCAAAGACAATGCATATTGTTTTGAAACTGATTGGTATTGTGGTTAATGCAGACATGGTTCCTTGTAAAAGGTTTCAGTTTGGTGTTTTAGCAACTTAACACCTGTTTTGTTGACAGAAAAAATAGGAAAACCCTATTCTGAAGTTAAACGTTTGTTAAGAAATCACACCTGATAATAAGCGCACGTATATGTGCAAATTGATGTACAGGGTGGGCCCTAAGTAACTGCCTGATTATAAATAGCGGTATTTTGTGTAAGAAATAAAGTTGATGACGAACCGGTACGTCTCAGTAGCTTGCAAGAATAGTTGACGTTTATTTCAGAAACAATTGTTACATTATTTCAACACAGAGAGGCGATGGCGGATATTTAAAAAAGCCGAAAGGCTCCAAATCGGCACCGTATTCGGGCGTGTATTTGCCGATTCCGGCAATCGGGAACGACGCTGAATGCCAAGCGTCGTGTTGGCAGACCTCGAACCGGTCGATCTGCGGCTTCAATTGAGCGAGTTAAGGGAGAGTGTCTATGCGCACCTCGAGATTTCGACGAGGAGACGCTGCACCGCTCAATTGGGGCTCGCACGAGTCTTGGGTACAGGACTTGCATCTCTTTCCATGTCAGATTCAGCCGGTGCAAGAATTGCAACCCAGAGACAATCGAAGCCGCCTAGAGTGGCCTCGCGTGCTTTCTTGACACGGAGGGTGATGGAAAATGCCGTTGAAAGAGCACGGATTTTGCCAACACACCGCAGGCGGTCATTTACACGATATTCATTTTCACACAATCTCCGTGAATCAAAGCATATTCCATCGGTTTGTATTTGTGTTTAATTTCATTTATCTAAAGTTAAAGGCAACACAAATCAGGCAGTTTACTTGTGGACCACCCTGTATATATATGCGTGTAACAATATGGTAAAGGTGCAACCCTGTAATTGGTTGCACACGTGCCCTGCTGGCGGAAGGGCTTCCACTCGAGGAATTTCGAGTCTCGAGTCTCCCTCTAATGCAGTGGTTCTTACGCGCCTGCTGGGGGTATATTTTCAGAAGGTAAATCGAAAGACAAATTAAGCATGGGCACGTACGTACAACTACTTTGTTTTCTTGGTTCTTTCGGTAAAGTCACGTAGAAGGGAAATAATAAAATAATAAAAATAAAACATTATAAAATAATTCTCACGACGTTTCGGCCACAACGCAAGCAGCCGTCCTCAGGTGAAGAACAGGTCTGTCGAAAAAGACAGCGTCTGAATGAGACGCTGTCTTTCCGACAGACCTGTTCGTCGTCGTGAGAATTATTTTTTATTATTTTATTATTTCCCTTCTACGTGACTTTACCGAAAGAACCAAGGAGATGAATCCCTGCGGTCACGAAAGCTTTAAATCGAAATACAACTACTTTGTTTCATCAAACCCATGTGTTTATTAACATTATACTTTTTAACGACTGAGAGCCAAAGGGCTGCAAGGCTGCAGTGAAGGTGAAGAAGCGCCAGTGCAGTGTTTCTCAAACTTGTTTGGCCCCTGGACCCCCCCCCCCACCCCGGGTGACAAAAAGCTTTCACTCATCTCTAAACACCAGTCAGACAATGATGCATGTTACCGGGACATACACCAAAACAATGTGCAGCCTTACATTTTTTAGGGGTGCCATTTAGGGTAGCTTCCCCAACTTTATTAAAAATTAAATATATTAATTGTCCGAAACGAAAAAAAAATGTGAACATTGTCAATTTCCGGATCGACCTGCATTTGCATCACAGCCCGACGGACTAACCGACAGGACCCGTCACGAGACACTGTTGCGGTGCGGCGACTAGGCTCTGAGAAACACTGCTCCAGGGGGTATTCTATAGCAATATAACAATAATTGTTACGACTATAATTCATTGACATTAAACCTGTTCAGCCACAAGAACTTCGCCGACTCTCAAGTTTCATTTTCAGCAGGATCTTGTACTGCTACGTTTGAGCGATCGGCTTCATATGGGACGAAACCAGAGTATGGGGCCGTCCATTTAGTACGTACGCATGGAGGGGGAGGGGGGCTTAACCCAAATGCGTACGCTTGCGTATGGGGGGTCTACTGACAATGTACGCATAGGAAACGAGGGGGGGGGGGGGTGAAGCCTCGATAATAATTTGTCTACATTGGCCTTCAAATAAGATAGACTGTCCGGCGGTGGACTATCTGTTTGCTTAAACACGTGAATATGATTAATCCTTGATCGTTTCTGCGTGGATTAAATATCGGCCGTTCTATAGGATTTGGTGGGGGGTAGTGGTGTAAAAAGTCCGCGTGCGTACAGGGAGGGGGGGAGGGGTCAAGTTTTTACAGATTTTTGCGTACCTACTCAATGGATGGCCCCTATTGTACTCGGAGAAACCCCACCAAGCACAGATGAGTTCACGGGCACAGCGACTCCCATCGCCATCCTGCCCCAACCTCGTAGCCAGCAGTCCAGTGTCATGCTTTGGGGGCGATTCACAAATCTCCACGTGATCCACTAACCCCCACCTTGCGTGCAAAAAAACACCACTCGCGTCTGAAGGAATGGGTGAGAGTTTTGGTGTGTGGACTTTGAACGAGGTGAGAGCACAACATTAAGTGATGAATTTGGAGTGTGGCAATATTCGTTTGTTGTATTTATGCTTGCTCGGCCAGCGCGCGCTCTGCGAGTCCAAGTTTCAAACCGAAACAAACGTTTTTTGGATCGTCTCAACTGTTGTACCTCGGCTCATTTTTTGGATTAGTCCGAAAACTGGGAACACATCCCGAGTACATCGTATGTACATGCCCAGCGGAAGGTATTTAGAATGGAGCAGGATCATCATGGAACATGAATATTTGTAGTTGATCCTAAGAAGAGGCCCGAGTTGAAATTAGGTCTGACGATCATCCCATTATCACAAGATTCAAACTGTCAATGCTTCATGTATTTTTTTTATTCCAAAAACTAAATAAAAGCAGTTATAACATATCACCATTGCCTTCTCTAAAAGGTAAGAATGCCATCTTGTTTCGCAAACGTTACTTTAGCCTATTTCTCTTCTTGTAAAACAGCGTGCAAAAGTTAAAAGTGCATTAGTACAATAATAAACTGTGGTATAAAAGTGTTACCTTCCATGCACACATTAACCCGCACACGCGCGGCGCGTCCCCTTAGCACGCTGCGGGCGCGACGCCTGTTCGCCAGGAACAAGAATTTGACCACCGTTACAAAAGTGATCCGTTTTCCCGCAAGAGCTCCAAGTTTGCACCATCCATACAGAGCTCTCATATCACCACCAGACAGAACATTCACGCGGCAGCCAAAGCTCAACCCACGGGCGACCATAATTCGTAGTCGTGGAAGTGCCCCCGTTCAATAGCCGCCATGGGGGTCCCTTTGGCTTACTCACACGTGGGTCCCCCATGGCTATTTGTTTCTCAAACTTAAAAATCGACCCCACGACTCAGCGTGCGATAAGTGCTTAAGTGTGCTCCGTGCGCACGTATGAGCTTGTTTTTGGTTAAAGTTGGCAAAAGCCACCCTACCAAAGTGTGGTGGTCCCATTTCAACTTCGTTTAACCAGACGAGAACCCAGTGACCATCATTGTTCCTCTCCTGAATGAGATCTGGGCAACCCAATGTTACAAATCGGTTACGTTTCGCTACATTTTGTGGATTATTTTTTTACTTGACCATTTTTTATTAATCCGTACGATACCGGCACATTAAAAAAAAAATCTTCATAATCCAGAAATTACCAGGCAACTGTGTTGGGGATTGAACCTTTTGATCGTTATAAACTGGGTCGGTGGTGAGGATAATTGACCACGAGATTTGTCCTGGTAGGAACCTCCTGGTAACACCAGCCCACAGGGGATTATTGTGTCCGTCCGTCCGTCGTGCATCCAAAATGGGAGGGGCTGGGTGGAGAGGGGAGGGTGGGGAGGGGCTGGGTGGGGAGGGGAGGGCTGGGTGGAGAGGGGATTGTGGGAGGGGTGGGGGGTGGGAGGGGTGGGGCTGGGTGGGGAGGGGCTGGTCACACCGTGGTGCCCTTATAAAACTCAACGTTTAACCTACTCACGCCGGCTTGTGCCCGCCCTCATAGTCGGGTATATTTGCGGAATACACCACGCCGCCGTTCACCTTGGCCATTGACCGAGCAACCCAACGTTCCTACCAGCTCCCTCCGCAGGAATGTGTTTAAAGATGCCACATTTTTTCGAACTGGGCAGGTTTGTACCCTCTGCTCATTTTAAACTCACTGTTTAAAATGTACCAAATATTAATTAATAGATGTATTTTTATATATACATACTAGTCGTTGACAAAATGTTAGTTAAGAAATGAATGGCCAGTTCAGTTCCCATGTATTAAAAAAATCTTCTGAACTGCCTAAAACACGACAGGTATCATAGAATACTCTCCGTATGGACACCGAGGGTGTCTCCGTTCTTTTCAGTGTCCATCCTTGTAGTTGGCGCTACTATCTGCCCCTTCCTCAACACGTATCACTGCTCTGTGCAAGCCGCTACACTCACGCACTAATGTCCTCGCTTATGATGACGCCATTCATCCAGAAGAGCCTCATTGGGTCTCACAATATGCTCACAGGAGGACCTTGTTTTTGGATGTTTTCCCAGTTCCGTGTTTTGAGGATCCTTTGCCTGTCAGAGGAGTACCCAGAGAAACCCCACCGTGCAAGGCAATAACCAACTTGCTGTACTGTCATCTCCTGGCCACCCGGAAGCCCAGCAGGTTTAAGGAGTCTGGACAGCATATGATGATCTCTGCGTGATCCATAAACCCTGCATCCTCACGTGCTGGGCCACAGGCACGCATCACCCTACACCTGCAGAATTTATGTTGTATTCCAGTTCAATTGTAGTAATACGATCTATGGAGTCAGAGTAAATGTCTTCCCATTCATTTTGCCTTCAAAAGAAGAAAAAAAAGTCCATAATCCCCTTCGGGTCAACATGGGCATATGTCCAACACTGGTGTCTATGATATACCGCACATCCTAACCATCTATACATCTGTAAAATACAGCAGTATATGTCATGTCAAATTGACACTGTATGCAAAACACAAGGCCCACAAGGGATCACAGGCTTCAAAGGCCAAACAACTTTCTTTACATAATATATGAGAATCTGTGTCACCGCATAAAAATGTAAATAACGTTTAGGCCCACCAGTCTACGGACTTTGTGGTCCAATTTTTCCCCCCAGCATCGTGGTGTTTAAGCAGTAAACCCTAGACTGGTTTTGACGTCTCTGGATCTTATTAGCAGGGTGTGGCCAGTTAAACAGATCCTCCTGGGTGTCCAGTCGTCACAGGCGGGGGTGTTCCACGAATATCATGGGACCGCTCAGTGCAGTACAGCAACATTGTAAATTATAAACCAAGTAGGCCATACTGAAGTTAACACCTCTTGTTCTATCGTGCATGGTTGTAAAATGTCTTGTGAAGCCCACATTGATGCCTAAAAAATATGTCCTTCGCAAATTGATATTAATTTCTGTTTTAAAAATACACCTTTATTTTAAAAGATGTCAAAGTTTTAGATAATCAAATGGGGGTCACAAGGCATCTGGATCACCCTGTACAACAACGGGGCCATACTGGAGCTGTGCAGAGCCAGCAGAGCCAACTCGGCGTGGCACAGGAGAGGCCCCACGTTGTTTGTCCACCACAGGATCCGAGCCGTGCTGCCGACGTCGCCTGCAACGAAGGAACACGATGGAAATGATGAACCCTGCCCCTTGGCCCTAAGCCAGATTCATATTTATCGTGAGGCCAGGTGACCGTGGTTTGTTTTCAACTCGGCACGGCAAATAGCCAGCGGGGAAAGCCACTGTGATGGTGAAAATTTAATATAAGAGAAGTTGAAGCCAGTTTAGAGTTTGCCTGCTGAAAACAAATGCTGCTGGGAAGAACTGGTACAGAACGCCAGAGGCTGCTGGCCATACCAGAATCTTATTTTAGCATCATTCGGTGGAAGAGAACAGTAGCTATGAGTTAAATTAATTCCGTAACCGCAATCCACTGTGATGGCACATAATACATTTTGTACACCTTTTTGCAGTCGGGATCATGGACGTAGAGCACAGTGATGGAAACAGCGAATATCTGGTCACAGCTGTGATGACGACTCCCAGTGGCTTTGAAAGTAATGCTGGACAGCTGCTTTGTTGAGGCTGCCGCCGCAAATGCAAAGTGATTCATAGATACCCCACCGATTTCTAATGACATTGGTCTCGGTGCAGTGCATGACTGGTTGCAAGAGACACCTGCGCACTGGATTGTCTGAAGTGAAACAAATTGCGTGGCCCTCGCATTCACCGGACTAGCCCCACTGGCGTAGCCCCACTGACACCTCCAATGACGTAGCCCCGCTGGACTTTATCTGGTGTGGTCACATCAATTACAGTGTGTGTGTGCGCGATGCAAAATTATGCATCATTGTTGTAATAAAATCGCAGGACACTGTTAAGAGAGTTAACCTCGTGTGTTCAGATTGGTGGAAGACGTCTGCCGGCGATGGAATAAAACGCCGGCTACAATTTCTCTGTAGTGTTACAAACGCATCACACTGCCTAGGTCCATGATTCTGGTGGCAAAAGGAATTTGATATTAAATAACAGCACCCTCTCCTCGATTTGTAATCTCACAATCACTTGCGTGGCTTGCGCTGTCTGTGGAAGGTCTATTATATATATGACTTGTATGTCCTCATAACTACCAACAATTGCTTCTGGCGACTTCAAAACAACCATGCAGCTATACATTTATACAGGAGAACCCCTTTTTATCCGCGGCCCTATTATCCGCAACTCCTATTATCCACCGCAGCTGTAGGGTCCGTGAAAAAATATATTGTTCATGGCGCCATTTCTTCCTATTATCAGCAGTTATCTACAATTTTATCCAAGATACATGGTGAAATTGCTTCCTAGCAATCACCATTATTTTTGCGCGGATAAAGGAAGCTGCACGCCAAATTCGTGCTCTTATTGACGGGGTTATCCGCAGCTAATGCCTGTCACCCCATTACTCCTCATTGCCCGTGAATTTTTTCGCAGATTATTGGGAATCACGCACAACATGCATGCCAATATCCACGGGGTTATCCGCTAATTTTTTCATTCCGTGGATAAGAGGAGTCAACTCGTGCACAACCCCGTGGATAATAGGATCCGTGGAGATATGCGTCCCTCACATCACCACGGGTAAGAAGAGTTCTCCTGTATAAGCCGAAGTAATCGAAAAGTTTGCGGCCTGACATGGCAATTCGTATCCTCAAGGAATAATAATTAATTATTTCCCTGTCAGGTTCTCTTATGATTTCTCTTGGTCCGTCGTCATCACCGTCACGATCATCGATGACTCGAGGCTTTAACCCCCAGCCAGAACAGCTGCTCATCTCGCTCCTCAATATACTCGGAGCTTCCAGCTCACGTTTCTTAATCGTCACAAGAACATCAACTCCTCTGCAAGTGAGTCTTTACCTGCGGAGACATGTGTGGAAGGCACTCGGGGGGTGAGCCAGGTCTGGGAAGTGTGGGTTTTTGCTCCAGATGTCTCTGGATTATCTCTTGACATTCATGAAAACAACCAAAATGTGTTTTTGTCCCTCCATATTTATCCATTGACGATTTTTAAAAACACCCGTAAAAAGAACACAACGCAAGCCATCCGACTGCCGCAACACCGTAACGACCTCCGTGAAGCTATTGCAACCTCAAAAGTAAAGCCGTAGCGTCAAGTCCCTTCCACATCAGGCCACAAAAGACTTTTCGACCCACCGTCCCGATCGCCGCACGTACGCACCACGCGCACAAATACCGCCGCCGCCGCCGTTTCAAAAGTCCCACACGACGCGCACTCCGAGCGGTTCGGCGGCCGTCCCGTCGACGCCGCCGGCCCCCCGCCCGTAGAGGTGGCGCCAGATGGCGAAGTAGTGCACGGTGGCGCCCAGCACCACGAACACGTGCCAGATGGCGTGCGCGAACGGCACCAGCCCGTCGCTTTTGAAGAACACCACGCCCAGCGCGTAGAGGGCCCCGCCCAGCGCCAGCTCCCACACGCCGTCCTGCTCCGGCTGTCGGGTTGTTATTTTTGTTTCGTTCAGAATGGGGAACAGAATCAGTCGATTCAGACTGGAGGGGGAATACGGCGAGCTGTGATGCTCGTTGCTCCCCACCGATGTCCAGTCGGGGCACGGGGGTCAGAACGTTACAACAGCAAAAATACAAAAACACGATAGGAGCGCAAAATACAGGAAGGGTTAAAAACCGAATCAATTAAACATATATATACAAATAAAACTAAACAATTTTTGTTAATCTTACCAGGTAAAGCCCACTGAGTTACTAACCTATTTTACAAAAGCGACCTGGTCAAAGGAATCCATGTGACCACGGGGAGAACATCCAAACTCCAAATATACAGACGTCAGGGTCGAGATTGAAAGGTCACAAAGACCACCCCCCCACCCCCCCGGTGTGCACGTACGAGTGTGCACGTACGAGTGTGCACGTACGTGTGTGCACGTACACGGGTGTGCGTGTACACGGGTGTGCATGTACACGGGTGTGCGTGCGCGTTACATATGTGCTGTCACTCACGGATGAGAGGATGACAAGTGCGGGACACAGTCCCATTGTGGCATAGCACAGCAGCTCCAACAGCTTGTACCTGCAGGGCCAGGGACATCGTCATCATAATCATCGTTATCGAGGTGGCGGCATGCTTTCAGTGTGGCAATGTCACGTGAGAGCACCGAGCTCAGTGGTAGAGCGAGGAGTTCACAATCGGATGGTCACGAGTTTAAATCCTGTTTTGGGGGGGGGCGTTGTCTCGACCCTTAATAAAATAAGTACCACTTTAGAGGGGAAGTCAATAGTGTTTTTTCTTACGGATAGACTTGCCCTCGTCATAGGAATGTGGAAGTTCCACCACTCTGAGCTCTGAGCTGTGAAAACAGGAGGGCCAGCACTGCTGAGATCCTAGATTCGGTTTTGGGTTTCAGTCGCCCACGATTAAAACGGCTGCTCAAGTGCGGGTGAAGTAACCAATGATTTCCACAAAAATGAACATCACGTTAATTTTGGTTTTCCCTTAATGAATGCATATTCCATCGCTGAGAGTCACGATGCTTTGTTGCGACTGACACGTGACAAACGACTCCATCTCAACGAGCTTGACACGCAGCTGTAGCTCTCAGGGCGCAGTGTCACACTGGGCTGTGCAAAGAGAAAACGGACGCTGGAAGTTGACGTCACAGAACTATTTCCGAGGTTTCGTCGTTCGCCTTTCATCCACGCAAGCTGCACTTTCGCACATTCTATTTTTAAAGTTTCAGATAAACAAACGTCGGAGTAGTTGCCAGTTCACCGCAGCATCGAAAACCCATCTGAACAGTCCACACAGAGCGTCCAGATAAATTGTGATTCAGATGACTATCTTCCCTATAAACATTAAGCGGTGGAGCAGCTGGGATATTGGAACGAGTCCTGCCCCTTTTCTCCACTTCACGGACCTATACCGACGAGTATCGTGAAGTGCGGTAAGCAACCCCCCCCCCCCCCCCCGTGACCGGCACACTATCGGAAGGCCTTAATTCAGCACTGAATTGACAAAGGGCTGTAAGCCAACAGCGAAGGAAAGGAGGGGGAGGGGCATGTGGACAATCGGACAGAAGGAGCATCGGACAACGGGGGGCTGGCAGGTGACGCAGCCAGCAACTGCCGCTGTAATCTGGTGGCAGCGGCCACCACTTCTTACAGCTTCTCCGAGGGGGATTTCTCGATTGTCTCCGGAGCTGCAGCCTTGGGTGGTCGCCTGGTGCCTCCCAACCCCTGTGGAGATGCTCCCTGTTGCTGCGCTTGTCTCCTCCCCGAACGCCACGGTGGCAAGATGTTAACTACCTCGCCTGGTATGCAGGAGGTCGTGGGTTCGATCCCGACTCTGCTGACGCCTGTATTTTGGGAGTTTGCATGTTCTCCCCGTGGTCGTGTGGATTTTTCTCCGGGTCCTCCGGTTTTTTCCCTCCACATTTAGAATCAACGTGCACTTAGAATATTTGGCTGCTCTACATTTCCACATTGATAAGCAACTTCATTGGGCTATCATTTGTGGCCAGGTCACTTTCCAAAAAGAGCCATTTAGCTCAGTGGTAAAGTAAAACTAGTTCACAGTGCAAGGCTTTTTCCGTGTACACGGAAAACCGATTGTACCATTCAAGATATGCAGTCCCCTCCGCTGGCCTCCTGCCAAGTGTCGATTGACATCAAGATTGCAGTGATTGTTTTGAAGAATCTTCACGGTCTTGCCCCCCCCTATCGCTGCGCTCTCATCTCACTCGACTCTACGGCACGTTATCTCCACTCGGGCAAAGAACGCCTCCCCCCTCTTTCTTACGAAGCCGCCCACACGGTAATCGACCTTCGTTCCATGTGAGGCTGTCGCTCCTTCTCAGCTGCTGCGTCTGGAATTCTCTTCCGCTTGAACTCGGTGCACTCGAGTCTCTCATCTTTTTCAAGTCAAGACTTAAAAACATTTCTTTACTCAATTTCGCGTATCCATTGGCCTGTTTGTATCCAACTCTGTCAACGCTTTTTTGTTTCCTGTGAACCGTCTAGACATGTGGTTACAATTGTATTTTATAATATCAAACAACTGATCCGGTCCACAGAAGTAAAGGGCGCGGGGGTAGTAACAGAGTGGTTGATTGACAGTGTTGAGATGTAGTCACAATTAGTTACAGCATCCATCCAAACTGGACCGTGTTGACGCGCGACTCACCGCTAGCTCTGGGGGGGGGCCTTGCTGGACTCACCTCTCGTGATACAGGCACACGTAGATGGTGCCCGCGCATGCCATGACCCACACCAGCCAGCGCATGTGTGCAGCCCATGGGCCCAGCTCACGTAGATTCAGCCTGAACGCAAAGACAAAAGACAAATATGACCCATGTAGCCTTTAACAGACTGTTGGGGCAAGTGCTGTTAGCGAGTAGCACCTATCAAGGCCTGCATGGCACACGAGGGGGTGGGTGGCCAGCTCCACATAATGCACCAGCAAACCGTACGAAGCATACACCAAAGAGTACGCACACGCAATCGTATAAGTTCGTACGTATGCACGTACATGTTTTTTTCTGGTAAATACATTATTTTTATTGCACAAGCAACTGAGCCCATCATCTCTCTAGGGGGGGGGGTCAATAAAATTAGTACCACAGGAATATGGAATTTCCACCTCCGGCTCGGAGCCAATGACAGAGCGGAGCACCGCGCCTCTTTGCTCCCTTGAGCGAGGGGGGGGGAGGGGGGAACGCTGTGGCGTGTGCGTTCAAAAGCGGTGCGGCGTGAACGTGCGTGGCCCGCAGCGTGCACTCAGACCCGGCACGATACGTCGACGAATCGACCGAAGCTCGCGGTCGACCGCTTTCCGCCGTCGATTACTGGGGACCCTTGACATGCGGCAGCCTCCCGAAAGCGGCGGGAACCTCCGCCGCACCCCCTACGAGCGATGCCCAGAGTGGCCCGGCTGATGATGACGCCGATGCCGTCACCAAGCCCCCATCCCCTTTCCGTCCAGCGGCGCGCGTGGGGACACAGCGAGAGACCTTTTTTCTCTTCCTCCCCCAAACTATTTATGCTGCGTCATCCGATTTAGTCGGGTCGACAAACCGATGATCGGCAGGGTGATCGAGCAGCTTACATAAATCGGATCTCCCCATTCCTCGATCGCCCCACACGAGGGACCGAGGGATCGTGCGGGGCGGAGCAAGGAGAGAACAGCGAAGGGGGAGAAGCGGAGGACTCCTTACCAGGGCGCGTACGAGGCGGCGATGAAGAAGTAAATGGTGACCCGGTCGCACATGTGGAAGCACTGCTCCACTCGCCTGTGTGGGAAGGCAGCCATCGTCATCATTACCATCATCATTACCATCGTCATTACCATCGTCATTACCATCATCATTACCATTGTCGTCGTTACCATTGTCATCATTACCATCATCATTACCATAGTCATCATTACCATCATCATTACCATTGTCGTCGTTACCATTGTCATCATTACCATCACAAATTACCATCATTATCATTACCATCGTCATCATCATTACCATCACAATGACCACCGTCAACGCTACCAATGTCACAATTACCATCGGCATCAGTACCATCGTCATCATTACCATTATCATTACGATTGTCGTCGTTATCATCATTACCATTGTCATAATTACCATTGTCATTATTACCATCACAAATTAGCATCGTTACCATTACCATCACAATTATCATTACCATCGTCATTATCATTACCATCACAATTACCATCGTCATCAGTACCATTGTCATCATTATCGCCATAATGAAATAGCTTCGTCATTTGATGTCGTCTCAGAGTGCTGGACACGCACTCTGAGGGCATGCCCAGTGGACCTGGTTACTCGGAGCCTGGCCTACATGTGGGCATTAGACTGGCACTAGGGGGGCGACGTTCCCTGCGCGTAATCCCCAATAAGAAATTGTGTAGACCATAACACCAACCCGACTAGTGAAGGATGAATCAAAGCCAATTATGTTATTGATTATAATGCCAACTATTGGCCCAGGAGAGCCTCATGAGAGAGATAGAGCGAGTGGGACGGCGAGGGAGACGGAGGGAGAGACGGAGAGAGACATGGCGAGTGAGACAGCGAGTGAGACGGAGAGAGAGACGGAGAGAGACATGGCGAGTGCACCCCGCCGGGCTCTCACTGCAGGTGGCTCTTCCTCCATGAGATGGTGTGGAAGAGCGTGGAGACGGTGAAGAGCGCGCAAAGGCCCAGGCCGTACACGCAGGCCGTGACGCCCTCCAGGGGCCCGGCGGCGCGCCTGTGCAGCAACAGACTTCCCAGGGTGCTCGGGAGAATCCACAGCTGCGAGCGGCACAAACACGAGCGACACGCACGGAACGGCCGGCTCGGCTCAGCGCACACAAACATCGTCTTGCGCCGCCGATTGCTCGAACGGCCGTGGTTTAAAAGTCGTTCGCCTCTCCGATTATAACGCGAGGGAACTCAAGGGCCGTAACGAGCCGTGGCGTCACGCGGTTGGAGTGTGGTGTCTTTGTGCGACAAATGAAACGGGACTTGCGAGCAGTCTCATGAGCTCCCCATCCCCTTCCCCACCTGTTCACTGCCCAGGTGCAGTTGCACCGGCTGCACACTCTACACCAGGGGTCCTCAAACTACGGCCCGCGGGCCACATGCGGCCCGCCGAGAACATTTATCCGGCCCGCCGGGTGTTTTTGCCGCCGCTGCCTGTCTGTTACTTTTTTTCTACATGAGAAGGACGGTCATTGGTGGAAGAGGGAGAGGGGGCGGCCGCCGCCGATTGGCTGGCCGGCTGAAGCGCTGGATCATGGGAATTGTAGTCCGGCCACAATCAAGCTTCAGGCGATAGGAGGAACTGAACTGCGCAGCCGGACTACTACTCCCACCTCCCAGGACTCAGAGGAAGCCAGGGCATGTGGGAGGGGCCGGCTGCGCTGTGAACAAAACTGCAGGTGTAATTAACTTTTTAATGGCACCCGCACCAGTGTGAGCCTGGGGTAAAAGCGGAGTCAAGAAAGAGAAAAATTGACTTGGAGTGTAGGATATTCAAAGAACAGTGGACTTATGATTACTTTTTCATGCAGTACAAGGAAAGAGCTGTGTGTCTGATATGCCAGAATAGAGTGTCTGTGTTCAAAGAATACAATTTACGTCGACACTATGAAACTCAACATGAAGATAAATATGATTGTTTGGTCGGAGAAGTGAGAAAAGATAAAATATTAAAACTGAAAAATACATTAACAACTCTGCAAAATACTTTTGTGAAGCAGAAGCAGCTAAATATTTCATCACTGCGAGCAAGTTTTCAAGTTGCCAAGCTAATAGCGTGCACTGGCAGACCATTCGTGGAGGGAGAATTTGTTAAAGAATGCCTTCTTTCTGTTGCCAAAGAGATGTGTCCAGAGGAGGCCGATTTATTTAGTACAGTGAGTCTTTCAGGACCTACAATTACACGGAGGATTGAAGAAATGGGAGACAATTGCATCAGCATTTGCAAAACTCCACAAAAAAACTTTACTATTTTTCCTTGGCACTCGACGAAAGCAATGATGTTCGTGATTCTGCACAATTTCTAATTTTTATTCGTGGGACGAATTACTATTTCGAAGTCACAGAAGAGCTTGCTGCACTGCAAAGCATCAAAGGGACAACTACAGGAGAGGATATTTATGAAAAGGTTTGCCCAACTGTGAATGGTTTGGAGCTGAACTGGGCTAAACTAGCCAGTGTGACAACTGATGGTGCTCCTAGCATGGTTGGGTCTAAGAAAGGAGTAGTTGCTCGCATTAACCAAGAGATGGACAAACATAACCATTTTCATCCAATAGCCATACACTGCCTCATCCACCAACAAGCGCTGTGCAGTAAATCACTGAAGTGGGACTCTGTTATGAAAATTGTGGTATCTTGTGTTAACTTCATTAGAGCTACGTAGAAGGGAAGTAATACAGACACTGTCGTCTCGACAGACCTGGTTTTCACCTGAGGACGGCTGCTTGCGTTGTGGCCGAAACGTCGTGAGAATTATTTTATTATGTTTTATTTTTATTATTTTATTACTTCCCTTCTACGTGACTTTACCGAGAGAACCAAGAAGATGAATCCCTGCAGTCACGAAAGCTTTAAATCGAAATTCATTAGAGCTCATGCACTAAACCACAGACAATTTCAGGAATTTCTGTCTGAGCTTAATGTTGACTATGAAGATGTTCTGTACCACACAGAAGTACGTTGACTGAGTCGTGGGAGAGTTTTGAAACGTTTCTATGACTTACTTCCACCGATTACAGCTTTTCTGCTTTCAAAAAACAAAGAAGTACCAGAGCTCAATGATGCAGAATGGAAATGGCACCTTGCCTTTCTGACAGATGTAACAGATCTACTCAACAGTTTCAATGTGCAACTTCAAGGAAAGGGGAAGCTCATCTGTGATATGCAATCACATGTCAAAGCATTTGAAGTAAAATTAGGCCTCCTCATCAAACAAGTGAAGGAGGAAAACTTCTGCCATCTCCCCACAACTCAAAATTTGTTAGCGGAAAAACCATTGGTTGCATTCCCAAACAAAACATGTGTGGATTCACTGAAAAAATTGCAAAAGGAGTTCCAATTTAGATTTAAAGAGCTTCATCTCCATGAACAGGACATACAGCTTTTCCGTAACCCATTTTCTATTGACATTGAAAATGTGGATACAATTTACCAAATGGAACTGGCTGAACTGCAGAATTGTGACTCTCTGAAAGACGCATTCAAGTCAAGCAGCCTTCATAATTTCTATGCATCTCTCTCCTCTGAGACATATCCTCATCTCAGGAACCATGCACTCAAAATGGCAACCATCTTTGGCAGCACTTATGTCTGTGAACAGACTTTTTCCAGAATGAAACATTTGAAATCTCCAACCAGATCTAGACTAACGGATGCACACTTGCATTACTTGTTACGACTAGCAGTGACAAATATGGAACCAGACATTGACCATCTCATTAGCCAAAAGCAGGCCCATAGTTCCCATTGAAATACTGGCAAGTTTGTTGATTTAACTTTACTTGTTCTTCATTTTAAATATTGTATTTGTTCCCGTTTTGTTTCTTTACTTCAAAATAAGATATATGCAGTGTGCATAGGAATTTGTTCATAGGTTTTTTTTAACTATAGCCCGGCCCTCCAACGGTCTGAGGGACAGTGAACTGGCCCCCTGTTTAAAAAGTTTGAGGACCCCTGCTCTGCACCAACCACACTTTGCCCACCTTCATAGGTGCTCACTCATAAGACTTTCCCAAACAGTCTGTTATGGATATCCAGGGTATTTTTGTCTTTATCGTTTGTAAAAAAAATAGAAATGGGAGAGTATGTGTGTGTACAAATGCTGAAGCCCGAATCTTGGCATAATTTCTCGTGCAACATTTCAGCCACAGCGCCAGCCTTGGGACAGCTCCGGCTGCAATTGATCGCTGGCCCACGTGGTCTATAAGTTGAACACGGAGTAGTAGGCTTTCACGACCAACATTATCCATAAGAGGTTTTTTAAGCATTAGATTGCGTAAATATAAATGTGTCGTTAAACCCGCCACTACCCGACACAGCCAATTGGTAAGGTTTGTCGCCTAAACAAAACATGCCAATTAGTTACTACTTCAGCACACCGCTGTGTTGGAGAGTAAACCCACAACATTTACAATTGGAGTACGACGTTTCGCCGGTAATTACAACTAGCATCATCATGCGACAGCCACATTTGTGGAGAAAGCCTCCTCTTGTTTCGGTCTTAAATAGAGAGATCAACGTGACATCATCACGTGAGCCAATCGGGTGCGAAGACGATAGGGTGGGGGGGGGTTAATGTATTCATAAAAAAAATCAAAGGATACCTGATTGGTTGGGTTATTCACTTAATCAACATACATAATGATGGTCTATAAGGCGCGAAGGGGGATCTCTGCGTCTGTGTAGAACCGTGCGTGCGTTGCTCCTCGGGGGCGAGCGGCAGTCTCGTGGTTCTTGCAGTGCTCGACGGGAACCAGAGTTCAATTGGGTTCACTTGCCGAGTTCAATTTGCCGACCGTGGCTAACACTGGCGCTGTGCCCAAACCTTCCCAAAGTCGGATTCAACTTTAAATGAGCATCGCTCACAGCAATTACCCAGAACAGCACGACCTTGACATTTGGAACATGACCGTGGTACAGTTTTTTTAGGGGGGGATTGTTTTATTCTTGTCCTTTTGTTGTTGCTGCTGTAACCAGGTTTATGTAACCAGGTCCCCATCAAAAATTCACAATTGTTGCCCGCTGGGGTTTTACCTGTGGGGAAATGAAACCTAAACAAAAGGCGTCTGTATGGATAAACGTGTGCGGTAGGGTGGGGTGGGGTAGTGTAGCGATTCACGCGACGTTCTATGAATTCCCACGCACGGCCAACACCGGTGACGATTATCTGAACCGGTCCTGGGCCTCCCCTAGGTCGACTCAGCCTCAATTGAGTACCTAATGCTACGTGTTAAACATTGCCACAAGGGAGACAGAAGCGGCCAGGAGTGGTGTTGGCCACCCACCCCCTCGTGTGCCATGCTGGCTTTCATAGGTGCTCGCTAACAGCACTTGCCCCAACAGTCTGTTGCAGGCTATACGGGGGATCTTTATCTTTTTTGCAGTAGGGTTTTCCACCTGTCCTGGATTAACCAGGATCATCCCTCTTGTCGGGGCAGATGCTCTCCTGGGAAATCTGTGAAGTCTTCCGGGGACACTAAAAGTCCCGGTGTTTGTGAGTTGCATAATAATAATACCACCACCACCACATTGCTGAAGACAATGAATTCACATGCAGTTCTCCCCTCCTCCGGTATTGCGAGATATTATTCTTCAACTTCACATGCTGTCCCGGTGGTTTGTGTCTCAGAGGTGGCATCACTCTCTGAGACAAGTGCGAGTCTGGTCACGAAACGAAATGTCAGTGCGCATACTTGCGGTGTAACCGCAAACCCTTTGTCAGGAGCGACAAAACCGGTTTGGCTGAGTTCTCGGCTGCGGGCATGGTCTACTTGGTGCTTGTAAAATGCCTTTACATAATATTCTCATTGAGCATCACGCCCTCTTGTGCCATCCTGGATTCATAAGTGATCGTGGTGTGTCTTCGTCTTTGTATATTGATACACGCACATATGCATAGGTACGTACGTGTGCGTGTGAGCGTGTGCGTGCGTATTTGTGCATGTGAATGGGTGGGTAAGTGGAGAGTTGGATGAGTGAGTGGTTGAGTGGGTAGGTGAATGGAAGGTTTGGTGATTTATTGTGTAGTTGAGTGAATCTTTAAACATGTTCATAGTGTCTTCAATGTCATGTGTATTTATATATTGTTGTTCAATAGTGCCTTTAATTGTCAGCTGGGTAGCCATCCACTCGGGCTAATGACTCTAGCTAATCTTTTTGTCCTAAATTAGCCAAACAGATGTTCATCTGAGGACACACACATGTACAAAACAAAGACAGAGATCACATGTATAGCCTTAACAGACTGTTGGGGCAAGTGCTGTTAGTGGGCACCTATGAATGATGGCATGGCACACATGGGGGTTGGTGTGGCCAGAAACACGCCCGATGTTTGCACACTGCACCAGATACTCATTTTAGGCTGAGTAGACCTAGGGGTAGGCCCAGGAGCGGTTCAGTCATTGTTACCGCTGTTGGCCGTAAGCGGGAATCGAACTCAAGCAGCCAAGTCCGTAGTGCAGCGCATGCATACATGAACACACACACACAAAACACGCAAACACATGCACGCACACACACACACACAAAACACGCAAACACATGCACGCACACACACACACACAGACGCGCGCACATTTGGAATAGCCAAAGGACGGACTGTACGTGTATTGTTCAGGATCTATTGACCACCGCTGGGCTGAGCACAGTCATCAACTTTGCTCAATGCGTTTGCTGGCGGTGGTGGGAGCTGGGTGGGCGATGGCTTTTGAAGCCAGAGTTTGCCGAGGCCACCGCTTTCCCATCACGTCGCCCCCCCCCCCGCCGCCCCCCTTTTTCCCGTAAAAGAATTCTCTTTCCTGCCCTCCCCCCCGCCTCCTTTGTCCACCACACACAAACGGCTGAATTAATGCGCACGGAAAACAACGGCGGCAGTCACAGAGCACAAATCTCCTCCTCGTGTCTGCCAATCGCCACTCTCTCACTTACTCGCTCGCAGAACGCGGAACGCACCACTTCTAAAGTGGCTAGAGCAAAAAAGCGATGTCGATTTTCTTTAAAATATACGAACGGTATGTACGTTGAACCTCTGTCGCGCCATACGTAGCCAACCGCAGATCCTCTCTCCACGCTGTATAAATGGTATACAGATACGGATCAACCTCTTTACACACATATCATGTAAAAAAAGGTCGTGTGGTAGCGTCTTTGTCGTTTGTTGCAGAGGTATGCGGTTTAAGAGGCAAGCGGCCGCCCTGGTTAACGTTGCGGATGTGTCCGCCAGCCAATACGCGGACCGTCTGCTTCACGGTGGACGTCAGAGATCCCGCGGCGTCGTTCGCAGACGAGGAGGCCCGGAGGAGGATGCCGGTGGCGAGGTCCCCTAATTTGCCAGACTTCGAAACATCGCCCTAAATATGTACTTGCTATGGTTAAACCACATCGTAACATCGCCTCCAACCCACCACCCACCCCCTGCCGGCAGGCTACAAGTGAGTTTAGCACATGGCAGGCTGTCGTGATCAACATCATCCATAGTAGAGGTTCTTTTGGGTTAGATCATGTAAATATATGTGGCGTTAAACCCGCCACCACCCGACACAGTCAACTGGTAAGGGTTGGCACGTAAACAGAACGTGGCCAATTCGTCACTAGCACAGCACACCGGTGTGTTGGAGAGCCAAGCCACTACATTTACAATCTGAGTACGACGTTTCGCCAGTAATCACAGCTAGCTTCATCAGGCGACAGCCAGATTTGTGGAGAAGTCCATCCGTTTCGTTCCTCATATAGAGGCGTAGATGTGGTGACCGCGCTTCTGCGCTCTTGCGCAAACAAGTGTCTGTAAGGCGTGGGGGTCTCTGCGAGCGATAGCCTAGTGGGAATAGCGCAATCGCCAGACGTGCTCGTCACCCGACTTGATTCGCCCACTTTCTATTGGCTTTTCGTGTCCGTCGGAGACAAGTTACGCTTGTTCACCGGCGATGGGGATCGTATACACGTCTGTGCCCACCACACGACTTGAAGCTATTACAGAACTTTCGTCTGAGCCTGCCCTTTGAGTGAAACCAATCAACCTGTGGCCTGTATTTGTTTTGATGGGGCACAAATAAAAAAAAACATAGGGGGTACGATTTTTTTTTTCATAGTTTGAAGAAGATTTAAATTTCTATCCACTTCAGAACACGACTACAATCTCGACTCGCCTGCACCAATGCCATTGAGCTGCTGCGTGTCCATGTAATAAGCAATCTGGAAGCTCATGGGAAGTGGTTCAAGCAAGTCTGTTTTGACAGCGGATGTCAAAACCGGTTCAGAGTTCGCTTCCATTGAACCAATGCCCCTGACATGATGCACTCCCCAGGATGCGGTGTGGCTGATGAGACGTGTAACAAGATAATGTTATTCTTCACGCGGCGGGGGGGAGAGGTATGGGACGGGGAGTGAATTGTCTGCTTAGCTATTTTGTTGTTTCAATTCTCCACAACAAGACTCAGGATTATTTTATGTTTCGTGTTAACATCTGCTTGAGTCACTCAATCAATTTGTAATGAATGTCTATATGTCATGGGTAGGAATAAAACTATCTGTGAAACTCATGACTGGTTGTGATTTCCTCACCACTCATTTCAGATGTGCGTGCATGTAGGGGGTGCTGTCTGTGTGCTGGGTGACCCAAATAGCGTGCCCGGGTGACGATATGTTAACTACCTTGCCTGGTGTACAGGAAGTCGTGGGTTCGATTCTGACTCCGAGGCCTGTATACTTGGAGTTTGCATGTTCTCCCCGTGGTCGCGTGGATTTTTCTCTGGGTCCTCCAGGTTTTCCCTCCACATTTAGAATCAACGTGCGTTTAGAGCGTTCGGTTGCTATATATTTCCAAATGATAAGCAACTTTATTGAGCTCGGCCAGGACGCTTTTTAAAAACAGCTATATAGAGACTCTTCTACTCACGAACAGTCGACTTAAGAACTTTCAGAGATACGAACAAACCTGTCCGTATGTCATGTAGATGCCACATGAAGAACCAGTGGCATCTACATCTGCAGAACATAAATAACCAGTGGAATCTACATCTGCAGAACATGAAGAACCAGTGGCATCTACAGGAGATTATACAACTGTTAAAGCCATTCCCCGTGGTTTGTGTACATGCCATACAACATGTTTGAAATCGACAGGAGTAAAGTTGGATTGACGACCAAATCGACGTACGAGCAGAACTCTGGAACCTAACTCGTTTGTAAGTAGTGGAGTCTCTGTATAGCTCAGTGAGCTTTACCTGGTAAAATGAAATTTAAACAAATGTAAAAAAAAATCAGCGAATACTGGAGCAGAGAGGGATAAAAGTTAGCCTACTATGGGCACTGTCGCACAAATTGTGTACACAAAGAAATCTTCACGGCTGGCCATTCAAGCTGTGCACTCGATGCACTCAATTGGCAGCACTGAGCGAACAGAACATCCGTTGTGGCTCGTGGGTTTTGGGTGGGAAATTAATCCTTGCTCGCCGAAGCAAAACGACAATACTGGGGGTCAACCTCGTAGAAGCGACCTTCTGCTCAAAAGGGGCAGTGCACCGGAACGCATCAGTATCGGCAACCTTTAGCCAGTGGTTCAAATTTCACGTTGCTGCGGCAGCGGGCCAGTTTTCTCTATCGACCCCGGGTGGACCACCAGCGCAGGGCGGCCTTGTCTTGCGTTTCATCCACCCCGTCGACACGATGGATCGAGTCGACCTACGGCCGTGATTTGAACCCCGTAGACTACCGATGGTGAGTCGAGCACTCTAACCGCAGCGCTCGCCAAGGTTGTTTAACAGGACGATCCATAGACACCCCACTGGTTTCTGATGAACCTCGTGACAGCTTCTCGACAGGTGAGTGCACACACAGGACTTGCGCAGGCTGTGCTGGACAAATTGTTATCAGGGGAGCGTTCCAAGCATTTAACGAGCTGTTTGCGATTGGTGCGAGACGTGTGGGAGGCTTTTGAATCACAAAGCCGTTATCACTTTAGCTCCTCGTTATTTTAGCGGGTAACTGTAAACGGGTGAGCCTGCGTATACAACAAACCGTCGTTCATTCATGGAATTGGCCACAGATCCCAGTAGCGGGACCCTCCCGAAACAGAGTGTCGAGACTCGTGGTTTGTGAGTGCGGATGTTATGTCTGGCTGAGTGGCGTAGTACCTAGAGCACTCAAATCACTCAGGCGACCGACGTGGGTTGAACATCGCGGCTGTGGGTCTACTCGCTTCGTCATTGCCCCAGGTCAAAAGCAATTATTTTTCAATGCGGAGTTCACTTTCAAAATGGATGTTAACACTGGACACGAGACATTTCGTCAGTTGCTGGGCAGTGAGGCCGCGTTGTGTCCACAGCTCCATACGTACGGCATGTGTCACGCAGTTCGCTGCATGCTCGTAATCTGTCGGCCGGTACCGCTCTTTCGCAGGGGCTCGCCTGTTCATGAACCTGGCAGGAGAATGAGCACAGACGCGCAAGTTAAGGATAACAGTGTCAGTAATATTCATACAAGTAATAGCATGTATTTACCCCGGAAAGCCTCACCAAGTCTCAAAACATTTTCATGAGGGTCCTGCGTTAGGATTTTTTGCCATTTCAATAAACAAGCAAATTATATGACTGGATGCCGATTGATTCAGCAGACATGGCTAGATGCCTCGGAGGGTTCATAATGGCCCATTTCAGACATACTGAGTCAAACCACTGAGATCCTGGCTTCAAGTGTCAAGTTAATTTTGTTTTGTTATCACGGTTGGCAACGTATGGTGCAAAAGAAGTTCAACGTACATACATACAGGAACAGCATAGGCAGACACACATGCAGAGAGAGACACACACAAAGACACAGAGCGAGACACACACCAAGGTCTTTGTGTGCGTCTCTCTCTGCATGTGTGTCTGCCTATGCTGTTTCCGTGTCTGTGTTTTATCATTCACTTTACCTGATGATGGTTGCTTGTGTTGCAACCGAAACGTCGTATTCTATTATTATTAGATTTTATTTTCTACGCGACTTTAACGAAAGAACCAAAGCGTACTTCATAATCAACGATTTTTGGGTTTAGATCGCGTTATTTATAAATGTGTCGTAACCCTCCACCACCCGACACGGCCAATCAGTAAAAAAAAAAGTGTCACGTTGACAAAAGACAAATAGTTCACTGCTTAAGCCCACCGGTGTGTTGAAGCGTGAAACCACAACATTTACAATTTGAGTACGACGTTTCTGGCGAATTGCCCGATGATGCTGGATGCAATTACCAGCGAAACGTCGTACTCAAATTGTAAATGTTGTGGTTTCACGCTTCAACACACCGGTGGGCTTAAGCAGTGAACTATTTGTCTTTTGTCAACGTGACATTTTTTTTACTGATTGGCCGTGTCGGGTGGTGGAGGGTTACGACACATTTATAAATAACGCGATCTAAACCCAAAAATCGTTGATTATGAACAATATTGGTCGCGAAAGCCTACGTGTTAAACAAAGCGTACTTATTGCAGTCACGAAAGCTTCTAATCTAGTTTGATACATGCAGGACTCAAGCGGTGAGGATTTTCAATAGTGACCTTGATCAACGAAATTCCAAAAGCAAAATAAGTAAAATAAATACAGAGATGAAGCAAATAGAAATCTCAGCCAAAAGCAACTGTGTTACAGGAAAATAAAAACAAACACCGCACGAATATAAATCAAGGTGTCATAATGCATTCCCTGTAGCGTGAGTCAGCTCGGGCAGATTAGTTTTAGACTGACCACAGCACAATTACAATTAAGTTATGGAAAATTTAAACCAATAAAGTGTGACTGTTTAACTAACATGTAAACAGGCAATGTCCAGGTCTCCGCCACCTGTGATTAAACGGTGTTCTCAGGTGTAGTGAGTTGACGGGTCTCAGTCGGGTCACCGGTCGCCCAGGCGACCGACTGCTCTGCTGGCGTGTTGTGGACAATCGCGTGAAGAACCCTCAAGGCAACGCTAAAGAATGCCAGCGACAGTCAATGCTGATACATTATTCATGCCAGATTGAATGTTGTCAACAGCATATCACACTTCTCCAAACTAATAATAATTTACACTTGTAATTTAGAAGTACATATGTAATCACTATAAACATGTGTGAATGATTCAGGTCTAATCTGAATGTGGGTGGAAATTCCACAGTCCTATGGTAGAAAGCAGTCTATCCATTAGAACAATGCTGACTTTCAACAAAGTGGGGCTAGTGTTATTGGTATCAGATAGACAATAAAGGTTTTGGTGATGATGGTGAAAATGGTGACCAAGGCGAAGATGATAATGCTAAGGATTGTTGATTATGCAGATTGTTGATGCTTATGTTGGTGGTGGTGGTGATGATGAGCGGTGGTGTAGCGGTTAGCACGCTGCACTATGAACCCGTCAACCCGGCTTCGATTCCTGCTCACGGCCAACACCAGTGACAATTATTTTAACCGATGCTGGGCCTCCCCTAGATGGACTCAGCCTCAAATGAGTACCTGGTGCGATGTGTAAACATCGCCACTGGGGAGACAAAAGCGGTCGGGCGTGGTGCTGGCCACCCACCCCCTCGTGTACCGTTCTGGCCTTCAAAGGTGCTCGCAAACAGCACTTGCTTCTACAGTCTGTTCAGGCTATACGGGGGATCTTTGTCTTTGGTGATGATGATAATAATTATAAAATAATATTTTAGGACGATGATAGTGGTGATCAGCTGGATGATGATGATGATGATAATTACGCTGGCTCGATTCCAAAAATCATCCATTTGATAATGACGACGATAACGATAGTGATGTCGATAATAAAGGTGATAATACCCATATATAATGACGGTGACGATGATGATGCTGCGCAAAGTCAACCCACCCCTCGTAAGCTCGTGCAATTTCGACCGGGGCATCTCTGCCGCTCGTTAAATAGCCACGCCGTTTTTCACACGGCCAGCCCCGTTGCTCGAACTGGTGCTTCGCCATTGCCCTGGGATAGACGTCGTGCTCTGCATAATTGATGGCGAGTCGCGAGCGACCCGTGGATTGTTCACGTTCCAGCTGTGCGCAGTTCAAATTCCTCTTGCAGCCTCCCACCACCCTCCCACAAAACATGAATAGAAATAATAACGTTCAGTTATATATTTATAGCGTCGTCTTTCATGCAAATTGAATTTCGCAACCGCTGAGGAACCGCTGACAAGCGGGGAAGGCAGCAGCCGGGCGGTGAGCCGACCCTGCCAACAATTGCCCAAGCTTTACGGCCGTGTACATATTAAGATGTTTTCAGCCAATGTATTCGTGTTTCGGAGGAAACTGGAGCACGCGGAGAAAACTCATGCATAGTGATGGGGGAGAGGGGAGGGCATCAGGGACAATTGCTATTAGTCTGCACTTTCCTGAATAGACACGCCTCTTTAAATATTAATGCTCCAGATTAATTCAAGTGCAGTGCCCATCTGTCCCCTACACACATCGAGTCTCTTCTATTCATGAACTGCCAGCTGGATTTTAAAGAGAGCAACCAAAACTTACGAGTGTAGTTTCATTTTTTATTTACAGCGCTTTGAGAGATACTTCAATATGAAAGGTGCTTTAAAAAAGAAATACGTTTCGATTTAAAGCTTTCGTGACTGCAGGGATTCATATTTTTGGTTCTTTCGGTAAAGTCACGTAGAAGGGAAATATTAAAATAATAAAAATAAAACAATACAATTATCACCACGTTTCGATTGCAACACAAGCAATCGTCACCAGGTGTGAAAACCACAGCAAGAAATTTTGAAAAAAACGCCACTTTTTTCCCATTTTATTGTTTAATTTTCATTATTTTATTATTTCCCTTCTACGTGACTCTACCGAAAGAACCAATAATATAATACATAGGTTATTGTTGGTTTCCAAGTGCAGGTATATTGCGGAGAATGCCAATAATTGGACGGCAGGGTTGGGGAGGCAACTTAGAAGTCCAACAATCAAGCGGGGCAGATTTGCATTAAATTTCGATTTAAAGCTTTCGTGACTGCAGGGATTCATCTTCTTGGTTCCTTCGGTAAAGTCACGTAGAAGGGAAATAATAAAATAATAAAAATAAAACATAATAAAATAATATATTATTTAAAATAATATATTATTTTATTATGCTATTATATATTATTTTATTATGCTTTATTTTTATTATGTTATTATTTCCCTTCTACGTGACTAAATAATATATTCTTTTATTGTTTTATTTTTATTATTTTATTATTTCCCTTCTACGTGACTTTACCGAAAGAACCAAGAAGACAGATTTGCATTGTCGACGCGATCATGAAGAGTGGATTGCAACGTGTCTTGAGCATGTGCAGGATGGAAGAAGGGTTTGGCCATTGCACAGTCAGCTCGAGGTCACGTGCTCTCAATTGCCACGACAATTTGTGCATCGATTTCCAGGTTTGCTGTTCATTCGTGATGGCGATTAGTAAGGCTACGGTGTCGTCACAGATACTGTGAAGTTGAGCAAAGTCTCCAGTGGAATCTTGGATTACGTCTGTAGAATTACATTGGATGAGGCGATGCCTTTTATTTCCATTGAAAAAAAACGTCTCCACCAGTACAGGTTCCAATGAGACACGGAAACGTGTGAATAGCAAAACCCCATCCGCATTTCCTGAAGAAGTGCATCGAGTGGTCCTCTGGCATTCAATCACCATCGACATAAATTTGAGCACGTGTGACCGACCGAGCAAATGTATCCGACTGACACCAGCAGCGGTGCAGTGATAGACAGCTGTGGCACCGGTTTCATCCGAGTTAGGACTCGTCAGCACAGTCCAGTATATATTCTCAGCTCGGTGGCTGTGGGGGCGAGGGGAGTCGTTGAGGACGCGAAGGGAAAAGGGGTGGGGGAGGGTATCCCTTTGCAAACCGGGCTCATGCACATTCATGGTGAGTTGTATGATTCATAACGTTCGGTTTTCGTTTACTTGGCGACGAGAGAAAGTCGGAGAGAGGTATCGTTCCCAGGTAACCCTAGATGCCGCTTACGCACAATTGTGAATGGTGACAGCTGCTGTCGAATTTCCCCGGCCAGATAAGCTGAAATGATGAGCGGGGGGGGGGGTCAACGGTGCGGTGAAAAACGGCGAGCTCGGTGAAACAAACGCACTGTTGCAGTGAAAAATAGCGAATCCCTTTCAAAACCAGATGGTGCACTCGCTTTTATCAGAACTATGTGTTGATTCGTGAGCGAATAGTTGTTTAACAGTGGCTCCAGGAAACATAGGTATCAATTGCAATTGTTTCATCCTAAGATTTGGTTCCGTTCGAAGACGGTACGGACAGTTTTTTTATGTTTGACACAACTTGTGAATTCACTCCAAGGTTCACTCCTAAATGTCAGTCATGGTGTTATTGAACTCTACTTCACCGTGCCGGTCAGTGCGGGTTGATAAAGGGGAGGCACTGGGCCAGCTCAGACACCACTCACCACTGGTGTTAGACATGGTCGGCATTCCGATGGCTTACTCACATGCATTATGACATCACAATGTCTTTAAGCAGCCACTTTAAATCAGGCTGCAATTATGGTGACGCCCTTTAGAAAGGAAAGCCACAAACACCGCACATGCAAACGGGATACCAAGCCGCACCTCCGATTATCACGGGTAGCTACGTACGGTGCGAAAAAAGTTCAACACATACATTCATTAAAAGCTCCATACAGATAAATGTAATAATCTATTGCTGTGCCCACCATCTGCTAACCACCTTTGCCAGCCAAGCCTACATCGCCTGGTGATCCCAGGCAATCTCCCAATTACTAACGAGGTTCAACCCATCTGACATCCAATGAGATCAGGCCTTATCTGGGGTGACGAGCCTTTTACCCGTCCAAGGACGGGTGCTTTGCATTAAATCTGAAACTTGCAAGCAAGTTTCAGGTTATAATCTCTTGTTCATCGTGACCTCCTTTTACTTTGACGTCTCAATCGCGTTACGGAGAGCACGTAACGTGAGGGTTCTGCCTTTGTAGTGATGGTTGTGAGTTGACGCCGAGGAGGGGGGAGGAGGCGCCTCGGCCCCCCATGTGGAGTGACGTCACCTGCTCATGATTATTAATGAGGGGGGCTGTTCGATGTGGATTGACGTCAGGAGCGTTAAGGACATCCCTGGGTGATTATAGTAGGCATTAGGTAATTGGCATGAGCGCGTTTTCCCGAACACATAAACACATTGTTAAACAACATGACGCCAGTTTGTTCGCATGACGTGGCTTCTGGTGGGAATCGAACCGTGGACTCGCTCGGTGCTGCGACCGGAGCATCCTGTGCAGTTATTGTTCCCAAGTCCAGTGATTTCGGACTCGGAAGAGACTGCCGTTGTATATTTCATGCACAGCCACACAACTCAGAGGCATTGATTTTTGCCGCCAAGTCACTCCCCGGTGCAGACTGTTTTACCGAGATGTCAGCGGCAAATGGATTGGACGAATGTGATTATCCCAGTGTGTGTATTTCAGACACTTTTATAGCCCGGTCGAAAAAATCGTAAATCAACAGAATGCTATGGGTTATGTTTGCCAATGAACACATTCACTTTGTTAAACAGAATGCATCACATTCGACATCCTATCCCTGTACTGCAGTGATGAGAGGTGGGGTGTGGCCAGTAGATGGAAGTACAGCAAGTAAGTTTCTGAACTGTGATTTATTTATTCATGTTACCTGCTCAGTCCGCGCATGGATCTACATTACCCTTGGCATAAAAATTTGGAATTCTAAGCCACCAAACACTAATTTGAGCACAGTATGACATTGCCAAGTCAACAGCGAGTTGCGCTGTGACTATGAATAGTGACTCACAGCCACAATGGATGCGATTTCGACTGAACTCATCATGCATTTGGGGGTCGATAAAAAAGTACTACTTTGTGGAAAACCAACAACAACCATGTTATCGATACACTGACCCCCACCATGTAAATGTGGAATCTCCACTCTGTCAACGGTGTTGAGCAACACCCGATGAGCTCGTTTGAACAGGGAGACACCGTGAGCATGTGTGAATTAAAAACTCAGTTTTTGAATATGCAATGCCCGACAAAGAAGTAACACAGATTAGAATCCTTAACGCAGCCATTGTTACGCTCATACCGTTTACATCAATCCGCATGAGAATCAATCATTTTACATTCACGTTTCACTGCACGCAACGTATAATGGAATCTCGTGACCTGCCACTATAAGGCCGCCACTTTCACCGCAATGGAGACAAAATAAATAATATTTAAAAATACTTTTTTTTTAAACACGCTTTAATGAAATGTACCGTACGAGTAATGGCAGAACTCCACGACTCCAGGAAGTGGCCCTGAGGCTTGCCATAACGTAAGGGACCGTGCGTGGTCAATTACAGCCAACGTCAGTTGAGCGTGGACAATTAGACCCAAGCCGAAACATAAGACATAAAAAAACATGGTTTAAAAATATTTTTTTTATTTTAATGATAGAATATAGTATTGTCATCAGAATGACATAAGTATACCAAGTTTGCAGTCGACACCACATTGGGAAGTGGGTTAAAATTGAGTTACAATATTTGAGGATACGACAACAACAACAACAGACAGAGTTAAATAAAAGCGTGTTAAAAAAAGGGACCAAACGTTCGAACTTGCAACGCTGCCCCGAGTGGCGCCTTGGGAGATGTGGGGTGGGTGGCAGTGAATGGTGACACCGTCGGTCGTGAGCGGAGGCGACAGCGCAGGCTGATAGACACGCGCCGTACAATGGGAACGGCTGAGCAGAAACACAGAGACGACCGACACGATCGGTGGTAACGTGATCCGTTGGCGTGTGTCGCGTGGTTTTGTGCCGGGTTTTTTTCTTCTTCAAGCACTGCTATTGCTCAGCAAACAGGCATTTGAGCAGCTTAAATCAACAGGCTGAACCAGCTGCATGATTAAAATCATGTTGTCATCAGCAACCTTACACACTCACATGCTCAGAGACAAAATATTTGACAGATCCTCCCACGTACAGCCCCGCATACACTTTTGTGACATTAGCGAGCAGCTTAGCAAGCCAGAATCACGCCCGGCCGCCTTTATCTCCCCAATGGTGATCAAGGGGAATTGATAAAAGGGGAAGCCCTGCATCAGTTTTGATGAATGCCGATGACTTCACCAGGACGTTTGTGCGAAGCTAAATGCAGAGGGCCACGTGAAGTGTCGAAGGTTCGCTGGCAGGATGTCACGGGACACACCCAGGTGTTATGTGCTGCCTACAGTACCAACTTGCTGTATTTTAGACGCCTCGTGCTCCACTTGTGAGCATTGCTGTTGTTGGAGGGCAACTGCCTCCAATTGCACAGTAGCGTTTTTTTTACAAGCCTCCTCAACAGAAGGTGATCTCAACAAATCCAATCAGCTCCACATCCTTCTGTACCACATAAGCCCATCTTCTCCCCATGTTTTAGCCCCCTCTATCCAGCCAAACTGAAGCTGCTTAGGCATGCGGTGTGGTTGGATATGCGAGCTACATGACCGACCCAAAGCAGACTCGCGTTGCCTGAGGCGCTCACTGATTGGACTGTGTCCAGATATGTCAAGGTTCTGCGAGTTCCTCACACACTCCAGTCTGGTGAAATCCAGAATGGATTGCAGACAGGCCAGTCTGAATGTTTTAAACTGGTGCGGATATTCATTTGAAGGGGTTAATGTTTCACAAGCATCGAGAAGATAATGCATAATCATGGGTGAGAAGACCCAGAACTTTGTATGAAGCTGATAGATTGGATATAGCATAAGCACATTGTCCAAGTATGGAAACTCCTCCACGATTTCCACAAATGCCCCATCATGACATAAAATACCCAGGTAGGTGCTTTGCCCATAACTTCCAACTCCTTCTCAGAGTGAACAGCAATTACCAGATCATCAGCATAGATAACATGTTTGAGCAATAGGGAGCCATCCCTTGACCACACCGAGGCATTGATCAGCTCCCCAACACGTTCCTTTGGAGTGGGCAGGTAGGAACTTGGTTGGACAGCGCATTCGTGCACGACAGACAGACAAATAATCCTTGGTGGGCAGTGTGGAACCTGTTGTTCCTACCTGTGCCAGATGGGCTGCTCCAGTGCAGCCATGGAAAGTTTCTTGAACAATGTGGAAACAAAAACATGTTAACTAGTGTAGGGGCCAGATGACATTCCTGTTGCACCTCAAGGTGAACAGGAAACAGCTCTGACTCCCAGCCACGCAGGATTATTCAGGACTGCCCACCATCATGAAGGTCCTTAATAGTTGTAGGCAGAGGGTCAGGGACCCTGAAAGTATAAAGAATAGCCCAAAGCCTTGACCTATTGATGGTATTATGGGTACATACACATAAACAAACAAAAAAATATGCACCCACAGTCACAAATACAAAAAGGCAAACACACACACAGAAACACAAACAAAATGTTCGTAAAACATGACTGGCTTCTTCATACTGTGATAGTAACACCACGTTGTGAGAAAGGACCTAGTGATAGTGCAAATAGTTTTGAAGATAAAATCTAGGTGGAGATATATTATTCAAGTGAGATTCCTTTATCCTGCATAGATGTTTGTGTGTAGTTAGCGAGCACACAAAATGTGGGTCATGCTAGTTTTCGTTTACTTAATTTATTTTAATTATAAGTTTAGGGAAACAGAAACTCGAGGTTGCAATTAAATACGCTTAGTAAGTAAAGAGAGACAATCCATACGACTGGATTGGAGCGCCCTGGATGACTGCACGGCACAGTGCCGTAATCCACAGTGTGCGCACCCCCTGTGGATTAGCAGAGCGGTTACGACCCAGCTCCAACCTGGAATCTGGTGGACACTATAGAACACGAATACCCGCCATTCGCCACGAGGTGACGGCAATGTCACCACGGCGCCTGTGCCAGGCCAGGTGCACTTAGAGCCCACGTGAAGTGTCGAAGGCTCGCTAACAGGTCACGGGACAGACCCAGGTGCCATGGTTTGGCTGACGGAGATGACTAGCAGTTGCACCAGCTGTACCCCATACTGTGCCAACTTGCTGTGTTTTATCCACCCGGTGCTCCTCTGCCCTCAGTTATTGTTGGAAAGTGACTGTCTCCAACTGCCCAGTAACGTCATTCACGAGCCTCCTCCACACACAGCTACACATATCCGCCGTGTAGCCTTATCGACTGGGGGCAGGACACCTGTTAAGAACGAGCTCCTATTAAAGTTCAGACTCACAATGAGCCTTATCTCCCAAACGCTCATTGATGCTCACCAGGACTCCAAAGTACTCGTTCTATTCCACTCTTGTGTATGGTGGCAACAATATGTTGGGGAGCTCGGTGTCAATGTCGAGGTCTGCTGCTATCCATTGGGAGAGGGCTTCAAGAGAGAGAGAGAGAGTTCGTGTAGTTTTTGCTATTCCACCTCCATTGAAGAAGTGCAGACTTGAGTTGTTTACTAAATGTATGGTCCATAGTTCGGGTCGCATGGCCACAATCGCTCTGCTGTGGCTTGTCGTTAAAGTTCCACTCATAAAGGAGATGTTCTCATCAGCCTGATGATTTTCTGATGCGGCTGACAACACACTGGTGTCTTCAAGGAATGTACTCATTTAAGGCTGAGTAGACATTGGTGGAAACACGGGCCTGGTATAGAGCAATGGCGCCTCCTGTCCAGCTATTGAACTTTAGGTCGCAGTATATAGGGTCATTGCAAGAACAAACAATATCGCTCCTAAAACACACATACTTTAACGTATAATAATGTGCTGTAGGTTAAATTATTTAAGAAATACTCGTTTCTGTATGTTGAGGACTCGATCCAAACGCAGTTATTTCCGACGCCAGTTTGAAGCTTCAATAATGGGCAAACACACACGACTCTAATCAACCAGAGCACGCAGTTGCTTCACTTAAGAATGCCTCGACTTACGACAGAGTTCGTATATATTTATTGTCTGGATATAGGCAAGAGATTTAGTCTGAACCTGTCCTATATGTGACACCAATCAAACTCTACCGCTGTATTTCCTTGGTGACCAATTTGAAAGAGTTTAGTTTGTGAATTTCGCTAGTTCTAAGAATCGATTCCACTCGTAACCAAATGTTACCTTTCCCGCCCTTACAGAAAAGAATCAGAATTACGTCACTGAAGTTCGTCCACGTAAAATAGGTCGTGATGGAAGACGGAGTGAACGGTGTGCTCATTTGCATATATTTAAAGCAACGTATCAAATGTAACATATCCAGTATGTGCACAAACGCGTATGCATATACACACTAGATTATCATATCCCCGCCATAGACTTAACCGAGTGTTGGGGCAAGTGCTGTTAGCGAGCACGCGAGCGGGTGGGTGGCCAGCACCACGCCCGACCCTCTTTGTATCTCCAGTGCTGACGAGTACACACCACACCAGGTACTCAAAAAGCCTTGATCGACCTAGGGGAATCCCAGGACCGGTACATTCAGATACCACTCGCCACTGAGATTAGCCGTGGCCAGGAATTAAACTCAGGTTAACCACGTTCGTAATAGATTGCGCTAACCACTGCGCCACCGCTCCCCACACAAAGATTCCCCATGTAGCCTTAATAGACTGTTGGGGCAAGTGCTGTAAGCGAGCGCCGATGAAGGCCGGCACGGCGCACGAGGGAGTGGATGGTCAGCACCATGCCCGGCCGCCTTTGTCTCCCTAGTGGCGATGTTTATACAGCGCTACAGGTACTCATTCGACGCCGAGTCGATCTAGGGAGTCAAGGGACTGGTGCAAATAATCGTCACCGGCGTTGGCCGTGAGCGGGAATCGAACTCGGATCGCCAGGTTCGTAGCGCAGCGCGCTAACCGCTGCGCCACCGCTCCCCGCACAAAACGCACACACACAAACACGTGTGTGTGTATTTGCATGTGCGCACACGATATACACGGTCACATACAGTGCACGCGTGACTATCCCATACGCCAGACGCACCCGTGGATTCGCTCCCTGCTGGCACAGCGAGAGAACGACTTGAACGAGGTCGTGGAGCGACCATGGAAGGCATCACACACGACACACGCGACACCCGGCATCGCCTCGTCTCCCACCTGGCGATGTGGCTCCTGGTCTCGCCTCGTCGCCCGCACATGCAGCCAGCGTGGGTCTTCATCGTTGTGTCGCGAACGGCCCGGGGGTGTGGGGGGGTGGTGTGTGGGGGGACACACACAGCAGAATGACGAGGATGATGTGGGTGTCTGAATGAATGAGGAGGGAAATATGGAGGTGGATTGTGGTGGATACAATGTGGACACGCTGGCTGCGTGGGAGGGAGAGTGGAGAAACAGGGAGGAGATGTCTTGTCCCTCTCCCTCTCTCTCCTCCTCCGTCTCTCTCTTCCTCCCCTGCTCCTCTCTCCTCCTCCGTCTCTCGTTCCCTTCTGCCTCTCCCTCTCTCTCTCCCCCTCCTACCCCTTGCCCTCTCTCTCCCGCCCCCTCTTATCTCTCCAGCGCGCACACGCCGTCTCTGTTGCCACAGAGCGGAGAGATGGCGAAGTGCGGATGGCCACAGGGAGGCACGCTCACACCCACACACTCGCCACGCGCTCCCATTAGTAGCCCACGCACAATAATCTATCCGCGCTCGCCAATGCACAGCCACGCAGACCTCCCCCCCCCCGCACATTCACCCAGAACAACAAAACGCCGCTCACCGATCAATGGCGTTGACGTCACCGCGGCGCTTGTGCCAAGCTAGGTGCACATTATTCATCCCACGCGTGCGCACTCGGATCACTCATCCGCTCACCCACTCACTCGCTCACCCACTCACACACCCGCTCACTCACTTACCCACTCGCTCACCCGCTCACCCACTCACTCGCTCACCCACCCACTCATCCGCTCACCCACTCACCCACCCATTCGCTCACCCGCTCACTCACCCACTCACTCACCCATCCACTCACCCACCCGCTCACCCGCTCACTCACCCACCCGCTCACTCACTCACCCGCTCACTCACTCACCCACCCGCTCACTCTCCCACTCACTCACTCACCCGCTCACAACCGCCGGTTTCCCCGCTGACCGTGATTGTCGCCACAGCTCTTGTGCCGGGCTGGGTGCACTTTGAGGCCGCGCGAAGTGCGGATGGCTCACGGGAAGATCGCGGGGCGTGCTTGGGTGTACCGTGTCCGCTTACGGAGGTAAATTGTGGACTGTATCACCATCATCATCATCATCCCGGGGCTCCTCTGCCCGTTGTTGTAAACGTCGCTCCGCCGTTCTTCTCTGTAGCTGGAGCAAGTGACTGCCTCCTGCTGTCCAGTAGACATCGTCGCGAGCCTCCACATCCTTCTGTACCGCATCAGCCCATCTATCCAGTCCGTGCCGCGCCCATTCAGCCCCGTCTCTCCGGACAAATACGTTGACTGCTGGTACTGTGTCCAGAGCTTTCCAGAAACTGTGAGCTCACACAAGCCAGTCCCGGCAAAATACAGGATTGATCGTAGGCAGGCCAGCCTGATTGTTTCAAGCCGGCGCAGAAGTTCATTCAAAGGGCTCCACGTATCGCAAGCGTAGAGAAGGGAGGGCATAATTACGGCAGAGAAGGCTAAGAGCTTTCATATGGAGGGACCTGCCAGGCAGCTTTCCTGCAGCCGATGAAAATATAGCGCACACAAAGACAAAGATCATCCGCTTTATCCTGAATATTCTGTTGAGGCAAGCACATATGAAAGCCAGCACGATACACGAGGGGGTGGGGGACGACCACCACTCACATTGTCCTAACATGCGCCCAGCCTCCTATACCCACCCACGTGCGTTCACCTGCCCAGGCACACTCATTCACCCACGGCTCAATCATTCTCACACACACCCTAGCGCACATAAGTACGAGATGGGTGTAAATTAAATAAACTATGTTTTTTTTTAAACAACGGTTTTATTAACAACTTCGTTTAACTCGCGGTCGAGAAGTACGTCAATGATGCGGCTCCTGTTCCCACATCAGCGCGAACTTGAATTGATTGATTACTTCCGTAACTGGTTCACACGGAGCAGGCGATTCTAGAGTTTAGGGACCGCGGCGTTTTTTACCTACACAAATATATAAAGAAATAATAAGGCGTCCATACAAAATATTAATTGCTTTAAAGTAGCGAATTAATTGATGCCGATTTTGATAGAGGCGTGCATTGCCACCGAATCTGAGTACGTGTGCAAAATGTGGAATTGATTGGACAACGGGAAGTGGACTACATTTTGATTACAAGATTTGACCACGACAAACACAGTAGTCAAGTTAAGTAAAACCGTTGGAAAATATATAAAAGTACGTGATTATACCCACCGGTGGATATAAACAATACAATGTCATGGTATTCTGGTGGATTTTTTTCCACGTGTGCTTCGCTTCAGGGTACCGATGTATGTAACAGAGAGGTGGCTTGGTTAGTGCGTGGGAGACAGGGGTGGTGTGTGTGCATAGAGCTGAGTGGACCTGCTGAAGGCTGGTACCGGCGGTGTCAAGATCCGCCCCGATGGAGGAGGCTCGTGAAGGACGCTACTGGTCAAGTTGGAGGCAGTCGCCCTCCAACAACAACGGACAGCAGAGGAGCGACGCTCACAACAATGAGCGGAGCGCCGGGTGGATAAAATGTATCAAGTTGGCACAGTAGGTGGCACAGCTGGTGTATCTGCCAGTCATCTAAGTCAACCCATGGCACCTGCTGGGTCTGTCCCATAATCTCCTGTCAGCGAGCCCTCGACACTTCACGTGGCCTCAAAGTACACCTGGTCTGACACGGGCGCCGTGGTGATCTCACCACCACTTAGTGGCGGGTGTTGTTGTTGTGCACGAGTGGGAGAGACGGCGTGATGAGGATGGCAAAAACAACCCCCCACCTTCTCTAGGTGTGTCAGATGGCAACGCAGGTGTGTGATGTGAGCAATGTCACTGGGGGCGGGGGGGAGCTGATGTGAATTAGCCCATTACCTTCGTGATGGTGCTCGAATCCGCTTGAGTGGCAAATGGGAACCCAAAATAGATGAGAAATATTATTTGGGTCCCTGAGCGCCGGTAAATCACGAGCGCGTAGAATTATTAGTTTCGTGTTGCAGCTCTTATCGATTTGACGTGACATGCAGATCCATAACAAGGTTTGGAAATTAAACATTCAAGATATTAATTAATGATCTTGGTGAGGTCTGAATGATAACACTGGTCTACATCCAAAATGTGGTCCAACTTTACTAATTCTGGGTCACTAAGAATGAAAATGATGCTTAAAATTGTTGATTGCCTCTCGTTTTAAAGATATGCTACTGGATCAGTATATACGACCTTTGACTTGGGAATGGCGTAGGAGAAGTGAGTTATTAAGGGAATTGATCTCAACTTAAACCAGAAATGACTAAAATGCATTTTGACTGGATCTATGAATACATCTATGACTGGGTTTGGAAAGTATTTGCTTTTTTAGCAAAACAATGAATGATGCATTCTGAACCTGGTTTTGCATCATACATGATATCAATTGCATCATGTTATTCCTAAAAGTCATGGATGATGCAATCATAACTAGGCTTACATCCTTCTGCTGAACAAATTGCCCTATATCAGCTCTAGAAATCATACAGTGTTGTGCTCTCTTATTTGTCAGTGTTTGATTTTGCAAAGGGACACATTTCTGTTTTGCCAATGTTAGCAGAGATGCCTCGTACGTGTGTGAACAAAGCAGATAACTTCTGCTATGTTTGTGGTGAAGTGACTTTGGTATCACAAAAGTGCAGTATAATCACTATGGTTAAGAAAGCATATCATCTTCATTTTGGCTGCAAAACTGGAGATCAGGACAAGATGTGGGTCCCACACATATGCTGCAACACTTGTGCAACAACTCTTCGCCAGTGGTTGAACAGGAAATATAAATCTATGCCTTTTGCAGTGCCAATGATTTGGAGAGAGCCTACAGGTCATATCAGCAATTGTTTCTTCTGCATGGCACCTCCAGTTGGGAAAGGTGTATCAAAGAAGAAAAAGTGGACTGTGCATTATCCAAACATTCCATCAGATATACACCCAGTGCCCCACGGAGAAGGACTGCCGGTTCCTGATGCACCAGAATCATTCTCACTTGAGTCAGACGAGGAAGAGGATGAAACTTCTGGTCCTGAACCATCAAGGTCACATGACCCAGATTTTCTCCCATCCTCTCTGAACCACACCTCATAACACAAGGTGAACTGAAAGACCTTGTCAGGGATTTGGAACTAAGAGTAAGGCAGAGCTGTTGGGCTCCAGACTGCAGCAGTGGAATCTCCTGGCAGGTGATGTTAGGGTTTCCATGTTCTGTGACCGTCAAAAGTATATTGTCCCATTCCTCTTCATGGAAGGTGATCTTGTAGCCTGCAACAACATCGATGGTGTGATGGCAGCCCTCAACATCGTTCATTATCCAGATGAGTGGAGACTGTTCATTGATTCACCGAAGATGAGTCTGCATAATGGCAATGTTTTGCCATCAATTCCAGTTGGTCATGCAGTCCATATGAAGGAAACCTATGACAACATGAAACAACTTTTGAGGTGCATAAACTATGACCAACATTAGTGGCAGCTTTGTGACGATTTGAAGGTTATTCCTCTCTTGCTTGGTCTGCAGACTGGATACACAAATTACTGCTGTTTTCTCTGCGAATGGGATAGTCGTGCGAAAGATTACCACTACGTCAAGATAGATTGGCCACTCTGACAGTCATGGGAGCCTGGGAGGAAAAGTGTTCAGCATCCACCACTTGTTGAATCAAGGAAATTTTTGTTACCACCCTTACACATCAAGCTGGGTCTGATGAGGAACACAAGTAGCTTTCTAGTACCTCCGTGGAAAATTTCCAAGATTAAGTGAAGCTAAGATAAAGGAAGGTGTCTTTGTTGGTCTTCAGATTCGTGAACTTCTTCGAGATGATGCATTTGACAGTGTGTGGCAAGACAAAGACGGCATGGAAAGCCTTACAGTTAGTGGCAACAAATTTTCTCGGAAACAACAAGGCAGACAACTACAGGGTGTTGGTGGAAAACCTCTTCAAGGCATACAACAGCCTTGGTTGCAACATGTCACTAAAGATACATTTTTGCACTCTTATCTAGATGTTTTCCCACCGAACTGCGGAGCAATAAGTGACGAGAATGGCGAGTGATTTCACAAGGACATTGCAACAATGGAGAAACGCTCTCAGGGCAAATGGAGCCCATCAATGCTTGCAGACTATTGCTGGACAGTGACAAGAAATGCTCTATTTAATGAATACAAGAGACAAGCCAAGAAGCGCCGAGTAGACACTGCATAAGGACTAAACTACGCACTTATATATATGTACTGACATCACTGGATGTCACCAAGCTGGCGGTGCAGTACCGGCCCTAGAGGGGCACGGTGTAGGATGATTAACAGCGCTGGATGGCACCATGCTGTAAGTGCAGTGCCGGCCCTACAAGACACTGTGTGTGGGTGCCGACCAAAGGGGAAGGTTGTGTGAGGCCATGGCATTCTGCTTGACCCGGGAGGACACTTGAACGGATTTGAATGACAGGGTTGCCCCCAAGAGGGGGCTATGGGGGTCACGTGATTGGGACGCAGGTCCTTCCTGATGGTTCTGGGAGGGGAACGTGTCCAAGGGCGGAGCCGGCCACGCCGCAGAGAATCTAAGCCGAGTCCCGAGAGGGATCGGGGTTGTTCATCCCGGGAAGAAACCCTTCGTCTACGATCTCCGTTCTGCGAGTCTTCCAGCACGTGGACCCGGGCAGATGCTGTTGGTCCAGGGTCCGTAGTAGCAGTTATGTGGTAACTAGTGTAGTTAGCAGGGTGGTCACTACCCTAGGTTGTTATTCTGTTAAGGGGAAGTCTACCCCGTGTGTTGGAACTAAATAAATGTGCTGCCTCTAAAGTCTACGTCTGCGACTCAGTTGAACCCATTACACACACACACATCGACTCACACACACATCGACTTACATGCACACACAAATGTTTTGTTATTTTCACTTTCATACACACACATCGACTCACACACACACATGGACCTACACACACAAAGAACTGGACTTACTCACATGGACCCACGCACACACATCGACTTACACACACACATCGACTCACACAAATCGACTCACGCACACACACATCGACTTACACATAGATACATCAACTTATACACATGCACACATGGACATACACACACATCGACTCACACACACATCGACTCACACAGACACATTGACTTACACACACACACCGATGCACACGCGCACATCGACTCAAAAGCACACATGGACCTAGACACACACATTAATATAATGTTTACTAACTTAATTTTTAAATATCAGTTGTCTCCACCCACATTATTATTTTAATATTTCCTAACTTCATTTTTAAATATTAGTTTTCTATCTACGTGCGTTTGGTGAAAAAAGCAAGAGAATAGTACTTACTTAACAGTGCCGTGGTGAGGCCTAGTCCCGTGCAGAGCCCCCGGCCTCGCCTACCCCCCCCCACCATCCCCTCGCCCGCTCTACAGTCATAGTACATAAGCTCTATAATAATAGTATCTACCGACCCTATAGTAGTAATTGCATACATTGGGGTGGGGGGGGACATCACACTTTGAAGATTGTACCTCAGTCTTGGGTTTTTTATTGTGGCATTTTTAACGCGAATGAGAATCCCCCCACTGGAGTGGCCATCTTTATTCGATGGTTAGCCAAAAGCCACTGCGACGGTGACCGGAGTTCGCGTGATGGTTTTTTGACGAGATCAGCAAGGCATTGTGGTTAATTTGTGGCAAGCACTTTGTGTGTAATGAGTGCGACCTTTTAATGTTTTCGTGCGGCAACCGGAAGCCAATGCAGCCCAGCAAGCACTTGACGGACATGGTCGGATCTTGCAGTGCCCATCGCGACACGCGAGGGTAACAGCCAAGCATCTGAACGGGAATATCGAGTGCTGTTGACTCTCAATGATGGTGTGGCACAACAGCCTGCACGGGAGGCATAACCATGATCTCAGCCTGCTCTTGGTTGCAATCTCTGCGGGTTTTGTGGGTCGTGATCGAGGCCAGAGACCTTTTGCATTCCACTGACAAGCCACAAATAGAGTTCACAGAAGGCTCGACATATGCACACCTGAATAAAATGTACTTTAAATTCAAAACATGTGTGACAAACATATCAAGAGTAGCTCGAAATGAGCAACACCATCCTAAAATAATAATAGTAATGTTACAGTACACTTGCAGTCGATGTGTTTTATTCCTTAGACGCCAGTCTTCATTGAGGGCCCTCGCCAACTTGAGTTCATCAGAGGACCAGGCAAGGAGGTCTTGCAGGTGTGAGGATTCTTCAAACCCGAGGTTGTTGTTCTCCACATCAATTGCCTGGAGCTAAGCGCCCATTCGCGTACCATAAAGCACAGCAACTCGTGAATACCGCATTCTCCTGACTGGCCAAAAATTTGGCTGGCTCAGGTTCTTGAACTGGGCAAGTGAATGTGGCCTGGATTGCTGTGGCAACCTTACCCAGCCAAGGCACCCGAGCTGCGTAGCCCACTTCGAACGGGGCCACAGGGCCAGCATTAACGGAGGCAGCTACCCACGTTAAGCTTGGGCCATCCTTGCAAACAACCACGGCAACGGTGGCATCAACACAGAGATGAGTGATCAATCGTACCTTTCGGTACATCAACTTCAGGGCCTCATTTTAGTTTTGGAATAAAAAGCTTTAAAATTCCAAATGCGATAGATTATCGTTTGGGGCCAGCTTAACGCAAGTCAAGAACATGTCCCTTGTGTTTTTATTTATTAAAGTCACTTCTCTCTCGTTGTGGAGATGTGGATAGGGTAGAAGGGATAGAGCTCACGGTTCCATGCAGCTCTAGGGACAATAAATAAGCCGTGCTGAGACATTTTTAGAATAGCCCAGCACGGCTCGGGTCTGCTTCCCCCAAGTCTACGGAAACGTAGCGTCAGAACCAACCCCGGCCACATAACCAGCCCACCGTCTCATCACGGTTGTGCCCGGGTGGATTCAAAACCATGTTGGGCGATCCACACAGCCTGAGGCGTTGCGACAACAGGCGATTGACCACAGCAGCAGCAGCAGGTGGCAACAGTTGACGCTGTCACCGCCGTCCTGACACCATTCTCTCTCGCCAACCAGCTGCGCCTGTGCCATGTGACCAGAGGTCGCAAACGGGTTTTGATTCCTTACCCGTACCCGGCCGCACCAATGTCGCAAACGGGTACCCGTACCCATACCCGGCCGGGTACGGATAGCCGGGTATCGGGTACGGGTACCCTATTGCGACCTCTGGGATGAAGCCATGTTGCAGGCGCGGGTGGGTTGATTCTAGGAACTTGAATTGTGAGAAGAGACAAGACGTTGGGAAATGAGTGACAAACGGTTACTCACCAGTGACTCACGGCCTACCCGTACCCGTACCCGGCCGCACCAGGGTCGCAAACGGGTACCCGTACCCGGCCGGGTACAGGTAGCCGGGTATCGAGTAGGGTACGGGTTTCGGGTACCCGATTGCGACCTCTGCATGTGACCTCTGCAGCCCCGCCCCACCCCCCCCCAGTGGTTTAGCAGACAACAGCGGACTCGCCTACCTGGCTGAGATGAGCTGCCCTCTTCAGCTATGAATGTACCAGGTGACCTCCAGAACATAAGCCATTACATTTTTCAACCCACCATGAGTCTAGCTCACCACAGATCGCTTCAAAGTGGCCTGTGTTCTGTTAGCTGTGATCTTCCCGACACTGTTAACCTGTCCGCTGCCTGCTATCTGTAATGATGCCGCCCCTGGCTGCTTGTGTCGCTATTCTTCCTCCTCTTCGAAACTATTGATAACTCCCTTTATAATCAAGCGATCACGCATGGATTTTACGATTAAAATTCATTCCTGCACCTACGATACCTGGATTGAGCGTTGTCTTTGAGAAGTCGCGTGATACCATGTACGCAATCGTTCTGCAGTTGTTACATGTTAAGGTTAAGGGAGTGGATAAAACTGTACAAACGAGACGTAAACACAAAAGTGAGAAATAATACAAGTAAGTTGGTAAAAATAATACAAAAACTTTGATTCCAGAATTGCAATGCAACACTGAATGTATTTACTTCTTTGCGACAATTCATTGAATTACTGGTAGGGGTGGGATGGAAAATCATTACGGGCCTACTCTCAGTACTCCATGTTCTACTCGATCTTGCATCCGAGCCTCATGTCGCCAATAACTTCAACTCCAAATGATCTCCTCTTCGCTACATCAGCGACTCCTCCACATACCTCGCTCGCCGTGCGCTTCTCTCTGCCCTTGCTGATGGCCTCTGCTCCACCTGTCCACAGCAACCCTCAAGGTCATCTCGTGACCGTGTTAGCGCAAGCTTCCTTACTATTGCAACGTTGATCTTTACAAATCAGCCCTGCATATGATGTGGACCTACATCTGCTGACGGTGCCACCTATAAACACACTCGAGGAAGACCAGGGGCCAAGCTGCCTCAAACGTCCCTCTTCAAGTCATGGCTTGAGAACCCTGGTGTGGAGTGGGTCAGGTGTTGTGAGGTACAGGGGTGGGGATTGCAATCGGATGGGATGGAGGCATCTCCAGCCGCTGATCTGCCCTTGAAGCAGACAACTTAAAGAGTATCCAATCAGGCTGCATCTCCCGTACACTCCGTGTCTCCTGTGTGGCGCGCTTCTCTTCTGCCCTGCTATATGACGGTGTTGCGACGCGTGCTCAAGACGTAGCTCCTGAAGTTCTCGGTGGTCGCGACGACGGCCAAGCTGATCGGAATCACGGGAGATGGCATCGGCCTTTTCCCCTCTTTTCCTCTCCCCTCCTCCTCCTCCTCCTCCACGTTGCCTCCATCCTCTAACTCCTCGTTCTCTCCGTCTGCCTCCTTGTCCTGCAATTTGTCTTCCATGAGGACCAGGCGAAAGCCCTGTTCTTCTGGTTCTTGCAAAGTTGAGCCACTGTAGCCACTCGGGTCCTTCCCTCGGCAGTCGTAGACGATGCAGGAGATAAGAAAGATGAGCAGCAGGATGACGTAGCTGACGATGAGGATGATGAGGTTGATGATATTGGGCTCCAAGTCCAGGAGGATCTCCATTCGGGAGACTGATGTGTCCTCTCAGGGTCGATGTCTCTCCGTTTATGTTCTCTCTGTCTCCGTTTGTGTTCTCTATGTCTCTGTTTCTGGTCTCTCTTTTTGTTTTATTCCTTTTCTCGTATTTGTGTCTCCGTCCTGCCTTCCTGGTCGGTCTCTGTGTCTTTGTTTCTAGTCCCTGTCCATTCCAGATCTCTGTGTTCCTGGTGTCTCTGTGTTTCTCTGTTTGTGTTTCTCTGTTTCCAGTCTCTGCCCTTGTCTTTGCTTTTTCCCTTCGCTCTCAGTCACTGCCTCTCTTTGCTCTTAGTCTCTCTCCATTTCTGATCGCTCCATCCCTGCTCCCTCTCTCTCTCTCTGTGTGTGTCCTGTCCTCGATCTCCCTCAGTGTCTCCACCTCCACCCGCTTCTCATTACTCGTCTTGCAGTGCAGTCACAGATATCCTCTGTTTTACCAGCAGTCGTCGCCATCTCTCCCCAGACTTGCATGAACAACACTCTGTATGTATAACGAGAGAGTCATTGTTAGTGGTGTGAGACACAGCTTCGATAATGGTTGCAAGAATTAATGTATCAAGGTGCATAATAAGTTACAGCCACTTACTCAATCCACATAGAAGTAAGACAAAGGTTGCACAGAGAAGAAGACCTGATGCAAGCAGTGATGAGAAGGAAACTGGCACTATTTGCACAAATATATAGGATGGACAGCAACAGGAGCATTAAAAGTTTGTTGTTGTTCGGAAAAATGGAAGGAACTGGAAAGAGAGGAAGACCTAACAGAGAACGGCTTGACGACGACATCACAAGAGATCGGTGCCAGAAAGAAGTGGCCACGACTTGAGCGAACTGACACAAGGCGGAGGAAAGTGGAAACTACCGACGGAATTATACAGTGGACACCTACGGGGCTATCTGCCCATGGATCATGATGATGAGGACTCAATCCACTGTTGAGCGAAAGCCTCTCCATACAATGTTGGTCATGGGGATCGTGCGACCATACTTCACCACACTGGTCAGTGCAAGTTAGTGAATGGGGGTTCCTTGGATTGAGTCAGACCTCACTCGCTACCGATGTTAGCCATGGCCAGGAATTGAACTAATCTTTCTGTATTGTTACAAATATACATATGCACGCAGAAATATGTCCATATTGACCAGCGGGGTGAATTATGATCAAACAAGCCTCATGGCGGACATGGCATGGGTAATCCTTCGTTCAGGAGGGGAATCATTTTTTTAAATAAATCATTATTTTACTTGTACCTATACATATGTAAATCTGGGTCGTTATATGTGCTTACGCATGTGTTATATTTGTGTACGTATTGCGCATATGTGTGTCTACCTGTAAATGCACATTCCCTAAAAATGTGTATCCATCTCTGGGTAAGATGACTGAGCATAGAACATTACCACGTAGAATGTGCAGACTATCTGAAAAATTAATTGTTGTCAATCTGGAGACAGAATTCAGTAAACTAATAAGGGACATAGTTGGCATTGGTGATGTGAACATAAAAAGACATAACTCTATAGTTGTGGAAAGTGGCATCCTTTCCTATCATCGAGGGACAGTTGACAGTAATTATGGTGGAGTGGAATTCTTAGCATCGCCATGAATAAAAATTGGGATTTTGGGGGTTTAAGAGTTTTATCAGATGATGTGTGTCAGCTTGGACTAAGGCTCTTAAAGCGCAAAAAAGTCAAGAGATTATTCAGGGACATGTTCCGAGGGCACCAAGAAGAAGCCACAATAGAGACGATGTAGACCAGTGGTACGAGAAAATTGCCCAACTACCAAAGGCGAGGAGGGTTCCACGCATCTCGACATTGTAATGGGTGAGAGAGGGCAAAGAGTTAAACAAAGGATAGCGTCTGCCAATTTCATATTGACGCTGAGCAGTGGACCCACGTGCCTAGAAGACGTGATAGAGATGAATATCATCAATTTTAAATAACGCAATAAGTAGAATAGGAATGGATAGCGCATTAAAAGTGGAGGTTACACAACAAACAGAGAACAAATGATCTGGACCCACAAATGACATTCTTAGGAAGAGGAGCGCGATACCAAAGGAGATACGAGATGATTTGAGATGTATACACAGACACATTCTCTCAACAAAGTTATTCAGAGCAATAGAATATGTAAAAATTTGAATTTGAGAGCCACGCATATAAATAGACAATGCATATTGACCATCCCAACCTTTGCAATGGCTATATGATCTGCAGGAAATTAGAAAATGACGCAATAGAGAATACTGTAAAGTGTGGCTCAAGATACATTTGAGCAAAACGAAAGCCACTTGCAACAAGTTGACTAAAACAACTTTAGACATTTGCCTGAGGGACACCACATGAAAGGACGTCGGAAAATGCATCTATCGGGCAGCGATTGGAGACAGATTGGCATGAGAACGATTCAATTAAGGGACAGAGTAGAGCGGATTGGAGTGCTTTTTTACTTAAATTAATCATGGAAAGCATATGCACAGACAATTAATGTGTTTTTTTATTAGGGTGTATTTAAACAGGGTGTATTTCGCACCTTTGATGAGCACGGTTGGCTACGTACGGTGCGAAAGAAGTTCAACATACATGCATATTACCCGTTCTTTTGACATGTGAATCAAAAGCATGGACATAGACAAATCAAATTAACAAAGGCTAAAGAGTCTGCATATACGCATGAATACATGCATGCCTGGAATTACAGAGAGAGAGAGAGAGACAGAGACAGAGGAAAACACATGGATCAGACAATGAGACACATCATATTGACACGTCGCGCAAATAACTAAAACTCAACAATTGTTCTTCTACCAGGTAAGGCCCACAGAGTTACGTAGCTCTTTTTCAGAAGCGACCTGAAAACAAATGACAGCTCAACGAAGTGGCTTATCACGTGGAATTGTATAGCAGCAGCCAATTACTCTTAAACGCACGTCTCTCAAGGGTTTGATGGCCGGCGGTCGAGCCTAACCACAGAAGTGGCAGCCAACGGAGAGAACGCGTCCAGAGAGCACGTCCACAGTAGACGTTAAGCGATGAGATCACCTGGGGTGCAGGAGCTAGATGGATTGTTGCATCGCAGGGCCGTGGCGAGGGATGGCGACGGCTTGGGGAGGCCTTCATCCAGCAGTGGATCGATCAAGAGTCAACGTGCGGATATGTGAGCCTTGCGCAGCGGTGGAACTCGCCAGGGCTACAGACCGGGCAACATCACCACCACCATCATCATGAGTCATGGTCGATTACTTCTGGCTATGTCATCATCATGTCCCCGATACTGCACCTCCGATTAGCGCGGTTGGCTACGTATGGTGCGAAAAAAGTTCAACGTAGATACATACACACTGGATAAACACGTTCGACTGCGGTGTGTGTGTGTGGATGCATCTCTGTATGCGCGTGTAGAAATGCAATCACACTCAAATTCTGAATCATATCTTATCTGTACTCGTGAATGTGCGTCTATATATATACGTACACGGGGTACAATCCGCTTGAACCCACATCAATGTGCTTGCTGTTCGAGCGTCTGGTCACCAGCAGCAGCAGCAGCGAGCCTCCACCGCAAACCTCCGCCCGCCGTCTTAATAGGCGCTCGCTGACAGCACGTCCAGCGCGCAGCCCAGGCATTGGCTACATGGGAGACCACGGCTTGCCTGCTTTCTCGCACTCCGCGGATGGAGATTGAGACGCAGCCGCCGACGCCGCCGCTGGAGTGGAGGGAGGCCGAGAGGTGACACGAGAGGCGTGGGGTTTCTTTTAGCTCGGGTCGCACCAGTTGGAGATTAGATCGAGGCAGCGGTCCAAATATAAACGGATCATTCGAAATGATCCCCGGGCGCAGATGCACGCGCGCGCGCACGGACGCACACAGACCGACGATTCCCACCTTACAGCCCAATTCAGTGAGGGGTGCAAGCTGCCACTCTGTTCGTGAGCACCTGCTGCCTTGTGCATTAGGGGCCGTCCATAAATGATGTCACGCGATTTTGGACGATTTTTACCCCCCCCCCCTTTGTCACACGGCGTCACAAAAAGTCAGACCCCCCCTCAAATAAGACGTCACAAATATCTGCCCTCCCCCGCAAAATAAAACATGCTTCAAATCGCTTTAAACTATTGTCATTGTAGTGCGTATTTAATGTGGCGCTGCACTCTGATAGGAGAAAACATTCCTTAAAAAGTATATTTAATTCAGTCTATATTTATTTAAAGTTGCACATTTTTACGTGACGTCAAATTTCTCAACCCCCCCCACCCCTCGTCACACATCGTCACAAATGTCTGACCCCGCCCCCCCCAGGTGCGTGACGTCATTTATGGACGGCCCCTTAAGGCTGGCGCGGTGCATGACTGTGTGATGGGGACGGCGTCACGCTCCGGCCGTCTTTGTCTCTCCGCTAGTGGTGATGATTTGCACACCTCGTTAGATACTCGACTTACGGGGGTTCAAGACATTATTTGGATAGTGCAGCGTGCTTCCAAACCTCTACACACCGTTTGGACAGTGAAGCAAAAATCCCATTGTTGCACTGTACTATGCTCCAACATCTGTGCACCCTCCCTTCACCAATCGGGACTGACCAGCCCGATGAATTATAATGGAATAATAACGCCCACGACCCTCATCTGGCATATAGTAGGGACTGTACATGAATGTTGATTGGTAAACGAGTCGAGTCAACGTGTCCAAGTGTTTACAACAAACAGTTGACGGCGCTCATCGTTGCAGGAGACACTGAGCCAACGGTGGAATTCCCACATTCTCACGACGGGGGCAGAGTGTCATCGATGCCCCCGTTAAAACTCACCGGTTAGCCACGCCTCAGTTCCAGACTGCCACGACTGAAGTCCAGCACTGCAAAAGCTGGGGGTTGGTGGACCACACAGATGTTTTGAAACTCCCTTCCCGTGGGCATAGAGTTGGGATTCTTAACTTGGGGCGCACGCACCCCTTGGAGATGCCAGATGCCCTTTCTCGGGGTGCAAGACATGGCCGCATGTTGTTCGAAGGTAAATAATGGAAACACACATTAAGCACTGGCACGTAAGTACAACTACTTTGTTTCATCAAACCTTTGTATTTATTAAACATTATACAACTGTTGTTCACGATTGAGAACCAAAGGGGTGCAAGGCTGCAGTAAAGGTTAAGAACCACTGGCATAGAGGTACCATATCCTGGCTTGCCAAGATAATGCGGTACAGCAAAGTATGAACTAATCTCCATCTGCCGTATTGGTGCAGGAGAGAGTGTTGTAGCTTGCACCCATGGGTTTTCTCCGAGTGCTCCGGTTTCCTCCCACACATATCAACACTCGTTAATTGCGTCACCATCTTAATCTACAGGGTGTTGAAAAAAGATGGACCCGATTTGAAATCGCTATATCTCTGCAACCACGAACCGCCCATGAATGAAACTCTTACCACTTGAGAGGGCGGGGCATAGAGAGAGGGCGGGGCATAGAGAGAGGGCGGGGCATAGAGAGAGGGCGGGGCATAGAGAGAGGGCGGGTCATAGAGAGAGAGGGCGGGGCATAGAGAGAGGGCGGGGCATAGAGAGAGGGCGGGGCTTAGAGTTTCAAATCATTACAGCTCGATGCCTCTCCCAGCGCACAAACAGCCCCGAGCCTCAGTCATTTGCAAGATGGCGACCCCGCAACACAAGGCGTTTTGTGTTCTGCAATTCAGTGACTGAATCCGTAATTGCGGTGCAGCGTGCGTTTCAACGGCGTTTTGGCATTGATCCGCCAATATCAAAGAGCATGGTGGCACAAAATACCGTCTTCTTAGGTTTTTTCGGTAAAGTCACGTAGGTCAAAATTAATGAAAATAAAATAAAAAAACAAAAATCACGACGTTTCGGAGGCAACACAAGTCTCCGTCATCAGGTGGGACCGTCACAGCCAGATTAGCTGCACCACTTGATGCAAAGCTTCAAATCTAGAACAAAATACCGTGTTTTTGTGCCACCTTTAGCGACTAATCTGGATGACCTCAAAAACAGAATCACGGCAGCGGTGACTTCAGTGGAAGAAGACACTTTGAGAGGCGTTTGGGACGAATTCAACTATCTTCTCGATGTTGTCCATACAGCAGGTGGAGGGCACATAGAGCATTTATAAAATGGTTAGTAAAACTTAATAACGCATTAAACCGTTTGTAACCTTTCGTGTAATTGTAACATGTTGCCATCGTGAAATATACTGCTTTGTAATTGCGTCCATCTTTTTTAAATACCCTGATTATGCACATACGCGTTTGCAGATCGTACGGTATTGTAATGCAGTTGCATGAAGGATTCTACTGTCTAAAACGTAAAAAGTATTTTCAATGTGCTATACTGGGCGTCATAACATCAACAACATGCACAGACCAGGGTGGTGAAAGATGATCAAGCAATCTAACACGACTGAGATTGTCTTGGGAGGCGTGATAATTTTATTTTTTATTTTTATATTTTATTATTTCCCCTCTACGTGACTTTACCGAAAGAACCAAGAATAAAAATAAATGAAAAACAAAAAAATGCACTCAGCAGTGAATTATGCCAAGCTCCAGACTGCTAAAAATTGCTTAAAGTACTACCTTGGTCATTATTAGGGGTCATCAGTTGCTCAAATTCCTATATATGGACTAGCATCTTATTACATCTTGGGTGGTCTTAGAGGTCACATGGGAGACTTAGACCACAACTACTTTTTCATCATGTTGAAAAATGTAACATATGATTTGTAAATGTATATAGTATCTTGCTTTTGTTTTACTTTTTTCTTAGGCTTGTATTTATATTTTGCACGTCTTGATAAAAAAAAAATCTGATCTTAAGATCTAATCTGAAGAAAGTGCACGTATCTTTGTAATTAATCACCAACGCTTGTCATGCGCATAGACAGGCCCCTGACTCATACATGTGGAATCTCCACCACTGGCTTAGAGGTCATCGTAGTTCAAACGATCCTTTGAGGAGGAAGACACGTGGTTTGATGATTCCACTGCCACTGTCCCTGCCACTTGTCGATGCTGGTGATGACGACATTCGTGATGTCATCCACTATTCCAGGGCATTGCAGCAATGTGGTTCAGGAACAAAATGCCAACGCGGACGTCTTCTGGCCACGAGAGGGCTTCAGGAGAGAGCTCGTGTAGCGTGCCTCGTCCTCCGTTAAAGGAGCGCAGACTAAAGTGGTTCACGATGCGACTCATCATCATAATGGATGGTGTGCCGCTTCTTGATGGCGACGATGATGACGATATTGGGAGAGTGCTGTACTTTGGTTGAGACCTGGGAGTTTATTGACATGAGGTCTGGCTCCGGACTGGCGCTCTAATCCCAGCCATTTCCTGATCACATCGTAATCGGATGGAAGGGGGGAAGGTGCTCTGGTTTATTTGGGTGGGGGGCGGTCAAGCGAGCTTTTGTCGTTTGACGCACACAACCAATCCTCTTTCCAGTGATTTGTGACCACGCTTAGAGTACCCGAAACATCACTCGCTGCGGTCTTTGCACCCAATCCCAATTCAATACATTTATTCCGTACCCAGTGAGTGGTGCAGGTGCTGATGGTTATGGACCCCCATTCGCAATATATCTAGACGACCAAATGACCCCGATCTCATCGAATCTAGGAAGCTAAGTGGGACTGCGCCTGGATGCCACTTGAATGGTTTAACCGCCAGGGCTTGCCAGGTGTTGTAGGTGTCAGGCTGCGGGCCGCACTGTGGCCAGGAGATGGCAGTACACCAATGGATGAGATCCTCATAAGGTAAACAAAATGTAATGTACACTACACGTATTTTGTCTATTGATTCAATCTATGCGTGCAAAGCTTAGACTGTCATCCCCTTGCATGCGTTGGGTTTATCCGAGTACTCTGGTTTCGTCATTAGAAGTTTCTTTAAATAACCTCAAGGCTCAGTGAGGCTCCCTTTGGCAACTTTATTGGCACTCAAAAAAATTGGAAGTATTAGCACGTACATCAGAACATCTAAAAGGTGATGACACGTGGAGGGCATTCGCCCCATCTCATTACTTCCAATTAGCAAAGTTGGCTACGTATGGTGCGAACAGAGTTCAAGAAGTTAATCCCGCTCGTTAGGGCAGGAAACCAAAGACAAGCTGGAAGGCAGCGAGACACCGGTGCCAACAATTGCCCATGCTCTGTGGTCTGCCAGTAGTGAGGTTGTAGGAGGCACTTGCAATGTATAGTCCGATATCGTGCACATTGTGGGTCATTTTTCTAATTTGGACCATGATGCCGGCACACAATGGCCGACCCTTGCATAAGACACAATGGGGATCTGTATCATTCACTATTAATGTTCATGCACCCTCAGCATTATCTGAACTGGTCCTGGGCCTCCCCTATGAGTACCTGTTGCGGTGTGTCAACATCGCTGCTGGGAATACAAAGGCGTGGTGTTGGTCACCCACCCCCTCGTGTGCCGTTCTGGCCTTCATAAATGCTCGCTGAAAGCACATGCCCCAACAGTCCGTTCAGGCTATAGGGGGATCTTTGTGTCAGTGAGTAATGCGTATGTATCATGGTCAAGCATAGTGACCATCAGAGTGACAGCCAAGGGATTACGTGCGTCAGAGACAGATGGAGCGATTAAATCAGCACGCGTATTGGTGTTCGCTGGATTATTTCGTGTGAGAATGATGCGAGATGGCCAAGGCTTGATAAGGTATTTATTCAGCAGTAGATTGATCATGGCTGATTTTGTGTGTGTGTGATGGAGCATCGAGGTACTTTCAAGTACAGGCGTGATATCGATTGTTGGCATGGCAGGGCCACGAGGAATGATAAACGTGTGGATGGCCTTCACACAGCAGTGGATAGACCATGGCTCATAACCATAACGACGCTGGGATAATAACAAGTGCCGGATTAAGCTAGTGCGGGGCCTGTAGCATCATGTTATAAAGGGGCCCCTCGTTAAAAAAAAACATAAATGTTTAACTTGCACAGTAAAGTAATTGTATTGTTTCATTTGCTACACAGCCAAATAATACGACATATCGCTAACCTTAAACACCCAGTCGTCCAAGTTGAAAGCAGTATAGTACTATACTAATAGAGCAAGTGCAGAATCACTGAACCGGAATTGATAACTTTAAAGCATTTAGTGCGGGGCCCTTGAAAGTGCGGAGCCCGTAGCATATGTAGCTACTTTTGCTACTAGGAGAATACGGCACTGATAATAACCACGATGATGTTTAATGAAAGTAGCACTACAAGACGGGAAACGTCGGCCGGAGTTGAGAAAAAGATGGTAGAAGTTGCTCTATACGGACATGGGCCAAACACATTCCTTCTTTGTCGGCTCAAATTCTCAGAAAAATTGTCTCAGGATCTGAGCAACCATTACCATCTTTTTTATCCGCCGCGATTCTAGTATATTTTTACCACAATCCAAAGTAGTTGTCCTTTATGTGAAATCGATTGTATAGTTCCTCAGCGAGCCTTCGACACTTCACGTGGCCTCAAAGTGCACCTGGCCTGGCGCAGGCGCCGTGGTGACGTCACCGTCACTTCGTGGTGAATGGCGGTTGTTGGTATTGTTATTGTTCCTTATGACCACCAGAGGGCAGTAGTTTGCACGCATCGGCTATTATTATTATCCTTCCATGGACGATCGAGATTAACTGTAGCAACCAATGCAATCTCCCCTGCCGATTGAGAGCTCATGTAGCTCAAAAGCACGACGACTCGAACCATGTTCGGTGCATAATCGTTCGTCGCGCCCTTCATTTGACTCACAGGGCTTGGCCAACGTTGCCCAATGCCGGTATAAACACAATAACTTGTACCCTTTCACACGAACATTATTTCATTCAGTTGGTCAAACATGCAAGCCTTGAGATGGGTTCCATGGATAGATTGAGTCTGCGGATTGAACCCATCCTTTTGGCACTTTTAATACTCGCCCTTTAAGTGCTTGGGTTTTCTACGGATACTCCAGTTTCCTTCTGAGTTCGGATGCCACGTGATAAGCCACTTCGTTGAGCTATCATTTGTGGCCAGGTCGCTTCTGAAAAAGAAGCTAATAGCTCAGTTGGCTATACCTGGTAGAATAAACATAAATATATATTGGTGGTTTGCTTACATTTCCTATACTTTGCACTCCTATCGTGTGTTTGTATTGTTTGTTGTTGTAACCTTCTGACCCGCCCCTGCTGGACATCTGTGAAAAAGAGCTTTGTGGCTCATCGGATTCCTCCAGTATAAATAAAGATTCTGATTTTTCCACAACACTCATTCAATGTAATTTCCCAAACATCCCAGTGCAGCACCTTCATGAAAAAGACCAGGCTTGAAGACTCGCTGATGCCTCAAATGTTACAATAAATGACCACTTTATGATATTTATTAAAGCGGTCAAACGTTGTGCTTTGATCTTTTTTTGTTGTAGAAAACCGATATGATAATTCTCAACTTGTAACACAGTGCAGTATTCCCTCGCTCTCGAAGAGAGAGATAGAGAGCGAGACAGGGTATGGCTCCTGCTCGGAGACCATGGGAAAGGGTTTTTTAACAACATTTGTATGATCCAGCAACCGTTACTATCTCTGCTGTGCTGGATTGACAGGCCACATCCATAGCCACCACCAAGTTTGACTTGTGACAGAGCCTTTGTGTCTCAAATGACACGTGGCGTGTGTTAAAGGACGAAGGCAGGGCGACGCGCAATACGGTTATCGCACGTGTTTATTACAATCTCGCACGTTCACATTGACTACGAGCGAGTGGAACATGTACAATGACAACACGATAAGAAAGCAGCGCACAAACACCAACTCTAAAGCTCCAGGTCTATCCTCGCTCAGAATGGCGCACACGTGAGCGGCATTAACAGGTGCACCCAGAACCACTGACAACCACGCGAGGCCAATTTGGGACAAGTCCCGTTCGTGTGCACCGATTGAGACGAGTCGGGCACACGAGATGGACATAGCGTGGCGACGCGCGTCCAAGTCGCCTTTGTCTTCCCCGCATTAATGGCTACTCGTTTTAGGCGGAGTCGACCTACGCGATGCGCATGATGGATTCAGATACCATTTGCAACTGTCGCGCTTCGTGGCCAGGGATGGAACTTGGATGTTCAGGATTTCTGAGATTCTGCGAGAACCACCGAGGACACCGCGTGGAACACGCGCGCGTGCATGCACTAAGCACTACAACAATACCAGGTCACGCAAGGCTAGTTGCACCGCAACACCACATACACGACCACAAATACTGCATGTTTTCAATGTGCTTAGCTCAACAAACTGCTGAGACAAGCGAAATTGGTGAGCACCTATTAAGGCGGAAAAAAAATAACTCGTAGCTTAGCGTGAACCACGCCCTGGCTGTCTTTATCTCCCCAGTGATGACGTTTACACATCACACCTGGTACTCATTTATGGCTGAGTCGACCTAAAGGTGCCCATGCATGCTAGGTTCATTTATAATTCACCACCGATGGACATCGTGAGGAATTGAACCTGAGTCACATAGTTTGGTGCAAAGAAAAGCCTTATATACAAACCGCACAAATTCCGTGCACATATGACCCAATCACCAGGATTGCACCCAATCTCATCAGCTCTGGGGAGCTAGGCAGGGTGAGCCTGGCTCGTCCTTAAATGGATGACCACTATGCCAAAGAGACGGGTGCAGTTGGTGTTGTAGAGGGCAATGCAGACAAATAGATTGTTCTGCACTCTTCCTCCACCCCAGTAAACATGCAACGTTGGCGTGTGATCGCAACCATTGGCCCAACGTTGGCCCAACGTTAGCCCGACATTCCATGTTTACTGGGACAGTCACCAACCCGCACTGGCCAGCGTGGTGAAGTATGCTAAAATAATTGTCTCGTCCAGCAATTGATTCATAAAACCGCGTTGCATCTGTACACACAAACACCACACGCACATACAAGACCAAGGCAAAGATCCCACGTACACCCTAAACAGACTTTTGGGGAAAGTGCTGTTTGCGACCTATGAAGGCCAGCATGGCACACGAGGGGGTGGGTGGCCAGCACCACGCTAGGCCGCCTTTGTCTCCCAAGTAGAGATATGAATGCACCGCACCAGGTACTCGTTTGAGGATGAGTCGACCTAGGGGATGGCCCAAGGACCGGTTCAGATAATTGTCACTGTTGGTGGCCATGAGCGGGAATCAAACTCTGGTCCGCGGGTTTCGTAACGCAATGCGATAACCGTTGCACTGCACGCACGTACACACTGACGGGCACATGCAGAAAACCCATCACGACATCACAAATCAGGTTAGCAATCCGTCTCCAATTTGGAGCTACTGGTTTTTCACCGTCGCCCAACCGCCAGCACAGCTGGAACATCACTGGTTGCTAAGCGACACAAATTGTGTTCGCCGGCGCAATCACTGCCTTGCATCTGTAGGCCCTACCGGTAACATCAACGGGCCTGTGTTTACTCAGGAAGGCCTCACAATAGTCCCAGGACCATGTCTATAGGGAGGCTCCTGCTACATTGAGATGTTTGGCCATTTCTGTGAGGAATAGCCTGACTTCGTGTGGGAGTAAGCGGACAGAAACACACAGCCAAGTGATTTTGAGACGTGAAAACTAAATGGCCATAATGTTCATGGAAACATCGTTGTTAGCGACTACTCAATTCGCTATCGTCGACACTGGAGCCAAGTCCTATTACACAGTCGCCATGTGTAGCTCTAGACTATGTAGACTACGGTAAAACCTTGTTATTTCGGTATTTGTGGATAATTGGGCACGGCTGCGCTTTCGGCATCTATTCGCCATGAGCCGAATTTCTATACCGAATGGTTCAATTTCGGCATACACGTGGAGGGACGCCGCGCGCCACGACCAAAACAATGACTGAGTCTAGTAGCGGCACGCGTGGTCAGCGTTAGTGCAGACCCGTCGCTTTAGACTTTACCTTGTTTGTGCAAGGCAATCCTTTACAAAATATCGTCTACGCCTACATCAAGAAGTAATAGAAAGGGACTGAAGTATACATCCCTTAGTCTGCACGACAAATCAAAAGTTTTGGATAGAATTGATGCAGGCGTGTCAATGCGTATGTTGTGCGAAGATTTTGGAAAACAAATTTGGAATTTTTTATTTATTGGGGCAGGAGGCATTGGGGAGTACCACTGCATAATTCGGAATATTGCATAATTCGGCAAGGCCAGAGCTCCATGTATAGAATTAACAGGGGTTCACTGTATATATAAATCACACTCAGATGACTGATGTAAACCCTAATCGTATTCTAGAATGACTAGAAATATGAAATTTGGCACAAATATGTCTTGCCACTTCAACAATCCCAAGGTTTTTCCAATCATATTTAAGACCCAAACATTTCATACACTAAGCCATGTGCCTAAGATTCCACATGGCACAGTGTCGTGATTAACACTTGACGACATAACCTACTTTCTTTGTAATCAGTGGACCAAGTAATTGGCCTCTCGTGGAGTGTGCCACTCAAGCAGATAAAAAAGGCCGCAATTGGATACTCATAAATATGCTCATATGATGGATATATATGTTTAGTTCAAGAAATGTCGTAACATGCAACAATATATAAATCCAGTTCGGTGGTTATCATAATAGACACACTTTAAAGGTTACGAGTTCAAACCCCAGTCAGCATAGTCAATTCAGCCCATCATCTCCTCCCCGCCCCCAATATTGTCTTATGTAGTATTTTAATCCGGCCTTGAGAATGTGGCATTTCCACCGCTGGCTCATGGCAGCCAAATTAAAATTGCACCTTAAACGTCCCAAATTCTCATTTGAGCGAGGGAGATGCTTCGCGGGAGAAAATAAAAAACCCGATAACACAAAAAAAAACTTCACCTACAGTTTGTGTTCTCGCAAATACAGTCACTGCGTCATTATATGTGCGCTCTGCAAGGCGGAATACTGCACTGGGAAATACTCAAATGACAGACGCACGTCACGACGAATACACACAAACACGCGGATGCACATTCTGGGGTCGCCGCCTTTGTCGACGATACAGCGCGGTCCAGATGTCTTGTGACCCCCAATTAATTAATTGACCCCTCACAGGTTTTTCCCCTTGCATATTCATTTCTGTTTTAAATAAACCTTACTTCAAAACATATTACGTTTTAGATCATTAAATGGGGGGGTCACACGGCATCTGGACCATCCTGTAGATCAAACCCGGACGGATGATTCAGCCCAAGTCTTATCGTCATGACTTGTGCAGTTGACCACAATAAAGTTCGACACAAATACCCGCAGCAGAACACAGATGGCAATGCTCCGGACTGTCCGGGTCAACCCTGCACAACATCTACACACACGACAACACAATGACGGCTATTTAAAGGGATGGGGATGGGGGGAGGGGTAACGATTTGTGGTGACCGTGGCGCCCTCTAGGATCCAGAGGGAGGAGTCACGTAGACTTCAAAGAACGACAGACGGATTCGACGCTTTTGAAATACAGCATCCACATCGATCGAGTGCAGTGTGTTTTGCACTTCTTGTAAAAGGGGCTCTCGCATGGAAAATGCATAATTTGATCGGTGGTAATTCATGACTCCGGTTTGAGGAGGAAACATGATCCGTCTCGGGGTTTTCCAGTCTCGGTTCCGGACGCCAGTATAGCTGGAGGAAATTGATAATTGTTGTAAGACAGAGGAGGCAACGCACGCACCAATGCTGGATTCCACCAGTACGGTTCTTTGTGGGAAGCCGCGTGGGCTGCGTTCGGCCGTTTGCTCGAGAAAGAGTTGATGGTGAAACCACTGCCACCGCACTCCACTTTCTCAGTCGCATCCTGCCTGAGTCTACGCATCTCTTTGTGAGAGACTGTAGGCCTCTGTGCGAGTCTATGGGTCTCTATGACGGAGTGCACTGATGATGACGCCATTGCTAGGGCAATCCACTTTCTCTGCATTCAAATTTCTCAATGTGTCTGTGGCTCTCCATGTGCGTCTATGGGTCTTTGTGTGAGTCTATGAGTCTCTATGTGATGATATGGATCTCTGTGTAAGACTATGTGTGAGTTTGTGTGTTAGTATATGGATGTCTGTGAGACTATGGGTCTTCGTGTGAGTCTTTTAGTCGATGTGATAAAGTGCTGGTGATGAAGCCACTGCAAGTGTGTTCCAGTTTCTCAATTAAACAAACTACACGCATCACCTGATATTGGAAAATCTGAGATGGACTTTCTTGCCTCTTCAATCTGGAGTCACGAACTGGATTTGATTGAGCCACACAATAAGATCAATGTGTGATAGTTTAGGTTATTGTATATTCATTTTACATTTCTGGCAAATGTAGTGAGGTCAGATGAAGATCAGGGTTCATTTAGCCACGCGAAATTTCATCAATTTTGTTAATGCTATCTCAACCGGTGTTCTAGTGGGTAGAACACTGGTTCACATTTCTCATGGATAATCAGCACAGATATAGCCATACCACCCTCCTGCCCAAAGTGTGCCTATGGCTATTCATCCTAGAAAAAACCTGGTATAAATCAGGGCCAACAGTGGAGACACGTGTCTCCCCACTGCTCCTTATAAATCAACAGTGCTCTCCCTACAAGAGACTGGTCGCAGCCATAAAACTGTGGAATTTTCACCACCAAGTTACACCCAATCCTCTTCCCAGTTATCTGGAGCCACGCTTGCCCATGATAACACCAATCGAGAGGGCTCTATATTCATAAAATACAAAGGAAACACGTTGCATGTATACCCAGTGATAGGGTGTTTGACTCATAACTCAAACAATTTACGAGTGGCTAATCTTTCTTGGTCAAGAGTCAATTCCGCCCATCATCCATCCCGGGTCGACAAAATCAGGACTACTTCGTGGGTAGACAACAACGGTTATTTTATGCATGGAATTGTCTCAGCCATAGGAATGTGGAATTTTGCACCACCGGCTCAGGAACTGCAACGGAGAGATGAGCGCCGCTCCATCGCTCGTTTGAGCAGTGAGACACTTGAAATGTTGCGTGTTGTAGCTCAACAGTGGATGTCTTGGCCATGGGAATGTGGAATTTCCATCACCACCACCACACCATTTCACGTGCGAGCGTAGAACCATCTTGCGGTTGGGCTCACTCCCACGTCCACTGCGTACGAGGCCGTGAGCCAGGCGAGCGAGTGGGTGGACGCTGGGCAGGCAGGCAGGCAGGCAGGGACGCGGACAATCTTGTCCACAATCAAGCCACCACGCAGCTGTTGGCCTTCTTGATGGGCGGCCGCGCCACCTGCAGGGGCAGGGGCCTCACGGGCAGAGTCTCGCGGCGGCGCTGCAGAGCGGGGCTCAGGCGGCTCGGGAGGTTCACCTCCCGGAGCAGCTGAGCGAAGACCCGCGTCACCCCTCCGTCCTCCTTGGCCGACGTCTCCACCAGGCAATGGTTCCACTGCAGCTCGACGGTGGCACGGGCCACCTGGATCTGCTGCTGGTGGAGGTCCTGCTGCTGCTGCTGCTGCTCCTGCTGCTCCTGCTGCTCCGGCTGCTGAGGCTGCTGCGGCTGCTGAGGCTGCGGTGGCTGGGTGTCCGCCTTGTTGGCGATCACCACGATGGGAGGGCGCTTGTCCTCCTTGATCTCGAGGACCTCTTCGCGGAGCCTCCTCACCTCCTCGAAGGACTGCGGCTCCTCCAGCGAGAAGACCAACGCGAAGGCGTCCCCGTCGCGGATGTACAGCTTGCGCATGGCCGGGAAGCGGTAGCTGCCACTTGTGTCCATCACCTCCAGCTTGATCTTGGAGCCGCCGGCCTCATACTCGAGCGCGTAGAGCTCCTCCACCGTGGGGCGGTAGCGCGTCTCGAAGGCGCCCTGGAGGAAGCGCTTGATGATGGACGTCTTGCCCACGCCGGCGGCGCCCAGGAAGACGAGACGCACCTGGGTGCGCTCGGGCACACCAAGAGACATGGTCACTGGCGATCTCCTCGCTCGTGCCAACCCGTGTGTGGGGAGTACGAGTGCTAGTGGTGTCCAGTTGTGGTCGTCGCAGTTGTGGTGGCGGCGGCCTGTTGTTCTAGAAGATGTTCTCCTTTATTCTAATACTTTTTTCTTTGCACGGATATTTGTATTGTCTTCTATTGTTCTGGGTGTCGTGCTTCGACGAGGCTTTCCTCTTTTAGCAGATGCCCTTATATTGTTTACCCTTTCTTTCCTTGTAGATGTTATTCTTACAACATTTTTGGCTCATACATATATTTTTTCTTGAACTCTTTATTCGAACGGATGTACTACTTTGATTATTTTTCGATGATGATTTTCCTTTCAGATGTTCTATATATTTTTTCTCAAATGTATATTCTTTTTCTTCTTTCCAGGAACCCCGTGTGTTTTGGTGACGGATCTGCAAAACAACAATAATAACAATAATACATCCCTTGATGTACCAAGGAAAACCACACCGAGTCTGACGTCTCAAGTCTCATTTCCAGGAGGGTCCTGAGTTGGGAGTGTTCGGCCAACCAGAGTTTCCACGGAAAACGATGCATACGAAAGAGAATATTAAACGGTCCGCACAGATGGATTCAACAATCCGTTTGCTGCACCGCCACCTCGCAGCCAAGCGTGTTTGAAATGTAAAAAAATGTTCATGATCCACAAACCCCTTGCCACTGAAGGGCGAGATGCCTGGAGGCGATACATATTTGTCCTTGATTTATTTTTTTCCAAATGATAGTTCCATTTCGGTATCCGAGTCACGTCAAAAGACATTACCAAGCTGCAGCGTGTACACAATTCTTTGCGACACGCCGTGACGGGTACATACTGCAAGGTCCGACCATGTGCTTGTCATTGGTGACCGGGCTAAGACAATCAACTCTCCACACCTTTGTAATGACAAGTTGCTCAAACCCTGCTATCAGCGGGCAAGTGATGCGTGACTGACATGGCCATTATGAATTCGCCTGAGCCACTCGAGAACAACTCGATGATGACTGTTGCACATAAAAGTCATAGTTAGAGCCCTTTGTCAATACACTGCTGGATTAGAACTGCTCACACCGTGTCGGCCGTGGAGTTTGTTTGACCATACTTCACCACGCTGGTTCGCGAAGGTTCGGTAGGATGACCGTTAGGGGAAGGGGGGGGGGGGGGTGCAGAACCGGTTCGGATATCACTCGCCGCTGATTTTTGGTGGCCGGGTCTCGGGACGCAGTGTGCTAACCACCGCGCCACTACTCCACCCAAAGGCATGCTGTCAATTAACATGGCTGGCTGGCAATTTGAACGTAATGCACAGGGTGTAGACTACAGAGAACAACGTCATTGAGCAGACGTAACGCCGCCTTCCCGTATTTGTTTTTCCGCATAAAAAACGTGAAAACATTTTGCTACATCACATTGGCTCCACGCCCTTTTGGGAGTGTCTCTTTTTAGCAGCATTGGTTCAACGCAAGCAAACTCTGGACCAGTTTCCACGTTCACCGTCTCAGGCAGAGGTAGGCTTAGCTTAAACCAATGCTGGTGAATTGTCTGATGTTTAAAGGCAAGGTCCCCGCTGTGAGAAATGGGCTCTAGTTCAACGCAAAGCTATACAATACATAATAGGCATAAGGTAGGCTTCGTTTGAGAGAATGCAATACAATGTAGGGTTATTGTATACCACAGAGAACCATTGACTCACAGCGTCCTCGACTCACAAACTCTTAAGTATCCGAGTTTGCAGAGACCGCCTGCATAGGAATACCAGGTGTTATAGGTTTGGCGTGTGACGTCGCCACGAGATGGCAGCAAAGCGTTCGTTTCTTGAATCCATGGATTCAGAACTCCCAACGTTACCCTCTCGTGCCCGCGGGGGTCTTCTCGACGCTCTCCAGTTTCCTCGCACGTAAAGCCAAGCTCTTCGTGAATAGCATTGTCCATACATACCCGCCATGCGTGATCATGGCCATGCAGGTGGGTGATCTCTCACTGGGCCATGGAACTTCCACCGCCAGTCGCCTGCGATCCTGCGCAACCCCATCAAATAGGCGCGCACGCGGCACGTGACTTCGAAAAAGCGAGGTTGTTTTACATTCCTCAGCACCTTTCATCTCTCTTTCGCCATGTTCTGTACTGAACATTCCTTTGAATTAGCACTGATTTAATCATATTTAAATGCGCGCACATCAAAGAATGTCCGTGACATTTGTTTAAAATTGCCCTTTGGGGATAAAACTCACGTACATATGAAGACAAATATCCCCCGTATAGCCTTAACAGACAGTAGGGGCAAGTACTGTTAGCCAGCACCTTTCAAGGCCGGCACGGTACACGAGGGGGTGGGTGGCCAGCACCACGCCCGAACGCCTTTAGTCTCCCTAGTGGCGACGTTTACTGCGCCAGGTACTCAACTGAGGCTGAGTCAACCTACGGGAGGCCCAGGGACCGGCTCAAATAATCCCCCCACGGACATAGAACAACAGCCGCCATTCGCCACTAAGTGGCAGTGACGTCACCGCGGCGCTTGTGCCAGGCTATGTGCACGTTAAGGCCACATGAAATGTCGAATGTCCGCTGGCAGGTCACAAGACAGACCCAGGTGCCATGGGTCGACTGACTGAGATTACTGGCCGATGCACCTGTGCCCCTTACTGTGCCAACTTCCTGTGTTTTATCCACCCAGCGTTGCATTCGTTGTTGTGAGCATCCTTTCTTGCTGGAGGGCGACTAGTACAGGTTATCAGAAAGTCCACTTAGCTCCACATCCTCTTGTACCACATCACTCCATCTCTTCTGTAGCCCGTGCCACGCCCGTTTAGCCCCCTCGAGCAGGCCGAACAAAAGCTATTTAGGCATGTGATGGCTGGGCATGTGGGCTACATGACCCAGCCAATGCAGCCATTGTCTGCTGGAGCAGCTCACCGAAGGGACTTTGTCCAGTTCTTTTAAGGATTTATGAGCACCTCACACGTGGGCAGGACAGCCTAAATGTTTCCAATCTGCGAAGATGCTCCATTAGGGGGATCCACGTTTCGTAAGCGTAGAGAAGGGATGGAATGACCTTGGCTGAGAAGACTCGAAGCTTCATATGGAGCGACAGACCAGGTAGCTTCCACATCGTGTTACACAGCCGATGGAAAAATAATGCCGCTCGACTGATTCGGAGTGAGATCTCTGCTATCAAACCAGAGCCAGTCATGAGCACACTGCCCAGATATGGAAAACTATCCACATTCTCCACAACTGCCCCATCACCAATTGGGAGTTGTAGGGGTGGAGTATCTGATGGCACAAAATGCCCAGGCAGGTGCTAAGTTTTGGTGGGGTCGATGGTAAGGCCCCATCTCTTAGTGGCACGCTCCAGGTTTAGCAGCAGCACCTCCAACTCCTCCTCTGAGTGAACAGCAATCACCAGATCATCAGAATACATAATATGGTTGACTAATAGGGATCCCTTGACCGCACCCGGGCATCAATGAGCCTCCCATCATATCTGTACCAGACGAAAATTCCTCCGGTAACGCCATTGAAGGCTTCACAAACTATGTAGTCGAAATAGATGCTAAATAATGTGGGAGCCAGTGGACAACCCTGTCGCACCCCAAGGTGAACAGGTAATGGATCCGATTCCCCACCATCATGAAGGTCCTTAATGATTGTGAGCAGACGGTCTGAGCACGAAGGATAACCCAAAGCCCTGGCCTACTGATGGTATAATAGGCCTTGACCAGGTCAATAAAGCAGAGATGTAGGTCTTGTTGGAATTCTTTACACCTCTGCTGTAGCAGATGGACAGAAAATATAATCTGTGCAGGACCGCTTTTTGCTGAAACCACATTGGGGCTCCGCAAGCCTCTCCTCAGCGTGCCTGGTATGGCGATGTTGAATAATCCATGCCAGGATCTTTCCAGGCACACTGAGGAAGGGTATGCCCCTGTAGTTGTTACAGTCTGTGCAATCCCCCTTATTAAAGAGGGAGACCACCAGGGCATCCTTCCATTCCTGCAGAACCCGTCCAGTTGTACAGACTGTTATTATGATGTCATATTGGGCAGTCTGCGTACAAACACCACCCTCCATCAGCATTTTGCTTGGGGGATCATCTTTGCCCAGTGCTTTTCCTGGTCTCAGACTCTGGATTTCCTTTTGAACTTCCTCAAACAGATGACACTTCAGCTTGTCACTCACAGGGGGTGACGACTTCTTCCAATATTTGAGGCACAGCAGCCTCAGAAGGGTCACCCCCACTGTGCCCAATGATGTTTTCTAGGCTGAGAGATTTCCTCTAACTCACAGACATGCTCAGGAAATCTGCAAACCTGTTCCTGGGGGTCAGAGATCGGATCACCATCCTTTCAGTGCTGCACGGCTCTCCGAACCTCTGAGTGAAGGCTGCGGTAAGCCTCCTCATTCTCTGACATGGGATTCTAAGCCAGCCGGAACACCTGCTCTGTCAGCCAGGGTCTCTGGGGACGTTTGGACCATGCACCTAAAGCCACCATTGCAGTTGCATGAGCCACAGTCCTAAACTTTGCCCATTTCCCCACAGCATCAGAAGTGGGGGAAGATGCCAACCCCAGCTGCAAGCGATGATGAAATTCTTGCTTGCAGGTTTTATCAGCTAGCTGAGACCAGGCCACTTTTGGTTTGGATGGGGTCCTGGATGTACACCCACCACCTGAGTGGAATAATGGCAGGCGCATCTTACAGATGACAAGCCAATGATCAGTGGGCAGATTAGCTCCACGGTAGGTCCTGGTGTCAAGGATATGGGCCCACATCTGCGGTTCCATCACTATATCATACAGCAGATGTTCTTGCCTGGACCCGGCATGCATCCATGATCTTGTGTGGATGCGCCGATGACAGACAACGTATTGGTAATTTCAAGCCCATAGGCTGCACACAAGTCTAGCAGCCTTCTATCATTGTAATGGAGAAGATCTGACCGATGCCTTCCAATCACTCCAGACCAGGTGCCAGCATCATGACCCATTCGGGCATTAAAGTCACCCAACAGGATGACTCTATCCTGACGGGCCACTTTAGCTAACACCTGTGACAGGAGGTCAAAGAAGGCATCTGACTCATTGGCCTTGCCTGCATCCCTCCACTGATGTTCATCTTCGGTGGGGGCATAAGTTACCACGACCACCACTCCTCATCTCTGGTTGATGGGAAGACGAGCCCAGAGAAGTCTCGGGCTTACAGCTCCCCACACCTCACCGCCACCGCTCCATGCCCCCTTCAAATTTGTGTTCAGAAGAGCCACTGCCTGTTGATTGGCAATCTCCTACCCCGAGTAGAGGACTGTCCACCCCTCATTGTGCCAGGAGCCAGAGCCAGTTCTCTGGACCTCCTGAATACCGCAGAGATCCAGTAGGTACTGGTCCAGCTCCCGACAGAGGAGTGGCAGCCTCTCATCCGCAGTGAGTGTTTTCGAACATTCCACGTGGGTACCCGCAATGGCTTTTTGCTGTTTATAGAGGAACCCCGAGGGTAAGGATTCAATCGGGTTTGGCCAGGAAAAGTCATAGACACCCTGTCCCCCCGGGGCCTCCGGCACATGCTTATTTCGATTTTTAACACGTGTTTTAGTGGCAGTTAGGTTGAAGGTGGAGGGATTACCAGCCCCTTGCACCCATCCAGAGCCCCCATTGGCCACTGTGGTGGCTGCAAGCACCATTAGGGGAAAATCCGAATAGCATTGGCCATTACCCCCATGGAATTGCTCGCATCCACCACAGTATTACCGTCCGGCACCACCGAGGAGGTAAGGGTTTATTTTTGCTGGACACACGTACATACAAGGACTGACACACAGACATAAAGAGTTAAAAAAAAAAATTTGAAAGACATTTTTCCGAACGAATTGTTCTAAGTCATTATGATTCTCTTTATTTACCCATGAACACCTCGTTGAGTCTCCAGACTCTTTTTGAAGGAGGGTCCTGCGTTGGGATGTTCGGCCAATTCCATTAACGAGTGTTTGAACTCACGTGGAGCGAAATCAGAGCACGCGGAGAAAACCGAACAAGCATAACGCGTGAGGAGGTGGGGAGGGGCACTGTGCGCTACCATCTCCTGGCCATACTTCACCGTCCCGTGGTCAACAACACGTGACAAGCCTTGGTGGTCACCCACTGAAGTGCTTAACAGGTTCAACGTTGCTGAGCACTTGAGGGTGCGATGAGAAGAGGCTCGTTTGGAGTAATGCTCCCATTATGCGCCCTGCAGGTTCACGCGACGTCATCGACTCGAGTGGGGTCACAACTGTAGGGGCAAGTGCTCTTAACGAGCACCTATTTAGGCCGGTACGGCGCACAGAGAGGGTGGTGGTGGGTGGCCAGTGCTACGCCCCAGTCGCCTCTGTCCGCCCAGTGCTGATGTTTAATACACCGCACCAGGTACTCATTTAAGGCTGAGTCGACCGAGGTGACACCCAGGACACATTCGGATATCACTCGCCACGAATGCTTGCCCGTGCATGGGAATCGAACTCAGATGGCCGGGTTCGTAATGCACTGCGTGCGCGAGCCACTGTTTTACCTCTCCCCAGAACAACACAGACGAAGATCACTCGAATAGCCTTTCGTAATCGGGCAAGTGCTGTTGGCGAGCACCCAATAAGGCAGACAAGGTACACGGAGAGGAGCTGGGGTCGCTGGGTTCGTAGCGCAGTGCGCTAACCACTGCACCATCGATCTCCGAGAACAACACAGACATATCCTATCACGTGCCAGGATGTTTGCGAGCACCTATTAGGATCATCACAGTACATACGAGGTAAGTGGCGTGGCCAGAACAAGCACTCGCGGTCTCCTTTGTCTCACCAGTACTGATGTTGACACGCAACAGGTATTAATTTAAGGCTGAGTTTAACCAGCGCACGCCAAAGCCAAGTTTCATTCACCTATCGCCACTGGCGATTGCCATATGACCTGGTATCGAACCCTGGTGTTTGGTTAGAGGCAGCACTCGCAATAAAGATTGCACAAAGGCAAACACACCCGCACTGTAAACGTGTATGCACCCACACACAATTCACTGGGTGCAGACTTGTTCATACGCACAAACGCACGTGCACACGGACACGCACAAACACACGCACGCGCGCGCTATTCACACCTGCAAACACCACACACACACACACACAATTATAACACAATTGTAAAAAAAAAAATCGATATCACCGGGATTGGCCAAACATCCCATGACTGCAAATCACGCAATTGGGATGACACACAGAGGCAGTCAGCAGCAGCAGCAGCATCGCCCCTACTGTGGAAACTTTGGCCAGGGCCCTCCTGAAAAAAAAGAGTCTTGAGACTCAGAGTGATATTCTTAGGTTTTTTCGGTAAAGTCACGTAGGTAAAACATCAAAATTAATGAAAATAAAATAAAATAAAAACAAACATCACGACGTTTCGGAGGCAACACAAGTCTCCGTCATGCTTTTCGGGATGAACACGTGTTGTAACAACAATAATGACAGATACGTTTGCACGCGTACGCATACACACGCGCAAAGTAATTAACGCGTACATACTTGAATATAAAAATAAGCTAAATAGCTCAGTGGGCTTTACCTGGTAAGATAAAAAAAGAAAATTATTTAGTTTTATTTGTATACAATTTTTACTGATTTGTTTACCTTTTCTCTACTTTGCACACCTGTTGTTGTATTGTTTGTTGTTGTAACGTTCTGAGCTGCCCCTACTGGACATCTGTTAAAAAGAGCTTTATTGCTCATCGGATTCCTCCAGTATAAATACATATTGTGATATACATTCATGTGCACACACAGAGTTCAAACACACACCCGCAATACACATATATAATCCTAGAGTCATTATTTACATCCCTACCGAATGAAAGGGTTGTATGAAGACTCAGTGTACTTCACTATGGCCAGAGGCGCGTGGGGTGGGAGAGATATGCAAGGCCGGCTGAGAATCGAACTTAAGTGGCCTGGTTCACGGTTCAGTGCGCTAACCACAGCGTCACCGCTCCTCCTCGATGTACAAACGATACGGTGACAATTCGAGCGCATACGCTATTCAAATACGCATGCGATTCACGCAGAAACAGACAACAGTGCAAACACGCGTGCAAATACACACGCGTGCAAACAGATGATTGCACACACACACACACGCACGTGTATATGGTCATGTAAATATCAATTTAAGAAATGCAAAAACATGCTAATAGCAAATCTAATGCTCACGGTCTGTAACGTATTCGTACAAACAAACGCGCCATATGAACACATTCAATTGAAACACAGCGCGTGCACAAACGGGACTGACGCGCAACAGACGCGCATGCATTGACTGAAAAATAAACTCGCACAAGCACAATTCACACTCGCAATTCAAACCGCACGAATGCGCAATTTAAACACCCGAATGCCTTTCGCGGGTAAAACTCGCACATGGCGCATGTCACAAGCACAACATTTACCCGAGCGCAGCTGTGATTCACACACACACGATCACAACTCACACCGTGACATTCACTCTCTCTTACAGAGACAAAGATGCACAGTGTAGCCTTAACAGACTGTTGGGGCAAGCAAGTGCTGTTAGCGAGCACCTGTGAAGGCCGGCAAGATGCACGGGGCGGTGGGTGGCCAAAACCACGCCCGACCGCCTTTGTATTCCTAGTGGCTAGACACCGCACCAGGTACTAAATTGAGGCTGAGTCGACCTTGGGGAGGCCAATGATCGGTTCGAACAATCTTCACTGGTGTTGGCCGCGAGCGAGAATCGAACTCGGTTCAAAGGGTTCATAGCGCTACACGACCACTCTCTCTGACACACACACACGCGCACAATGTATACCCCCCCACAGTTTATCTCCCACACAAAGACAAAGATCCCCCGTCTGGCCTTAACAGACTTTTGGGGGCAAAGTCCAGTTAGCGAACCACCTCTGCAGGCCGGCACAGCACAGAAGGGGGTGGGTGGCCAGCACCACGCCCGACCGCCTTTGTCTCACTGGGGATGTTTACACATAGGACCAGCTCCTCGTTTAAGGCTGAGTCGAGCGAGGGAGCGGTTCAAATAACCTTCACCGGTGTTGGCCGTGAGCGGCACTAACCACTACGCCACCGCTCCCCCTAATTCACACACACACACAGACGCGCCGCGTATCTTGTCGGTCGTCAACGTCTCCCTCATTTACCTTGCGACCAACGCGCTCACACCTCAGAGCACACGATGGCAGCGGGCAGGTGCAGCTCTCAGTCCAGAGAGGATGTGTGCCCCGGTGTCCCGTATCCTGTGCCTTTTATAACGCTCCGCCAAACGCTGCCTCCCTCTCTCTCCCCTTGCACCCAAGGCCACTCCCCCGCACAGCCCTGAGATAGGGTAGCTCAGCTTTCTCTCTACACACACAAAGATCCCCCACCCCCCCCCGTATAACCTTTAAGAGATCATGGGGGCAAGTGTTGTTCGCGAACACCTATGAAGGCACACACGTGCATATAGACACACACACATTCGGATCACCCACAGAAAGACGAGCAGCTGCCACGAGTGGGCACGATGAGAGATGTGAGCGGAGGCTCAGTGCCCGGTTCAGCGAGAGGAGCTTGAGGGCGGTGTTGTTCAAGCACGACCCCGCGACACTAAATCACGCCTAATAGAGGCAATGAAAGCCGCATCTGGGTCACCTGGTTACCTCATTCTACCCTTCCCGTGCACCTGTCCCATTGAAATGCACATATGCATGCGCGCGTGTATCTGTGCGTCCATGCGCGCGCGCACGTGCGTTAATATGCATTGAATATGGGGAGCAGAAGTGGAGTGGTTTGCGAGCTGCGACACGGGCTTGATTCCCGCTCGCTGCCAACACCGGCGACGAATATCTGAAACCGCTCCTGGGCCTCCCCTAGGTCGACTCGGCCTCAAATCAGTAGCTGGTGCGATCTGTAAAATGTCGCCGCTGGAGAGACAAAGGCGGAGCTGCGTGGTGCTGGCCATCCACCTCCTCGTGTTCCGTACTGGCATTCTTAGGTTCTCGCTAACATTGCTTTCCCCAAAAGTCTGTTAAGGCTTTACGGGGGATCTTTTTCATTGTAATATGTATCGGGAAGCGGTCGTGTAGTGGTTATCGCGCTGCACTGAGAACCAGAGTAGTGTAAGTCCGCGTTTAACGCGGAAGATGCGTTCCCGAAAAGTGTCGCGTCAAGCGAAAAACGCGTTGTGCGAACACGCGTTAAGCGAGGACCTACCATGCAATTGGTGCATTCTTTTTGTATACTGTGCCCGCTTTCTGTCGGATTCAACATCACACTCCACTGGGAGGCGATTTACTCGGTGTGCTGTTGGGTGGGGATTGTACACGTGCGTTAAGTGTTTACTGCGGCACATTGAGGAGAGTGGGGAACTGAAGGCTGAGCCTGCCCCATCAGTGGCGGCAGATATAACCAACCAACCCACTCGTCGTGGTTTGTTTGGGGTACCAATGAGAAATGTTGTTTTACGATGTTTATAGTGTATCACGTTATTATACGCAGCGACGCGTCTGTGTGTGTGCGAATGTAAGTTGTGGCTATACGATACAGCAACCCACCCTGCTTCTAAAGTTCTAAAGTGTTGGATCACGGGGATGACCCGACACGCATTATACACCGATGCATTTGCATGTAAATATGTATGTATATGAATATATATGCACATGCACGCACGTGTGCATCCATATGTATGTATGTATGCAAATAACAGAGTGCATATATACGTGACTATATGAGCCAGCATTCAACGGGGTTTGACTATGCATATTGTGAAATAAATAGAGTGGCCCAAAGTCTGGGCACTTGATTCATTTTAACGCTGGCTTCAAAACATTTAAATTGTTTATGCTTTAAGTTCAGATTTTTTTCTATTATTATTACATATCTATGCTTCTTATTTCTTCTTCTTCTTGGTTCTTTCGGTAAAGTAACGTAGAAGAGAAGTAATAAAATAAGAAAAATAAAACAGAATAAAATAATTCTCACGACGTTTCGGCCACAACGCAAGCAGCCGTCCTCAGGTGAAACCAGGTCTGTCGAGGCGGCAGCGTCTGAATGAAACAGCACACGTGCTTGGAGCATATATATATAAGCTGGGTTGGAAGGGGGGGGGGGAAAGGGCGCCTTGACAAAAGAAAAACATTCTTATTTCTTGTCAGATGTTAATGGAGTCAGTTTTCACTTTCGTTCAAATACATTAAATAACCCTTTGTGATTTGTTAATATAAATATAACCCTTTTGGACCACCCTGTATGTCTGCATATATGCAACGTGATTGTGAATAGAGACGAAGGGGTGCGTTGATTTATTATAATTTATAACTATTGATCGTTATCGATTCCTCGAGCTCACAATTCACGCAGACAATCACGTGCGCAAAAATCAACGTCTGTCGATTCGTATCTCGTACAATGGGTTCACGTGACCCAATCAGCCACTAGAGGCCGATACATTCGTCGCAATGTCCAAAAAAGAATCGATTATATTTAATAGAATCACGGTGTCAATTAGACCCCCGACTGTTGGTAAGTTGAGACGGGCTGCCTAACAGGAATATCCTGAATTGCTCGTGCCATGCCGCGCTACTTCTGATGTCTTTTGAGATGTTTGTCAATGCGCTTACAACTCGGGAACCGTGGGCGGTACAGGGATGAGCAACGCACCAATAATCTGCAATATAAATTGCTCCTTTACAAAATGCGAGCTTTGTTTTTGAGTGGCGTGAGCTGACCTGGAAAGTGCAGTACTGACTGGTTGTGATGCCTCAACTACAATAGTTGTCGTCATGCTACGGATCAATGTACCGTATCATGAGTGCGTGTGTATGTTGAACTTCTTTCGCACCGTACGTATCCAACCGTGCTAATCGTAGGTGCGGGGGAAGGACAACGAACTAAACACAAATAGGAGGTCTAAAGAAAGTGCAACGGAAGGAAGCGTTGGACCAAGTTATAAGGACAGCGGATTGTTTTTATTTCTTTTACACAGGCGCTTAGTACGGTTTCAAAAGCCCAACACATCAAGCGGCCAGCAACAACCAGCAACTATCAACGTTGTAATCGATGAGAGTGTGACACCTTGCTTCAACTGAGCGATAAGAGGCTTGGGGAACGAAACGATGGGAGGCAATTGCATGTGACTTCGGAAAATAGGCAGGGAGATCAAATGTTAGCAACCGACCCCCAAAGCAACAATGGGGTTTTGTGTGTGAGAAAAAAAGGTGACACTACTTGTTGTAATGCAAAATGTGTGCTCATCCTTCAGCCTTACATGCTCTATTGTTTGAAACAAGTTTTGCTGGCTGACCGGCTGGAGGGATGGAGGGTCACGTGCAAAGGACTTGCACGCTGCTCGCTAAGCTCAAGATGAACATGTTTTGCACGGGAGACCCTGTCCCTACACGGCAGTCATCCTGCCTACACTGCTGTTGTGGTGAAACGGCTGATATCGGTGGTGAGTGATCGACGAGCCGGTCCTAGGCGTAGCGTGGCTGGCATGGGCCTCTCATAGGTCGACTCAGCCTTAAATGAGAATCCCTGGCGCGCTGTTATCTGATGCCCCGGGGGCACAGCTGTCTCGACGCAGCCCCTGGGTTTGACTGCTACGTGAATTTCCACCGCGTGGACTGAAGACAAAAGGTCGTCCGGACAGGGGTATGAGACCTATGAAAGGGAGCTCGGCGGCTCAGTGCACATCGAGTGGGATGCATTGTATTGATATTCTGGCTGGAGATGCGCTAATGAAGGGGTCAGGGCTGCACAGACCCGCGCTGATGAGTGATGTCCGCGTCCTTTCACGTAACGCCGCGCACGTGTGCAATTGTGTGGGGTCACGAGTTTATATATAGAACGTGCTTTGTGTGTGTGTATGTTTGTGTGTGTTCGTTATAAGTGCACGTGTGCGTGCGTGCGTGCGTGCGCACGTTAAAGAGGGAACGGTGGCGCCGTGGTTAGCGCACTGCGCTACGAATCCGACGGTGACGATTTTCTGGACCAGTCCTGGGCCTCCTCGAGGTCGACTCAGCCTCAAATGAGTACCTGGTGCGGTGTGTAAACATCGCAACTAGGAAGACAAAGGCAGCCGGGCGTGGTGCTGGCAACCCAGCCCTTTGTGTGCCGTGCCGACCTTCATAGATGCTCACGAACAGCACTTGCCCTGAATGTCTGCTAAGGCTATACGGAGCATCTTTATTTCTGTGCGTGTGATTACGCCGGCGTCTGTATATATTTGCACGTGTGTGTGTGTGTGTGTACATGCATGCAAATGACACGTGTATTCATTACGAATCTGCCACAATGCACAACGCAGGTGGCGATTGCTATCTGAACCTGGTCTGTGCTTCCGCGAGGTCGACTCAGCGCTGGGGAGACGAAGCGACCGAGTGTGAGCGGTGCCGGCCACACCGCCCACTCAACCGCACCCTGTATAGGTGCTCACCAACACTGGTACAGTGGCGTCAGTGGTTAGCGCTATTGCGCCGTGAACCTGTCGACGTAAGTTCGATTTCTGGGCACAGCCAACATCAGCGGCAAGTGACTTCTGAATCGGTCCTGGGAGCTGACAACTTTACTATACGTTCTGATTCACGTGCTCCTCTTTCTGTCCGTGTAATAATACAAGCCACTCCATGCTTCAGCTATTGTTCCGTTTTCTTTGTCAATGCCAACGTTTGCGATGCATGTCGTTGCAGTGTTATACTAACACGTTGTTCCTTCGTCACCTTGCAGTGTCGCTTTTCAACAGTAAGGTCCGTTTTTATAAAAGTGACATAACCTCTCGTCCATCGCCTTTCACGAGCTGCCCTAGGAACACGTACAGCTGAGCTCCTCCCCACTCCAATCATAGATCTTAAATTGAATTTCGATGTAAAGCTTTCGTGACTGCAGGGATTCATCTCCTTGGTTCTTTCGGTAAAGTCACGTAGAATGGAAATAATAAAATGATAGAAATTGATTTTTATTTTATTATTTCCATTCTTTCGGTAAAGTCACGTAGAATGGAAATAATAAAATAATAAAAATTTATATAAATTTTGTATTATTTTATTATTTCCATTCTACGTGACTTTACCGAAAGAACCAAGAAGAATATATCTTAAATTGTTTATGAAACTCGTCGTCCGTGACTTTTATCGTGCTCATATTTGCGACCTTTTGTTTTTCTTTATTAAGACCTTCGATCACTTCCTTTTCTTTCACGAAGTTTTACAATTTTTTCCCGTCGGAGGGAAATACAATGACGATTCTTCAACAATGAGTTCGTTCCCATTGGTTGTAGCAACGACCACGTGATAAGGCGGCGGTGACGTGGCCCAGCGACAGCGAGTTGGCCGCACGTTGCAGAGGTTCGCGGTTCGTTTGCAGCGGCCGCCCTGGTCATTACTGCGGGCACAACAGCCGTAAAGAAATACTAACGCGCCATCCGCTTCACGGTGGATGTTTAGATCCCTTGACGTCATTCGCAAGAGGAGGCCTTTGTGTGCCACCGTCATGGTCCAAATTTGCGAATTTTGAAAATTGCTCGATTAAGACATATTCCATTCTATGTAGGATGTATTTCGCGCCCTTGCCGGTGATCCTTATAAATTTTCATCATCAGTGTGATGGCCGCCACACATTTTAAATCATTGGGAGTGACAGCACGATGGGGTGTTTGTACTTATTGTGTATTGTTGGGGGCTGCACTACATGCCACCAGGAGCCACCAGTGGCCAGCAGGCCTTGCAGTGAAGGACACTTGTGTGTGCAAATCATCGCCCACTGCAGCAAAAAACTTGCAGGACCCTGTTGAATAAAGAATCATGAGACTCATTGAGGCTTTCCTGGGTAAACAAGCGTTAACTCTGGCTTTCAAGGAGTTGGATCACAGGTGTACGCCATCACTACTGAGTCAATACCAAGTTTGTATATTTTTTTCACAATTGACAATTAAGTGCGGAACAGTTTACGTACGATGTGCCATCACAACTATAAAATGTTTGAGCAATATTAACCGGAGCGAAACATTTAACGTATTTAAAGTAATCACAAGGAGAGGAATTCGATAGTTTATGTATTCGTTTTTTGGGGACTTAGGGGCCGTTCATAAATGACGTCACGCACCTAGGGGGGGGGGGTCAGACATTTGTGACGATGTGTGACGAGGGGGGGGGGGTGAGAAATGTGACGTCACATTAAAATGCGCAAATTTAAACAAATATAGACAACACGTTCTACTTAATTAAATAGACTTTTTAATACATGTTTTCTCCTACAACATCAGAGTGCAGCGCCACATTAAATACGCACTACAATGACAATAGTTTAAAGCGATTTGAAGCATGTTTTATTTTCAAAATGGAAATATTGTTTTAGGGGGGGGCGGCAGAGCTTTGTGACGTCATATTTAAGGGGGGTCTGACTTTTTGTGACGCCGTGTGACGAGGGGGGGGGGTCTAAAATTGTCCAAAATCGCGTGACGTCATTTATGGACGGCCCCTTATAACAACATATGTTTCATATGTTGCTTCTGTCACCAAATTGCATTCCAATTGTACCATCGCCATCGAGTTATGAGATTAGATTTCCAATTGGAATATCCAGCTTGGCAGTGGCAGGGGTGCCTTGGAAGATGACATCATCAAACAAATTATTGGGTCATTCCATTTGGCCTCTTTACCCAATGGTGGGGGGGGGGGGGAAGTAAACATTTAAATTCCTCAAAATGAGTGTTATGATGTAATTCAAACCATTGATTTTGTTGACTCTCAAAGAGAGAATTGAATGAATTTACGTTAAGACCCTTTGACATGCTGCTTGTTTTCTGTGTTGCCGTTGGTGACTCGGCTGTAAACACCGCTGAGGGACACTCATCCACGCGTGGCTGCAACCCAAAGTCAGTATCGCAGTGGTGGCGGTTCAGTGAGTTAACACCTGAGCTACACGGCCATCTATTACTTATTTAAAATCCCAGTCGACCTAGGAGCAGCCCAGACCAGTTAAACAAACAAAAAAAATCCACTTGTGTTAACAATAATAAAAATAAAAACAGATGTTTTCTTTTCAGATAATACGTGATTATCTGCCAGCTTTGTAACAAAAACACAAGCACATATTTACGTACGCAAAACATTGACAAACAGTGTTTGTTAATGATTAAATGCAATACGTGAGTAAACTTGTCTTGCTGTTCAAATGGCCACGGGCTGGTGATCAACTGGATTTACAGCCCTGTCCTAGGGGGGGAAATTCCACGTTTTTATGGCAGTGGTCACGAAATCCAAGGGACTGCTACAGTCGCAACAATTGCGACACTGGCTACCTCTGAACGCAAAGTCGAAGGTCAAATGAGCATTGGGACGGCACTCACCTCTGCTGGTGACACTGAGACAGTGATGGCTATTCCACATTTAAAAAATGGCCTCAACTATTATTCAGCAAATGATCCTCATGGCGGTACCCCGGGGTACCAAATAATACAAACTTTCCGAGGCAATTAAATATTTTATTTCTGGGATACTATTTTTTTCCAGGGGCGTACTTAACTCCGCGACTAGGGTACCAATCAATCCGAAATCAATGCTACTCCACGATGTCGAAACGCAGCGAGGACGATTGCGCCGAAACCCTGAACGCTCACGGTACGCACCGTAGTAGTGCATCGTGTACAACTCGTCGAGATGAGTCGATCGCCGCATCGCCGACCATCAACAGACTAAACATGACTGCATCACGGACATTATGCGAGAGCCTGGGTACTATGGAACCCCGGGGTACCGCCATAAGGTTCATATCACCAACATCTTGCAGGGAGCTGATCAGCGCACCTCCGATGAGCACGATCGGCTAGGTGCGGTGCTAACGAAGTCCAACATACATGCATACATACACACTTGTCGAGGTTGGTGGAAGAGCCAGTGGACAGCTTCAGTAATTGGGACAATGGACCTGCTCCCTTGACCTCCCAGACACGCCCCACTCGTGTGCTCCCCATCCTCCGCTCTAACCTCACATTTACACTGACGACATAATTCGTTTGAACGTGTGTTGGTTTTTTTGCGCGCGTGTTTGTTCGCATTTTTTTCCTCCGGGTGTGCCCTCGGAGTGGGCTGCGCATTTGAATGTTTTATAAAATATTGCTTTTGGAACAAAAAATGTCACTCTTGCGAAGTGCATGACAAATTGCAACGGCGTTTAAAGAGCACTCTCCCCGTTGTTGTGTGTGTGGCTGGGCAATGTTTAAACACGGGCTGTTCCCGGGCTTAGCGAACCTTACCTGACCCACCTGCAAAAATAAATGAACGCATAAATTAATAAATAAATGGCGCGCTTAAATAAACAGTGCAATGATCCAAAACAAGACATGAGCATTGGCTGGCTTAGGACAGTTCTCCTGCTACCTTTAGAATTATGCTCTGAGCACCATTCTTTATGGAAATTCAACAACAGTTGCTTTGTGGATTGACTGGCCCCTAACATAGGCATGTAGAATTTCCACCACTGCCACAGCGCTGCCAATAGAGATGAGTGCTCCTGCACATGCCCTTGAGCACTCATTGACTGAGAGTTTCCCAATAGTTGCATTCGTCTGGCTAACGCAACCTTTTGTGATGGCAAATATCTTGAAATATGTGAAATATGCGCGTCTGTGCGATTCAATTCGACCTGAATAATTTGTTTAATTTATTTGCTTCTTTGGCGATTATTTTTCATTGCCAGGTCCTCATTGGCATGCGGAGAGCTCCTCTGGCTTTTGATGAATGCCACGATTACTCAAGAGAAGACCTCAAAAGCCAGATGGCGCAATTAATGAGGAGAGAGCAACTTGTCAGTCAACTGCACAGCAACAACAGCAGCAGCAGCAGCAACAACTGCGGGATCTGGCAGAGGGAAGGAAGCGACATCAAGCGGCGATTGGTCACGATGAATCACTGACTTCACCTGGTTCTTTGAGTCTTCGGGAGTTCTCCAAAACCTCGAGAATCGAAGACATGCCTTTGTTTGGCTCCGCGAGTCTCAATTTTTTCTCGTTGTGGGTACAGCAGGGTTGGCACAGCAGGATAGTGCGCTGCGCTACGCACCCGGCGACCCGAGTTTAATCCCGTGCCATGGCTAACATCCGTAGACAGTGACGTCCGAACGGTTGCCAGGGCCGCCCCCTTCACCTACCCACCCTGACCAGCACGGTGAAGTATAGTCAAGCAACGCTCATGATGGACGCAGCATTGGGGGAGAGAGAACCTTGGCTTAGCAATGAATTTACAAAGGGCTAAAAATAACACGAATGAATTTATGAAATCAGCCTCCAAAAAAAATCTAAAAGCCGCGCCCCAGGTGAGGCTGATTTAGAATTCACGCCGTGGTGTTGACCGAGGTCAGGCTCACACCGCTGGGCACAGGGGACCTTTCGCGATAGCGAAAATTAAAGGGCTTAGGATTCATAAATATCCCTCCCAATGGAGCACATCGAAGATAGTGAGCAGGTAAATCCTGATGTGCATTATTTATAAAGGCAGCTGTCCAGCTTCGTCACGTTCAAAGAAGCGAATGACAATAATGACCTTTACCCAGGAAAGTCTCGCTGAGGCTCCTCAAGATTTATTTTTTTACGAGAATCCCGCTTCTTTTTTAAAGTTGTTTGTCCAATTCCGTTAAAGGGTTGTTCAGCGTGCCCACAGCACGCGTGTGAACAAGAGGATACACGGATATTTTTTTTGTTATGCTACTGCATAGCAGCAACGGGTTCACTTGGCAAATATAAGACATATGGTGTTATTGGTCTGACTCTTTGAGTGGCGTTAACATGAGTTGTTGATTTGGTGACTGATAAATATGAAGTACAAATTATAATTATACACTTAAATTCAAGTAACCTTAACCAGCCAGCCAGACAGGTGGCTCAGTGGGATAGCAAGCGGCGAAGGTTGCGAGTTCAACTCCTGGTTAGGAGTTTTGACTTAGCCCATCATTCCTTTTGGGGGGGGGGGTCAATACAATAGGTACCGTTTTATGAGGAAGTCAGCAGGGGTTATCCTATGGATGGAATTGCGCCTCGTCATAGGAATGTGGAATTTCACACACGAGCTCAGGAATGTCAACAGGAAGTGAGCATCGCCGCAATTCTCATTTAGACAGAAAACCATCAACTTAAAAATATTAACATCTATTTTTTTAATTCCACGACTTTACCGAGGTCAATGATTTGACTGACAACTTCGCATGCGTAGCCGATTGCAAATGAAAGCTGCTGCATTGTTTATTTGAAGTTTGTCAACGCAAAATACAATTTCGAGAACGACGCATACAGTCCTAGAAATGAATCTTGTAATCATGGTTTTGACATTTTCCGAAGTGGTGACATTCCATTCAATCTTATTTCTTCACTGGGGGGATTTGGATCTGTTGCCTAGAGTTAGTCTGAAATCGTCTTCCTCTTGACCTCGATATTTCACGCTCACAGTCTTGTTCAGGCCTCTACATAGCGTCCTCTCTCTGTGGTGACATTGAGGTGTAACTTGCGTCAGACTCGCCTGTGATACACCTCCGAGGTTAAATTTGCTGAGGATGGAGATACACATTTCCAACAATCTGAGCGTTTTGTCCATTATAATCAAGGCAATTTCATTTATAATTCCGCTGTTCATACTCCATTCATGTCCATATTATAGACTTCTCTTTTTTAAAGGAGTTAATTATCTTGATGGATCAATCATCCTCTCATCTCTGTACCTTTTACCTACCTCTGCACTGAGGTCACCCACAGTCATGTTCTCGTGCGTACTGGTCTGTTATAAGGCCATAAACTTGAATGAGCGTTAACGTTTAGCGAGTTAAAATCATTAGGCAATTATATATATACAAGTCTACATTTGAATCCTGCAGAGGCTAAGAATCTGACGAATGTGGAACAAACGAGATTCGAAGCTTTCGTGACTGCAGAAATTACTCTTTGGTTCTTTCGGTAAAGTCACGTAGAAAGAAAATAAATAAAATAATAATAGAATACGACGTTTCGATTGCAACACTAGCAACCATCATCAGGTACGAGTGAATGAGAAAATTAACATAGCAAACGTAGACATATAATGCAATACAACCCAGAGAGTCGGCCAACACAACAGTCAACATCCTACCTGGTTGATTAACGTTCTTTCAAAAAATCCTACATTTGAGACAGAGACAAAATACAGACACGGAGACACACAGACACATAAGTAGAGAGAGAACACACAGAGACACACAGAGAGGGACACACACAGACAGACAGACATACAAGTAGAGAGAGAACACACAGAAACACAAAGAGAGGGACACACTCAGAGACACAGAAAGACAACACCTGTGTCGCGGCCTTAAATAGAGAGGGGGGCAGAGGGGGGGGGGGGTAGAAAATAATAAGAGAGTTTCGATTTAAGGCTTTTGTAACTGTAGGGATTCATATTCTTGGTTCTTTCGGTAAAGTAACGTAGAAGGGAAATAATAAAATAATAAAAATAAAACTATTAAATTCTCACGACGTTTCGATTGCAACAGAAGCAATCATCATCAGGTGTGAAACCCACAGCAAGAAAATCTGAAAAAAGTGGCATTTTTTTCTTAACGTTAAGAAAAACCCGCCACTTATTTCCCTTCTACGTGACTTTACCGAAAGAAACAAGAAAATGTAAGAGTTGTGTGGAATTCCTGCCCATAGCGGGTGGAGGAGAGACAATAGACTTACACACAAGTACGGAGAAAGCAAGTTTAGTAAAATTAGGAAGTGTAATGCCATCCAACCAAGAGAGTCGGTTAACACAAAGTTAACACACAGTTAACACACAGTTAACACACAGTTAACCAACTCTCTGGGTTGTATTGCATTATATTTCTAAGTTTGCTATGTTTGTTTGCTCATTTATTCGTACCTGATGATGGTTGCTAGTGTTGCAATCGAAACGTCGTATTCTATTATTACTTAATTTATTTATTTTCCACGTGACTTTACCGAAAGAACCAAAGAAAAATGTGGAACAATGGCCGAGAAGTATGCAAGGAAGCAGGGAGAGATAACATTGTAGGAACTACTCGGCGAGACGGGAAGACGGCCGCGTGGATCATGGAACAAATGCAAATCAGAGACATTATGCTGACTGTTAAGAAGCGTGGGTGAGCTTCACCGAGACACATCGCTGGATGCGACGACAACCAATGGACAAGTGCAGTGATGAAAAGGCAGCCAGAGAATGGAACAGTTTTCAGTTTCAGTTTTCATTTATTTGGTATAGCCCTGTGAGCCATTCGGCTCTTGAATCGGGTGCAACCGCAACAAACAACAAACAAAAACATGAACAAGAAAACATCTTAAAGTGAATATGTCACTATGTGCAAACAGAAATTCCAAGAAAAGACAGCAAAATATTGCAGAAAAAGCACCGTACACCAACGCTGTCTGCAGAAATCCCAGTGGGATGCAAGTCAAACAACAACAACAACAACAACCACAAGACAACTTAGATTAAGGCGATCAGTCTAACTCCGTACTACAACAAACAAACATGGCCAAACAAAAAACGTTTCGAAATCACCAAAATAAAGCCATAAAAGCAATGAAACAGTGATCATAGGAACTGTGTCCGGCAGGATGACCCCCGCCGACATGGAGTTATAAGAGATGGAGTGAGATGGATTGTGGGCATCACGGGGCTATGAGGGATGGCGATGGTGTGGGGAGACGTTCAGCCAGCAGTGGAAAGCCCGTGACTGATGGATAGGCTTTCAATTGTTCAGCATAGCGTCATTGAGTCTCAAATCGTTTTGTTTAGGAAGCTACAATTGGGATGTTTGGCCGTGAATTCCTGAGAGAGAATATATTGGAACACAATATGCGTGCAGGGAGAATGTGTGCGTGTAAGAAGAGATGACATTTAAAAAGCAATGGTACGGCACATGTGTATCAATAACAGACTCGCTGTACTGCCTCTCAAGGGCAACGTATTATCACCACTTTGTCACCAAAACACTGGATTCCAATTGCAGCCCACACCACCATCACCACTACCGCCACCTTCACCAACGGCATAGCCGACATATGCTGCTCAGCCCGAACTATAGATGCTCTGATAGTGGCATTGTCCTTGTACTGGTCGCCTTTAGGCGTTCTGTGGTCTAACACTGGTCGTGAGACAAGGTCCTAAAGAAGGCTGCCTCTGGTGTATGCCAATCAGTTTCAAAGATAAATGCGTGTATCATTATTATTATCAGAGCGTGTTTGTTTCATGTTCAAGTACGTGTGGCTAATGCAGACTTGATTCCTTGCAAAACGGTTTCTATTTGGTGTTTGAACATCTTAACACCTGTTAAATTTCCAAAAAGAGTAAAACCAATTCTGATATTGTTTCATACTTTTTACTGGCAAAAAGGTCCCAATTCCCATGTTGTGTGTCAGCGCCAACGTTCAGAGCGACGTGGACCGGAGCAGATGGACTGCCGAGTGTAGAGGCAACCGCTCCACCTCTGAATGTCTTGTGCCTAAATATCGCGTTATGTTGTGTTAACTATGTACATTGTGTTAACAATGAATGCGGTCAGCAGTTTTCATTGTGCATGTGCCCTTCGTTCGCCCCGTAAATAGGCCAATTGAGCCATCTTGTCCTTTGTTCTGTAATTCCAGATCAAGCCCCTTTATTCTCTCTCCCTCTACGCGCGTGTGTGTGTGTCATTATTCACATATTGTAATGCGCAACAGGTTGCCTGCTGCCACGCAAACAACGTGTCCTTCCATTTGTTTAACAACCCCTTTTGCGCGTACACACACGGGTTGGCTTCCAGCTCGGTCGCGCCGCGCTCCTTTATTCGCTCATTGTGATTCAAACCCGAATCCACGGCAATTCCCGCAGCTCCACCTCGTCCGCGTGTTTAATGTGCTCCGGTGCTCATTCATCACACGCCACGCGACCCCCCTCGCCGCCTCCCGCGAGTCACGTGATTCGGCGTTATACTTAGGGGGTGATAAATGTCACGGAATAGCATAACACATTCCTCAAAACCCAAACGCTCTCCGTTTAAGTAGAGTTCAAAACAAAACAAAATTGCCTTCCCTCTGGGCAGCGTGTGATTCGGTGCTGACAATTAAAGGTGGCACTGCACTTTATAGGCCATCGTCATCATCGTCATCTCCATCGACATAACCGGCAATATGACTCGAGCTCTGCCTGATCACAAGCCAGCATTTACCGCACTGAACCCGAACACAGGAATGTAGAATGTGAAGCACGCGCCGTCTCCCGCCAATGCTGGAAATAATAGCCCTTCAAATCAGCATTCAAACGGCAAGCAGGGGGACATTTCCTTTGCTTTCTCTCTCTCTCTCCAAGACCGTGCTCACTGCCCTTTCCCACTTAATTCATCCAATTACTCACAATATTAATTATACATTCAAGCGTGTCTCGTTGGCTTTTACTCCAATGATGAACCAGGTTTTTGCCCATACCTTTCCCATTTACCGAAGAAGCAATTACGTCTACAGAGGGAAACATCTTATTGGCAAAATTGCTCCGTGGCTCTCTGGTTCCTGTGTGTGTGTGTTTTTGTCCTTCTCCTAATTGAGCCCTCTCAGGGGCATCTGGCTGCAAGCCTCAATAAACAAGGCGAGACAATCTGAATTACATCCATTCAAGGCACGCATGAAACGCATTTATCCTCCCGCTGTAGGACCTTTAATGAACACAGGCTTCCGTAGACTCATTTTCACGGGAGAACCTTTATGGGTTCCTTGCAAACCAGACAGCTGCCACATAGCAACCGCCAGCCAATCTCACGCTTTTGTTCTGCAGCGCACGCGATCACATAGCGACGATTGCATCAGTGGTGTTAGAACAGACATGGAAGTCCGTAGCACATGTGACCGCATAGTCCTGGTAATCGCCACATTGGAATTGGACATTTGCACTTTGGTTCGCCATTGGGGAGACAAAGGCGGCCGGGCGTGGTAATGGTCACCCACCACCTCGTGCGCCGTGCCGACCTTCATAGGTGCTCGCTAACAGCACTTGCGCAACACAGTCTGTTAAGGCTATACGGGGGATCGTTGTCTTTGTTTGGTGATGTGGTGGTGTTTAGCAAATCAACCCCTACATCCCTATTGTGCCAGAAAGTCTGTGGCGGTCTGTGAGCAATGCCATTGAGGGAGAGGTTGTTGGATGTCTGCTAGCTACGGCTATGGCGCACTCACGTCCACGACAAACACATACAGGAGGTTTGGTCCAGTGTATGATGGGATTGTAACTCCTTGACCTACACTCCGCTTGCAAGAAAACTACGGAAAGTGAATAAAATAATGTTGACAAAAAACGATCACGTGTCATAGCCAGAGGAGTGTGCTTGCCATTGTAGTAATAGCAGCCAATTCAAAACCACAGTTGCTTGGTCTCAGCTCGCTGTTGGTATCAGCATTTGAGAATGTAATCATCACTTGCAGCTGAGGTTGGGATCTCCCTTCCCTCCTAATGCTGGGGGGGGGAAAGGAATGAGGTTCACAAATGCAGATTATGCAACTGCTTTGCTTGCAAGAAGGAGGAGTTCTTCACAGAGCCGTATGGTGCTGAGTGGTGGTCGTGGATTGTCGAGAAGATGTAAGCTGCCTCACGGACCCACGACCGCAGATAAATACCATACCGTGGAAAATAAACTTTCTACACCACTGCTATTGCCATTGATAAGTGGGAGACTGGCAGTCCGATCTCTGACCCCCCACTATTAGATATGCATAATCGGTCAGCATTTCTGTGAGGTCTTCAGGGAGGAGGAACCCTTCAGTCCCAACAACTTCCTAGGCCAGGGAGTGACGCTGGCTATGCTTGAGCCACATTCTCAAAAACTGGAGGAAAAAGTGATTATCTGTGAACGGCGGACATGTGATCTGCCAAGGAGGTGCGGAGAGCGATCCAGAGGCCAGGTAAAGCACCCAAGAGGAATGACCTCCCAAGTGAACGGCTGGAGGAGAGTGGCCCATTGTGTGCAAGTTGCCTTACGTGACATCATGTCGACCGCTCGGACCACAGGACAAATTCTGCAGGATCGGAAGGATGCCATGGTTGGTCCCACTTCGTAAGAATCTCGCTACCGTGGCAATTTTGCACGGTCAAGTTCAGCAGGAGGATACTTGGACCGCGTGTCTGTGAAAATAATGGTGGATTAACGTGGGCGGCGCCTTCTCGTAAACGCGTTTGCTTTGTGGGAGAAGACGCCCGTGCGCGCTTCGTTGCTGCCAGAGGGGGCAGAGTGATGGTGATGTCACAGGGCGCCTGCGAGGGTAATAGTGGGGGGGGGGGTGCAGATCACGTGCCCTGCCTATTGCTTGAGGCTGTCTCATGCGCAGGCCCCTCTAATTATGGAGCACAGGGTCTGGCCAGGTCACGTGAATACACAATGTTCGTGGATTTAAAAAAAACATATTTTCGTTTATATATATACAATATTTTAATCCAATTGTCAATCCACTGCTGGATAAAGGCATTCCCAAACTGTGTAAGTCAAGTGGCGTCGTTTAACTATATTTCACCACACAGGTCACAGGGAACTGAAACTAATGTTAATTTTGCAAACTCACCAATAATTCAGATGAACCTTCTTAAACAGAGAATATATCATTTAAAGACGGTCAGTGCATCGCGCGCTTTCAGATGCGCTAGTGCGGCCGTCTGGAACGCTCTTCCTTCTGATATTAGGAAGCCACTGGAGCTATGCACTTTTAAATAATCTCGATTCAAAATTCATTTCTTTAAGACTGCGTTTTGTGTTTAGTTTGTTGTCCTTCACCGTACCTCCGATTAGCACGGTTGTCTAGGTACGTTGCGAAATAAGTTCAACATGCATTTGGCCGAATAGTCTCATACTCTGCCATTTTATATTCTTGCTGCGAGGCTGGCCAAAACTCCAGCTTCCCCTCTTCGTAGCACTCACCACGAAGGCACAGCCAGCCGAGAAATTTCCAGAAAGGCACAGATCAATATCAGCCACCTAACAAGCCGCTCGCACGTGATGTCCACAGGTTAGCGAGTCGCAGAAATCGTCGCAGGCGGCTCGGCACTGCGCTGATAAAGACGCGAATAACCTCGCGGCTAACCCGCCGCACCTTCGGTTTTTCGAGGCGTTAGCTCGGATCAACAGGCAGCTTTTTCTTTTTTTCCTCCGAGCAAAGACTTTTGATGGACCGAACATCCAGAATGTTATATATTTTTGGGGTTAAAGGACTTGACCAAATAATGATGTTGTTCGTCGAAGCGCGCATGTGCACGCGAAAAGATGGATGGTGATGAATGTTTGCACATTTTTTTTCTCCATTTATTCCGTCAAAAAAGAAAAAACGTACGATCTGGTTTCCTTATTTGATTAATCTACAAAGGGCTTGCGCCTGTGTGAAGGGCACGTGTTATTTATTTATTTGTTATTGAACTTTTGCACCCCCGGAGCTATTTGGGACACACGCCTTATCTAACGATCTGGCGCTAAGTGTGCCGATAGGTCACGCGCCAAAATCTCCTTCGCCGATTCGCTGCGTCCAGCCAGAGTGCCGTTGTATAAGAAGGGGCGCGCAATCGCTGCCTTCTCTTCCCCGCAGATTTGTTGTTTAATTCTGAACGAAACAAATGCGTTTAGCGCAAATGAGATGTGCTTACGTGCCCATTACAGAAGCACGACTTGCATACTCCATGTTGTGACTATAAATAAAGTCGATAAGCACATTTGGCATTTGCATCGTGGCTATCGTGAAGGCGGTTTCATTGTGCCTTGTAAGCTTTACTTTCAAGTGTTATCACCAGAAGCCAAGTTTTATCTCCAGATAAACGCCACCATAGAAACGAATTGCATGCTATAATGATTATAATTTCTATTATTGTGACTGCTAACAGTCATCCTGTATCTTATACTCCATGGAGATTGCCCGGTGCAGACAACAATCAGCAATAGTTCAGCACAGTTGCCAATCATTTTCTCTCGCCAAATCAGGTCATGCGGTCGTGAGCCAGTGGTGGATATTCCACGTTCACATGGCAAAGGGGTCGTTTTCTTATCAGGACGACCACTTTCCATGGCCCAGGGATATAATGGGCCGATTTAAACCACTTGACAGGGTTTGAACTTAGAACGTTCCAACTATGAGCCCAACGCTGCTGTGACAGCAACGGTATGAGAAAATGTAAAAAAACATGTTGTGTCTGCCATACATTTAACACATCTGACATTTGTATGGGCAAAGAAAATGACACAGTGGAACGGTGTGTCAAATCTTAGGTCACACCTGCCCATCAAAGAGAACCATGTTCTCTTCCAGTTAATAGCTTTGTTTTTTTGGGGGGCTTTTTGGGGCAGCGATACCTTCTAGAACCTCATTCACCCTCAGCCTCGTGCATTTCCCCACTGACTATTGAGACGCGAGTTGAATCGAACGTGGCCTGCTGGAGCTCACACTCCGGGCCGCGACTGACCAAGCCCACAGTGTGTTTTTCCGCTCTCCCTACCGCAGTGCCGGTTCTCAACTCCACTTCATCCCTAAACAACACCCGCCCAAAATTGGCTTAAGTGCCACAGATAGAGATTCAAGCTCCCAATTTTCTACTTAACCTGTTTACAAGAGTTTGCCGTGTGCCAGCATTACTCAATTTTTCCCCCTCCCACGACACAGGCTGTCAAGTCCTGTGCTACCACAGAGCAGAGTGGGCTGCACACGTGTGTGTGTGTGTTTTCGTCTGTTCGCTAACAGCACTTGCGCTAACAGTCTGTTAAAGGCCTTTGTGCGCGTGTGTGGGGGGGGGGGTCGGTAGTGTAGCGGTTAGCGCACTGTGCTACGAATCTGACCACCCGAGTTTGATTTCTCGCTCGCAGCCAACATCAGCGACGGATATCTGAACCCGTTCCGTCGTGTAGCTCAGCGTTACGTAAGCACCTGGTTGCAGCGTGTGGTTGTAAGCATTGGGTAGAGAGAGGTGGCCAAGCGTGGTGCTGGCCACCTACCGCCTCGCGTGCCATAATAGGTACGCACTAATTAAAACACATGCCCCAATAGTCTCTTGAAGGCGTCTGTTTGTTTTGTCTTACGTGTGCTTGTGTAAAAGGGGTGGGGATGTGGTGGGGGGGGGGGGAGTGGTGGTGCAGCAGTTTGCTCACGTTGCTACGATTCCACGAAACATGGGTTCGATACCCGGCCACGGTTAACATCAGTGTGGCAAGTGTCATCAGAACTTGTCCTGGATATCCCTGAGTCGACTTGGTCTTAAATGAGTACCTCGTGCAGTTTGATAGACAACAGCACTGGGGAGGGGGGGGGGAGAGACACGTGTGGCCGTGCGTGTGTTCTGGCTACACCAGCTTGCGCAGAGTCGGCCTCGACAAGGTGCGTGTCGCTCACAGTCTCTGTCGTCTGTAAGACTACAGAGGGAATATATATAGAGAGGTGCACGCGGGTGCATCGCGTGCCGTTTGATGCTCAGCGGAAATTGTAAAAGCATAAACATAAAAAGTAGCAGGTTGTGGGAACATTCAGGTAAGCGACTGGCATCAGGTTCGGGATGTCAGAGTGGAAAAAAAACGAAACACAATTCGAACGATATTTGATTGAGCCACGGATGTAATCAAACCACGTATGGTTATTCTCAGCCGCGTTTGATTGCTTGCGTTGCAGACATGTGGACATGGGGTTGGTGGTTCGCACTAAGATGTGTTGTGTGGGGCGGGGAGGTGGTGCTTAACATGTCTGAAGTGCATTAAGGCTTGTGGCATGCAAGGCGCTCCATATATAAATACATGTATTATTGTTGTTATTGGAGGGCGTACAGAAAGTGGGTTGCTGACCCATCTGTGTAGCAGACTTTGAGAATTTCTCCCTCATATGCAACGGGTTTTTATCCAGGCATCCTCGATTCCAGTACACAATTAAAAACAAAACATGATCGTATTTATAATACTGTACTTTAATAATAGTAATGATGCGAATATTTTTGTTTATGCAGCAAAACCTCACCGAGTCTCAACACATTTTTTAGGGTCCCACGGCAGGATGTCGAGCTAATTCTATACATTTCTGAGGAAAATTGAGTACCCGGAAAAAATTAAAACCACAGATATAAGCCCTGCACAGATGTATTTACTCCACAGAGACTCAATTTATTGAATCTATACGCGTGTAGCGTACTAATTTACCGACACTAGTAGGAGATACTCCCTCTCTTTTATTCCGGCCTTCACAGCCTTCGGGGATAACTCCACACCGGGTCGGGACAGCCAACACGCTGTCAGACCCACAGCTTGAAGAGGCGAAGACCACGACGATGGCAGCACGACGAGTTCCACTCCAGATCGCAGCAGCCCCGACTGTGAGTCGGAACTCGTCTTTTATCCTCCCCAGCGTGGCCAGGCTCTGCCCTCGGCCCCGCACCCCTCTGGATCCCCCAGAAGGCTCCGTGCCTTGCCCACAGGTCCAACTGGTAAAGCGGGCTGCTACCTCCAATCCCATTGGCTACCAATCTCCCAGCGCCACGTGCTACAGTGACTCATTTAATGTCCTGCCATCTCCTGGCTACCTTGCAGCCTTGAGTCGACAATACCTGGCATGTCCTAGTGCTTACCAATCAAAGCACTAACCAGGGTCTAAGCTGCTAAGATTCATAGATCGGACGTGACCAGGCACACAGAGGAGGGAGTTGTCGTCATAGCTGACCAGTCACACCTCTCAGACAGGATCCAATTAAAAGTAGTCTTTAGACTCAGTGAGGTTATTTTGAGTAAGCAAGGTTAATGATTATAAATGTTACCTATTCAGATAACTCAACATTACTTTGGGTAACCATACGTAATAGTCAATCATCAGTAAACGTGTCTAAGAAGCCAGTGTGTCCGCAAACACACAGGCAATGTGTAAATCTACATGCCGCAAGCAACCATGCATGCCTGTTGATGTTTATCGTGTCAAATTCTGTGACAGTCGAGACATTACTCTGGCTCAATTTGGCCTGCTGCATCGCGATACATTGGAAATGAAATGGCATCGTGCTTCGACTGATTGCATTGTTCCACGTCAAATCCCATGCACTGCATCGCATAAAATATCACTGTGAGTGAAATTCAGAGAATAGCAACATTACAATGCAAAATAGCAGCATGTCATCGTGTCATGGATAGAGTAATTCATACCACATATACATATCCTCATGATCAATCCACTGCTGAATGAAGGCATTTCCAATCCGCCAACCGTCTCTCAAGATCCTGCTACGTAACAATCTACCCAGCATCCGCACGCGAGCCGATTCATCGCTCCATCTCCCCGCTGGGCGTCATCACGTTCTGTTCCTTGGATCCACACTTTATTTATTCAAGCCATGCAGATACCCAGCGTTTTTTCTCTCTCAAACAACACTAGGTTAACACTAAATAATAATGCTAATTCAGGAGGGCCCTGCATTGTGATGTTTCAACAATCCCTGCTTGGCGACTGTTTGCTTGTGGGATTAAAGGGATCTTTTTTCACTCGTAAAAAAAGAAAGAATCCACACACACGGGTTCACGAAACCCACGCACTGCACCGTCATCTCCTAGCCACCTCATACCGCAGCACACGTGGTGTTGTCTCGCAGCGCACGTGTTGCCTCACAGCGCACGTGATGTTGTCTCGCAGCGCACGTGATGTTGTCTCGCAGCAAGATAATGTGTCCTCTCTCCGACGTGCTGGGGAGAAAAACGTCGGACATTCAGGAGGAAGCCCCGAGAACACGCCTGAGAGTCGTGAATCAGCACAACCGCGAAAACCAGCGCAGCCGTAAATTGCGATCCCTTTACGATCCGTAAATTCCCAAACAAGCGGTGGAGGAGGGGGGGGGGCAAAAGAGAGTCAGCTGAGTAATTGCCAAGAGGAAAGGGTTCCAGGTGGTGGGGTCAGCTGAGGAGAAGCAGCGACCCCCCTCCCCACACACCCATATTCCTTTGAATGGAAGTTAATTAGAGGCATTCGCGATAGAGACCTTGATTAGTGGGGGGGGGGGGGGGTGCAGTGGGATCTCAAGGAGCCTCTTGAGATGCAGGCTTTAGAGACAGCTCCGCGTGGCTTACTCGCCGTGCGCGCACGTGTTCATTTTTATGGCGCCCCACCGACAGCCTCCTCTGTAATGAGCAAAAGGTCTGGGGGTTGGGGGAGGGTGGCAGCGGGGATTTGCTCAAGGATGGTGGTCCCCATTTTTCACTTTCACGTCGGGGGAGCACAGCAACCGGTATCATCAGACATCGAGGTCTCGGTTTTGGTGGCTTAAATACACGCCGGCTGGTTGACTCAAATCCGTGGCCGCGAAAGCAGAGTTCTTCATTGTGTAATGTCAGCGGGTCGGAGACGAGCTTTGTAGAGGCACCTTCTTTATTGAACGCTCACGATCTCGCCTGCACACTCTACAGTCGCTAGCCTATACACAGCACTCGCCGTCCAACACCGACGGCACTGACGGAGACAGCCAACAACTATCGAGCAGCGCAATGTCGAGCGGAGACGGCAGCGACGATGGCGACGAGGCTACAGCAATTACGAGACGAATTCAATCCCAGAACCGGCAGCCTCGAGCCCCCCGCTCTCGGCCTCTTTTATGCTCCCAGCGCGGCCTGGCTCCGCCCTGGCCACGTCTCCCTTCTCAAACCCACTAGCAGGTTCCAAGGGCTTCTAGATGGGGCCCCCCGTGACCCTTTCCCGAGTTCCACCGCCCTGCCGACACAGCCGTGTATATGCTTGCCGGCGTGTGTACTGTTTGTCCACCACAGTTACCGCTGCTGGCCACCAGCCGGCGCTATTACACTACAATTGCAAGGCCTGCGGGCCACTGGTGGCCCCCTGGTGGCCTTTAGCACGACCGCTGCCGTGCGACCCCCGACAATACAGAGCACGTGACAACACCCCCCACCCATCATCGTCGTCATCGTCGTCGTGCTGCTGCTGAAAAAACCCTACAATAGTTTCAAATGTGTGGCAGCCCTCGCGCTGATGATGTCTTATCAGCGAAAGTGCTGCCCCCTCTCTGAAAATTAGTGAAGAAGACCAACTTCAAAAGAAAAAAACACAATGGCCGATGTTTCGGCAAATGGTCCTTATTCATGGCGCGTAGAAAGACTCTACCTCTGTGGTCTCTATTTAGGAGCCCACATCACTAATTATTTATGACTATATTGTTTTTCTTTTAAGGAAGCGTTATTGATGAATATGCTGAGCTCTGTTGTTGCGCGTTCACCACAGTGTGTATAGCAGTGCGTTGTTCTTTGGCATGTTTTGTTAACGTGACAAACCTCACTAATCGGCTATGTCGGGTGGTGGCGGGTTTAACGACACATTTATATTTACGCGATCTAACCCCCCAATAACCTCTATTATGGATAATATTGGATCGCGAAAGCCTACGACGTGTTAAACTCACGCGTTGGGTTTATAGGTTGGCTGCAAGCCAGGGGCAGCAATTGTCACGTGTCGAGACGAGTCATCGTCGCCCCCTACTGCCAAACGACTGCCCACTTACAGGCTGTTGATGAGCAGTCGCCTTGTGCCACACAGGGACAGCAGCTGCCACTGCCCCACAAATTTGTATTTTTTTCCGAGATGAAATGCGATGTAAGATGATTTGACCATATAAGTGCGACGATTTGACTCATTGTTATCGTGAATGGAACTCAATAAAGTAGTCCCTCCGTTTCCATTGTTAATCCGTTCCACCAAAACTGTCAACCGAAATAACTGTGAATCGAATTCACCTATAAGTTGAAAAATTAAGTAAAAATCACTGAGTCTGCAAGTGAGCTGTTTCCACTGCCAAAACAGAAAACGCAATGTTAAACAAAGCACAGACAATATCGTTAACGCTCATAAATGGGCGTCGCCGATTGGCTGAGGGCATGGCTCAGTCCCGCTTAACGAGCGCTCGGATTGGCCGAAATTAGCGTCCGCGTGCACAACGTCAACACGTGACCGTTACGTCAACATTTGTAGCGTTTGTCTAAACTCTAAACCATGGTGGGGGTGGGGTGGGTCCACGATGTGAGACGAAACGTTAACTGAAAAAGCGTTCACCGATGTCACAGTCAACCGAGGGACTTCTTGTATCGTCGAGAAATCCACGTTGTCATCAGTGCCGACTCACCACAGAGAACGCGCCCATGGAACCGCTGAGTCACTCAAGCGACCTGCGACATCTCTCGGCTTGAAGTGGAGTTCAGGGAGAGAGGTTGAAGCACCCCTCGTGTCACGCTGACGCAGGCGTCTACGCGCCACGCAACCCCAACACACACACACCGGCATCGCAGGCACAGGCCCTACACCCTGTGCGCGTGCGTGTGTGTGTGTACGTTGAACTTCTTTCGCACCGCACGCAGCAGCCAACCGTGCGCATCGGAGAGGTGCGCGCGCGAAGCTGCCGGCAAGCGTGGAACAAATATGCCCTGCGACAATTGCTGACGATTTTAATGCCTCCTGGTAGTGCAAGGTTGTCGTGAAGCAAGGCTGTCGCGAAGCAAGGCTGTCGCGAAGGCAGGCGCTATGCTTCTCAGGCGAGGTCTGCAGTAGTTTCACAGTGGGGGGAGGAGAGGGTTTGGGGGGGGGGCGGTGTTGCCGTGTGTCATCCCGATTGAGTAACGTGCGGGGAAATGTTTCACGTTTGCACCATAACGCCGACGCACAATGGCCAAACGGTTGTTTGGTATTGACGCCACGCGATCTCGTGTCGTCTATTGTGAAGCCGATGTGGAGCGTAGTTGATGGTCGATACATCTCGCAGTAATAACTAGGGCGGACCGCCGATTTAGAACCACAAACCTCGCAACAAATGGCCAATGCGCTACCTCCCGGCCATGTTAATGAACAAAACTAAACACTTTGGTTGCCGCGATATCATTTTTCACTATTCGATATTATCATATTTTTTTGGTGACAATTACCACGATATCAGTTATCATACCGTTACAATTTGTATTTCACGTATTTATCTAATAGTTTTTGTGCTTTGCTTTACTTCCACCAATATTGTATTTTTTGCAATTTTGTAATCTATAATGCACATGCGGTCAGTTACACAATGTATATTCTTCAATGAGTGATTGACGACTAAAGAGACAAGGTTGTATAATCGCCACGCTTTCAATAATTCCGCAGAACGCTCATCAAAAAGCCTAATATAATTGTTAATAGCCACACGTTTTTACTTTAATCATTGTGCTTTTGTCATTCTGTTAACATTTGGCAGGAATTAATAAATGCGAAAAAAATAACTACGTGAGCTAAATGATATATCCAATTAGTCAATTGAGATTACACATAGCAGTCATTGCCCCCTTCTGACAAAATAATTCCAGCCAGCAGGCTCAGACTCCTCGTACCACACAGGGTCAGCTTCTCCTGGGGGTGCACTTACAATGCGTTGACATGCGATGTAAGTCGCTTATCGCGTGTAAAAAAAAACACGCTCTGAGATGTCCCGGCATCCAACGCGCACTATGCAAAACAACCTGTGATCATTTTTATACAACGATAATATTGCACACAGAGCGGGTCGATTGCCGTGGACCTCATTGTCCTGACGATATATCGTAGCGTCGCCGTATCTCAGCAACCATACGAAACGCGCGGCTTGGCGATTACCTAATAAGGCTCCTCTGGCCGGCTCTTCCAAAGTTTAGTGATTCCCCCCCCACCGCTCGCTCCCGTGAACGCATTAATGGGATGACCGGGTGGAACAATATTTGCTCACCAATTAAGCAAACGGGACCTTGCGCTTTTAGGCTGCAGACTGGATGGAGGGACACGGTGTGCGAACGCGGAGGAGATAAGATTCACGTGGCGATGGGAGAGACAGGGCCATGGTTGCGGGTTCTTGCGCACGCTGCCCTCTCGCTGCCTGAGCGCGCACGACGGGGCGAGGAGACAACGTGCGTTGTTGTTGCTGCTGTTGTCTGGTTCGTCTTAGCAGCCACGGGGGTCGACAACCTGCGGCTCCGGAGCCGAATGCGGCCCCGTTAAGGGCCGCTTCGTCAGGTTATTCATGCAGGACCGCCATCCTCGTGCATTGCTGCTCTTGAAATATTGTGGCAGTTTTTTTGTTTTACTGAATTCGAAAGAAATGGCACTTCTTGTTATTTTGGTTTGCCCTGGGTCTTGGCTATCTCGACAATCGGGTGGGGGCTTTGCCCCACAGGGTTTGGGGGGTTCTAGGGGGATAAACCCACCGCATGCCCCCCATAGTGAAGCCTTCGCCAATCCCATAGTGAAGGCTTAGCCAACCCTGTACTGAAGGCTTAGCCCACAAGGTCACGCCGTCACATTGGTGTGGCCATCCACACGGTTTGATCAATTCAGTGCCCTATGTTTATTAGGGGTGCATCGACTCATCGATGCATCGATTGAGAACAGATTCATTCACTCACGGACGCGGCCACTCCGTGGTGTCATGGTTCGACCTTCAATCCGGAGGTCGCACTGCAGCTGAAACAACGGGGACAAGACTTCTTAAATCCCTCCACCTCTATGTAAATGGGTGCACTGCACTAATGTCTGCAGGCCACGGGTGGCGGGGTAAGGTCTGGGTGCTCCCACACATCTTACAATATGCCTTGACCGGCATGGAAGAGTAGGCCAAATACCCTCTACAACGGCTCTCTAGAGCTCCCAATTGCAGGGCCGCACATTTGCCTGCAAACATGGTCGCGATACGTGTATGGAATGGTATGGGTGAGAATTGATTATTCCAGATGTAAGCAAATCATACGTGAGTGATGTGCTAATTATACGTGAGCGATGTGTTAATTTGGGCCAGCACCTCCAGCAACAACACAAATATACACGGGAGGCGGCATCAATCAGATGCAATTCGCCGAGACTGCGGCGTGCGATTTGTTACACAATGAACGTGAACCACTCCATCAGCAGTCGCAAAACCTCCGAGTGGCTTAATGGTCCAACACAGCACGTGTCAGGGAGACCTCGCATCCATTGGCAGCTTTGAGCCAGCAGTGGATAATGACATATTCTGGTGGAAGGGGCCATTCTATCCAAACCATGCTCGCTGTTGCCGTCCCATAAAGTGGTAGGTCCCAGCTTATTTATCGACCGTGGTTGGGCGGGGGGGGAGCGGCGATGATGGGATGCCGAGAGTCGAGGACTGACTGGGACACTGAACTCGTGAATTTCTGGCTGCAAGTCCATTACTCCGACCGCAGCGGCGCTCAGCAACGCCGTAACGAACAGCGGCAATGGGATAGCAACAGCAACAACACCAATCATCAAAACAATAATAATAATACTCTTAACCCATAATGTAGGAACGGCAAACCCAAGTACAGGGGCTCCGTGCCTCTCGTATCCACACTAATCTATTAAAGAGCCCAAGCAAACGTGTTGTGAGCTGCACACAGAAAGAGAAGCAGAAAAAAAAAATGTCACGAGCTTTCTCTGTGGCTGCAGAATGCATTAGTAGCCAGGCAACACGCATCATCTCCATGGCGCCCACTCGTGAAAGGGGCATTACAAATGGCAGTGCGATTGAACAGCGGTTTTTCCCGTGTTTTTTTTTGTGTTCTGAGTTGTGCATCTCCTGCGCGAGAGAGGATTTGCCTGATTGACCCGGAGTGGTCAGGGGGTGCGGGGAGATTGGAGCTGAGAGAGACTCGGAGAGTGAGGTTTACTGGGCGGGGGGGGGGAGCGGAGGGTAAAATAATAGAAGGGATCCACTGAGAGAGACTCGGAGAGAGATGTTTACTGGGGGGGAGTGGAGAGAGCGGGGGGTAAAAGAATAGAAGTGACCCACCGAGAGAGAGACGAGAGAGAGGCCAGCAGGGGTGGGACGTGGAGAGAGAGCGTCCGCGCGAGGTTTTGAGAGAAGGGGTCGCGAGAAGAAAACGGGAGAGGAGGGGAACGAGCGGGGAAAAACTATCAAGAAAGTCGGCCTCACAATAACGACCGCAGATGTTCAATTTTTCGAACTCGATGTTGTTTGACCAATACATAAATAAACATGTCATGCGTGTGCACTCAACGCGTGTTACGTTTACTTTGTTTTTTTAGACGTTTACATTAAACAACGATGATAACATCATGGGATCTCCTTTGCCAGTACCAGAATATGATCATAGGTGTTTCCCCTTTTTTCGTACGCCTTTTGGCGTCCTCTGGTCTAACACCGTTTTGAGACTAGGCTCAAAAGAAAGCTGTCTCTGGAGTGGACCAATCAGTTTCAAAGACAATGCATAGATTATCAGAGTATGTTTTTTGTTTGCATTCTGACCACAAGTATTGTTGTTAATGCAGACATGATTCCTTGTAAAAGGTTTCAGTTTGGTGTTTTAACATCTTAACACCTGTTTTGTTGCCAGAAAGAGGGGGGAAACCCTATTACCAACGATGATAACATTGACATTGCCTTCACGCCCCCACCCCCTCCCCCCGCAGCGAGTGCCACACTCTTACACAACCAGGTGACCTGTTCAAATCCTCGGTCAATCATCATCGTCGTCGTGGTCAATCATTATTTGAGTTGACATAAACGGGAACTTGTTTGTCCATACTTCGCCACGACGGTCAGTGGCGGGTTGGTGAGAGGCGACGCGCAGGATCGGTTCGGATGTCGCGTCACGCACGGGAGAAGTTGATCGCCAGGGGTGCCTTGTGCGAGATTTGATGTTTCACTGAAAGTAACCGTTCTTTGGCATTGAGACATTTGACATAGCCCACTTCTGTCGAAATGCACAGCAGAAACAATCAAAGTCATTTATTCCGCTCAATGCATGATAATTGCGCGAGTGAAAAAAAATAAGTGTGATTCGATTTAATTAAATTTCAATGATGTTATCATGGAACACAATGAGACATTTCTAAGCCCAGAATTTCATATATTGATTGAACCGTTTGATGCGTAATCAACAGTGTCTTGCCTCACGGCAGATGGGGAGCGTACGTTCACAGGAAGTTCCTGTTTTTTTATGCTAATGTTGGTCACGTGACCAGGAAGTGACGATGTTAGATTTCCACTGTACCCCGCGGGCGTCAGCCATTACACAGATAAGTCAAGATGGCGGCACGCATCGCATCTCAGTGAGACCACAGCCGCACTTGTCCATTGTGGGAGCTTAAGAAGCATTATCTGTAAGTTGTTTATATTCCTATAATATTGGAAATGCTGTTGTAATGTTGGAATGACCGTTATAGCAATGTAAATGCCTTTATGGTGCCGTTAAGTTGTTGTAGTAAATACGAGGCCTAGTTAGTAACGAAGCCTGTGACTTTCCTTATTGTGGATGTTACTTGTGAATTAGTAGGTTGAGTCAGACTTGTGCCTATGTTGCGATCCTGAGAGTGATGACGAAGTATCTCATCCACAGTTTAGTGTTAAGTGTAATGCTGTACATTTGGGGTGCAGTGGGATGAATACACTATGTGCCTGTATGCAACGCACCAGCTTGTGCCTTTGTCTAGTTGTTCAGGGGTAATGTGGGGGCCTGGTCCTTCCAGGATCTATTGTTATCTGAGACAATGTTCTGATGCTGTGGTGTTCATTGTGTGGGTGTTTCCGAATTATAACAGATGCTGTATCTATGTTTTCTCACCAGTTTTACCTGTTACAATCAATAAATGACGATCGGAGTTGGACGGTCATCCTGGCTCCGAGGGTTTATTGAACACATGGTTATATACTCGACTAGCGGTGCAACGCAGCGCACGGCGAGGCCGAGACAGTAAAAATATATTCTTCCTGAAGCTCCCAAGCAGTGCTGCAGCCAGCTCTCTGCAGCCAAGTAAAAATATACTCTTCTTAAAGTTCCCAAGAAGTCCTGCAGCCAGCTCTGCAGTCAGCTCTGCAGCCAGCCCTGCAGCCAGCTCTGCAGCCAGCCCTGCAGCCAGCCCTGCAGTCAGCTCTGCAGCCAGCTCTGCAGCCAGCCCTGCAACCAGCTCTGCAGCCAGCTCTGCAGTCAGCTCTGCAGCCAGCCCTGCAGCCAGCTCTGCAGCCAGCCCTGCAGCCAGCCCTGCAGTCAGCTCTGCAGTCAGCCTGCAACAAGCAAGGAGCTCTGCAACGAGTCTACATTAAAATCGTGCTGCAAGCATCGCAGCATGGAAAGCCACAGTTCAGCAGGGGGAGATGCTGAAGAAGGTGAACCAAGCAATCCAGGATCTCCCATCCTGCCTCAAGAGGACCAAGGGAGTTCAAGGCCCCAGAGGGAGGTCAGGTTGACGCAACGGGCCTTGGAAAGCTATGAAGCTGAGGAACAGGACCTTGATGCCAGGATACAACGGGCATGGAACCGGGTTGAAGCAGATTTATCTGAAGCTTCAAACGCCTCAGACACAGTGGCCTCAATTCAGCGGGCCATCCAGCGAGTGAATGTGAGCAGCTCAAGCTACAAGCTCCTGGCAAATAAATACATCTCGCTCCTGATGAAGGTGAAAACAGATGAGGGCATTGAGGGAGTGCGCAGACAAGAGCACTTCCTCGAACTGCTCGATGATAATGTGCAGGCAGTGATACAAGATGCAATGGACCGTGTGGAGGGCTTAAGAGAGACACGATCTCAGCACTCTGTCTCATCCAGGTCCACCACAAAATCTAAAGCCTCAGCACACTCAAAGACATCATCTACTAGTATGGCAGCAGCTCAGGCACGCGCAGCAGCAGAAGCAGCAAACGCCCGTATTGCCTACATGGCTGAAGAGGAAGCCATGCTAATTGAAAAGGCCCACATACAAGAAGAAGCAAGCATAGCAACTGCTGCCACATGGAGGAAAGCAGAGCAAGAAAGTATATTAGCAACTGCTGCCGCACGAGAGCAAGAGAGTATATTAGTGGCTACTGCTGCACGGAAGAAAGCAGAGCTTGAAGAGCAAGAGAGTATATTAGTGGCTACCGCCACGCGGAAGAACATTGAGCTGGATGCTAAGTTAAGCACCCTACAACTCAAAAGGGAAGCAGCTGCTGCAATGGCCCAGGCAGAGGTGCTCGAGGCAGCAGCCAACCTGGATAAGGAAGAGAATTGGAGTGAGTTTGGCACTCAGATACCTGTCAAGGACCGTGATCAACTCACCAGAAAAAATATTTTTGACTGGTCTGAACAATGCATCAATGCTCCTCCACCAAACGATACTGAACAAAGGGTGGACGTTCAGGCATCGCCATCTCCACACCGAATGAACATGAATGCTGTCTACAGGAATGGTGGAAATGCATATCCTGCCCTGGCAGTTAGTCGCCAACTCAGCGTCACGCACGTGGGGTCAGACGTGGATGCACCAAGTCAGACCCACATTCCAGACAGTCACATAAAGGGATCCAGCCAACGTGATCGAAACCCTTTGGGCCCACAGTCCAACGCCATCGCAAATGACGGCATGCTTGGCAATACAGCCAATAATGCCGCCTCACAAGCGCCAGTATGGACACACCCTGGATCAGCAGGACTAGGAGATTTTGCTAGGTACCTGGCTCACCGCGAACTAATCAACACAGGACTCGTTAAGTTTGATGACCACTCTGAGAACTATCCAGCCTAGAGATCTACCTTCAGGAATGCAATCCGAAATGCAGACATCTCTGCAAGTGAAGAACTCGACCTGTTGGTGAAATGGTTAGGAATTGAATCTGCAGAGTACGCAAAGAGGATCCGGTCAGCAAACATTGACGACCCCGCCTCAAGCCTGCATGCGGTGTGGGAGAGGCTCGAGGAGTGCTATGGTAGCCCAGAAACCATTGAGAAGGCTCTCTTCAAGAAGTTGCAGAACTTTCCAAAAATCTCTGGTCGAGACAATAAAAGGTTACGGGAGCTTGGAGATCTTTTGATGGAGCTTGAATCAGCCCAGGCTGATCCCTACTTACCAGGTCTCATTTTCTTGAATACCTACCATGGCGTGAACCCCATCGTAGAGAAATTGCCATTTGACGTGCAGGAAAAATGGAGAATAGCGGGTTCAAGATACAAGTCAGAGCATCAGGTTGCATTCCCCCCATTCTCTTTTTTCTCAAAGTTTATCCGCAACCTGGCTAAGACTAGAAATGACCCGAGTTTCATGTTTGGCACCACGGGGATTTCCAGTCCAGATTTCCCAAAAATGGAAAGGACAACGGCGAAACGAGGAACAGCGAGAGTGCCAATTTCCGTACACAAGACTGAGGTCTCTCCTGCGACATTCGCAAACTCCGTCCAGGCAACCACCACAAAGAAAAAGATAGAGGATCCAGAGAAGCAATGCCCATTGCATGATAAACCTCACTCCCTCCAGAAATGCCGTGAGTTCAGGAGGAAGCCATTGGAAGAGCGGAAGAACATGCTGAAAGAATTTGGAGTGTGCTTCAAATGCTGTGCTTCTACAAACCACCTTGCAAGGAATTGCAAGGCAGATATCAAGTGCGAGGAAGGTGGCAGCGACAAACACGCAACTGCTCTGCACACATTTTACTCGAAACCCAGTAGCACTAAGGCTTCCAATCCCGAAGCAGAGCACGGCGGGGAGCAAGGCGAGATCGCCGCACTCACTTCGTCAATCACAACCAAATGCACAGAAGTCTGTGGAGAAGGCTTCAAAGGAAGATCTTGCTCAAAGATATGCCTCGTCCGAGTCTATCCCAAAGGACATCCTGAAAGGGCAGTAAGGATGTACGCCATAATGGACGACCAGAGCAACAGGTCTTTGGCAAGGTCAGAGTTCTTTGATCAGCTAAGTGTAGGTGGGAATTCCTTTCCATACATGCTCAGAACATGCTCAGGACTGATGGAGACAGCGGGAAGAAGAGCGAGCGGCCTCATGGTGGAAACCATAGATAGCACCATGAAGCTAGCCCTTCCTACGGTGACAGAGTGCAACGAGATACCGGACGACAGGAGTGAGATTCCCACGCCTGAAGTTGCACGTCACCACCCACACCTGAAACCCATAGCAGAGTTCATCCCGCCATTGGATCACGCGGCACAGATTTTACTTCTGCTCGGCAGGGACATGCTGAGAGTCCACAAGGTTCGTAACCAACGCAATGGACCTCACGACGCTCCTTATGCCCAGAGACTCGACCTAGGATGGGTCATCGTAGGTTACGTTTGTCTGAAGGGAATACACAAACCAGACCACATTAGCACATTCAGAACGAGTGTGCTCACGAATGGACGCACGTCGCTCTTCAAACCGTGCCCCAACCACTTCACGCTGAAAGAGGAACTCGGCGAGAGAAGTCAAGGTTGTACCGTGCAGACTTACGAAGAAACCACCATGACTTCGCTTGTGCATCCACCATCTTCGTTGGAGTTTGTTCCTCCACGTTTCTCCAAGCCAGTCCTGACTGACGGGAAGAAGACTAAGGTGAAGCCGCTGCTCGTCGCTCTGCTGGTGGTCGTGGCGGTGGTCGCTGTGACCGTGGCCTCTCCGTTCCTTGACTCGGAGCTATCGTCCGAGTGGGAATTCTGGAAGGAGTTCCACGGCAAGGCCCCACAACCGGAACATACCATCTCAAGGCTCGAGCTGTGTGGAGCCATTCTTGCTACAGAGGAGGCGGAACTGATCTTAGACGAATTTGACGTCAAACTGGACGCGGTCAAGTTCTACACGGACAGTAAGGTCGTACTAGGCTACATAAACAACCAAACCAGAAGGTTCTACACCTACATCAGCAACCGGGTGGAGCGCATCAGGAGATCGATGCAGCCGGAGCAATGGAATTACGTTCCAACTGACCAGAATCCAGCAGATCTCGCAACTAGGTCTGTCCCTGCATCTCTGCTGAATCAAACCATCTGGCTGACGGGTCCAGCATTCCTGTTACGACGTGACGTTGGCCCATGTACTACCAAGGAGACCTTTGGACTCTTAGAGCCCGAGTTCGACAAGGAGATTCGTCCTCTAGTGACAACTTTCGTAACAAATGTGCGACCAAGAAGTCCACTGAGTCCACACCATTTTGAACATTTCTCGAAATGGACGACGCTCGTGCGAGCGATAGCACATTTAACGCATATTGCAGACTGCTTCCATCGCCCAATGAGAGGCACCACTGGTAGCTGCAATGGATGGCATCACTGCACAGTGCCACGCACTGAAGACGAGCTTTCCAGAGCAAGGAAATCAATCTTCCGCTGTGTGCAACAGGCAGCTTATGCAAGTGAGATCAAGGCCATTAACAAGGGAGAAGACCTTCCTAGGGTCAGCACCCTCAGGAAGCTAAACCCTGGGATGGACAAAGACGACTTGCTCAGGATCGGTGGTCGGCTAGGGAATGCAAAATTAGATGAGAATGAACGAAACCCCCTCATAATCCCAAGCCAGAGCCACATCGCAATCTTACTCGTGCGCCACTACCACGAGAAGGTCAAGCACCAAGGTCGGCACTTCACAGAAGGAGCAATCCGATCTGCAGGGCTGTGGATCGTTGGAGCAAAGAGGTGCATCGCCAGCACAATCCACAAGTGTATCCGGTGTCGCAAGCTACGTGGAAAACAGGAAGAACAGAAAATGGCAGACCTCCCAGCCGATCGACTCAGTGTGGAACCTCCCTTCACCTCTGTAGGGATTGACGTGTTCGGACCGTGGACAGTCATCTCCCGCCGCACCAGAGGAGGGCTCGCGAACAGCAAACGTTGGGCAGTGCTGTTCACCTGTATGAGTACAAGAGCAGTGCACATCGAAGTCATCGAGTCCATGGACTCTTCGAGCTTTATAAATGCACTCTGGAGGTTCTTCGCCATCAGAGGGCCAGCCAAGCAACTCCGTTCTGATTGTGGAACCAATTTCATAGGAGCATGTAAAGAGCTTAAGATCAATATGGAGAATGTCGAAGATTATTCTGTCAGGAAATACCTTAGTGACCAAGGCTGCACATGGATCTTCAATCCTCCCCACTCTTCGCACATGGGTGGAGTCTGGGAACGCATGATCGGGATTGCTCGACGCATTCTCGACTCCATGCTATGTGATGTCGGGTCCACACGGCTCTCTCACGAGGTCTTGACCACTCTCATGGCCGAGGTCTCAGCCATAATTAACTCAAGACCCCTGATCCCCGTCTCAACCGACCCGGAGTCACCATTCATCTTGACTCCTGCTACACTTCTTACCCAGAAGACAGATGTGCTCACAGCACCTACCGAGGAGGCCAGCACTGCAGACCTCTACAGACGTCAATGGAGACAAGTGCAGAGCTTCGCGAACACGTTCTGGCGTCGCTGGAAAAACGAGTACCTTACGACACTCCAAGTGCGCAACAAGTGGCAGTCTAATAGACCAGACATCCAAGAAGGCGACCTCGTCCTACTGAAGGACAATCAAGCCAAACGGAATGAATGGCCAATGGGCCGCATCCTCAAGTCGATTCCAAGTGCCGATGGAAAAGTTCGAAAGGTCGAGGTTATGATTGCGAAGCAAGGAGTCGCAAGAACTTTCATCAGGCCCATAGTCGAGATAGTACTACTTCTCTCTCGCAAAGATATGGACAAATAAGTCGACCCGTTGAAGTTGTTATACACTTGTTTATGAGATAGGAAATAAATGGTGGTATCTCCTAGATACCAGACGGGGAGTGTCTTGCCTCACGGCAGATGGGGAGCGTACGTTCACAGGAAGTTCCTGTTTTTTATGCTAATGTTGGTCACGTGACCAGGAAGTGACGATGTTAGATTTCCACTGTACCACGCGGGCGTCAGCCATTACACAGATAAGTCAAGATGGCGGCACGCATCGCATCTCAGTGAGACCACAGCCGCACTTGTCCATTGTGGGAGCTTAAGAAGCATTATCTGTAAGTTGTTTATATTCCTATAATATTGGAAATGCTGTTGTAATGTTGGAATGACCGTTTTAGCAATGTAAATGCCTTTATGGTGCCGTTAAGTTGTTGTAGTAAATACGAGGCCTAGTTAGTAACGAAGCCTGTGACTTTCCTTATTGTGGATGTTACTTGTGATTTAGTAGGTCGAGGCAGACTTGTGCCTATGTTGCGACCCGAGAGTGATGACGAATTATCTCATCCACAGTTTAGTGTTAAGTGTAATGCTGTACATTTGGGGTGCAGTGGGATGAATACACTATGTGCCTGTATGCAACGCACCAGCTTGTGCCTTTGTCTAGTTGTTCAGGGGTAATGTGGGGGCCTGGTCCTTCCAGGATCTATTGTTATCTGAGACAATGTTCTGATGCTGTGGTGTTCATTGTGTGGGTGTTTCCGAATTATAACAGATGCTGTATCTGTGTTTTCTCACCAGTTTTACCTGTTACAATCAATAAATGACGATCTGAGTTGGACGGTCATCCTGGCTCCGAGGGTTTATTGAACACATGGTTATCTACTCGACTAGCGGTGCAACGCAGCGCACGGCGAGGCCGAGATAAACAGTGCTTATGCAACTCACGCTAAAGAGCCACTTGCTATGTTGACTAATCACTGAAGGGATAATTTAATTGAGTTGACCTGGTTTTCTGCTACATTCATAATTTTGGTCGTTGTGGATTTGTGAGCCAACGGTTAATCTCCACAGGACCCATCTCAATTGGCAGTCCCAGGCCAGTGTTGTAAATTCCAACTTTAGATGGCAAGGACTTGTACACAAAATGGTACCTATGATAGAGTTAGTCGGTCGACACGGCTGGCCCGCGTGGAAGAGTAGACCAAACACCCTTCATAGTTCCCCCTATTGGAGGCCCTTTTGCCATCAGTGGCGTGAAAGAGCAATCGAAGGGCAGTGTATCTAACCTCATGTCACTCCAGAAGTGTGGTGTGCATGTCTCACTGTCTTGCATAGCACCATGAGATAAGGTTTCATTCACAGGGTCCCTAAATGTAAATCCACATTGTTTCGTAAGAGTAGTGATGTGTGGTGACATCCATGACATTAGACATGCGGCCCTCTTGACGGGTTACAAATGAATAACAACGGCATTTGGGCTATGCAATTGGCTCTCAATAATGTCCTCTTGTGAGCGATATCATAGTATCGTTAATATCCACTCAAGAACAGAACGGAGCTGTTCAGATGTGGCTGGGTGACTCAGAGGGCAGAACACAGATTTGGCAACTACTGAGCCCTGGGTGTGAGTCTAGGTTTCAGTCACTCTTGAATAATCCAGGTCCTCAAGAAAGATAGTTAATGGTCTCAGAATTGTCACCAATGATTGCACACAAAATTTACATCTTATTGAATTGAGGTTTCCACTTAATTCGGAATTGAACATCTCTCTATTGCAGGGCACGTTGCAAAGTGCATCTGCCATTCGTGACCCCAGAAGTAAGTCTGGCAATATCTCCTTTCATTTGGCATGTTCTAACTCACAGCGTGATGCACTGCTCTTCGAGAGCTCCGATTGGACGTTGCTTTGTCGTGCGACTTGACGATCATCGCAACATTTGGATAGAAATAAATAGACAAAGGCAAAAAAGGAGGATGCAAAAATTAAGTAACGGAGAGCAACATTTGGTAATTCACCACATATATCGGGAGCACGCTTCGAAGGCGATTCGCGTGTATCTGCTGCATAAACTGATATAAATCTAAGCAACAATGTCAAGGCTCATGAAATTGATGCGTCTGTAACCCAAGTCTATTTCAAAATACTTTTTATCGATTTTCACTCACCCAAGACAATCTCAGTTTGGGAAGGGTTACGGTAAATTGTGATTCCATCTGGAACTGACAACTCGGCTACTTTCAAATACAGAAGACATACATTGGGCTGTGTCTTTTCAGGAGAAAAAGTCCAGAGGAAATTGAAAGGTTTAAACTTTGATCAGATAACGCCAAGTCTCCATTCGATGTGATTTAAGATTTAATGCGGGGCAGCCGAGACATAAAATTGATGTTTAAAAATGAAAACACCGCGACACATTTTTTACGATCCCGTCTTAAATGTGAGAAGGCAGCTTCGTGACACGTACCCCGGTCTTGTGCACGGACGCATTTGAGTGTACAGCAGCGTTTGTCCTAGGACGGGAGCTGGTTCTCAACGTAGTAATGAGGCACTGCTCTCAAAGAGCCTTTGAGTGCTCGTGGATGCATGTAAACACTTTTTGGTTGTGTATTTGCGTTGCGAATGCCTGTGTACGTGAGTTTAACGCGTAGCAGGCTTTCGCGACCATTATCATCCATAATGCAGGGTTGTTTTGTTTGTTTGATCGCGTAAATATATAAATGTGTCGTTAAAGCCGCCACCACCCGACGCAGCCAATTCGTAAGGTTTGTCACGTAAAAAGAACGTGGCCAATTCGCTACTAGTAAAGCACACTGGTGTGTTGGAGAGCAAACCCACAACATTGACAATCTGAGTACGACGTTTCGACAGTAATTACAACGAGCATCATCAGCCACAACACATCGGTGTGCTATACCTAGTAATGAATTGACATGTCACGTAAACGTTCTGTTTACGTGACAAACCTCACTAATTGGCAGTGTCGGGTGGTGGCGGCTTTAACGACACATTTATATCTACGCCTGCGTATGTGCTTTTTTGCAGAACTCTCCGCGTTTGTGCTGCATCGCGCTCCAAAGTGTTTTCGGGTCGTACCGACGGAAAGTGTCTCAGCTTAAAGCGCAGGTTAGAGTAGTCGCGTAATTATTTTTGTAAGTATTATTAAAGTAGAAATATTAAACTAAACTTCGCATATGTGGATACATATCTGCAGTAGTAATTACACATTCCCATGTGGCCAGTGGGATTGGTAGGAATAAGCAAACAAAGTCAGAGTTTAGGGCCCCAAGTTACGCAAATGGTCCAGATTAATACAAATGTAATTGGGGTGCAGTAAACATCAGCTCGAATTCGGTTTCTTACACACATTTAATTATCACAAAACGGTGACTAGGAATATCATCTCTATCCTGGCTGCAGATCTCTTCTCTCTCATCTCACCGCACGTCTTTCGCTCATCTCACTTTCATCTCAGTCGATTGTCTTTAACCCTTCTGTCAACTCACGAGTCGTTTATACTGGAAGGAACCACCTGGTTACACCAGCCCACAGGGGATTATTGTGTCCGTCCGTCCGTCGTGCATCCAAAAATGGGAGGGGTGGGGCTGGGTGGAGAGAGGAGGGTGGGGATGGGCTGGGTGGGGAGGGTGGGGAGGGGCTGGGTGGGGAGGGGAGGGTGGGGAGGGTCTGGGTGGGGAGGGGTGGGGCTGGGTAGGGAGGGGCTGGTCACCTCGTGGTGCCCTTATAAAACTCAACGTTTAACCTACTCACGCCGGCTTGTGCCCGCCCTCACAGTCGGGCATATTTGCGGAATACACCACGCCGCGTTTGACGCTGGCCATTGTCCGAGCAGGTCCCAACGTTCCTACCAGCTCCCTCCGCAGGAATGTGTTTAATGTAACGTGTTACACCGAAAGGATTGGGGAGGGGGTCATGCATGCTCTGGGGCGCCCCCAATTGGCCACCATCGCCACCGCTGATTACGAATTAAATAATCAAAGGTTCTCCCCTTTTCAAACTACTGCTGGATGAATGCCTCCTCACGCTACAATGGATATTGGTGGGGGAGTTTTTGTACCATGCTTCAACATGCCGGTCCGTGCGGGTTGGTAAAGGGGAGCCATATCAGAGACCACTTTCAGTTACCACTCGCCGCTGCTGTTAGCCGTGGCGAAGAATTGAATCCAGATCGCTGGGTTCATAGCACAGTGTGCTAACCACTGCACCGCCTCTCTTCCACCAGCTGATATGAAGCAGAATACAGCATAACACATCGCGGTAATAATTCGTATCTTAAAATAAAGATACCAATTATGAAAGTGACCGGTACTCAATTCAAGCTCAATGCATGGCAGTCGTGTTACGTCCACAGGGCAGGTCCCCGCTTGCAGCGCCGCCCAGTGGACCAAGAAAGCAAAGACAGCTGAAGCGTTTTCATCTTCTTGGTTCTTTCGGTAAAGTCACGTAGAAGGGAAGTAATAAAATAATAAAAATAAAACATAATAAAATGAAATAATTCTCACGACGTTTCGGCTACAACGCAAGCAGCCGTCTTCAGGTGAAGAATGAGACACTACCAAGCTAGGAGCTTATATATAAACTGGGTTGGAGGTGGAAGAGCGCCTTAACAAAAAATCTGAAGCGTTGTGAGCGTCCAGCATACAGGGGACTCAATCTTGATTTTAAGCTTTCGTGACTGCAGGAATCCATACTCTTTGGTTCTTTCGGTAAAGTCACGTAGGTAATACAGGGGCTCCTCGACTTACGAACGCATTAGGTCCAGAGGTCTGTTCGTAAGTCGATTTGTTCGTAACTTTACTCCTGTCGATTCCAAACATGTTATATGGCGTATACACGAAACAGGGGCAATGGATTTAAAAGTTGTAAAATTTCCTGTATGATGTAGATGCCACTGGTGCATCACGTTCTGCAGATGTAGATGCCATCACCGCCATGTATTGCGCGGCGATTGAACTTACGACTCTCGGTCCAACAGGCAACTGGGCATACGGACCAGGTGTGTTCGTATCTCTGAAAGTGCGTAAGTCCAAAGCTCGTAAGTAGAGGAGTACCAGCATATTAGCAAACCTTAGCTAACATCCGAAGAGCCAGGGAATGACACCGAGATTCATTATTAAAAAAAAAGCCTTGAGACTTTTTTGCATTGTGAATGTCTGGCCAATTCCATGAATGGGAAAGTGCTGCCCCTCTCGTGTGTGAATGAGAGACGTCACCCAGAATCAATTCCGTGAAATCCGCTTCTGCGAACAATTGATTTTTTTTTCACGGGAAATCATTCTTTGTTTCGTGACACGACACTCGTAATACTACAATCAGGATAAAATTAGGGAAGAAAATTACTAAATATATATTATTCTACAAGAGCCACCAGCCTCGAAAGATGTCAATTGGACACGGTCATGTCATAACCCTTGCCATGCACGCCTATTGCTGTCAAATAATAAAAAAAACTCTCCTTTTGCCTCTGCTGGCAAATATGTCGAGATCAAAAAATTACGTCACCTTTTGGCTTAGTTGTGCCACAACAGAGCACTCTGTCAGGTTTAAATGACTCTTGGCCAACACGTGACTTCTGTTCAAACGAGTATTGGGGCAAAACTTTCCTCCATTTGTAGCACCCAGCCCCTGCTAGATACGAAAGACTCGCGTGGCAAGGACAGCTATCTCTCCAAGACCACCACTTTTGACTTGCCACAAACTGGTGCTTAATTCAACAACTCGCCATAGTGCCAAGCGCCCCTCGGCTGAATACAGACGATCATCTACACACTGAGAACAAACGAAAGACCAAAAGTAAACATCGCGCGCGAAGTGCACCTACACGCGGGGCTTCATAACTCACCAGCGAGGTCTGACCGGGCTGGAAGATGAGGGGCCGTCCATAAATGACGTCACGCGATTTTGGTCGATGCATGCTTCAAATCGCTTTAAACTATTGTCATTGTAGTGCGTATTTAATGTGGCGCTGCACTCTGATGTTGTAGGAGAAAACATTTATTAAAAAGTATATTTAATTAAGTAGAACGTGTTGTCTATATTTATTTAAAGTTGTGCATTTTGATGTGACGTCACATTTCTCAAACCCCCCCCCACTCATCACACATCGTCCAGGGTGCGTGACGTCATTTATGGACGACCCCTAATTTTGCACTCGGCACAACGCATCCCGTAACCGCTCTTGCGATGGCAGTGGCTACGGGTCACGTGTCCATCTCCTCGGGTCACGTATCCATCTCCTCGGATCACGTGTCCATCTCCTCGGGTCACGTGTCCATCTCCTCGGGTCACGTGTCCATTTCCTCGGGTCACGTGTCCATCTCCTCGGGTCACGTGTCCATTTCCTGGGGCCACGTCATAATGCGGGCGAGCGCTACGCGAGCGAGTGTGCGGCACAGCGCCATTACTTTCACAGACTACTCTTTTTCAAATTTGGTTTTACAGTCTCGCCCAAAAACCCCTAAAGAGATTTGATGGGAACTCATCGTGGAGTGTTCTTGGTGGCTTAATTCCTGGGTAGAGCAACACAAAGACAAAGATCCCCCGAGTAGCCTGTAACAGACTGTTGTGGCAAGTGCTGTTAGCGGGCACCTCTGAAGGCCGGCACGGCGCACAAAGCGGGTGGGTGGCCAGCACCACGCCCGACCGCCTTTGTCTCCCCAGTGGCGACGTTTACACACCACGCCAGGTACTCAATTGAGGCTGAGTCGACCTGCGTGAGTCCCAGGCACCGGCTAAATACAATAGTCGCCGGTGTTGGCCGTGAGCGGCAAATCGAACTCGGTCCGCTGGGTTCGTAGCGCGGCGCGCTCACCGCTGCCCCACCGCTCCCCACGCGCCCCCCTTAAACGCGAGCGCGAATCGACGGAAGCAGAGCGACGCACAGAAAGAAGAGGGCGACGCACACCTTCACGAGCATCGTTATCCTTAGCTTACATTTATTTGTATTGTGTTCGGGGTTAGGGTGGGAGTTCCGGAGGTTTCATTGGGGGTGCATGTTTTCTCACAAGGCCCCCACTCCCACCCTGCTTGAACTCCATACATGGGGGGGGGGGGCACGTCTTGCAAGGGATGATCGATCGCCGCACATCTTATCTTATCTTATATATATATAAAAAAACAATCTGGGAATAGCCATCGACTGTCAGCTCAGACTGCGTGCGAATTCTGCACAAAGCGAATGTCCTAGCAAACATTGAAATGTACAGACCACATAATGCACAGCGCACCTCACGATAACAATTGAATTCGGTTTCTCTATGTTTTTTTTGTGTCTCGTTTTGAACACCTTTTCACTTTTTTTACTTGTTTTCATACCTAGCGTTTATGTGACATTTCCTTTGTGTGTAGTGTGTGTGGGTTTTTTGCTGCACGTCTGGCAGTATTGAGGCCGACGGAGATGCGGAATTACGTCATGGTGTCAAAAAAAGTATTCCGCAGTGGAAAAACGGAGGCTTCAACACGAGTTGGACCACCGTGCTTGCAACACGAACGGGCGAGCGATGAGCACACCACGCTCAGTGGCGGGTCAGCTCGAGCCCTGGAGCCACGTCCCTCGTCGCAGATGCTGACGAGACAACGTGGCCGGGTTGAGCTCGGCAAGCGCCCGCGTGCTGGCGCGTGCCGGCGTTCGCGTGCGCGCGCTCGTGGGTGCGTGACGCGGTGGTGGTTTGTGGTGGTTGAGTGCATTGCGCTGCGAATATGGCGACCTGCGTTCGAATCCCCACCGTGCCCAGTGGCAATTATTATTTGCCATCCGAATATGTATTGGATCCCACTGTCAATCAACCTATTCTGTTGGCCGTTAGGGCTATAACCTCCCGCATGATTCAGTGGATTACTCGACTCAGGGTCGCGATACGATTACATGTTTGAATGGTTAGCACCTCTTGGGGCTGCAGGGCTTACGCGAATTTAGTAACTACAACGTACGCGCATTAGGAAGAAGAAAAAAACGTAATACGCGATTCAATGTAGGTATCTATCGCAAGCATAAACATCGACATACATCAATCGATGTAAGGTTATTCACGCCGAATGCCCAAACAACCCCCATTACTTGTGCCGTGCCGGCCTAAATAGGCGCTCGTTCGCAGAGCACCCGTCCCTACAGCCCTATGAAACCAAACAGGGGAATGAACGGATGGGTCACCTGCGTGTTTTTTTTGTTTGTTTGCAACACAAAACATAGTTTTGACACCACCTCACAGTAAAGAACCCCACGCTCAGAGGGGCTAGCGACATTGAAAAAGACAAAATTAACACAACGTCGCCTTTTAACCATCTCACAACGACATTACAGAACTGCCCGGACATCATCCCCATTCGCCCAGCGTCCACATTCCCATCGACAAAAACAAAACAACAAGGGAGCCGCAGCAGCAGCCCGACACGCGGCAGCCGTTGTCTGTGCTCGTTGGCATGCTGCACGCGCACACACGGGCACGCGCGCTGCTGCACGGGCACGCGCACACACGGGCACGCGCGCGTCTCCACGGGCACGCGCGCTGCTGCACGGGCACGCGCGCGCCCGCGAGACAGCGCAACGCACACACAGCTGAACCCGCGCTACGCTCACCGACTCATCTGTGCTTCGATTCTTTTTTTTGTAGCTGTACAGTTAATACGTCTAACTTGTAAATATTTTCTCCCGGCCATTTGTCCACAACCTCTCGGTGTGTATAATATATATAATTATTTTTTTCAATATACGTATACTTTTCATTATTATCATATTTAATATATAATCTAATTGTATCTTACCCGCTGGACGAGTTTTGACCAGCAGAAATTGTGCAAGGTATTATTACAGTCCTGGCTGTATATATCTCTTATGTGCTGCTGAGATTTATTTTTTTAAGCAAAGACCCAGAAAGGCAGTTAAAGAGTGTGGTGTTTGCTCCTAAGGCCCTCTAAGTGGGCTCGAGTCCATACGTTCATATGCCTTGTGCTTTGTACACGAAAGGGTGATCGCAGTTAATCGACAAAGGCCCACACTACTACAAGCCTCATCCTGTCGTTTGCCGCAAGCATTGCCCGTAGCTCTATTCAGAGAGAATGTGAGTTTGAGATATGCATTTTCTATTGGGGGGAGAAGGGGGTGTCTAGCTATCCGTCTCGCTCCTCGTATGCGTGGAGTTTCTCCGGGCACTCTGGGTTGTCCACCCACGTGCAAAATCACTTGAGAATTACATTTTATTGGTCAAAATAACCGAAGGTCGAAGCCAACTGAACGCGAGTCCTGTGACTCACTGAAGCTGCGTTTGGTCAAAAGTGGTCAAAAGGCCTCTCCCTTGGTAGCACTCATCTTTGTTGGGGGCCCTGAGCCGGTCGGTGGTGGAAATTCCACATTACCATGGCAGGAGGCGGATTGTCCAACGGATTCGATGGACTTCTCAAAAGAAGTGGTACTTTTTGGGGTCCGTTAAATAATGCAAACGAGCCCCAATATGAACGAGGAACATCGGTTCGTGTCACCGCTGACTTGCGATGACGCTTCACTCAGCCGGAGAGAGTCGCGCCGCTTGCTGTGATCACAGCTACTCGCCGTGCGAGTCGTGGACACAGCCGTACGCCCGGTGCCACACTACATCGGCAGATTGTCGTTTCCTTTTGAATGGTCGATAACATTACGCATCAAATAAAAATGAGGGAGTAGAGGGCAAGACAGAGGGAGTAAAGAAACACGTGTGTTTTTTTTTTCTTATCGCAGGTGACACTTTCAAATAAACTCGCATTGTTGCCAGCTGCCCTTGCTCAAATAAAAATCACACAATACCTTTCAGAGATTAAAACAAAGAAAAAATGGTAACAGTCACAACAGTTTTTTGTCCTCAATGCAGTCATAAGCTGCGTTTGCAGGAACACACTGTGCATTGCAGTCGACTTTGGCGATGAGCTGATCACGAGTGGAGCTGCAACAATGTATCGATTCATACTCAAATCAGCTCTTCCAACCGTGCATCCAATCACGTTGTATTATAATGGATCCATGTGATTTCCACAGCCGCCAGAGGTCGCTCTATTGAATGGATAAGAAACAAATATAAACGGATTCCTCAATGGAGCGGCTCATCCTGAATCTTGATAATTGGCCGAATCGTTTGGCCCTCAACGACTTTCTAAGTTCAGCTTCAGCTGCCACTAGCGATGCCATTAACTGTCGTGTTGTGGTGATATTTAAGAATAAAATGTGAAAAATGTTTAACTTCTCCTTTGTATTTTCCCAAATTAATTACGTCTTGTGTGTAAAAGTTTTGTTTCTACTGTTATCCTAAATTTCAGCATTACAGCAGTGTTGTTGATCATTTGTAAATCACTTGGCATGAATGGGAAATCATAAATTCGTGGACAATTATATGCATGTATTGAGAGTTAAATCGATTTGAAGCAATGAATCAACACATTGTTATTGAACAAAATAATGCATTAATCCATCGGCCACTATGTGCCTGTAAATTACACAAAACCATCTCACCCGACTTTTCACAAAAACAAGCGTTTTAATGTCCTCGTGTGACTCTGTGGCTGCTTGCAGTAGACGCCTTCACTGGAATGGATTCTTTAATTTATCATTACAATATAAGGTGGGTTATTTATGCAGCTCGGCCACCAACTGCGTGAAGAATTGTGCTCAATAACATTAAGTATCGGCTTACCGCGCAAACGGAGTCCAATGTTTAGCCAGGGGTATTTCTTACATCGTGTTTCAGCTTCGAATGCTTGGCAGCCCTATTCGCGGTAAGCTGTGGAGCGTTTAACAGCAAATGTCAGAGCATGGTTGCCTCTTGCACAAACTCGAGCATATCGAATGCAACTTGATCACGTACACCTACACCCTACAATGGCAAATTCACAATACAACTGCCAATGACTTTAATGGATGTAAACCAGAACGAGGCTGCAATTACAATAGAGATTGCATTGTGAACAAATGCCCAATTAATCAGAAGACAAGTAGTACGGAACGAGGGTAATTTAAACTAACACGAATGCAGTCCTAAAGCACGTGTTCCTAACAGATTTGTTTTTTTGTTGTTTAGTTCGTTGTCCTTCCCCAGCACCTCCCATTAGCACGGTTGGCTATGTGCGGTACGAAAGAAGTTCAACGTACAGGATATACAGAACCAAAATCATGTTCTGCTACACAAACAACCTTGGCTAGTCATTCACAGCAATTGCTGATAAACTGTGGAACTCATCACCCACCACCGTTGCCTCCTCTGCATAACTACATTTGTTAACGTTCAGTCCCAACGTCAACTCCTCTCCAGTCTTGGACCTGCGGTGGCGATTGGCGAATGGGGTTCAGTCGAAAGCATTTGGGCGAGGCCAGTGGCAGATGCTCGTTCCTCTCCCGCGTCGGTTCATCGGCCAGGCTTATCACCTCAACGCTGCGTGGAGGAAAACGAAACAGTGACGTGCCTTCACCCCTTCGGGGAGTTTGCACGGCATCAAATGTTATCAGAGGGTTATTTCCGAGGTTACAATATGTATGGAACAATCGTCCTAACCTCACCATTTTATGAAATGTCAGGATTTGATTCCAGATTCATTTATCCCTCATTTTTAGATTAATCATCGGAATCAATTTTCTTGTACGCTCTTTTTGCACTGTGTCAAGGTGTCCCATCAGCCTAAATGTATCACTTGAATTGAATTTCCATGTGATTGGATAAAAAAAAAATTGGGCGTGGAGTGGTGGTGCAGTTGTTAGCGCATGGGCTATGGACCTGGCGCTCTGAGTTTGATTCCTGTCAACGGTTGACGTCAGTGGCGAGAGATAACTGCACCGGTCCTGGGCCCCGCCCACTTCACCAACCTGCACTGACCAGCGTGGTGAAGTATGGTCCAACAACTCCCGTGGGCGATGCGGCGGTGTGGAGATGCCTTCGTCTAGTAGTGGATAGACCAAGGGCTGTCTAATTATTGTTTCCTACAAGCATGTATTGTGAGTGTAATCACTCATATTAACCCTCTGACGCATAATGTCCACTCTAGTGGACTGCTATGCTTTAATACGAATGCTATGAAAGTACATGACATTTCTTCAACACATTTGGGGGCTTTTATTTGACTCCCAAACTCACAATAAACCAAACTTAATTTTTGTTAAGGGGGGTTTTGCGTTTGATAATTCATGCGAGGGTGAATCGATTACTTGTTACATGCCTACAAGAAATGGGCTGGGCCTTTTGTTAGTTGCCACTAACAAAGGTATCGCTCTGATCCGGTCACTTCACGACAGAACAAGTTGAATTCAAGTCGGAATCATCGTGACAAATCTCACACCTCGCCCTAGCTTGCTTCCTCCTGCCAGCCCCACCCCTCAGAGGATGCACAGTCGGCATATGACCTCAAGCGGTTGTGGTCTGTGAGTGTCCAACCATCTGGATTAAAGCCGTCACTCTCCCACCTGATCCTCTCCCACCTGAACCTCTCCCACCGGATCCACCCGGGATTAGTGCCACTGTGTAACGGCAGCCAAGTTGCCACCGACGCCTCAAATGCGTTGGGTCTATCTGTCACTTTGTGCTGTCTCCGTTATTTGCTCACAAGATGTGTAAGCATTTGCGGCTGCAGTTGTGGTCCATCAACCCGAGTGTGTGCAATGTGTGCTTCAGTCAAAACAGTGACTTAATTAGGTCGTGCTGCTTACACAAGATTATCCCCGCAAAAAATGTGGGGCATTACCGACAGCTTTTATGAACACTTGACGAGAAAACCACTTCAGTCATTGTACGGCTGGAGAAAAAAACCCGTTAAAGTCATATTATACAAATGATGGAAAATAAAGGCACAATTATATCCGAAACAAAAAAAAAGTTAAAGACTGTATTTCATTCTGTCTTACAGTCGTCTGCTCATAAAATATCAACAAATAATAATAATAGAATGCAACACCGAATATCAAATCGCAAATGATGGCAAACATAATATAAAAACGTAAGAAGCCACTTAAGTGCAAACGTTGATTGGCTGATTGTCCGTGGAGCTCTGCGCTCAAACAGGCGACACGAACGCTGAACCCTAAACACGCGGCAGCAGCAGCAGCACTAGCAGCGCACGGTGGCACTCGGACCAAAGCGGAAAACCCCGTCGAGAACAACACAGACATCACCTCCACACGGCAGAGCAAAAGATACAACACAGGGCGGTGCCTGGGAATTATTCAGTTTGTCTTCCCACCTTCTATTTTTTTTATTTTCTGCAGTCGCTGCTAAGATATTTTCATTTACAAGTCAGTTTGAATCCTCAGCTTCTGTTCCGTGGTTCTCTTAATGTCCCCCCCACCGTAATTCGTTTACGATGTTGTTGCTGCGGCGTCAAACGAGGTGAGTTTTCTGATGCCGCAGCTTCAAACCTTTCACCACCACCCACCACCCATGGTACGTTTCCAATGAGCTTGCCGTACCAAGCCTGTGGCGGTTTAGTTTTGGGCACATCATCGCTGAAGCTTTGGGGGTGGTCATTCATAGTCACGTGCAAATGCTTTTGAAGACTTGGCGTGAAGAACCCAATAATGGCCATCGGCTCCGTTGGGTTTGCGTTTGTGTTTTTTCTTTCTCTTGCGCTGCACTTGCCGAAGACTTCCACAAAATACTTCGATCCTCTCGGTTTGATAATCTCCCTCCAAGGCCCCTCCACCTGCTTCCTTCTCTCGCCCCCACTGCCCAGTGTCACCCAGTGTCACTCACACAAACTCCCCGCACTGCCCCATGCTTGTCCGTTCCCCAGGCTCAACTCCCACGAGCCATTTAAGAAGGTCCGAAGCTCCTCAACGTAACTCTGTGGAGCCCTCCCATCTTCACCAACCGGCCACTGTTGAGCCATAGTTCCCAGTGCTATTGAAGTTCTCCTGTGCTTCCAAAATGCAGTTTATAAGTCGAGTCCCTGAAGCTTTTAATGCGATGCAGCCAGCAACGGTGAGAACTCTAGTGAGACTGCAGGGGCCGAGGGCTGATGGCCTTAATTGGGGTCGGAAAGACAGAAGGACAAAAGTTCCAAAGTCAAGCCGTGCGGGGAGATGAGGAGGAGAATGAGGAAAGATTCCGTTCTGCACCGCGAGGCAGTAGCAAGCAGAGCGGTTGAGAAGAGCAAGGCCAGGCGTGGAAGACCTCGTCCCCAACTCTGAGGTGACATCACGGCATGCAGCTCCTAGGAGCGATGATGGCCTAGACAGTGGCGTTAGGAGTGAGACAAGGAAGTGACGTGCCAGTGAAAAAGACTGTTCTCGTCAATTCCTCCACGACGCTGCTCCGCGGGAGGCCTCGGCAGGGGTCGTGGGACAGGTTTGGTGCCAGCAGGAACGAGGCGCACGCTGCAATACAAGACCCGAATTTTGACGGCGCACATTCGTTTAGTGAGGGCGCACAAAAAGTCCCCCCCCCGCTCTCCCCCCCCAAACTTCAGGCCCGTCCGTGTCTCTTCCCTCTTTCGTAGCACCTCGTTTCACGAGAGGCCCTCTGCCTCGACGGGCTTCACGGTGACGGGACGTGAACGGCGAGTGTCGACCGGAGAACGAGCGGAGACAAGGGGCTTCAGAGAGAACGTCCAGCAAAACGACGCAGCGAGCCCGAAAGGAAGAACTGGATAAAATGAAAGGGGGCGAGAGGAGAAAATACCTTCACGCTCGCAGCGAAAGCGCCATACCTCTCCGGGGGGCAGATTTGGGGGCAACTGTGGTGCAGGGGTGAGGTCAAGGGTGAGGTCAGGGTTGGAGGGAGGGGGAGGTGGGACCGGACGGGGTGCGGTGGAGTGTGGCGGTGGTGAGGGGCAGGTGGAATGTGGTGGTGGTGGTGGAACTTCCTTCGCGGGGCCATTGGCTACGTGGCACAGGGAGGCACCCAGCCGGCTCCGTTACTCCAGCATGGCATCCAGCTCGTCGGCAAGATCGTCAAACATGGTCCCGATGTCGTCCAGAATGCTGCCCGTGGATTTTTGCTCCCCCGAGGCGTCACTGTGCACGGGTGCGTGCGCGCACACAGACACAGACGCAGACATCGGCGTGAGTTTCAACGTTGTGCGTCACGTCTTTTACAATGCGGCTCTTTAAACAAATCTTAAAATTATTGTTGACCGGTTCAAATCGTCATTGTGTGCATGTGTGTGTGTGCCTGCTTGTATGTGTATGTGTGAGAGTGATCACGGAGTGCGCTGCCCAATGAACCTGGCCACACAAGTTCGATTCCTGCTCAGGGCCAAGACCAGTGCCAATTATTTGAATCGGTCTTGGGCCTCCCCTAGGTGGACTCAGGCTCAAATTAGTACCTGGTGCAGCCACCTTTGCCTCTCTAGTTGCAAAACTAAGGAGGCAAAGGCACGAGTCCCGGTGAGAGACAGTGGACACACATCTGAATCGGTGTGCATGGTGTAGTGTGTGAACATCAGCACCAGAGGTCCAAAGGCATGACGTCAGCCACACCACCACACGTTCACATGCGTGTACACTTGCACGCAGCCAACATCGGTGACAAACGGGTCCTGCGCCTTTCCCGAGGTCAAATGAGCCTTAAGTACCTGGTGCAGTGTTTGGGGAGACAAATGTGGCAGAGGACGGTGCTGACGGCCCACCCCAATTCGTATGCCATACGGGCCTCTCATTGGTTCTCGCTAACATCACTTGCCCCAACAGCCTGTTTAAAGGCTGCACGGTGGATGTTTGTCTGGTTGCTGTGTGTGTGTGTGCAGGCGTTGGGCTCACTCTGGTCTCTGCAGCTGTTCAATGCGCTCCTCCAGGGAGGGAGCGTCCCGAGACAGCTCGAGTCTGGTCGGAGTCTTGCTGGAATGGTTGGCTTCACCTGGGGCGCAAGGAGACACCACCACCACCACCATCCATCCATCAGTGGAAGTGACAGCCAGCAAATGAATAGCTTCAAGCATAAGCCCTCGTGTTGCATTTGTGCCCTGTAGTGTTCCCCTAAACTAAGATGACCGTTATCATTCGGGTTAGTTAGGTGGCCGGGTAGCTCCAGGGTCGCTGCGGAGGTTCTTAGTTCGAATCTGGGCTTCATCTGCCCGTGACGAAACAGTTGGTTACCAATGACTGCAGAACGATTATTCCATGAGATCGTTCACTTAGTTTGTAGTCGATTAGACCTCTGTGAAAGTGGAAGGCAGTTAGAACGTTGCAGGTTTCGTGGCCTCTGAACAAAGTAGAGGGCACTACAACTCCACCACCACTCGCCACCATGGCGGCCGCTGTGCTTGAACCACAAACCTCTGCACCAAGCGTCAACCGTGCTGTCGCTGGACCACGCCTGTTCTACATCAGCCAATTAATCCCTACGCCTCTATCACAGCAACGCACGCGTACCTGTGCCGTCCCTGGCCGATGGCTGCTGCGCCAAGTCGCCGGGGGCCAACTTGGTGGCGACGGCGGTGGCGTCTCGTGAGGTTTCCGACGGTACGGTGGCAGTGACGGCGGCGGCAGCGGCAGCTCCATCGCCAGCGCTCCCCATTCTCGCCCTCTCCCCGTCGTCCGCCGTCGCCCGCGCGCCGCTCTTCCCCGGCTCGGCGCCGACCTCCGCGGCTTTCGCGACCTCAGCGTCGGGCGCCGCTTCCCCTTCCCTCGCCGGTTTTGCCGGCGCCTGCGACGACGGCGTCTCGGCGGCGACGGGCGGGTTGCCCGGAGCCACCGCGGACGGGACCGTCTGTCCCGCTCTGGCTGGGCTGGACGCCGCCGAGGGGGGGCTGCTGGACGGGCGCGGCGTGGGTTTGTTGGGCGACGGAGAGGCACCGGTGCCGCCACTCGCGGATGACGGCTGTTGCTGCTGCTGTTGTTGTTTCTGCTGCTGCTGTTGTTGCTGTGGTTGCTGCTGCTGTCCCGCTGGTACTGATTGGTGGGTGCCGGCAGACCAGCCAGTCACTCCTGCTCTCAAGGCAAGCGGAGGTTTGGGGGCCACTGGAGGTGGAACACCTTTTCTCCGAAACTCTACAATGAAGATAACAGCAACGGTAAGGTCATCATGATTTCTGTGCTCTACAGCTCTCTGCTGTGTGTTTGGGTTGTACGACGAGTTGTTAATTAAAACATTATTGTGTTCTGGTTAGGAATTACTTGATTACAATCACGTGTGTGTGTGTGTTTGAATTAGGCAATGGTGTTATTAGCTCACTGCCCTGCAGATTATTAAATGCTCAAAACTTGCGTGCCTTTAACCGCTTTTAGATTTTAGCATTCCATATGCTAATGCATTTTTCTGTGTTTAGTATACAACACAGGCAATATAGAATTGTAGTCTGACCTTGCCCTATGAGTAGGGCATGTCTAGCGAACCAATACCATTCACAGAACGTGTGCATCAGTAGCAGGGCTTATGTAATTAAACCATAGTCTTACAAAAGATCGTATCTGAATTTTCCCCCAACTAACACGAATATAAATCGTGCAAAAATAGGCGTGAATAAAACATTTTTGGAGTGAATATTTTAACGCCATTGCAATGTCATTTTGTTAGAGAAAGGAAATCGCATTTCCCAGCTGAATTCTGTTGAAAAAAGCCTAATGAGCATTTAAAAAAAAGAGTAAAAGTCTTCTTACAAAATTGTAAAAAAAGAAAAAAAAATGAATGTTTAAAATCCCTGGAATCTGAAATGGATGAGGAATGATCAGTTTCACGGCCCCCACCAACCAAACGGCGCTCACCTGGGCTGGCGAGGAGCGACGTCTTCTTGGGCGGCGCCGGCGGCCCCAGCCTCTTGAGCGCGTGCGACGCCAGCGCCGGTTTCGGCGACAGCGGCGGCTTGGGCGGCCGCCCTCCCCCGGCCTCCGCCACGGCTCCCCCCAGCAGGTCGGCGGCGCGGGCCCCGGGCGACCCGGCGGCCGGCGCCGCGTGGCTCGCCAGCGCCGAGTCGGTGCGCGCGCCGCTCATGTGCGACGGCGGCGTCGTCGTCGTCGCGGCCTCCGCCCCGGCGCCGGCCTCGGCGATCGTGTACGGCCGCTGCCGCGCCGGCTTCCCGCCGCTCATCGCCGAGCGATCGACGGCGCAGTCCGCCAGCGCTCGCTCCACGACCTCGCCTCCCCCGCCGGAAGATTTCCTCGCTCGCAGCAGCTGCTGCTGCTGAGGCTGCTGAGGCTGCTGAGGCTGCTCCCTCTGGTCCTTGGACTTGGGCCTGCGTTTGACCGTGTCCGACTCGATGAGATAGAACTCCGGCAGGCCTGCGCACTCCGACTCCGAGTCGGGAGAGCCCGCGGCGAGCTCCTCCTCCGCCCGTCCCCCCGCGGCGGGCGGCGGCGGAGCGCGCTCCGTCTCGGCAAACACGGCGGACCCGTCCTCGTCGCCGGCGGCCGTGGCAGCGGCGTCGTCGTCATCGTCCTCGCTGGGCTTGGGCTTGGGCCGCTGCTTGATGGTGAGGTTCCCCTCCTCGGCGAAGGGGATGCACTCAGAAGAGCTGTTCTGCGACGAGGCGGGCGATCGCTCGGCGAGTGCCGCGGGGCCGCCCAGCGATGCCGCCACCGCCGTCTCCTCCTCCTCCGTGTCCGACTTAGCCTCGTCCTTGTGCTGCTGCTGCTGCTGCAACGCTTCTTTAATCGGTGATGCTTCCTTGAGCGAGTGCGACCTGGAGTCGCTGAGCGTGTGCTTTCGGCTGCCACCACCTTCGGAAAATGATGGCGCGACGGTCACGGCGGCGGTGCCGACGACGACGCCGGCGGCGACGACGTGGTTGTTGGGCTCATCGATGCTCAGGCTGGCGGTGGGCAGCGGCTTGATGGCGTGCATCAGGCTCAGCGTGTCCTCGCTGTCCACGCTCGAGCGCGACGAGAGGCGGCTGACGCGCGGCAGCGTCGCCGTCTCGTACGGCGGAGGCCGGTCGCCCGACCTCTCCCTGCGCACGCCGACCGCCTTGGCCCTGTGCCGTTGCTGCTGCTGCTCCGCATCCGAGCCGCCTTCCCGCGCCACGAGTGGCCGAGCGATGGCAACGGGCGGCACGGCCGACGCCGCCGCCGCCGAGGACGGCTTGTCCACCCTGAGCGGCTTCTGCAGGAGCCCCGGCCTCAACCCCCGGCCGCGCCCGCCCAGCGACGTCATCTCCAGCTTGGCAGCGATGCTGCGCACGCTGCCGGCGCTCGCCGTCTCGATGCCGCTGTCCTCGCTCGAATCGGCCGCCGCTGCCGCCGGGCCGTCGGCCTCCCCGCGCGGCGCGATCATCGCGACGGCCTCCGCTGCCCGGTCACGCTCGAACGCGTCGCCGAACTGCGTGCTCGTGATGGCCGAGCTGTAGCGCTTGGGCGGCGGAGGCGGCGGCCCCTTCTTCTTGGGCCGCACGGCAAACGACTGGCTCCGGTTCACGTTGCGGTCGACCGTGCCTCCCCCAAGGCCGCCGACGCCGATACCGACGCCGCCTGCGCCGCCGCCTGCGCCGCCGCCGCCGCCGCACTGTCCCGCCCGCGCCGACTGGCTGCGGCTCACCCGCTGCTGCTGCTGGTGCAGCGCGGCCGTCGCCAGGTCCAGGCAGTGCGCCTGCTGCTCGCCGAGCAGCTGGTCGGACGGCTCGGCGAAGCCCGCCCGCCACCCGCCCTCGGCGCCGCCCAGCTCCTCCTCGGCGCCCTGCGCCGGCAGCCGCAGCAGGGGCAGCGCCTGGGCGCCGGGCGGCGGCAGCAGCAGCGGCGGCGGCGGCGGCGGCTGCGGCTGGGGCTGGGCGAGCCTCCCCGTGGTCACGAGCGCCACGCCGCCCTCCAGGTGCTGCGCGGGGACGTACGCGAAGCCCTTGCGCGTGGGCGACTGCGGCAACGAGCGCTGCGACTGTAGGCGCGGCGCGGCGGCCCCCGACGCCGGCGGCGGGGTCTGCGGCCGCTCGGGGGATCGGTGGCCGAGCTGCGCGCCGCCCGTGGCCGCCCGCACGAGCGGCGAGGCCGGGCGGGAGCGGGTGGGCGTCTGCGGCGGCGTGAAGGCCTTGTACGGCGACGCGCCGCCTCCGCCGCCGCCGCAGCTCCGCGGCTTGCCCTGCATGCCCGTCGACTTTCCGCCGGGGAGCGTCGCCGACGAAGACGACGGAGACGACGGAGGATCCTCGGGGAGGGCGCCCTCCGTGCCGGAGCGGCCCACGCGGGGGCTGCTCGCCCTGCGGGCGCCGCCCGCGCGACCCGACCGCCCGTCCTGGCTCTCGCCGCTGTCCTGGCTCGTGGAGGCCAGGCGGACCCTGCGCGGAGGGCGGCGCTCGGGAGAGTTGGCGTCGCCCGACGCGGCTCGCTCAGCTCGCTGCAACTCCAGCAGCTTGCGCACGGCCAGCATCAGCTTCTTCTGGTGGCCTAGCGGCGGGCAGGCAGGCGGCCGGGTGGGGGCAGGCGAGATGGTGGCGGCGTGCGCCTCGGGTTATTGGCCAGGAAGGGTGGCCGATTCACATTGACCAACAACATCGGTGTGATTCACCAACCCTCGCGTCCACCGTGCTGGATTACAGACCACGTGCCATAAACAAACACGGACGGTGGAGCAAACGCATACGATTGACAGACATTGATTTGGATGGAGGATACACATAGTTTGGAAAGATATAGAGCCACGCAGGCTTGCGGGTACTCTGCGGGTATAGGAAACACACATAGCTTGCTGAGGAAAAGAGAGACGGTAAGACGGGCAGGTGAAGAGATGGGCATACAGACGGATGGACAGACAGACTAATACACAGGCAGAGGGAAAGACAAGCAGACGTGTAGGTGCAGGAGGCACCTAGCTTAGTGATGCCGATCTCCTGCAGGTCCTCCCAAGTGATGTCCGTAATGAACTCCACGCTGTCATAGCCGCTCTCCACCAGCAGTCGTTGATACTGAGACAGCCCGATCATGGAGAGCCACTCTCCCAGCTCCGCCTGTAACAGAGACCACAGGCCTTACAGCCCCGCAACCTACAACACCTGGCAAGCACTGCTGGTGGTTGCCCATCCTATGTTCGACTCTCCTTGGTTTCCAAGATCCCACGAGATCAGATTCGGTAAATGGGCACAGTTGGCTAAGAAGTTCAGCATAGATTTGAAGCTTTCGTGACTGCAAGGATTCATACTATTAGGTTTTTTCGGTAAAGTCACGTAGGCAAAACATTTAATTAACATTAATAAAAGTTAAATAAAAAATCACGACGTGTCGGAGGCAACACAAGCTTCCGTCTTCAGGTGGATCCGTCACAGCACGATTGCTGTATCAAGTAAAGATACTAAGTAAAGATACTTGATACAGCAATCGTGCTGTGACGGTTCCATTTGAAGATGGAAGCTTGTGTTGCCTCCGAAACGTCGTGATTTTTTATTTTACTTTTATTAATTTAAATTTTATTTTTTACTTACGTGACTCTACCGAAAAAACCTAAGAGTAAGTTCAGCATACACACGTACATGCGAGACAGAGCGAGCGGGAGAGCGAGGGCACGGTCCGCACCGACTTCACCCCTCGTCTTTACATTCACGCAGGCCATTTAGGCCAACATCCTCGCTTGGCTCCGGCTCAGGTGAGCTGCTTCTGAGCATGGTCCCAAGCCGCGCTCAGCATTTCCACGAGGGCTGAGCCCCCAAGCCCAGGGATTGAGCCGCTCGCTCGTGCGTCTTTGGAAGCCACTGAAGAGGCTCCAGCCTCAGCCGAACCAGAGCAGAGGTGCAACCGAGAATACGGCCCCTAGGCAGTGCCAGCGTTTTGGAACGACCTTGTTTCCAACCCTTAACATCGTAAATTTTCTTTCAGGAAAAAAAATATATCCTGCAGCAGAAGATTTGCGCTGGATACAGCAGTCACATTTGTAAATATTATTCGTAACTTTGGTCATTGCCTGTTTTTTAATCGATATTTCAATGTTAATGTGCCATTTTAGTGAGGGACTACGACTCTGTGGTGTTATCTTGATGTTGTCCGTTTTGTTGTTGTTCTTGCTGCCTTGCCCAATATTGATAAATGAAACTTATTATTTATAATTAGTGACTTGTCTCCATTTTGCACTCCTATCGCGGACCTGCCCATAATGGATATCTCTGAAAAAGATTTCCATAGCTCATCGGATTCTTCCCGCAGGCTAAATAAAGATTCTGATTCTGATCTGGCTCCCTTAACCACACAGCATTTTTATTTTCAGTTAACATGCATTGGAACTACACTCCCCACAGCCTCGATACACCCACCCCACCTTTAGGCTGGCATATAACTAATCAATCTGTTCATTAATTCATCAGGACGAGTCACCCGACCTTGCTCGCTTAAGCATAACTGTAATAGGGGATCAATATTGCAATCGCGTGTCTCTGTTATTCGATTTTTGGTCTTGGCAGTTTAGAGCGAGGCACAACGATATCGCCTCGTCATCCGGTTCCCGTAGGTTGTTTTTTTTCTTCCAAGGGCTTTCTCTTTGAATCTAACGGCACCCCGTGCAAAGAAATGACGTTCGAACTCAAAAGGCCCGACGCAGCCTCAATCGTAGCGGACTAAAGATTCAACAGCTCCTCTCCCACCCGACGCAATTCAACGAAAACCGGCGCAGCGCAGGGCGACGACCCCTTCTCGGTTGACTGAAGCGGTCTGGTCGCGTCGCGAGAAATGGGGAAGGGGGGGGGAATCAGAAGAGAAGAGGGGAGGGTGTAATGGCGCTGCCAAGAAGACGAGACGGGGTGAGGTTGGGAGGGGTGGGGTCAAAGAAGACACGGATGAATGCTAATGGAGTTGCTTCGTGGTTGGGAACCCCTGGACTTGATTCAAAGAATGGGTTGGTGAAGTAATTTGATTCAAGAATACGAATTTGGCCTTCTCGTTCTGCTGGCTCGTTTGCATTGTTGCGTTTCATTTGTTCTGTGTTGCGTTGACTTTCTTCCAATACCGTAAATATCAACATTTGCATATAATTTACAGAAATAGCAAAGTGAACGCATACTTGCCTGCATCACTTCAAGCACGTACGCACCATGAGCAGAACAATCGATTGCTTTGGTCTTCCCCCCCTTCAATTGTATTCCCATTGTACCATCGGCATTAATTTCACGAGACAAACGATCCATTCAGTGGTCTGGCACAACATCAGCCGTGCACATCCCCCTTCTCCCACCTCCATATCCCCCTTCTCCCACCTGCATATCCCCCTTCTCCCACCTCCATATCCCCCTTCTCCCACCTGCATATCCCCCTTCTCCCACCTGCATATCCCCCTTCTCCCACCTCCATACCCCCCTTCTCCCACCTCCATATCCCCCTTCTCCCACCTCCATACCCCCCTTCTCCCACCTCCATATCCCCCTTCTCCCACCTCCATATCCCCCTTCTCCCACCTCCATATCCCCCTTCTCCCACCTCCATATCCCCCTTCTCCCACCTCCATATCCCCCTTCTCCCACCTGCATATCCCCCTTCTCCCACCTCCATATCCCCATTCTCCCACCTGCATATCCCCCTTCTCCCACCTGCATATCCCCCTTCTCCCACCTCCATATCCCTTTTCTCCCACCTGCATATCCCCCTTCTCCCACCTCCATATCCCCATTCTCCCACCTGCATATCCCCCTTCTCCCACCTGCATATCCCCCTTCTCCCACCTCCATATCCCTTTTCTCCCACCTCCATATCCCCCTTCTCCCACCTGCATATCCCCCTTCTCCTACCTGCATATCCCCTTTCTCCCACCTCCATATCCCCCTTCTCCCACCTCCATATCCCCATGCTCCCACCTCCATATCCCCCTTCTCCCACCTCCATATCCCCCTTCTCCCACCTCCATATCCCCCTTCTCCCACCTCCATATCCCCCTTCTCCCACCTCCATATCCCCCTTCTCCCATCTCCATATCCCCCTTCTCCCACCTCCATATCCCCCTTCTCCCAGCTCCATATCCCCCTTCTCCCACCTCCATATCCCCCTTCTCCCACCTGCATATCCCCCTGCTCCCACCTGCATATCCCCCGTCTCCCACCTCATATCCCCCTTCTCCCACCTCCATACCCCCCTGCTCCCAGCTGCTGACAGAAGGAGATTTCACAGAACTACTTCTGAGCTCCCTTCAAGCGACCGCTGATGCGGCTGCACCTTCCGACGAGCCTGTAATCCTGTAACTCTGTCACGTGTCACACTTTCCACACGCGCTGCTTGTTGCTGGCCGCTCAGCAGCCGTGCTCAGGAGCCATGACAAAAACAATCATCACAGAATCGCAAAGGAGGCGCTGCGATGGCAAGATATGAACTATCTCGCTTTGTATACAGGAGGTCGCGCGTTCGATCCCCACCCTGACGCCTGCTGTATATTTGGAGTTTGCATGATCTCTCCGATGGTCGCGTGGCTTTTTATTCGGGTCCTCCACATTTTCTCTCCACATTTTCAATCGACATGCGTTTAAGAGTATTTGGCTGCTATAAATGTACACGTGATAAGCCACTTCGTTGAGCTATCATTTGTGACCAGGCCGTTTCTGAAAAAAAGGCTCTATAGATCAGTGGGCCGTGGTTAAATATTTTTTTTTTATAGTTTTGTAATTCCAGGCTACGATTCCACCATCACACGCTCCGATTTTGAAACAGGACCAAGATGTGTTTATCACTGATCAAAAGTTAATGCGTGGCGGTGATTTCCATTGCATTCTGTTTCTTATTACCCGACATTATTATTATTATTCCAAAGGAATATGTATGAGTATGTTAAGCCCCTTAATTATGAAAATAATCATCTAAGCAGAGCAATGATAAAATGAAATAAAGTGGTGTTACACGTGCGTGGATCCGCGACTTGTTTCTAATTAATAAAAATATATTGTATACATTTTACAACTAGGCATAAGTATATTACCCGACCAGCAAATATATGAAATAATGCACGATACAAATAACGCATGATAACAACCCATAATCAAAATTACAAATTCAACTCCATAATCAAAACATGAGGGTGAACCTAACATTCCAAGCATTTCCTGGTCGTCCGTCTGTTACGAATCACACCAACGTTCTTTCCACACATGGCGCATCCAGGTTTCACCCGCTCCCACCCCCCCTGCTCCAGCCCAGAAATTATAGGAAGGAGGATCGAGCGGAAGTTTTTGATCAAAGTTAAAAGTTGTCCGTGAGCTCGTCTCAACTCAATCGCAGAAAACGCGACGACGACAACAACGATGTTGATCACGACGAATTGAAAGCAACGGCTCACAACAATACCTCGGTTTTGTCGATGCGAAGGTCAACATCTTTCCCTCGCGTGGATTCGCAGTCTCGGCAAGTTCGCGAAAGCAATCGTGAAAAAAAGCCACCGCTTTCCCGGAGGCGTGCATCTGGCGAGCCGTGAATATCGCGCGAACGCAAATGCGAAGAACTGTCTGTGCGAACGTGCGGTTGGGCGTCCGCGGAGGCTCCGTTGTGCGGAGCGTAATGGGCAGCGGAGCAGAGAACTCGGCTTCTCTCCCCTCTTGCCCGTGGGCTTGCGAAAAGAAAGAGCACAAAAGGCTGGCTGTGTCGCGACCCAGGCTCGGCCCGGCCTATCATGTGACAGACCAACAAAAAAAAACCCAGCAACAACAACAAAAAAGAACCGCTCCCCACCCCTAAAAGAACTCCACCACTGCCACCCCGCTTTGTGATTAAATAAAAAAAACACTTTACATATGCAGCCCCCAACCCCACGATGATTCCTTGTGGGCCCCCAGTAATGACGATGTCCCCGCCTCCTCCCACGCCACTCCGAGCTCTCTGCTCCCCGGCGCATGCACAGCACTCGCAGCGTGTGAAGTGCTAACAGGGCGGCGTGTCGCGCGACAGATCCGAGCACGAGCCACCGTCCACCCCCTGCCTATCCCGTTGTTGTCGGACGCAAGGCGGGCGTCGAGTGTACGTCTCGCCCACCATACACTCGATGCAACTGCTGGTGTCACAAATGAGCACACACACACATCGAAAATCACAATTCACGTGTCCGTGTGTGTGTGTGTGTATACACCATGGAGTCAACATTGGGGGGGACCAAATCTTCCAGGGGGTCTGGGGGTCCCCACCCAGAAAAAAAAATCTAAATTTGAAAACGAACTTCATGCCATTTCCTGCCTAAAATATTAAAACATGTAATGGCAGAGATGAGGGATTAATCAAGTACAACCATAACCACAATCATATAAACAGAAATCTATTTTATAGCAATATATTGGGGGGGGACATAATATTGGGGGAGATGTGTCCCCCCCCAATGTTTACGGCCTTGATATACACACACAAATACAGTATACAAATAACCCTGATGTGTAGCCTTACAGACTGCTGGAGCAAGTGATGTTAGAGCACATACATATTAAACTAAACTAAACTTTTTATTTTACCGGGTAAGGTCCACTGAGCTGTATAGCTCTTTTTTCAGAAGTGACCTGGACACAAATGATATATCAACGAAGTGGCTTATCATGTGCTAATATATAGCAGCCAAATACTCGAAACGCACGTTTATGCTAAACTGGAGGGGACCCGGAGACAAATCCACACCACCACGGGGAGAAGATACAAATTCCAAATATGCAGGCGTCAGGGTCGGGATCGAACCCATGACCTCCTGCATACCAGTTCCATTACATACACAACATCTACACATGCACATCCACAAAGACAAATACCCACTGTATAGCCTTAACAGACTGTTGGGGCAAGTGCTGTTAGCGAGCACCTATGAAGGCGTGAACGGCAGATGCGGAGTGGGTGGCCAACACCACGCCCGACCCCCTTTGTCTCCCCAGTGGCGATGTTTACACACCGCACCAGCTACTCATTTGAGGCATTGTCGACCTAGGGGTGGCCCAGGATCGGTTCAGATAATCGCCACCGGTGTTGGCCTTGAGCGGGAATCGAACTCGGGTCGCCGAGTTTGTAGCACTGCGCGCTAACCGCTACACCACCGCTGCCTCTTCTACGCTACAACACACACACGCGCGTACGTACGCACGCGCGTACACACACGCACTCCAGCTGAGCTCTCATCCCATCACCCAGCGGGCTCCCAGCGTCCACAGCTCCTTGTCCTCTCCGGGGACCTCCGTGCTCAACAGCCTCATTCTCACGAGCCACCCACCAGCACCCCCACCGCCCACCCCGGCCACATGCTCGGCACCCTTTCAGGTCCCCCCTTGCCACAACCCCCATGCACGACCCACACGCGTCACGCTCCAACGGCCGTGGTCGCACGCCCTCCCCCCTTCCCCCCCCCCCTCCCCAACGCCGCGTCTCAATCTCCAAGGCCCCCTTTTCATTGGTACGTCACGATGTGTTTTTGTCCGAGTTCACTTTACGGATTGTTTTTTCGTCAGACTTTGCTTCACAGTGCAGGTTAATTACGTCCGGTGCATTTTTAACTCAATCTCTTTTTACGGTGGCTGATAATGCCATTTATTGCCATATTGTCTGTCCATCTGTCCATATGTGCATCCATCTGTTCAAGGGCACACTGAAAATGCCTTTCATGAAAACCACAAAACCCACGAACCAGTTGAGGTGTAAGCTACTCCACGATCCACCAATAGCAGTGCACAAAGCTGCTTAGGTTTCAGGCAAAATTTAGAATTTTTGTAATTTCGAAAAATTATTGTACGCATAACTGTAACGTGATGGCATTCAGCTATGAGAATACTGAAACAAACGTAAGACCAAGAGATGTACTGATGAATCATCACATGCCTGAATAAAATGTATCCCTACGCTCATGACACATGCATCGAATCACGCGTAATAAAATCGATATATTTTCGATCGCTATTTTACATCTGTTCAAGTAAGTGGGTTTGGGCAGGATGCGGTCGCTAGAGGGGATGACGATGGCTGCTGGGCGAGAATAACGACCCGATTCCTGAGTGGCAGCCATAGGAGGGGAAAACGCCCAAGAGGTCATCCTTCGCGGAGATGGAGCAATGAGATCGGCTTGTGAGCAGGTGCTGGGTGGAGTGCTGCATCACGGAACTGTGAGGGATGTCGACAATTTTGGGGGAGCCTTTATCCGGCAGTAGATTGATCATGGCTAATAATGTTGATACGTCACATTCAATTTGTTCTCTTAGCCTCTGCAATCATTAAATATGCTACAATGTACCGCAACTTTACAAAATGACCAATTCCTTCATCGAATAATGGGGATGTATGAACCTAAAAGGGTGGTGCGTTCTCACATTCCTCGTCAGAGCAGAGCGCGTTTGAGTGTAAGCTTGCGTGCCCAATGGAACGGAGGCTCTGCTAAGAGAGTGGCTTGCCAGCTTGGTTTTTCTTGAAAAGCACATCCAGTAAACGTGCATAAATGTGTAATTGAAGGATTTAGACGTGTGATTGTGAATTGCACATCGTCCAAACATATGATGAATATGATTGACAAAGTAACGACGGATAGATGTATCACTTCAAGTAAATTCTTACAAGAACGCTACACGCGGTGAGTCACGCGAGTGAGAATGAGTGATGTGCAATTCATGCAACTTATAACTACACTTACATTTGGGGTTTATTGAGTGACCAATACTGTTCAAGTGACAAAACGAAAATCGATCCAAATTAGACTAACAGTAAAGCAAATATTAGACGGAAAATAATTGACCATTGAATCAATGTTAATCCGTAATTATGTGACTTCATTAAATTGCTGTGGGGTGGGAGACGATGATGATGATATCCTACCTGTCATTGTGCAATGGTAACATTAGTCTAACAGAAGTTTTTTGTTGTTGTATAGACTGTTGGGGGTCACTACTATTCGCAAGCACCTATTAAGGCTGGCACTCGAGGGGGTGTTTTGGCCAGACCCAAACCCTCAGCCACTCATTTCACTCCACGTTAAATCGCACTACGCCGGGTAGTCATTTAATGCTGAACCAACCTAGGGGAGGCCTGGAAGAGATTCAGAGACGACTCTTCTCTGACGAGCCTGACTGGGAATTGAAGAAGCCAGGTCGCTGGGACTGTTGCGGTGCGACCCCGGGTCCCTTTCATCTAAATCCTGCACCCATCGAGCACCATGCATTAAACAGCGCGCACGCCATGTACACAACGCACACACGCCGTGTACGAACGCACGCACGCCGTGTACAAACGCACGCCAAGATCTGCTTTTTGTGTTTAGTTTGTTGTCCCCCCCCCGCACCTCCGATCAGCACGGCTGGCTACGTATGGCGCGAAAAAGAGTTCAACGTAAATATGCACGCACGCACGCGCCAACGCCTCGTGGTGATGATCTCCTGCAGCCATCGAGCAGAAGGGTCCCCTGTGCGCGTGTTCTGGGCGCCGACCACAGCTGGCCCAGTAAATAAATGAACGCCTCGACTCCCAAGAGCTCGGCAACACCCCCCAGCCTCCGGCCATGCCCGGGCCTCCTGCCTCCACGCTCCACAGTGCACACCCAGAGATGATGAATTTGGATTTTGTTGCAGAGGACAGGTCCACCGCCTGCCCCCCCCCCCCCCCCGATGGGCTCGTGGCAACGCAATCAAACGCCCGGCGAAATGGTTTCACTTGCGCACGTCTAATGCGGTACGGAGAGTCAGAAATTCAGAGGTCAAAGCGTCTGGATTCCCAGCTGAAAGCAGCGTGGGGCGATGCCCGTGTCTGTCTCAAGCTGCCGCCGGAGCTTCCACGTCCCAAAGTGGAACTCGTTTTGTCAACCCTAGAGGGATCACAGGCTGAAGTGACATCCAGAGTATGTGTGTGTTATTAAACTTCGTTAGCACCGTACGTAGCCAACCGTGCTAATCGGAGGTGCGGGGGAAGGACAACAAAATAAAACACAAAAAGTAGTTCTAAAGAAATGAGTTTTCAAAATCGCTGCGTGATGATTGTGCATTTTATTTACGTGTACTCGAGTGCCTGATCATGAGCATTTTTCCATCTCAATGGGCTCTCCCCGACTTGAAATAAAATATAAATGTAAAAGTCAATCAATCTAACACCACTGGCAGATAAATGCATATTTTTTTTACTATTTTTTGCAATTTTTTATTTTACCAGGTAAGGCCCACTGAGCTATGTAGCTCTTTTTCAGAAGCGACCTGGCCACAAATGATAGCTCAACAAAGAGGCTCATCACGTGGACATTTACAGCAGTCAAATACCCTAAACGCATACATCTTGACTTAAAGCTTTCGTGACTGCAGAAATACATAATTATTTGGATCTGTCGGCAAAGTCACATAGATAGGTTCAAAGAAAATAACAAAAAACTACGACGTTTCGATCGCAACTCAAGCGGTCGTCATCAGGAAAAGGGGGCTAGTTATTTTCTTTGAACCTATCTATGTGACTTTACCGAAAGACCCAAAGAACCCGAAACGCATTTTTCTAATAACACGATGCCGATTACCAAATACCTCTGAATTCATCTGATCTCAACAGTGGTTGTTGGATCTCAGAAGCTCAGAAAGTTCAGCCGGGACCCTATTCCACCTTTGGAAGGTGAAGCTGCCTTGGGATCCCTGTATGTGGTAGGCCCATGCTGCAAGCTGACCAGGTGATGGCAGTACAGCAATGAATTCTATAGATCTGCTGAGCTTTGAGTAAATTACAGCCCCTTGCCTGGGCACTGTGGTTTTCTCCCTCACTCATTAATGGAATTGGCTAAGAATCCCAGTGCAAGACCATACTGAAACACACACACACACACTCGAGCATCACTGAGGTTTTCCCTGGATTGAACAAAGCCGTTAGTATGAGCATTACAAACCATCATGTGCCGCACGCATTCAACGCCACCCAATCGTGAACACTCAACTCACTGGTGTCAGCACCACTCCATCTGCGCTTCGGGTGTCTCGCCGCGAGTAACTTTTTTTTCACGGCCGCCATCACGTCATCGGTTTCATCCATCACTTTTCCTCCCCCCTGGGCTGGAACATCATGCCTGGGCGCCTCACTCAATGCAGCAGTGAGTGTGGCATCTTGGCCGTCTGCCAGGTCTCCGGGTGCAACAGAGATATTGTATCTCAGTGAGCGCCCCTGCAGCTTGCGAAACAATGCGATGGATTCTTTCATTCACCCGGACCCGGGGTTCCCGCGCGTCGAATTAAATGAAATGCGCTTCTGAAAAAGTGGGGTCCTTTTGGTTATCGGAGTGCCCTGATTGAAGGTTTGTATGGGTTGTGTTCCGAGTGGCCTGCACACAAAGTTGTGCTCTCTTCACTGAATCTTCAGACTGAACACACAAGAAGAAGAAGAAAGCCTCTATGTAAAGTGTTGTGCCCCGCTCAAATGATGAGCGTGGGATGATGGCCGCCGCTGTTAGCGGGCCAGAGAGAGATGTGGACATTTTCACATTTCAATGCCAAGAAGCTCCACCCTTAAAACTGTGAAGTAATGGGACGCAGAAATAATTAACATCTTAGATTCAACAGTAATGATGGTGTTCTGCCCTCTTGTCAATTGACTAGCAGAGGAAGGTCCGCAATGAATGAGCACGGACAACGTCCACCCATGGCATTGCAGGAGTTGAAATCCACGCGTACAAAATACAAAAAAAACGTTAAAAAGTGCGGCTGAATCACTCATCGTATCTCAGCATCCAACGTCCAGAAATCAGTGCGATCGTTCCAGGTTTCCAATCCATTGAAGGAGGTGAGGTGACCCCAGCCGGCGTCATTGTGACTGCGCTATTGGACGCTGTTGTGGAGCTGGCACCTGAAAGTGCTGCGCTGACTTCTAAGTCATTATTTTTTATCGTGTCGGGGGCGGCAGGGGGCAGTGCTTCCTTGTCTCTGCTGCCCGCATTCACCAACCCGCACTGAGCAGTCTGGCGAAGGTCTGGCCCAAACAACCCACCCGACCCGCACGGTGTGAGGGAGGACCCGGCATCCCATCGTGGATTGACAAAAGGGCCGTCGTTCACGAACACATTAACATGCCCCTGACACAAAGCTTAGGCATGAGCGTGGTTTCAACCGTGGCTTTACATTCAGCACAGCCTATGGGGTCTTCATCAGGGGTTCCTACGTTTCCACCCAGTGCACTGACTGCCTTTTTGAAAACACTGGTGGTCAGTCTCCAGCCCCTTAATGAGTCACACGATTAGTCTCATGTGATGACACACACAGGAGCTGTCGTGTGAACAGCGAGAGACCAATCAAACGGAGCCCGTGACATCACCTCGCTGGTGCCAATTTAAACTGACCCCCAAATAATACAGAGGGTAGAGCGAAAAATGAAACATCTGTTATCATTGATCTTTGCGAGCATTGCTTTCGGTATGTGCCCAATACCGTGAGTCCTTGAAATAACGTTGGTGGAGAAACGATGCTCAACGTATAACATATCTCTTTGTTTTTTTTTTTTGGGGGGGGGGGGGGTTGGGGAGGACCCTACAAAAATGGAAACTCGCACTCCTGAGGCTCAGAGATGGAACCGCAGAGGCACGCTGACCTCTTTTGCGAGTTGCGTCTCCACGCTGCACAGAAACGTCACGCAGCAGGCAGCCCCACTTTGGTACTGTACTCTACAATAGCCACTGTGAGTGGTATCACTGTTAATGCACATTCCCAAATCGGCTTGCGGTCTTCTTCGGTGCTGTCAAGGCAAAAATTGTATTTTTGTTTTAAATATTCAAAATGGGAAAGATTATTTTAAATCGGAAAAGTATTAGAAATAACATTAAAGGCTGTCACTTGGATAAATTTAGTGCCGTTCATTGAATAACGGGGGTTTTAATAGGAAGATGGTTTTGATAAGAAAATTCACCCCCCCTGCCCCCCACCACGAGAATGAGCCCAGTATTTCGAGGACTGAATCTACAAAGGACAATTATTTTCTCCGAGACCACTTGGGCACCTTGCAAGCGGGCATCACTCCGCCAGCCGGTAGCGGGCGACAATTTGAATCCCAATCGAGTAAATTTGTGGCCAATTTCTCAGATAGTGGCAGATTTGGACCACGACGCCGGCACGCGATAGCCCACTTGCTCCGAGTGAGGCCAGCGGATCTTTGGCATTCACCGCGAGGAGGGCGGTAAACGTCTAATCTTCCCTTTTTCATATCCACAGAGCGCCTTTAATTGAGGCACTTCGCAAAATGAGAAACGGTATGAACAAAGAAATGATTCAACTACACAGCTGCGGCAACAACCAGGGCAGGCCCGGCGGATTTGAACCACGCACCTCTGCGACGGGCAGGCGCGCTACGACTAGGGCACCCGCGTCACTGGCCGCACATCCGATATAGCACGGTCGGCTGCGTACGGCGCGAAAGGAGATCAACGTACACGCATGCAAACTCAAAGGGCACCTGTCTGTGCTGTACGTTGCGCTGTGTCTTCGCGTAACCCAGCGTCGGTTGTGTGCGAGGCCACACACTCACCGGCTTGTAGTCTGGCAGCCACTCTGGGATGCTCAGTTTGCCGATCTCGACGGAGATTTTCTTCCGATGGCCGGGCTTGGTGACTCCGATAGCGGTGAGGTCCTGTTGCGCAAGACCACAACATATCCCAGCGGCTGTAATCACTCAACTGTATACATTCAAATTATTATTAACGCCGCAAGTTCAGCCCTTGCAATCTTCTATGTGCCTCAGCGTTCCTATGCTGTGTATAGCAAGAATAAATTATTCTCACGTGTGGAAGTCGGTGCTCATTGCACAGGGGGCAATATTACGTCTCTCTTACATCTCACGCCGAACCCATCCCAGTCAAGCTTTCATGGACAATTTGACTCGATACTCGGGCAAAATGAATGAGAGTGGTTTAAAACTATACATCATACTCAATTTCAAATTTAACCCCTATATTGTCGGAGCCAGTATCCAAATTGATGATTGATTTTTGAGTGAGTTTGAAGCAATGATCTGGCCAAATCTGTGTCGTTAAAACCCTCCAGCAGTCTCCACCACCCGCCATAGTCATGACACCTATCTCCTTCCAAAGCTGGCTCAGGTGACACCGATATTTTCCAACTTCCTGGATTTTATTCAGACTTCCTGGATCCTGTCCTCAAGATGCTTGCTGTAGACTCAACCAAAAATGTTACAAATCCAATTTCTGAATGTGGTCGTGAGAATCGGGCTTCATCTTACTGGCGGACCGAAACAATCGTGATCGGCGCGACAGACGCTCGTGCGCGAGACAACGTGTTTTGTCCGACCGCTGATGCGGTCTGCCCTTGAGAAAAAGCCTCGGATCTCAATGGGCATTAACCAGGAAATGAACTTCTGACTCAGATGACTAACCACACAAATGTGGCCTAACACAAAACACAATGTTGAGTCCAATTTTAATCTGTAGCTGACTTAACAAAGTTCTAATTCAAGGTATTTCTCCATTGCTTTGTATTCCGATCGGTGCCGCAGACCTCCGGGGTCATGCGGCTGATGGTCGGCACGTCGTAGCCGGCGCTGATGAAGTTGGATGCGTACTGCTGCAGCTGGAAGTCGCTGAGCCACTGGAAGATCGCCTCCGCGTCCTGAGAAGAGTAGGGAAAGGGTTGAAGCAGAGTGATTTCGCTCACGGAATTCACGCGCGCCCTCCAACATTTTGCTCTAGACAACTCCCACCATCTGGCCTTCGTAGATCTTGCTTGTGGTCACCGGACTCGTGGAGATCTCTCCACGAGTCTGTCTCGACAATCGGCCTTGCCCCATCCTGCGCACGTGTCCCACCCAGAGCAACCAGGTATTCTGTGCCTCTTCGCATCTAAGGCACTCACCTGCCACGTCCTCTTCCGGACGACTGCACGGCTGGTTCTTTGTCTTGCCACGGAAATCCCAGCATCTCTCTCAAAAACCTCAAATGCCGGCGACAAATTGTCGAGCTTCTTAGTTAGGGGGGTCCAGCTCCCTGATCCGTAACGAAGTCAGTGATGAAAATAATCATCGATGAAGCCCCGTTGTGAAAGTCACTCCCTGTCTGCGTGAGCAGCTACAACACAAGCTGAAGGGATTTATACTGGGAGGAAGCTAAGCAGTGATTAAACAATGAAGTGCACATTTATATACTGCACAGGGAGAATTCTGCAGAAGCTGATAAACGAAACAATAAATTAAATTTGCAAAGATAGCACCGTGCTTTAAAGCCTGTGGACTTTTCATTGACAATCTTCTTGGTGAATGACCGAGACTCTGACGAAAAACCAACATTTACTCGTGAAAAGTTGCATTCATTATATTTAAGAGCAGACTAAATGTTTTATTACTTGAGCCGACTAGAGAGTCACTAAATGAATCCACAGATAAAGATGACTCAAATTCCACAGGTTGTCTCAGCTGAACTTCCACTATGAACACGACTGAGATTTATCCAACTACATGAACACTGGGGTTGCAGGTGGAAATCTGGCATCAAAGTGGGCAGACGCGGTGTCGCCTGGCTAATGCCGCACATCGGCGATTACCTGGTGCGAAATGACCAATCAGCAGGGCGACAGCATGGCCGAGAGATGGTAGTACAGCAAGCGGGTTGCCGAGATCTTCTTGATTCTTTCGGTAAAGTCACGTAGATGGGAAATAATAAAATAATAAAAATAAAAAATAATAAAATGCAATTCTCACGACGTTTCGGCCACAACGCAAGCAGCCGTCCTCAGGTGAAGAACAAGTCTTTCGGAAAGACTGGGTTAGGGGTGGAAGGGCGCCTTGACAAAGGAATTTGAGACCCCCCCTACCTCCTACGCATTCCACAAGTAGTGACTAATCCCATATCTGTATTTCCCATAAATATGCTAAATTCATCTGTTGATATGCAAATTCCTTTGTCAAGGCGCCCTTCCTCCTCTAACCCAGCTTAAATATACGCTGCCAAGCTTGGTGGTGTTCATTCAGACGCTGTCGTTCCGACAGACCTGTTCTTCACCTGAGGACGGCTGCTTGCGTTGTGGCCGAAACGTCGTGAGAGTTGTATTTTATTGTCTTATTTTTATTATTTTATTATTTCCATTCTACGTGACTTTACCGAAAGAACCAAGAAGATGAATCCCTGCAGTCACGAAAGCTTTAAATCGAAAGGGTTGCCGAGATGTTTGGGAGCACCTGGCACGCAACGGGTCTCTCAAAGTATTCTTCGTTTCCTTCCGCACGCAAATCGCCAAATGAGGAAAGTCTCGGGATGAAGTTTGTTTTTTCTTCTTGGTTAAGTTAAAGAAAAAAAACGATAAGCAACGAGGCAGTGCTCCTGCCTGCGTTCCAGTTCTCACAAAGCGGTACCCATTTTAATGATCCCACGAGGCGTGATGGACTTGTCAAAAAAAATACGTCAACAGCAATAATGATGATAATAATACCCAAAAATATAGAAAGTATCTACTCAACGACAATAAATTACTACTTTTTTTTTCTTCTTGTGAAGTACTCACAATTCATATATCAAACAGTGGCCACTCATCCATTGATAATGGGATGCCATTCACCAAATACATAATGCATTGGGAGCTGGCCAAGTCGCACTCAATATAGTGCATTCAACACACACACTCAGCGCAGCGCTGCCAAATCACCAGGGGCATCGGCACGGCTCGCTCGGCGCACCCGCGTTATGCAGGCGCATTAATGGACATTTAAATGTACGGCTGCTCCGGAGATTGCAGGGAATGCATCAAGATTGACAACCGCAGTAAAAATTCCATCCGACGTGCATTGAATCGGCATCGTGGTTCGCGCAGGATGACGTGTGTGCGTGTGTGTGTGGGGAGCGGTATGGAGGAGGGTCATGAAGGACACTACTGGGTAATTGGAGGCAGTCGCCCTCCAGCAACAACGGAGGGCAGATGAGCAACGCTCACAACAATGAGCGGAGCGTCGGGCGGCTAAAATTAAGCAAGTTGGCACAGTAGGGGGTACAGCTGGTGCATCGATCAGTCATCTCAGTCAGCCAACCCATGGCACCTGGGTCTGTCCCGAGATCTGCTGTCAGCGAGCCTTCGAACCTTCAAGTGGCTTCAAGGTGCACCTAGCATGGCACAGGCGCTGTGCTGACGTCATCATCACTTAGTGGCGAATGGCGATGGTCTTGGTATTGGGGAGCGGTAGGGTAGCAGTTAGCGCTATGCTACGAACCCGGCGACCCGAGTTCGATTCCCGCTCAGGGCCAACACCAGTGACGATTATCTGAAATGGTCCTGGGCCTACCCTAGGTCGACTCAACCTAAAATCAGTACCTGCTGTGGTGTGTAAACATCGCTACTAGGTTGGGCTTGGCGCTTGCCCCCCACCCCCTCATGTGCCGTGCTGGCCTTCATAGGTTCTCGCTAACAGCATTTGCCCCAGTAGTCTTTTAAGGCTTTGTGTGGTTTGTATACGTTTGTAATTAACAAACCTTTCCTTCCAAGACGTGATGGGGTCTCTTGGTAAGGTCTCCCTGAGGCTGCTCACACACAGGGACACCTCCTGCGCCGTGGGCTCTGCCTGCACCTGACGTGAGAAGGAATTGAAAAGGGGTTAGTACAATTATTAAAACAATGAGCAGCAGACAGCAACAGAAGAATGTAACATTATCATCAGCAGCTGCAGAATTAATTCATCATCAACAGCAACAGGAGTTTCATCATCATCATCAACAGCCAAAGCAGCAGCAATAATAGGTGCAGTAGCAGTGATCATCATTATTGTTATCATCAACCTTGTCATCAGCGTTTGCGTTCACGATGAAGTTTGTTTAGGGTTAAGTCGTGTAAATGTGTCATAATTTGATTTTATTGTTTGTGTGCATACCAGATTGCATTTGTATATATTTTGTTGAACTTTATTTTTGCGCAAATTATTTACTGTTGTATTTCTACCTGTTGCACTTATTGTTTTTTTATCGATCCTGCATCACGTCTTATACTTTGTTTTGGATGAACATTACATTTGGGTAAGCAACGGGATATTTTTTATTTCAGACTTCTGTTCAATCCACTGGGGAAAAAATATTCCTCACCTCATGGGGGTTGTTTGACCATACTTCACCACGCTGGTCAGTGCAATTTGATAAAGGGGTTACCCCGGACTGGTTCAGACTTGCCACTGATGTTATTTGGATTCGGGAATCAAAACCAGGCTGGTGGGATCCTCGCTCAGCACGCTAACCACTGAACCACTGCTTCCCCCACGATTGTAAATAAAGGAACTCTATCTACGAATAGACAAATGTTGGAGTGAATTGCACATAAGACAAGGCTATGACAGATGACTCTGAAATGCTCTACATGTGGCTCGTCTGCGAATCTCGTGACCTTATCAAAAGCCCACGAGGACAGAGTTTGCATGCGTGATGTACCAGTGCAGCGGCGCGCTCCTCCGTTGTTGCGCGCCAAACCTGCGCCATTGGCCTGCCCCGTCTTTTTTCACCCACTTCAATCACTTGACGATTCAAGTTAATTTGAGGCAACAATCAACACCTAGCCACCGTGAATGCGAAACGTGCGAGGGTCCGCGCGTGTGCGATCACGACAAATTAGTCGCGAAACGCCCGGACACGCGCCCATGGCCACCTATGAATTGTAACCCTTGCACTGTCGGCGTTACATTTGGATTGCTCGGACGCCCAATGGCTAGCACATGAGAGACGCACAATTTCTCGACGGATGTTCATTTTGGTCCAAGCTGTTAGCGACAGTGGGGCTTATTCTACAAAGCGTTGACGTGTATGTACAATGTTTTGTCAAGATGTGAATCTGGCCCTATATAGAGAGAGAGAGAGAGAGCCATCTGTTGGGGTGTACGTCTCAACATTTCACAATTATTTACAGCCCGTTGTTAATCCACTGCTGGATGAAAGCCTCCCGAGTGCTGAACATACTTCACAAGGCTGGCGAGTGTGGGTTGGTGCGGGGAGGGCGGCCAGGACAGGTTCAGATACCACTCGCCACTGATGTTTGTTAGCAAGGACTTGGGATGTTGAACCCAGCTCACCAGGTTCATAGTGCGGTGCGCTAACCACTGCGTCACCCATCACTTCTGCGCCCGGGCGTGAGACTAGCGGCTAGAAGTCATCATCTCCCCGCTCCAATGAGCTAGGGGGCAGCACTCCTTTCTGTTGGTAACTCTGAACCAGTAGCGGAAATTCCACATTCTTTTGACGGAAGTCAATCTCTCCATGGGATTAACCGTCATTGATTTTCCACAACATCGTTCTCCATTCATGGAACTGGCGAAATGATGGCCTGAGTTGACCCACAACTGGGATTTGAACTCGCAGCCATCTTAATATGATATGAGCGCTCTAACCTCAGGTCCAGGTCAGTGCCCCCCAGCAGAAATACCTATTTAGTGGGCGGCCAGATAAAAATAAATAATCTCAGGGCGACATCACACAGGCGACGTTAAACAAACCTCAAACCAGTGTTAAACGCTGGACAGAATGAGTAACGGTACAATTGGCATTTGTCCATCACGTATCCTGCTCTGGCTCTCACCCCCGATGTTATACCAACATTTTTCTACTTGCATATAAGAATTGAGAAGGGGGGGGGGCGAGACTTCAGTAGGAGGGAGGGGGGTTGGTGGGGGCAGCCCCCTCCACCCCCCTGCAGCCCCCCACATGCTACGGAGCCAGCCAGATGGGAATACGCATTACATCTGGTTGTTGCCTGATGATGCGAGTTGTAATTACTGGCCAAACGTCGTACTTAGATTGTAAATGTTGTATATTTGCTCTCCAACACACCGGTTAGTGCTGCACTAGTGACGACTTGGCATGTTCTGTTTACGTGCTAATTTGCTGTGGCGGATGGTTGCAGGTTTAACGGCACATTTATGTTTACGCGATCTAACCCTAAAAAACACCTGCATTATGAATGCTATTGGTCGTGAAAGCCCACGTGTTAAACTGACGTATTAGTAAGGATTGGAACCTTCTTTTGCACAGTACGTAGCCAACCGTGCTTATCGGAGGCGCGGGGGGGGGGGGTGGCGAAGGACGCCAAACTAAAGTCAGCAACAAGCAGCTGTTCTAAAGTCAGCATTTTCAACGTGGATTTCAGAGTGTCGGATATGAACGCTGGCGTGTGTGGGGGTGTGGGCCCCGCGTACCGGATGACGGCTCTCCGTGCTCGTTCACGGCCGGGCTCAGCAGCGGCGAGGGCTGCGGCACGCCCAGCAGGCAGCCCTGGGGAGGGGGCGCACGGACAAGAGGCGGCACGTCACTCGCACACACACGCACGCACACCCACCCACAAAACCAACCACCTGGACGGTGGACTTGCAATGATGAGCGGCACACATACGGAGATATATACGCACACACACTTCCGTACGGTACCTGTGTGCATACACGTACAAATGTAAACACACGGTCATTATATAGATTTATTATGCACGCACAAAAAGACCGGGGATTGCACCATTGGATCGGGGCATTGAATTTGCATGAGCCCCAATTGGAAATCAATGGTACAATTTTAAATCATCGCAATGAAAATGGGATCGAATTGAAATTGTTGTACCGCATTATCGCCCATCTCTTTTTATTGAAATGAATTGATTTTACGCGTAAAATGGTTAGCGTCTGACAAAATACTTTTAGGCGGTATGTCGTACGTAAAAATGCATTTATTCACACGAAGAATTTAAAACAAAATGTCTAAATTTTAACTCCAATAAATTGTGAAAAAATTATAAACTGAAAAGTAAACAGGAAATGAATCCTGCTAAGATGAGCGTTGAGCATCACGGCGGTTCACAGCCCTGAGCCAGTGGTGGAAATTCCACATTGCTATGGCAGGGGTGAGGTATTATAATATTTTTTTCCCATAGAACAACCACTGTTAACCTCTTCACAAAGTGCTACTCATTGCATCGACTGCAGATGAATAATTGATCGGCTGAGTCAACAACCTCCCAACCAGGATTTTAACTCGCAACCTCCCGATTGCGAGCTGCTCGGTCTACCACCCAGCCACTTGCCAATACAGAACAGAAAACATACTTTACCTTGTCCTCGTTTGTACAACACTGGTTTTTGTGTTGAGTTTGTTGTCCTTCACTCGCACCTCATGATTAGCACGATTGGCTACGTACGGTCCGAAATAAGTTCAACATGCAGGGACTCCTCTACTCACGAACATGTGACTTACGAACCGTCAGAGATACGAACAAACCTGTCCGTATGTCCAGTCGCCTGCTCGGACCGAGGGTCCTAAGTTCAACCGCCGTGCAACAGATGGCGGTGGTGGCATCTACATCTGCAGAACACGAAGGACCAGTGGCCTCTACGTCTACAAGAAATTATACAGCGCTTAAATGAATTCCCCGTGTTTATTGTAGATGCCGTACAACATGTTTGGAATCGACAGGAGTAAAGTTGGACAACTCGACTTACGAACAGACCTCTGGAACATAACTTGTTGATAAGTAGAGGAGTCCCTTACACACAACACTGTAACTGTTGATTTTTGCTTCGATTAAAAATGACTCTAACCGTGTCATTATGCACCCTTCTCATTATACCATACGACATCATGTACTTGTGTAAGGCTGAGTTGACCGGTTTCAAATATTCGCCACTGATGTTGGCCACGAATGTAAGTTTCCGCCAAAATCATTACAAACACTGGCAAGTTTACACACACGGGGTGTGTACATTACACTCTACTATACACACCCAGTGTGTACATTACGCTCTACTATACACACCCAGTGTGTACATTACACACTAATATACACACCCAGTGTGTACATTACACACTAATATACACACCCAGTGTGTACATTACACTCTAATATACACACCCAGTGTGTACATTACACACTAATATACACACCCAGTGTGTACATTACACACTAATATACACACCCAGTGTGTACATTACACACTAATATACACACCCAGTGTGTACATTACACACTAATATACACACCCAGTGTGTACATTACCCTCTACTATACACACCCAGTGTGTACATTACACACTAATATACACACCCAGTGTGTACATTACGCACGGGGGGAGGTGGGAAGGAGACATCTACATACCTGTCAACCCCTTATCAGTGTCCTACCTTATTACAGACCAATTCCGACCTTATTGGTCACCCCGTGCCCCCTTAAAAATCTCAACGTTCATCCTACAAAGTCCCATCACGAGGGAGAAACACAAACAAACACGTACTTTTTTTTTTGCTCAATTTCCCTGTACAAGATTCCGGGTAAACCGTGTGGGTTGAAAGGTATGCATAATCATCATCATCAAACACAAACAGGTGAACTACAGAACCTTCATTCAGACATTTGCTCCGTTAGACAAAGCGTGTGTATTTAATAAAGTAACACATGGCCATCTGCACGTGACAAACAAATGTGGTCCAGCAAAAGACAACTCTGGACCGATGTCAACCTTTTCGGACTACATCAGCAGAGCCAGGCTTGCTCAGCATTTTCCGCTGGATGACATTAGTCTGGAACACCCATAGTCTGACGGCTTTTGTCATATTTTTTCACGTGGAAAGGCAAACCCATTTGTCCGTTTATTCGTTTGAATATTCCCAATACATTTTTCATGACAGCTCAATGAGTTTACATGTTAAGCCGTATATAGTTATTAATGATTTTGCAAGTCTCAGACATGCACACACGCAAGCACGCTTGGGCTTAGCCGACAGCGTTCATCGTGATCACTCCTTTCCATTGATCTCATGCTTGAATTCCTGCCAACGGTGGAACATTCACATATGGTCAAACATCGGGAGTGAACCTCTCTCCTGTACGATCAACCCCTCCCCCTGTCTCCGATGGGGCAACCCCATCCGTCTGAACGCAGCACACCGGCCATGGAGGACAGGAACGCGATGTCATAGTAATGGCTGCTTTGTGGCTCCTGTTTGGGCACGGTGACAAACTAGTGTTGCCAACTTCTTTCAAGCGGAAAGTCGCCAAATGGACCTCTAAAAACATTTACTGGAAATGCCTACGGTTGTCAAAACTTCATGAGAAATTCTAACGCAATCAATCCAGGATTCTGATTACGTATCAGGCTCGCTTATACTCCGGGAATATCGCTCGCTCGTTAGCTGTCCTGGAAAACCAGATGAATCTGATGCCGCCATTCGCTTGGAGGCAGCTCTTACAAAGCCAATGCCAGCCGCTCTCCAATTATTCACCTGAACCACCCTGCCTAGGGCAAGGAAAACCCCGAGGTGGAGTGCGTCACCCCACCGAACTGGAGCCACAAGAGCCATGACTTTTATGGTGGGCGAGAAACCTTCGGCAGGCGGACTTGATGCACACAATTTGATGAATGGGAAGGTAATGGAACCATCTGATGGTTCCATTAACATCTGCACCGGCCCACGGTCGGTATCGATAGTGGCCGCTAAGGTGGACGGATGCTTAAGGTGAACACTTAACGAAGTGGGCCAGGCTGTCCACCGTCGTCACGAGCGCTGCCTTGCACACCAGAGAGATGTGCGAAGCGGTAGCGTCTCGCTTTAGGCTATGGTGCTGCGGAACACAACAACTGCAAAACCAACACGGAGTGAAAAGGGGGCCTTGACAAAGCGCCAGTAGCGGAGTTACGAGGGGCTTAAATGTCAGCGGGAGGGGCTCGTGCTAGTTGGCTCATTGTGAATTTTAGGGCTTAGTGCTCTAACCTTGTTGGTTAGTTGGCTAGGGTTAGGGGTATGGCTGGCATATCGATGGCTAGTGTGGTTAGGGTCAGTAATAGTGATAGTACAAGGGGCTGGTTGGCTTGTTGGTTAGGGTTATGGTCAGTGGGAGGATTAGTAGTAGTCGTGGCTAGCTGGCTAGTTGGTCATTGCTAGCTTCAGTACTGGAAGCTAGTTGGTTATTGATAGGGGTAATACGAGTGTCTGCTTGGCTCACCGGTTAGAGGGAAGGGCAGGGCTAGCTTTTGGATGGCAAGCGTGCTATCTTCCCAAAAGTGTTTGCTCCACCACTCCATTATAACCTCTCACCTTTGCAGTTTTTAAGCCACTCTATCCGTGGTGTTCAGAGCGTGCCTTTCTGGACAGCTGAGAGAGGGGGCAAGCAAGACTAACTGGCATATTGAAAACACTGGGAAGAAAGTATTTTCTTTGCACGATAACTAACGTTGGGTCAAATCGTTCTGCCCCCTCTCTTCTCTCTTTCTACTTTGAAGAAGAGCTATTATCCAGAAATTGGGACTGCAAATATGTCCCGTAAGACTAAGTTCATTGTTTCTTTATTGCATTTGTATACCACTGCCAACGCAGTCCTTCAATAGTTTATTTTAATGCGAGTTGTCCATCTGGGTTCCTGTATTGTAAAAGGACTGACATAGTCAACGGTACATTAACTCACGTGATACGTAGACAAAGTAGCCTACGTACACACACACACATTGTGACAGTTAAGTAAGCGCACTATGCTGTCCTGATGATTCGTAGGTGGGGCGAGATCTGTTGTATTACCTCACCTGACACACATTCATAAAGTTAAGCTCACGGCTCTGATAAAGTTATATCATTGGGATGGGTTTTGGATAAACAATCAAATATGTTGGAAATTGATATTTGTTTTAATTGCAATTTTAATGTGGGTTTTCTCATATTTTTGGATGATTTACATTGGATTTACATTGCACAATAATTGATGCCTTCATGCAACAAGTGACATCACTTGAGGCCACATGACACCACTTTTGGTGGGAAAAGGATAGCCGTGACGTCATGCAAGTGATGTCACTTCCTGTGACATCATTTTTTTAGATCATCCGAAATTTTACATCTTGGCCCGATTATTGGATTCGTGATTAACCTGAACATCGGGAACAAACGCCGATTAGATCAGTAGGCAAGGTTTATCTATGACACAATTGAAGTTCATAATACAATACAGGCCTCACAACTTTTCCACAAACATTAATTTGACTTTTGACTTCCCAATCTGTCCCTAACAATTGCTCGGGGCAATATGTCCTTGACATGCAAAGCATTTTTGTAAATATTCACAATGCCACGACAAGCCAAAAAAACTTCTCCACATCAAAGTGTGTGGCCTATTTAAATGGAACGGCAGTAAAGCACAACGGCAACCGTGCAACCAGATTTACCCTGTTTAGGCATCATCAGCACAGGATAGCCCCAATACAATTGAACCACCACAAAGATGCCTTGGTTGTGGTGGTGGTGGTGGTAACAATGTGGTGAGCAGCGTCAGGGTTGGTCCATGACCGAGCGATCTGTCACGCCGCTTGGCTGCATGCCACTGAATCGCCTACACGCGGACGTCTCTGCCACCAGAGTTGTCCACGTGAAAGTCGGGCAACGATCGAGCTGCGCGATTTGCGAGAGCGTTTTGATTGCCCAACAGATCTCTCCGGGTGTGGAGCCGCCCTCGAAATGAGCTGGCGCGCGAGAGGTGATTCCATCGAGGCCAAACGCAAGCACACGAGGGCATGCACACACGACGACCCGGGCGCACGCGCGTGGCATGGTGTTGCGGAGTGCTCGGCGAATTGACACAATGAACGAAACGTGACACGCTTCAACCAAGGCACTGTGAGCACGACGAGACACGCATGGCAGATGGGCTGCGCTTTAGGGTTCGGAAGGAGCCAACCAAAGTCTCCCACCGAAAACTGTTCGCCGCGAATATTCGAGCAGAGATGGATGTCTATCCCCCAACACGCGATGGTCATATGGCCCATTTGGTGAACGGTATATAGGTGTTGGAGCGAGGGGAAGGCAGAGGGGGTACAAAGCAGGGCACATTGAATGAGGTAACAAATAATAATATAACGTGGAAATTTGAAACAATAAAAGCAGTAGGTGTGCACAGGAGAGACATGCATCACTTAGTTTGAAGGCCACTTACTTCAGCAATCCAAGCACACTGACACGAGGCAGAGAAAGTAACACACTGCGATTTAATACAGCCAATGCACAATGCCATCGTCACGTAGGTAACATCACAAGGGGGGGAAAGAAATCCTCGGAAGCGCCAAGCTCGTCTGGCTAAGAACGAAATCTGTTATTGTGCCTTTTCAGTGGTGGTGAAAGGCGGTCGTCTCCCTGCGCGGGGGAATGTGGAGGAGTTTCCACCGTGGGGTCAGAGCCACCAACAGATCCCAATGCCCCGTTTTGAGCAAGAAAACAGTTCGACTCGCATATTGACCGTGCACGCATTTGTGTGTGTGTGTGTGTACACATGTCGAATTGAATACACAGGGCCCAGATGTGAGTCACGCAATGCCTCTTATAACTATGACGATGATGGTAATGTTTTTTTGGAACACTTGGTAACAGTTTTTTTTATTAACGGATTTCTGTCATATAATTAATGAAGATGAGCATATTACGATTGATGATAAAGTTTAGCTACGCTGTATATATACACACACACCGTTTTGCATTACAGTACTACGAACGAAACAGTAAATTTTACCATCTAAATGCTAACCGCTTACATTTCTGAGAATCGTGTTGAAATTTAAGCACATGACTAAAAAACCTGGAACAAAAATCCTCTTCAATAAGGCCCAGAATATAGTGTATCAAATAAGCAGATGCCAAACTACTGCTCCAGATCCACTCCCACTCCATCTGGAAAACTAATCCAGTCCGTGTTATGCAGCATAACACACGTGCAGTGCGTTTGCGACCACCGCTGCATCACTAACAGGACGCAACATGTGAAAGCGTGAGACCCATACATCACTTACAAGACCACACGTGTAAAACCCACATTGGACATTACTCCATTGTCGAATGGAGCGACATTCAATGCACAATTTCCATGAGGAATACAACTAAACCTTAATCGATTGCGCAGCTAATTATTTTTAACTATCCTGCATTATATGACCAACTACTACTACACTTGCCAAACCTTTCAGTTAATTTGGTTAAATTCGTCTCGACCTGAATCGTGTATCGTTTGAAGGGGGGAGGGGGGGGGTAGTGTTAAATGGGAATGGCGAAGCTTCCGTGGATTTCTACGCTCCCCTTTCCGCCCCCCCCCCCCCATTCCCTCCCGGCAGCGTTGAGAGAGCCGAGCGACGGTAAACTGTCGGGAGTTGCCGCGGAAGGAAAGCGGGCGATCGATCGCGGCGGCGGCGGCGGCATGCAGCATCATTGAGCAGAAACATGGGCGCGGGAGCTTGGGACGAGCGAGGAGGGGACAGACGGGGGGGGGCAGAACCCACACGGCAACGAAGACGACAGAAAATAACCCTCCACAAGGGGCAAGATGCGTGGCTACGGTGGCCCAGAATGCACCGTGGGTTTTGTAATTAGGGTAATTATTATATTTTTGGATCTAAAGTGCGCTCCGGAATTTGGAAAACCAATGGCATCATTGGAACATGGACTGTTCGTTTAAATGTGCAACCGCGTGTGACTGAGTTTGAACATTTAACGGAATGTAAAACAATGGGCACACATATATTGTGTATGCGTCAGGTGTGAACACTTGAAATTGACATTGGTTTCATTTGCAATTCGTGAAAAAAGGTGTAAAGTGCTAAAAGAGCCTTTTTATATTCATAAAAATACCTCTTCACCTGGGTGAAGCCATTATTAGTGACTCATTTCATTTGAAATGAAGGGACCATTCTCAAGCACATCTACCCACACACAAGCAATGCGCTTCTTGCAGCATGAAGATGACAATCCCTACTGTATCTTAAAGAATTGCTGGAATGAGTGTCATTAGCGAACATCTTTCTATGGTGCAATAGATGGTAGTGGCGTGGCTAGAACAACATCTGGCCGCCTTTGTCTCCCCAGTACTGGTGTTCACACACTGCAACAAGTTCTCATGTTATGCTCAGCAGACCTAGAGAGAATTCCCTGTCAAGGTGCTGATTCCACCTGCCACTCAGCTGAGCATGACCAGGTATCAAACCTGCATATCTGGGATTGGAGGCCTACGTGGTAACCATTATATAAATCAAATAAATTCACGGACTTTGTCAATCCATCGCTAGATGAAGGCCTCACTGCCCAGGCCGTGTTGGTCATGGGGCTTGTTGGATCATACTTCACCATACTGGTCAGTGCAGTTAGACCTGATTGGATATCACTCGTCAATGATTTTAGCCACCTGGTCAGATGGCTCAGCGGTGAAGTGAGCGGCTTGTCGACTGATGGTTGCAAATCAAAATCCTGATTGGAGATTGACTCAGTCCATCATTCCGCCAAGGTCGATAAATTGTGTACTACTCTGGGAAAGTAAACTGTGGTTGTCCTATGGATTGACCTGCCCCTGCCATAGGAATGTGTAGTGTATATGTAACCCCTGGCTCAGGACTGTGAACCGGAGATGAGTACCACCTCACTGCTCATTTTAGCAGGAAATCACTTTGACGTGACATCAGCCGTGGTTGGGAACTGAATCGCCGGCTTCATTGCGCAGTGCACTGACAACTGTACCAACTGCTCCATCATCCGTTTCTAATGAAGACCTTTCACCCAATCTTAATCCGCCAGTCGATGAAGGCCTCCTAAAGCCATGTTGATCACGCATTTTTTTATTATCATCATGTACCATACTTCACCACGGAAGGTCAGTGTGGGTTGATGGAGAGATAGCGAGCGACCAATTCTGATATTGCTCGTGACTGATGTTAGCTCTTGACCATTGCGCCACAGTCACAACCCAAGCAAGGAACGCGGGCAGACGGGCCTACCAATTTAAAGTTGAATGTGGCAGAGAGGGCACCTATCCGAAATCTGAACCCCTCCCCGATAACAAACGGTCCTGTCCAGGTGAATGTGTCCTGCTATGCGATGGCACCACTACCACCCCAGGAGACACTATTATTACTGCTCGGTTGAGAAATTAAATTGTGCCTTTGCTCGGATGCACGTGCAATGTGCGACATTCCACTTCTGCCAGAGAATGCGACACCAGGCTCCGGCTAAAACTGTTTCAGCTCTCACTGGTGGGGTGAAATGGAACCTAAGACCAGGCTATAATGGAAATTGGAAACACATCAGTCACGTCTTACAAAAGAAAGGAAAAGGTTATCTTTAAAGTACTGAAGTGAAATGAAATGTATATAAGTTAAAGTAATTACTTTGAGCCCTTTGTCAATCTGGTGATGGCTGAAGGCCTCCCTGCACCGTGTCATTCGTGGGGGAGGGGTTGTTTGACCATAATTCACCATGCAGGGCAGTGTGGGCTGCTGAATGGGTGAGAGGGCCATGGTTCTGTTCAGAGGTCGCTACTCACTGATGTTAGCCGTGACTGGGAATTGAACTCGGTTGCCAGGTTGAGAGCGCAGTTTGTGAACAACTGCACAACCACTTTGGTATTATTTACAATAGACTATTATTTAATATTAAGTATTATTTCACGACAAGCTAATATTTTGAGTATGGTCTCCTTCTTCAGGGCAGAGAGAGAGACGTAGAAAGAAAGCAAAATTTTGTGGCCGACAGTTCGGTATGACGCCTGACAATGCGGTGCCATGAAAAGTCTATTACGTTTCAGAGTTTAAAAAGATGAAAAGTGTGTCGGAATATGTTTCTCCACGAGCAATCACTTTGTAACACGACACCTTTGCAGGTGAACAGGACCCTGCGGGGTGGGCTGGTAGGAACGAATAACCAAAGAATATAAACATAATGTATTATTACACTTGTTAAGCCAGGAAAGCCCCACTGAGTCAAAAGGTTTTTGTAGGGTCCTGCCAAGTGTTTGCAGTAGGGGTCGATGTTGATACACGGACGGACGGACGGACGGACGGACGATATAATCTATTGGTGGTCTGGTCCACTTCGTTCCTACCAGTATAATGTGCTATGAAGTAGGGCCATCATTGCCTGACACGTCACCTATTATATAAAACAGTATATATATTTAAGGAAGCGGAATTGCCCAATGGGTTTTGTTTTAGTTGTGTGTGCGTTGTGCACGACTGCCAATACAGAATAACCAAATAAATTTAAAACGAATTTCTTTGGAACCATTTTTTTGTGTTCAGTTTGTTGTCCTTCCCCCCACACCCCCGATTAGCATGGCTGGCTATGTATGGCGCGAAAGAAGTTCAACATACATACACACACAATTAGTTTTAATGGCTTATTAGGTATTATCTTAATATACGCATGGTGGCTGGGAATGAGCGCTGATGGCAGCCACTGGGGGCAGAGCTGGCGGTTCGACGAAAGAGATGATTTTGACTACAGCAAAGGAGTCCGTGAGTCTACCCACTCGTGCTCTGGGCTTTCGTAGGCACAGGACCCAAAGGCGGTGAGTGGAGGGAATGGAGTTGGCAGCTATGTACGCCAACCATGGCACAATGCCCCCCCCCCCCCCTGCCGTGATTTGAGACTGAATAATTCATTCTCGGTTTACCTTGTGGTGCACGGAGCGTCTCCAGTGGCTGCGGGATTTAAGTGAACCAGCTCAACACAACAAATTAAAGTATTGGCGGTACACCTGGTGCACGGTAAAACAAAATCGCTATGATTATTTATCTTCCAGCGATTCACAACCCCAGTCGAAACATCTTGCGGGGTGCGTCAAAATCAATTCTCGTGAGCAGTCGGAAGGCGAATGTCAGTTGAAATTTTGATTTTAGACTGTTTTATGAGGACCGATGTGTTATGCCGCACCAGTGTACCGCCAATGAGTCCAAATGCCAATTGCAACGCTTACGTGCATGATACTGTGTGCGTAGCGCGAGCAGAATAATAAATTTTTAACCGCTGAATCGATGTGTCGTTACACACAGCTGTAGATTTATAATTCTGATGCATAACTGCTAGCACCCCATCCCCAGTCTCTTCCATTGATGGCCTCTGCTGTGCCGACTTAAGCCTCATTAAATGGGAGAGAAATTTCAGGTTGATGATAACTAAGATCCCTTTGCCGTAGTCGAAACCTGTTCATCAAAACAACGGTGAACCCCGGGCGTTAAGAGCTCTCCTTTGGTTAAAGGGCTCATTTTTCAGCATTTCAACTGAACGTCTTTTTAAGAACCATATTCAAATTATTGTTTTATATTTATATTATTTTATTATTTCCCTTCTACGTGACTTTACCAAAATAACCAATAATATGAATCCCTGCAGTCACGAAAGCTTTAAATCAAAAAGAACCATATTGTCGTTTGGGAGAAGTCTTCAACCACCAGATTGTAAAACATCTATAAAGTACCAATATTTACAGTTAATATTGTCATGTTATTGGCGTAAACAGCTGACTCTGGACTCTGAGTCGCAATGTCTCTCTCTCGTCTCCATCTCTCTCTCTGTGTCTGAAGAAGGGGCACTGCGCACTGTGCGAGATTATTGCTTCAGTTGGAAGGCGGTTGTTTGATGGCGGCAACATGCTTTAGTCAAAAGCTGCTCTGGCTCTGTAACGTGCATCAGAACTGAACACCGAGATGTCCTCTTTTGATTTCCAACTTCAATCCACGTGGATCCCCTCGCCTCTGAAGTCAGATTCAAAGAGCCAGATTCTCATCTTGATCACTTCAGATTATTTTTTGGCCAGGAGACGTCAATATATATGTGGGTTCGTGAACCCATGTGTGGAACTTTGTGTGAAATCCCCGGATATGCATCGTGGGTTTCTCTTTCTTGCCATATGAAGAAAAACAAACATCGTTTCAAGAGTAATTGGCCAAACATACCCAATGCAGGATCCTCATGAAAATTACAAATCAGACTCAGCGAAGCTCTCATGGATAAAAAAAAAACGAATCGATGTTTTAATATTTATAGTTATAAACTTATAAAAGTATTGCATGATGACATTATTACACGTTAATTTAGATTTAAGTAACAACAGATAAGTGTTATTATGCTTGAGCACGTTCAGCTATATAATCAACATTCTGTCTGGTGATTGTCTTCAGCCCACGACCACCAAGTCAAAATACTTGGTCACAATGACGGTCCGAAAAAATCCACTGTCAAATTATTGCGTGACTTAACTTGTTTAAATTCCAGCTCTGACAATCATTGCAGGGCGCATAACAAAACAAAATTACATCCGAAGGATCTTTTGGAAGTATTTATCGAACAACATCTGCCGGGAACCAATCATTGACGCGCGGTGGTGCACCGCTCCGTTGGGAGAGTTTCCGAAAGTAAATGTCTCCATCTTTAATTTGGAGCTTTCGTGACTGCAGTAATTATTCTTTGGTTCTTTCGGTAAAGTCACGTATAAAGATAAAATTATAAATTAAATTAAATATCTTTATACGTGACTTTACCGAAAGAACCAAAGAATAAATGTCTCCATCTCAAGACAAGCATGGCACCAACAGTACATCTGGACTGTAACCGTGGTAAACCATTACCTGGTACGCTGCAGCAATTGCAATGCATTCCCTCTACCGTGTCCCAATATCTCATTCACCTCGAACATCCACACGACGATAACCCCCCCCCCCCCCCACCGCCTCGATGGTTCCGTCCACCTTGTGCAGTGTCAAGAGGTTGGGCAGCGCTCTCACCTTGCTGCCCTCGGTGGGGCCCGCGAGGGGTGGTGGGGGCCCGTTGGCGCTGCCCATGCTCTGCCCGCTCCCGGAGCTGCGCACGCTCACGGCGCTTCCGGTGCTGCCGCTGCTGCGTCGGTCCCCTGGGGGTCGAGGGGTTGGGGGTGGTGGCGATAGCAGGAGGGGAGACGGAGCAAGAGTGGGTGTCAGAAGAGATACACAGAGGGAGAAGATGGTGTGGGGAGACAGGGCAAGAATTGTGTCAAGGTTAATTGGATCCTGTCGCCACGACATGCCAAAACAAGGTACACGTGTGAGTGTACGATTGCAGGTATGGTGTGTGTGTATATATATTTACACACCGAATATATGATTTCAAGAGCTTTGGCCAGCAGTGCAAGCCATTAACTATGTTTGTCTGCACAAATTACTTATTTTATCTGAAAAGTAAGGCACAGACTAACGTGAATAATACGACGAATGTGTCACCATTTCTAATGGGGACTCTACAACACACCGGTGTGCTGAACTAGTAACTAATTGGCGTGGTTTTATTTATGTGACAAACCTGACTAAGTGGCTGTGTCGGGTGGTGGCAGGTCTAACGACACGTTTATATTTACGCAAACTAACCCGAAGAAAAACCTCAATTGCGGGTAATAGCATGAATACAGCACTTTTGGGAGACCGCGTCTGGGCGATTCGTCCATGCGAACGCTTGGACAATAGCATCAATCTTCCACCACACCTGGGTCACGTGCTCTCATCGGCACAAGAGTTGGAATGGGGAAAAAATGGGCACACGGACAATGGTGGGAGACAAGAGGAGGAAGCGGGTGGCAGTCACATGGACAAGAGGGCTGCAGAGTGTCCTGTATCTGGCTCGGCCGGATGCTGCTTGGCCAGGGGGACTCATCAGCAGAGCGAGCGACTCACAGTGAGAAGGGATTGCGAGTTCAAATCCTCGAAGGGGTTTACGCAAACCCATCGTCCTTCTGGTGTAGAAAAGAATAAGTACCACTTCGTGGGGAAGTCAACATTATTATTTTATTTATATTATTATTTATATTGTTTTTATTACTTGTTTTATTATTATTTATCTATTTATTTATTTTTGCCTACGTGAATTTACCGAAAAAACCTAAGAGTATGAATCCTTGCAGTCACGAAAGCTTCAAATCTAGGAAGACAACAGCGGTTGTCCTACGGAGTAAATTCACGCCCACCGTGGGAATGTGGCACTGACACCGCTGGTTCAGGGCTGTGAACGCGACATGAGCACCGATGCCTCAGCGGTCACGAGCAGGAAACCGCTGTGACACCTTCAATGGATAGTGAACCGTTACACCCCGAATGCTACCCCGCGTGCCATCGATACCACAAACACTCGTCGAGTCACTGATTTAGTAGCCTTAATTTGTGTCTCACTGTTCGTACGAAGTGGTCCATTGGGAATGACAGTAAACTGATATGAATGTGCCACAATGAAAACGTACTACTGGAGTATTATATTTAGTAATGGAAACATATTTGTAAGAGAGACACTACTTTTTAGCACGTACTGTACATTACAACTACAGCCCCTTGACATTCAGGACACAAATGGTTGGCTGCAGCTGCCCAAGTTGACTCTGGCTGACTGTGCTTGTAGCTGTGGTTGATTCTGCATGAGTGCGGTTGTAGTAAATGGTTGCTAGTCGTGGTTGACTTCATAAAAGAATATTGTGGCTCTCGATGTGAGTGTTGGCAGACACGACACGCCAATTGCACGATTCAGAAGACACGTCTCATTCGATGTAGAACCTTCATCTCGTTGGATTCACAAATCTCATTTCATACGCAAATCCTCGAGAGAATGTTAAACACATATGCTTCGCGACCAATATCATCCATAATATTTTTTATGGGTTAGATCGCATAAATATATAAATGTGTTGTTAAATCCGCCACCACCCGCCAGAGTCACTTAGGAAGGTTTGTCACGTAAACAGAACGTGCCAATTCGTTACTAGTACAGCACACCGGTGTGTTTGGAGAGCAAAGCCACAACATTTACAATCTTGACTTAAAGCTTTCGTGACTGCAGGAATTCATATTATTTGAGTCTTTCGGTAAAGCCACGTAGATCGAAAAAAATTATCAAAGTAATAACAATATCACGACGTTTCGATCGCAAAACAAGAAATCGTCTTCAGGTAAAGACCATCAGGTGAAGACGATTGCTTGTGTTGCGATCGAAACGTCGTGATATTGTTATTATTTTGATATTTTTTTCTATCTACGTGGCTTTACCGAAAGACCCAAAGAATAACATTTACAAGCTGAGCACCGGCGTGCTGTATGAGTAACAAATTGCCATGTGCTGTTTACGTGACACACCTCACTAATTGGCTGTGTCGGGTGGTGGCGGGTTTAACGACATATTTATATATTTACGCCATCTAACAAAAAAAAACCTCTCTCGAGAATGTCAATTCAAAGCGAGGGTGGACCCAATTGTTAAGACATTAACCCTGGCCACTGTTCGCTGTAACAGTAACATTGAATCAGAGCGGCTCAAACGAGGGGGTCTCACATTGGATTGTTTGGCCAGCTCCTTAGTGTTGTGCAAGCGTGTACTCCGGTTTCCTTCCGGAGAAACCCTACACATGTGAGAGGCCACCGCAATGGGAAGAATGGTCTGCACATGCAGGTTCACAGTGCCATTTGCTGTACTGTACCACTGTCGCCTCTCGAGTCACAATGTCACCTAAGCACACAATGTGCAATTTCGTGCGAATTTCTCCGGTCAAAACGCTGAGTGTGACAGCTCAAGTGTAATTGCTCGCACACAATGACTTCCCACCGCACCTCTCTGATAGAGATCGATAAGGGGTCAATTACTATGAGACGTTATAAGTGCACTGTTCTATTTCCATCAATGAATCAATTAGCGGCAAGTCTTGTGACAAACGTTCTACATGTGACAAAGACTATTGCCTATTAACACTGTTGGGGCAAGTGCTCTTAGCGAGCACCAATGAAGCCTGGCACAGCACACGTAGGGGTGGGTGGCCAGCACCACGCCCGGCCGCCTTTGTCTCCCTAGTGGTGTCATTTACACACCGCACCAGGTACTCATTTAAGGCGGAGTCGACCTAGGGGAGGCTCATGACCAGTTGAGATATTCGTCACTGGTGTTGGTCGTAACGCAGCGCGCTAACCGCTACACTACCGCTCCCCCTTACACACACAGGTAGACACACAAAGATAAAGCTCCCCGAAATTGCCTTTAACAGACTGTTGGGGAAACTGCTGTTAGTGAGCACCCATCAAGGCTGTCACGGCACACGAGTGGGTGGATGGCCAGCACCACGCCCAACCGCCTTTGTCTCCCCCATGATGATGTTTATGCCAGGTATGCTTTTAAGGCTGAGTTAACCTAGACGGGATCCCGGACAAGTTCACACATCACCGATTTTAGTTGTGGCCAGGAATGACACTAAAGTTGCCAAGGTTTTTTTTTTATTAAAATCTTTTACCTGGGAAATACCGCTATATGGAATAATCCCGTTTGTTCTGGTGTCCAGGGTGAGTGTGTGCACCACTGCGCTCGCCCTCCGTGAAAATGATGGGGCTTGCGCTACACCGTTGCTACCATTGTCACCCAGCAATAAAATGTCCTCGCTTAATAACAGAAGACAGCCCCATCATTTCAGTGTATCAGACTCCATTCAATGGGATAACCAAGAGAGGCTCACGCTTCTACCTGCTGCACACATCACTGCACCCTGCTCGTGCCAAGATGGCAACACCATTTTCACAGATTCTCTGGCTCCGTCGCTTGTGCAGCGACCATGGAAACCTCCAACGATGGGAGGTTTCAGTAACAAAAGCCATGATGAAATCAAGAGGTAGTTAGACACGTCATACCAACGTACCTCTTCAGTGGACACAACTATCCAACCAACCAGTTTAGCCTAAAGCCGCAGGGCATGATGGGATTTGTCCTGAAAACCCACCAATCAAACTGAACATGTGAGATAAAAAACAAGAGTTTTATAACCCATCGGATTCCTCCAGTATATATAAAATAAATATTCTGATTCTTAAATGTGGCTATCAAGAAAGTATTCCCTTAACATGTTTTCATAACGGAAGGAGCGACACAAGCACTGCAAAGATTCGTGTATCTGCGCATTGCAGGTCCCTGCGTATTGCAGATATACATTTGTGTATCTGCACATTGCAGATACACAAACAGATACACAAACCACAGGGACTTGCTAATACACAGTGTGCCATGTACAAAGCCAGCGATAGCACGAGCAAGCAGGCGCTTCCCCATGCAGCAGGGGAAAGGTGTAACGAGTGAATATGCGGACCAAAAACAGCTCCTTGCGGAGCACACGTTTTTTTTACACAGCACATTCGCTTTCTAAGTCAAATTGGACAGATACACAAATACAACTCGATGGTCAATCACCCCCCGTAAATTCCTCTACCCCTCTTCTTGCAAGGTGAGGAATTTAAAACAGCTGCAGGACAATTTGTTCTATATCTTTAAATATTGCCTATTCTTATTTAAATCAAATTGGGCCTAGGAATGCAGCACATCTGTGCATTAGGCTTTGACCTCGATGCAACAGTTCTACACATAATGCTATGTGCTAGCGACATTTTATGATTTTTTTTATTTTAATGCAAATTAGTTGATTTCAAATAAAAATGTTGTTTATTGAAGGATTGAAACGATTACCCGTAATAGATGTTGTTTTGTTAGATCACATGAATATAATTGCGTCTTTAAACCCGCCACCACCCGACACAACCAATTAGTAAGGTTTGTCACATCAAGAGAACATGCAAATTCGTTACAAGTTCAGCACACCTGTGTGTTGGAGAATAAACCCGCAACATCCACAATTCGAGTGCGACATTTATATTTACGCAATCTAACCTAGAAACCTCTATTATGGATATTGGGCATGCAAGTCTACGTGTTAAAATGAAGGGATTGGTACTCAATAGCTACTAATTTAGATATGCACGGTTTGCTACGTATGGTGCAAACGAAGTTCAACATACATGCATATGCCGAATTCAAAACGGTTCATCAGGAAACATTTAACAAGTAATTGTTAACTAGCCCCATTATGTAATGTTCAGTCTCGTGCATCTACGTAGATAGCAAAATAATAATAAATCTAAGTAATAAAATAAAAATACTAAAATTAAATAAAAACCACAACGTTTCGATCGCAACACAAGCGGTCGCCATCAGGGGGGTTAGCCTCTATGGGAGAAACCGGATAACCCAGAGGTAACCCATGCAGAAGGTAACATACCGCTGCACTCCCTTGCAGCCCTTATAATGCTATACACGTTATTGCTTGCCAAATTGTATCTCGATTGTGCGATTGGCAATTTTCCAACCAACTTTTATTTTAATGGGCAGCACTTATTCGAACAAGAAAATGGAATTGGAAACCTGGCATGAGATATTTTTTTCCCCAAATTGGCGGTGCAGGTTTGAGATGTGGATGTTGCAAGGACGTGATTGATGACCAAATCAAGCGCTCCTTTTGAGGCGGGAATCTCATTTGCCATTGTAGACATCATTGTCAACACCCTTTTCCATGTAGATACATCTGGAAGCACCAATTCAGGTTGACTAAAACGTCCTTCATTTCAATACATCAAAGTTTGTGCATTTACAGGTAAAATCCACTTTTTTTTACCGTAAACATACAGAACCGATGCCAAACCGTATCTGTTTGTGCTCTCGTACGCCAATGCTTTCATGTGGAGGAGGACCGATGGTATGGAGGATGGCTTGACAAATGTGGGAATCGGGAGGTTCGTAACAGTGGAGGAGGTGGCCTTCGATACCTGACAGGGGCCTCCGCAGAACCCAGATGTCCTCACTGGAGGAGGGGGACGGCTGTGCGGAGCCGCCCCCATCCGCCACCCGCTGGATGGATGGGGAGCCTGCCCGCCCGCACACGCACACACGCACACGCACGCACACACGCACACGCACGCACACGCAGACACACGCGCACACTCGCTCGCCAGGAGGCAGGCAGGCAGGCGGGCAGGCAGGCAGGTGGGCGGGCAGGCATGCAGGTAGCATGTCGCACAGGTTCATAGCCAGGCAGTTGAGTCGGTCACATAAAGGTGGGCAGACGTAAGCAGATTGGAGGGACGTACAGGTGGGTGAGCACATAGGTGGGTGGGGTGTTAATGCAGGTGGGAAGATAGGTGGGAAAGGTGACAAGAGTAAGCAGACAGGCAGGTGAGATGGCCAATGCAGGTGGGCATATGGACGGGTGTGACGGTCGCAGATCGGCAGGTCATACAGACAAACGCATAGGTGGGGATGTCAGGTGAGCAGGTAGGATGGCCACACGGATGCATCGGCAGGTGTGCACTCGCGTTGAATGCATGTTTTACACACGCGCACAGGTATGTGTGTATGCACACGCACGCATAGACGCATGCACGCATGTGCAAGTATGCACGTGGGCAGGCATGCAAGGAGACTCATGAGCAATTGGACAATGCACACATGCACACACACACACGCACGCGCGCACGTGCAAACACACAAAGACACACACGCACACAGGACTGTTAACAGATACGTTTAACAAGAGCCAAGCACCTACAATTATGTCACTAAGAAAATATCCTAAAACGAGCATGCAATAATGCGTCCTCCATTCCGTTCACACGTACATACAGGGACCTGTGCGATGCATTCTCCCAAAGAACGAACGCAAAGCGTGTCCCTTGCATTGGCATTGCATTGTGTCTACCACAACAGCAGAAGCGGCCCGTAGAGAACGGTGCACAAGCGCGACTGCAATCTGAGATGTCCCATTCGTCTTGATAAAAAAATCCGTCCAAGGGTTAATACGGTCTTCGTAACAGCCCAGAAACGACTGCACTGCAATCCTGCAATAGCCGGAGCAATGCGTGTGACAGAAGCTGCCTATTTATTTTTTCTGTCTCATGTCATTTGCACTGTATTCATATTGTGCCATCTCAGTCCTGCCACGACGTGCAACGTCTCTTTGGAACTCGCGCACAGCAGCAGCAGCAGCAGCGTCTGGCCTCTTGGTTAAGGGGGAACGCTCTCTGCCCAAGTTGATTTCTCAGAACCACATCGATTCAGATCCCACCAAGTGTTCCCTTATCCCGGACGACTCACTTCACCTTCAACGCAAATGAGGTTCACGTCCTAATAATACATTTTTGATTGTCATTATTGAAGGGTCTGTCTGCGAGTCAATGTCTAATATTAGGTCATTATTCACACGCAAATTGAAAAAAACGTTTCGTCGTGAAACGTATTAACATTTATTTCTGATCAGTAGACAGTGCAGTCTCTACCTAGTATTCACTCTGGACTGTCTCTTTTGCTATTAAGGACCAATGCCCAAAGTTATATATTCATAATTTTAAGACAATTTTATAGTGTTGAGTCTGTTGTTATTTGTGCTTGTGCATCACTGCCAATGTAGCATCGCCCAATAAAATGCCGCATTTTTCATAAATATTTGGCTGAAAAACTATTAGGTGACGAATGTACTTCTCTTACTTGTGATGATTATTTATATATATTCGGAGGAATATGAGGGAAAACTGTGAAGTTATACTACTGTTCGGAAGGACGAAAATAAATTAACCAACATTTAGTCCTAAAAGCTAAACTTTAGGTTTTTTGTACATGTGTTTCTTAAACATTTAAAAATGTGTGATGATTATTCTTTGGGTCTTTCGGTAAAGTCATGTACTTAGGTTTAAAGAAAATAACAAAAAAACTACGACGTTTCGACCCCCTTTCCTGATGACGACCGCTTGTGTTGCAATCGAAACGTCGTAGTTTTTTTTATAAGTTTGATATTTTCTTTGAACCTATCTACGTGACTTTACCAAAAGACCCAAAGAATATGAATTCCTGCAGTCACGAAAGCTTTAAGTCAAGATTTATGTGTGATGCTTTAATAAAAAGGTAATACGAGAGGTTTCTAGAAATTGGATGATAGAACAATGGAGATAGACTCGCTGGGCCAAAGGCTTCATGGCCACGTTTCACATTTTCCTGCCGCAAATGATCTTTATTTTAAAAATCACTAAACTAAATTTTGTTTGTATCTGGAGACACCTAAACAGGTTTAAAAAAAATAATCAGTTCCCCAATGCAAAGCAAATTCTAAAATGGATCTGTCTGCACTACTTTACCAGCGAAAGTTAAAGTGAATTGAGTCTTCATTAACAATAATCGCTCTCTCGAAATAGACTTACAAATTACAAGCTTGCCAACGCAGTATGTCTCTTATCTGTTATCACTCACTTTGGAACACCGAGTGTTTGATCCTATCCATGATTTCTTACCACACATTTAGGGGTGGAGTGATGCACTGCTTAATCGCCTTATATGGTTCGTTAAGCTCAGGATCATCATCATCATCATATTCAGCTATAATTAATCCACTGCTGGATGAAGGCCTTCTATCTCTCATGGCCCTGCAACATAACAATCCGTCTAGCGCAGGGGTAGGGAACGTCCGGCCCGCGGGCCGTACGAGGCCCACGAAATCATTTGGTGTGGCCCTGCCAAGGCAACCGCAGGCGGGACTCGAAATTCAATAAATCTCGGAGCAAACCTGGAAAAGCAGTTGCGAGTAGCAGCATCATCAATACCAGCTAACATCACACGCCTCACCAAAGAGAAGCAGTTCCAGCCATCACATTAGTGGTGGGTTAATTAAATGTTTGACCAAATATAACGGGCTAATTTTTAAGTTGATAATTTTTGTATGGTCCGCGAATGATGTTATAAATATCCAAATGGCCCTTGGCAGAAAAAAGGTTCCCCACCCCTGGTTCAGCGCCTGCACACGAGCTCAATTTAATCACTCCATCTCCCATGGGAGACAGCATCTTGGGCCCGTTCCCTCCATTGGCTGCACACTCTGCTCTCATTCTTGCCCACAGGCCATCCTTCCTTCGAGCGACGAGTCCTACCCGAGTCCAGTTACTTTTATGAAGTCAAAACGATGTCTTCGACCCGGTTGTGTATTTCCTCTAAGCCATGTGCTCCCCTTCCTGTGTCAATGGAAGCCCAAGCACACAGTCATTCAGAGTAAAAGCTCATGGTACATGCATCGAACTGTGCATGTCAAAATGCAGGTATGGCGACAGCCCACATTTTTGCAGGCAATGGGTTCAAGGGACCCATCGAGTCACTGCAGGCTGCTACATTCACCGACATTAATCAAAATAACCAATTTGGAATACAATCGCGACCCTGAAACGCAATAATTATACTGCAAGGAGGGCACATATTTGAACCCCAATCAATTGTAGAAGTTAGGCTTTGCTTTTCATATGTCATCTCTGTTTAGATATACTCTTTAATGTTCTCTGAGAATTCTGCTGTTAATAGAGATGTATGTGTTCGACTGACACTGCACCAATTATCAATATTGATGATTTTCAACCCATTTTCAATCCACCGTTCAAGAGATGCCCCCGCCCCACCAAAATCCTTGTTGGCCATTAGAACAATGCTCCCATACTAGACAATGCTGCTTCACGTAGATTGGTGAATGGGGGGGGGGGGGCGAGAGAGACCCAGGACCTTACTATCATAACACACTAAAAAAAACGATATGTAATGAACTGTCACTGTTATAAAAATGCACCATCACCAGTAGTGAGCCCCCCCCCCTCTCGCCCAGCCCGTGAGCATTGTGCTTTGGGGGGCTCCTGCCTGTGGAATTGTGAGCGCCCCCTTTTGATTTTCATCGCTCGCGCTGAGTTCCCAGGTTCTTGTAAAAACGAAACAAAAATCACCATCCAGCCCTCAACTCACAATAACAAGTAGATAATTTTCAATGACACATGACAAAAGTAAAAACACGTTTAGCATTCAAACGTGTTTTTTAAAAAATCTATTTAGAAATCTATGGAATGTTGTGAGTGAGCAGCTACTCAGAATCTTTATCAGAATCTTCATTCAGACCGCAGGGGGAGGAGGAATCCGGTGAACTACGAAGCGCTTTTCTTCTCAGATGTCTGGTAGAGGCGCATCAACGAGTCACTGGGAACCAGCAGTGCGCACGAGAGGGTGGCGTGGACCAAACCGAATACACCGCGCAAGGGGAGGCCCACTGGCATTTCGATGAACTTTCATCGATTTCAGGTCGCGCTTCAATGAAAGAATACCGATTGTGACGAATGGTGGCGTCTAGAGTGGCTGTACGGTGACACGAACCCATTGTCTATACAATCGATGCATGGTATCGTGAGATTAAGAATCGACATAAATTGATAAATCGATAAATTTTTCCAACCCTGAGTATACCCCCATCCACCTTTGTCTCTTCACTGCGCATACTGACGACCGCAAAGCCGCACCACATCCGATTAGCACGGATGACTACATACGGTGCTAAAGAAGTGCGACATAGAAATACAGACTAACATTCAGTCCGAGCGAACATAGTGTAAATGCCCATCGTGGCCAAGAATCGAACCCAGGTTATGGGGCCGTCCATAAATGACGTCTCGCGATTTTGGACGATTTTTTACCCCCCCCCCCCCTTCGTCACACGGCGTCACAAAAAGTCAGACCCCCCCCCCTCAAATATGACGTCACAAAGCTCTGCCTCCCCCCCAAACAAAATAAAACGTGCTTCAAATGGCTTTAAACTATTGTCATTGTAGTGCGTATTTAATGTGCCGCTGCATTCGGATGTTGTAGGAGAAAACATTTATTAAAAAGTCTATTTAATTAAGTAGAACGTGTTGTTTATGTTTATTTAAAGTTGTGCATTTTTATGTGACGTCACATTTCTCACCCCCCCCCCCCTCGTCACACATCGTCACAAATGTCTGACCTGCCCCCCCCCCTAGGTGTGTGACGTCATTTATAGACGGCCCCTTATGGGGCTCAAGGCACGGTGTTTGAGCCACATCTCACCATGCTCCAGTTCACTCAGCTCACATCCACGACGCGGGTACATAGACAAATACAAAGCTCGGGAGAAGGCAAGCATCAGCCATGGCTGGGATTCATCAGGCAGCGCTGCCACATGCCCAACAAAGCTGAATTCAACCGCACAGACTCAAAGGAGCTGTGTGTGTAGACGCGAACAATAGGTCCAGTTGAGCCAAAACAGCCTTGAGATGTCATGCTGATGAAATGTTAAAAAATGCATGAATAAAACACTGTCAAACTGTTAAGGAATTAACTTAAAACGTAGGAACTTATTTCATTCACTTGGCATTCATTTTTTCTTAAATAATGTATTTATAATAAATGGAGGCCTGTTTGAATATGCTGGTCGGAATATGTCCCGAAGGTATTTCTCTCTCTCTCTTTGACTGTCGCAATGTAAAAAAAACTCGTCTCGCGAGCAGTGTTGCGGAATTTACATGCACGCGTCTGCTTATATCGCATTTGTACGTATGAATGGTCTGACTGAGCGACTGACTGATGTAAATTATGGTATTGATCTTAAGGGCTGGGAATGCTGTAATTTGGCACGCATATATTTTTGAGTCTTTGCACATAACTGAAAACGTTGACAAAATCAAAACCTCAAAATTGGGGCCCCAAAATAGTTCCACTCATAGGGCAGGGTCAGTCTTAACATCTGAATTGCTTTAATTCTCAAGCTAAACATGGAAATTTGATCCCTCTCATCAGTCAAACAAGTAGGTCACCTCTCATGGAGTGTTACACTATGGCCGTTAGAAAGTTGACGGAGCCCTCAACACAAACATATATTTGTACAGCTAATCACAACATTTTCCACATTTGTACATATAATGCTGAACATACAGTAACCATGCATGGTAACTTGCAAGTGTATGCACAGTTATAATTCACATCATTACATTTTCGACCGTTTCGAGTAAATATAACGTGTCCAATAACTTAACTTTCCCTAATCATATTAGAAAGTTATCGATGTCCTTCATGTACCCAGGGAAATCATCAATGAGTCTCAAGATTATTTTTCAGTAGGGTCCTGGACATCAGAGTGTTTGGACAATTATATGAATGGGTTTCCGTTTTGGCAAATGGGAAGAAACTGGAATACCCCGAGAAAACCCACACATCCACACCAAAACCCACCCAAAGCTCCGCACGAATATATCCAATATTCCAATGATCTACTGCCATCTCCTAGCAGTCTCATGAACCTATAACACCTGGTATTCCCAGGTGGTCTTCCAACCAATTACAAACCAAGCTCAACATTGGTGAGATCTAGATCGGATGCATCGGGGGAGATTTTTTTTCATAGCCCACGTGTAAAGGTGAAAGTTCAATGCAAATGTTGCAGTTCCACCAAATGATTGAGGGATAAAATTAAGTGACGAACATCTCTTGTAGCTCTTGTGAGGAATGTTCCTCTAAAATATTACATACGATGCTAAGCATATGTATCAAACGGATTACACACATTCACATATACTGTTACATTTCCCCCATTAACTATGTACATTTGTCATCCTGCTCATTCTGAAATGGCTAAGTGAAATAATAACCAATTATTCAGGTTTCCATTTCGAAATCGAATTTATATATTTACATATATGTATACAAAAAAAACCTTGGAACCTTCCATGATGGCTGTAAAAAGTTCCATAGGGGCGAAATTCCAGCTCTCCAATCCAAGTTAGTTTTTTTTTTATGTGAGTGCCAATTAAACTCGCATCGTTCCACTAACAGCAAATTACGGTTTCAATCTCTCTCCCGTGTTTACGCTTAGAGGGCTCCCAGGGTTGTGTTGGCCATACCCTCGGAACGGGGAGGAATTTTAAACAGTCAGAGATGACTTTGTTGGCATGACATCGTAGCTGAAAACCAAACGGCGGGCATCGTTAATTCCCATCAAGACGTTTCCCAGTGTGCTCGTTCACGCAGCCCATTTCAAGAAGCAGAGAGAGCAGGCGGAGCCAACGGTGGGCAATCCCTTACAACAACAAAGCACGTGCACACACGTGTGAAAACTAGTGTGTAACCTTATTTTGAAAATGAACGTTTAATTTGACATGCGTTTGTCTCTTCTTGGTTCTTTCGGTAAAGTCACGTAGAAGGGAAATAATAAAATAGTAAAAATAAAACATAATAACATACAATTCTCACGACGTTTTGGCCACAACGCAAGCAGCCGTCCTCAGGTGAAGAACAGGTCTGTCGGAAAGACAGCGTCTGAATGAACATCACCTTCACCTGAGGACGGCTGTTTGCGTTGTGGCCGAAACGTCGTGAGAATTACATTTTATTATGTTTTATTTTTATTATTGTATTATTTCCCTTCTACGTGACTTTACCGAAAGAACCAAGAAGATGAATCCCTGCAGTCACGAAAGCTTTAAATCGAAAATTATGCGTTTGTCTGTTTGTTCCTTTCACACCGACCCCAGGACCCTTTGCGCCGCTTCAGTACCTGGCCGCACGGCTGTGTTGCCGTTGGCTACGCAGCAGGGAATGCTGGGAGATTTGGGGTTGCCGTGGTTACCGGCGCCCACGGCGACGGGCTGTGGAGGATGACGGCACTTCATGGGACTCACGTGCGCTGAGGATGGGACAGCCATTGACAACGAAACAAAAATTGAAGACGTCAAAACAAATTAAAATAAACACCGAGGAAAAGAAAAAGCATGAATATAAAACGATAAAAATAATGATAGATGTGAACAAAGACACGTGGGTGAAATCGTACAAAATAAAAATGTTATGAAAGCTCACAGATCATTACGCTGACCTTTCACAATGGATTGCCGGGGATTTCTGTCCGTGTGTTCAGCTCTGTTGCATTGATTACGAGCTATTTAGAGCTGGCCATCATATTTACAAATATTCAATTTCCACGTGACACACAGATAAACAGCGCAAGAGGCACACATTAACACCTTTTTTGCAAAAGCATGGAGTCATTCGACATACAGTCCTGTAAAAAGGTTCACAATGGACAGGACGATTTTTAACACGAATGCTTTTGCAGCCAACATGATTCATCATTCATTTTTTGAGTCAGATCGCATCAAGAAAATGTGTGTCATAAACCCGCCTCCACTCGACATAGCTAATTAATAACGTTGTCACGTGATGAACAAACACGTCAATTTATTACGGCTTCAGCAGCACCATCGGTGTTGTTTTATGTATGTATTTTGAACTTCTTTCGCGTTGTATGTAGCCAACCGTGCTAAACACAACATTTACATGGGTGCGACGTTTCACCGTGCTAAACACAATATTTACATGGGTGCGGCGTTTCGCTGATAGCTACAACCAGCATCATCAGGCATTTTCCAGAATTGTCCTAGCGAAATGTCATACCAATTCAAATGCTCTGTGCTGAAGCAGTAATACGTTGGCCACGTTTGTTCACGTGTCAACATTATTAATTGACTGCGTCGGGTGGAGGTGGGTTTGCGACAAACATTTTACTCACGCCATTTGCCGCAAAAAAAATCAATTACGAATCAGAGAACGATTTTTTTTACATCTGTCCATTACTGCGACGGCTCTTCACTCGAATCCCGGGAATTGCATCCGAGAGATGGAAATACATCTCAAAATTCACCCACCCCTGTGTGACCGCACAGCAACCAACATTTTTAATTAACGAGAGTGACACGATTTTAGCTGTGCTTCTTGCATCTTTTCCTGCTCGTCACAAAATCAAGCAGCAGAAAACAAAACCGTGGAACTCCCCTTCACGTGGCACGCGTGTGATTGTGCGGCAGAAGCAATCGTGAGTCTCCTACTTTACAGTTCCCCGTGCATTTCGCACGGATTAATGAGTTGGAAAGTTGCAATTTTATGAAGACCAGACTCCCTGCGTGTGTCCATTACAATTTTGGTTATATTGTTATTTAATATTTTTCATGTGTTATTTTTAGGTTATCACATCCTGATTTCTGGCAGCTAAGAAGGTGATAAAAAAAAACTTATCTTGTTCATAATGATCTGGGAAAGCTTCGTAAATTGAATTATTGGCAACGGAATATTCATGTCCCGATTGGATAAACACTGAATGTTTTTCTAAAATCATATTCTTGCGTGTCCAATTACACCACAGATGAAATGTAAGTGCACCCGTTTCACATTAAAACTTGGAATCGCATATACATTTTTCCACACTGACGATCTTAACTCTGAACATGGCAGTGATGAATCAAGATTTAAATCGTGTGTCCCAGAAAATTAAAACGATTGAAAATTCCATAATTTTCAAATTACAGCTTTGTCCAGTGGGACAGGCAAACTTGGACAAGAATGAGGCCTACATGAAGTTCTTCCTCCTGCAAAAAGTAACTAATTAAAAAAAAACGAATGCCAAACATCACAAAATATTTAATCCAACTTGAGAAACGAAAATCTGGCACTTGAAAATGAATAATAAAGTAGACCTAGGCTTAGTTTTTTTTGCTTTGGTTAATGCTAGGGCCAGGTTCATGGCTATTATCAGTGCTTAGCAAAACGTTGGGATCAGTGTTCAAGTTAAATGTGTTGTGTGAGCTGAATTTGTGCTGTACATAATACTGACATGAATCATATTTATACCTTCAATTACATTTACTTATGTATGTTAGGATTAATATCATGGTTAGGAAGAATGCAAGAGTCATCGGTGATGACGAGAGTTAGGGTACGTATTATGGTCAGCATCAGGGCTAGTGTCAGAGCGTAAGGCTTAGGATTAGGTACAGAGTCTGTGTCAGTGTTACAGAGTGTTAGTGCTCGTGCTGTCAACGTGAGTGAAAGTGTTAGTTAGGTTCCCTGTCAACATGCTCGGGTAAGGTGACGGTGTTAGTGATGGTTTTAAGGTCAGTGCCAGTGTTAAGATCACAGTGTCCGTGACAGCGTGAGGGTCTTTGTCACTTCGGTTCAGCGGCAGCGGTTGGGTCAGCGTCGGTGTTAGCGTCCCTTACCAGCGGTATGGTCAGTGTCAGTGGCAGCGTTAGGGCCATGGCTAGTTGGGCACCTGTGCGACGGTTGATGACCTCAGCGATGGTCGGAGGGAAGAACCCGACTCGATCGGAGCCCCGAGCTTCCTGCACCACCCCCTTCCACCGCCCGTCCAGGTGCTGCCCGACCACCTGTAGCCGGCAGAGAACGCTAAGCTGCACAAGCAACTGGGCCAGCAGCGCCAGCGACTACTGCGACCGTAACAGCAGCAACAGCTGTCAAAGCTGCTGTGTCAGTTGGTAATGGTCGTAGCAGTAGTGGCTGTCGCAAATAGCAACAACAACGACAAAGATCCACCCCCTATAGCCTTTAACAGATTGTTGGGGCAAGTGCTGTTAGCGATTACCTGTGAAGGCCGGCACGGCACACGAGGTGGTGAGTGGCCAGCGCCAAGCCCCGGCAACCTTCGTCTCATCCGGGGCTGATGTTTAACACACCACACCAGGTACTCATTTGAAGATGAGTTGATTGATGGGGAGGCCATGGACCGGTTCAAATTTTCGCCACTGGTGTTTGGTTATGAGTGGGAAATCATGCTCGGGTCGCCGGGTTCGTAGCGCAGCGCGCTAAACACACACAAAGACAAAGATCCCCCGTATAGCCTGTAACAGACTGTTGGGGCAAGTGCTGTTAGCGAGCACCTATGAAGGCCGGCACGGCACACGAGGGGTTGGGTGGCCAGCACCACGCCTGGTCGCCTTTGTCTCTCCAGTGGCAATGTTTATACAACCACACCAGGTACTTATTTGAGGCTGAGTCGACCTAGGGGAGGCCCAGGACCGGTCCAGATAATCGTCATCGGTGTTGACCGTGAGCGGGAATCGAACTCGGGTCGTCGGGTTCGTAGCGCAGCGCGCTAATCGCAACACTACTCTTCCCCAAACACCACACACACACACAGAAGGACACGTGCACGTGTGCGCACATGGCAGAATGCACTGCACACTCACCGTGATGGTGTCCCCGGCTTTGACCGTGAGGCTCTCGGGGTCGTACACATTGCTGAAGTCCTTCACCGCCCGCACCTGCAAAACTGCAGAGGCCTCTGTGCATGGGACGGAGGTCAGGAGATTGGAGGTGGTGGACAGGTTCACGCGATGTGAAAGAAACGGAGACAATGAGATGAGAATTTCTTCGGGAATAACAATGAACCAGTGGGTTGAGGTTATAGAACATTTGGAGGCACTGATTGGGATTTAAAGATGATTATCATGATGTCAAATATACTGGTGACTTCTAGATTGCAATTCCAGGGTGCTCACACTTTCACCATGGCAGAATCCCCATAATACATTTGAACTTTCGCATTTGCACGTGAAATGCACTTTCATTAAATGTTAAAATACCACAATACCCAGTGCAATTATTTTTAATCAGCATCGAACATATCTGAAGCCTTAAGCATCACAGAGTGCGAAAAAGACTTTAATATTACGCGGTGTGTGCGCTAAATTAAACTCTGAAACTGTGCCGTGAAAACTTGCCATCACGGGGCAGTGTGTTTAAATTGTTGAAATTGCACACACCACATGCAGCATGTTTGACCGATCACTCCATCCCGCACCAGACACCTCCACCACAAATGTGCAGATTGCACCTTGATTAAAGCCCATAAAGACCCTCATCAGCTGCATGACAATTATCACCCCGCACGAAAGAAAGTGGATGCTGCCCAGGAATAATGATTATCATGCCGTCAGTCCGATTGTTGCTGCTAATGTTCTATCTCTTGGCTCGGCAGTTGAAACAATGGTGCACGTTTCTTACATTTCTCTGCCGCTGATCCACCCAGCACCAACGAATAGATTCACCACGGTTTGACACGTAGGCTTTCGCGACCAATATTATTCATAATAAAGGTTTTTGGGTTAGAGCGCGTTATTATTAAATGCGTCGTAACCCTCCACCACCCGACACGGCCAAACAGTAAAAAATGTGTCACGTTTACAAAAGACAAATAGTTCACTACTTTAGCCCACCGGTGTGTTGAAGAGTGAATCAACATCATTTACAATTTTTGAGTACGACGTTTAGCTGGTAATTACATCCAGCATCATCGGGCAGGTCGTGTGTAATGGGGTAAAGTGTGCGGTACCCCCGCCTCTTTAAACACGTCTGGACAGCATGGAGGAGTAGGGCAAAAATACCCTCCAGAGGCATCCTCTAGTGGAGGCCCTTCTGCTAGCAGTGGTGTGAACAAGCAATTGCAGGGCTGCACCGTTACCTTTTACTAAACAGACCATGGGACGAGCCAGTCCATTAAGAGATCCTCTGTTTTGTTCAGGGTTTGTACCATACAAGAAATTTGCACGTGGAAATGCACGCACACAGACAGACAGACAGACGCACATGTTCGGCACGTGTGTTTTTGCACGCACGTGCTCACAGAGGAGCGGACGGATGGACGGTAACAATATTTGCCAGATACAGCAATAAGGAGCCTGTAGGCCCCCTTAAAACTGTTACTCACTGCAATGGCGTCTCATTACTGAAGGTGCACAACAGTTTTAATTATTGATTATTAAAGTTACGTAATAATAGGTACTGTTGAAACGTAAAGCTCTATATTTGATTCCCAGAAAGGCTAAGGATCCCGCTCCTCTATAATTATCATCAGCTCTCGCTCAACGCTTCAGAAGCTTGCCACTTTTCTTTTCATCTCACTGATATGCCAACTATGTCCAAATTTATTCGCTCAGATCTGTTTCTAGTTTGGCAAAAAAAAAAGATTAAAGCGTAAGTACATCAAGATAGAGTTCCCCAGCTAACATTAAGGATTCCAGAACCGTTACAAGTTAGAGATCATTCAAATTCATGCTCCAACAACATGCCATGATGATGAAGAAGAGGACCAAATGTGTTGAATATACAGTGTACGCCAGCTACTCATCGAGGGTAAAATGCGGGGCAACATCGTCATGGTTGACAAATGCGAAAAGGAGAGACGGGAAGACGCTTGGTAAATTTGGCAGCGGATTAATGAGAGAAATGAGCATCTGTTTAGAGTTTGCAGCCAGCACAATGCATGTATGTAAAGTAATGAACACGTTGTTCTTTTTTTTTGTTAGAAGGAAACTAGAAAATCAACACGGAGAAACCCAAATGGAGGGGTTAGGCATGAGATCGACTTCCTTCTAATTACGGGAAATCTGCTTCTTTATCGCGTTGGCTGGAGTTGAGATTCTACCAGCGAGAGTTTTCGCGACGTGACACGATTTAAAATTTCGCGATGTGCAGCATGAGAACCGATTTTTTCCGCAATGGCCTCTGCTGACAATGATGTAGCGTTGTTGTTGGAGCAGCCAACAACAATTCCGAATAGAATGTCCAGTGATAATAATAATGTTTTTAAACCAGCGAACAAGTGGAGTGGATCTTTTTGGTTGTTTCGGTAAAGTCACGTAGAAGGGAAGTAATACAATAATAAAAATAAAACATAATAAAATAATTCTCACGACGTTTCGGCCACAACGCAAGCAGCCGTCCTCAGGTGAAGACCAGCGTCATTCAGACGCTGTCTCCCCGACAAACCTGGTCTTCACCTGAGGACGGCTGCTTGCGTTGTGGCCGAAACGTCGTGAGAATTATTTTATTATGTTTTATTTTTATTATTTTATTACTTCCCTTCTACGTGACTTTACCGAAAGAACCAAGAAGATGAATCCCTGCAGTCACGAAAGCTTTAAATCGAAATTTAAGTGGAATGGACTCACCACGCAGCATCTGTTTTATCTCCTTGCTAGCCTGCGATCCCGTGAACTGGTTCACGATGTCCAGCGCCGTCTGGTTGTAGGTGTTCCGAATGTGCACGTTCACGCCGGCCTGCGTAGGTGGGGGGGGGAAGTGAAGCGAGGGTTGGCGGATCACACACAGTGAACCATGATGCGTGCAATACTCCAAACCTGCTGGTGTGAAATATACCTGCTGTCTCGGGTGTGGACCAATCAACTTCAAGGACAGTGCATTCATTATCAGAGTTATGTTTTTTGTTTGCATTATGACTGCAGGTATTGTGGTCTATGCAAACATGACTCCTCGTAAAAAAAGGTGTCAGTTTTGTTGCCAGATAAAAGGGTAAAAAAACGAATTATCATAAAAAAATTTACTGGCAAATGAGGTACCAATGGTATACCTTCCGGGGTCGCGATATAGTTGCAGAGCAAGCAGATTTATAATCTTAATTTAGGAGCTTTCGTGACTGCAGGAATTATTATTTGGTTTTTTTCGGTTAAGTCACGTCTAAAAATAAAAGAATAAATTAAAATAAAATAACTTATGTTGTCTTTTATTTTTAGACGTGACTTAACCGAAAAGAACCAAAGAACAGATTTATAATGTGTCCACCCGGTAGATTGTGCGTGTTCTCCCCGAGCAAGCGTAGATTTTCTCCGCACACTCTTGCAGTTGAATAATGAATTAATAAGACTTTAATTCGAAAACACACACACAAACGAGTCCTCGTGTTTTGCTCTAATGAACACGTCTAATTGTGTTTGCTCTAATGAAGATTATGATGGTGCACTCACGTGCATTGGCATCCCCCGATGCCAGCAGTGGAAATTGCACGTTAACATGGCAGGGTACAGTCCCTCCATTGGTTAAGGTCTCTTATATACTACGGGTGTAACAATTGACATACTCGCATTCTTGCATCACCCACTCGCCAAGGGTTTTAAATTAACTGTTTCTATTCAAGGTCATTGCAGGATTCGGGAATAATGCACGCAAATTGAATGCAAACGGTCATGCATATCTTTATATTAAATCAATGAATAATGTACAAAAGGCACACAAAGAACACAATTAAATATATTGTCTCTCCAATGCTAACGCTAATACATCAAAATAGGTACTCGTTCATGGCTAAGTCGGCCAAGGAGAGGACCAGCACCAGCTTAGATAAATGTCACTGAATTGGGCCGTGAGCAGGAATCAAACTCGGGTAATCGGCTTCAGAGCACAGCGTGCTAACCACTGCGCCACGGCTCCCCACGTATACACACAGACACACCCTAATATTGAATTAATGGTGCACAAAATGCATACAAACTATCGCCGATCCACACGTGCACACACGAACGCAAACAAAGAGCCACGGCACGCCCACAGGGGGAGAGATGTCACCGCGTCTGGGCGGCGAGTGAGCGAGCAAGTCGACTGCGGGCAGGGAAACCAACCAAGATCATCGGTCAACCCACCCCACCCCACACCCCCTCTACATAAAAAACACAACACACAGGACCCTGGTCCGACGATTAGGGGCAGGTAATGGACGGAGAGGCGTGCGCGTTACCCTCATCACCGAGTCTGTCTCCCAAACTGCCAGGGATGTTCCCCCAGGTCGATTGCAATCAATCGTGGCCACGGAGCGAGCAGTGCGGGAGCACGAGCTCTGGCAATGGAGCCGAGGCCGAGCGCAGCGCGAAACCGCCGCGCGCCGTGATGCGGCGGCGTGGGTCGTGCACTACAGGCGAAAAGAAACCCGCTCAAGCGAGCCATTTGCGATGTTCATCACCCCTGGTCCACCCTGATCTGCAGGCGCACAAACCATGGCAGATGCGCATTCCCGACGCACAAATGGAAAATTGTAAACTCTCCGGTGTGCGACTGTGGTCATCCAGAACGTATAACGACGCAACGCCCGAGCCGCAAATACGAAGGAGACATCACAGCGGTACACTCCGCTGCTCCTGACGAGGTCGTCTGGCCTGAACACCTGAATGTGACATCGTAGCTGTTGTGCTGCATCAGCAGCTGTACGACAGAAGGAGATCAACTTTGGTGACCCCAAGCACTGTCATGAAAATTCCACATTTCCATGGTGGCAACCAGACATTGCAATTGTTGACTTCCTAAGTAAGTAACTTCATTTGGTATTCGAGTCAAGCTTATAGCACTATGATGGGCTGAGTTGACCACTGACCAGCATTTTAACTCTCTTGTGTTCCGACCGTGAGTTGATTGAGCTTAGCACCGTGCCAGCCAATGCATCGACCAGATTTCCACAGTGATCGTTTTTGGTAAAATGTAAAGGACATAAATACAAAGACAGGACGATGAACAGATACAAAAGGCAAAAATACAGAGGCATACAAAGATCAACGAAGACAAACACAGACAAATGGAGAACCGAGCAGGATGACATTGAGTTCTGTTGCTTTGTTTGCTGTTATAAGTGTGATGATCAGTACTGGGCATGTAAACATTCACCCCCGTAGAAAATTTACAAATTGCTGTGATATGTGGTCACGAGCCAATTCAAGAATAGATTATTTTCTTTATTTTTAACCATCTCTTTTTAATTGTTTCTTGTGTCATCTGTTTCATTTCTACAGTCCCCCCCCCCACCCTCCCCACTCCATCAGTCTCAGTGAATCGTTTGCATACACCTACAATCAAATGTCACACGTACGATTCGATGTTCAAATTTCTAATTTATTTTACTTGACCAGGTGAGAACTCAGAACGACAGGGGAGCCTCATTTGCTAGAGTCTGCCAATTGGGGGGCGACAAACACTCCGTACAATCCAAATTCATAATAGAGGTGTTTGGGGTTAAGTCGCGTACATATAAATGTGTCGTTAAACCCGCCACCACCTGATACAGCCAATTAGTTAGGTTTGTAACGTAAATAAAATAAGCCATTTCGTCATTTTAAATTGATTCCTAGGCTCAAAATTAATATGTACAAACATTACTAGTGTAATGACAGGGTGACACCTGCTGGCCTGGAAGGGGAATCACGGGTACGGGCACGGTTAAGTAACAACCAATCAGAGAGGGAGGTGTATCTGGAGCAAAGGGAAAGGTGGGGCTATTCGAGATACTCCGGGAACCTGCTCGAAGGTTCCACGAGAGGGCGTGGCCGGAGGCGGGGCCTAGCCACGCCGGGGGGATATAAGGGGGAGCGGATCCGGGGCTCGGGGTTCGTGTGTGGGGTCTTAGGTCCTGGCTGCATCGCTGCTCGCCGACATCTCTCTCTATCGTCCGGCCACGTGGAAGATCTCCTGCGTGGTTTCCATTGCCGTCATCGTCACGCCGCCAGCCAGCGGCGTAGCCGAGTGAGGGAGATGGGGCCACGCCGAGTGATCGGCTGTGTGTAGCCAGTAGAGATGGTAATATCTAGCGTTGTACTCAGTGTGAGGAAGAGTAAGTGTTGGCCTGTGTTGCGCCCAGTGTGAGTGATAAAGAAGAAGTACCCTCTAACCGACGTGTCGCGGAAGTCGCTCATTAGACTCGTAACTAATTGGCATGTTTTGTTTACGTGACAAACCTTACTGGCTGTGTCAGGTGGTGGTGGGTTTAACGACACATTTATTTTGACACGATATAACCCAAAAACCTCTATTATGGATAATATTGGGCGCGAAAGCCCACGTGTTAAACATAATCCGAATTGCAGGCCATTTTGAAATTTGGCAAATTTGGACCCTGACGTCCGGCACACACGATGACCTACTTCAGCGGAGAAATGATGTCAGGGGACCTTTAACATCCACTTGGATGAAGCATTCCCATAATGGTTGTTGCACCCGCAGTTATAGTCGGGGCGACCGCTGGATTCATACCGCGAACTTCTGCAGCAAGCGGCGAACGTGCTCCCGCCAGGCCGTGTCACTGCCGACGTTTGTACATGTGAATTGTGAGCCAAAGAAAATGTTTTAACCAATCAGCTGGCACATCATTAGATGGCTGAATATTACAGCCAAGTGCGGTTGTGGTGGTTGTAGTGGTGGAGCACGTCTGTGTGTAAATTCGCACCTCCGATTAGCGTGGTTGGCAACATACGATACAAAAGAAGTTCAACGTTCATATATACATACAATCCAGTGATTTATTGACTGGGTTCGAGATCTTTGTGTGTGAGCAACACGCCAGCAGGGCTACAAGTTGACCGCTAGATATTAGTTCAGCAAGCCGCTCACCTACCTTGAAATTGGAGGTTGAGTGTTCTCTTCTCGTGTGTGTGTGTGTGTGTTTTCTCCACGCCCTCTCCAGGTAAATTTACTCAATTAAAAAATCAGTCAAGCGGCACAATGCGGGGCCCTCTTGAAAAAAGTTGTCCTTGAGAATCAGTGAGGAGGCTTTTCTGGGTATAATCGAGTTAGATCTCCTGCTTTCAGTTAACGTAATACGTGTAAATACACGCACAGGTCAATTCAGCAGACAGGCTGCCAACAAAGAGCATTACGCGACAAAGTTTCACTGAGGAAATCACCGCATCGCTGATATTCGGATGCACTTTAATGCTGCTTTCCAATGCATATTTAATGACACTCTTAGCACAACCCGAAAAATATGCTGTGTTGAGTTGAATGCATCCTTGAACAAGCAATTAAAATGTGATAAATCTACTTTTTTTTTACATACTTGGCCTTTGAAGTGCTTGACGCAACTCGATCATTAATTTACAGTCTACGGTTGCCGAAGACGACACCGTTTATTGTAACAATGACTTTGACTTACTCTCTTCTGGAAATGACCCAAAATGTTGAGTTGTTGAAACTGTGATGCCATCGCATAGATTCAGCAGCATCCTAAAAAACTTCGATATGCAAACCTTCTTAGGCCCAGGTTTAGGCCCAGGTTTAAAAACAAAAATAGTCACAATTTTGCCTCCCGGTTTGCGAGATAGAAAAATATCCTCTCGAGGCACAAACTGTAATATTTTAGTTTACCCAAATTGAATCGATAACACTGGTCAACACACTTTTTCTGGCATAAGGTATTCCAACGGTTTTAATGTAATTTTGGGGTGCCGATTCCAAATCTGACATCAGTTTGTGTCTATCACATCAGGTTTTTGAGATATCAAATATTGCATTTTCAATAAAAACTGCAGAAGAAAAATATTAAATAAAGGTGGATATCTACATAAAATTATATTATAAAACACACTATCCTAAAAATACAACACCATATTTTAACACTAAAGCAGCCACTGACTCGCAACAACTTGCAATCATAAGTGACAGAGTTAATTTCGGGTAAAATCAATTAAAATGGGGTATGCCGATAGCATAAAAATGAGATGTGATAGAGCAAATCTGAGATCAGATTTGGAATCAGCACTCTGAAATTAGTCTAAAACAGCTGCAAAAGTCCAGGCCAGAATTTTTTTTTTTTTGACCAGTGTAATATTTAGACCTGCGATTATATTTGTACCTGCGTGGGGTACACACTTGATCCCTTATACACGGATTCGATAGAGTCGACTGTTGTTGCTGTACCACATCCTGGCGAGCCAAGGGAAGGGAGTTTCACAACATTTGTGCGATCCACCAACCCACGCCTCGACCAACCCTCGCCTCCGCAACAGTGACGACTATCTGAACTCTTCTTGGGTCTCCTCTTGGTCGATTCAGCCTCAAATGAGTACCCGGTGTGTAGTGTCTAAACATTGCAACTGGCCACCCACCCTCCCGTGCTCGCGAGCAGCATTTTCCCCAACAGTCTGTTAATGTTTCACGACGTTTCAGCCACAATGCAAGCAGCCGTCCTCAGGTGAACACCAGGTCTGTCGGGGAGACAGCGTCTGTCTCCCCTACAGACCTGGTGTTCACCTGAGGACGGCTGCTTGCGTTGTTCTCACGTCGTGAGAATTATTTTATTATGTTTTATTTTTATTATTTTATTACTTCCCTTCTTCGTGACTTTACCGAAAGAACCAAGAAGATGAGTCTGTTAATGCTTTCGGGGAGGGTTGGGGGGGAATCTTTGTCTTTGTTTGCAAACGCACTGGCGCGCGTGTGTGCGCGTGTGTGTGCGCGTGTGTGCGCGCGTGTGTGCGCGCGCGTGTATGCGCGCGTGTGTGCGCGTGTGCGTGCGAGCGCGTGTTTATCCACGCGTGGCCTCACGTCGATGAGCAGGCGCACCACCTCTGTCTTGCCGTAGAGCGACGCCTCGTGCAGCGCCGTGCCCGACCGCGTCTGCCGGTTGATGTCGATGCCGGCGTTGAGCAGCAGCCTGGACGAGGGGGAGACGGCGCACGTTCCGAGTCGCGCTCGCAAAACCGCGGCCACGGCGAGCCTCCCGCAGCCGGGCAGCACGAGTCAGAGCGCGCGCGATCACAGTTCCGCAGCACCTGCGATTCGCGCGGTTGGCTACGTGCGGTGCGAAATAAGTTCAACGTCATATACACACACGTACATAGCGTCAACGCCGTGAAACCGACGCCTTCGCTTCCTCCCATTGACGACCTCTGCTACAATCTCATCACAGCCATCTGGGGTTTACGATGAGTTGCAAACCTCTGCGTGCCACTCCGGTACCTGGTTTGGTAAACTTCTGTCCTCCACCCCGCACACTTGTCCCGCCCATCGCAGCCTGCTGTTACTCAGTAAAATTCAATAAATATCCCGTATGTGGTCGTGACTTAGTGACTGATGTACACTGCAATTGCTGTCCAGAAGATCTAGAAACATGAGAGTTAGCACAAATACGACTATTTAATTTTAGCCACCGGAAATTTTGGCCAAGAGGTTAATTTGTTTTACTCATAGGGCATGGTCAGCCAAACAACATAAATCCCTTTAAATCGAAACACGTACAAACATACGATCGCCATCGACATCGAACCGGATATTTCACCTCTCGCAGGGCGTGATGCTAAAGCCGGTAAAAATGGAAATAGACTGTAAAAGCAATGATAATGAAAATTACGATTAAAAAAAACATAATAACGGAGCAGATTAAAAATAAAATATCCGTGACATCTCATGTTTGTTATGCAGTGTACATCAGCAGCTACACACAGAGTATTAAAAGATGATTGCTTAACCACCATGTATTCCTGCTGCTTCACGTGACTGGGTAGATAATGATGCATTAAATGTTAAACAACACGTTCATAAAACACAAGGGCTTGATAACCGCGATGTACACAGAGTGTCGTATGCTCCGTCTTGCCATTGAGAAAAAAAAAGACTAAAACCAACGTTCAAGAAGCCGCCTAAATTCCATCACACATTTTACTTTTGGGGCTCATTCCTCCAACCCAATGGGATTCCGTACACGCTGAAATAATGCACAGAGCCTGCACCATCACAATATGAGCAGTAACACCCTGGCACGGTGGTGCAACATTTATCACAATACCTAACTCAGCACTCGAACCCCAAGCACTAGATCTGTGGCTCAATACAAATCTGACGATGAACGGGCCCTGTAGCCCCACACTACAGATCAAACACTCTCACCCAACAGGGTGGTGCAGTGGTAAGCACTCTTTCCTTAAAGTGACAAGGGTCTGGGTTCGGTTCTGGATAAACGAGCCTCGAGACTCAGCGAGGCTTTCCTAGGTGAAGAGCGTACATTTATTTAAACTAAATAAACATAACCTCACACTACAGCCTAATACTGCATACCCAGGCAGCAAGCACACTACAGCACCCTGTCCATTACTATAGAGCAGCACCAAGCACTGGGACGTGACAGAGAGTGCTCGAGTTTCACCACAACGTCCAGCACTGCAGTCAGCACCGATCCCAGAATGTTAGCTCAGCACGATACCTCAACACCGAACACATTACTAACTCGGAACCATGATAAATCAATTCGTTCAGTGACAGAATTTCTTCAGCCCACGCACGATACATGCACTCAATCGCCTGTGTATAAATGAACGATTTTCAATGTGTACAACGTCCATGGGGTCACGTTACGCCCTGCAGCCCACTAGAGATATTGCCATTCCCTGCAGTGTTAAAAACAAAATACAAAACAGATTCTCGAATCCATGCTCGACTTGGAATCGTGACATTTCAGCACTGCAACCCGGTAACCCAACGCGGCAGCCCCATCCATCGCTATATCCCGCATTCCATTCATAGAACATCACCCTTCTACGAGCCCGACAAACCATCAAATCCCTACCCAAACGAACAGCGATGGCGGGCGGTGGTCAGTGGGCGGTGGCCGCCTGCTCCGAGCGAACCGCGTGGCCACGGCAGCGCGCCCACAAGGCCTCCCTCCAGCCAATGCTCCCAAAACCGGAACGACCCAGGATCTCATTGCGGCACTTTTTTTTTAAGAGAGAGAGAGCAGCGAGGGACATCACGTGGGAACTTATCTCAACGCTCATCGGGTACTTCATGCCAAGCACTCTCTTTCCCCATCCTCGATGCCACTCTCCACCTCCTGCAGGCAGAGCCACCAGCCACTTCGGTTGCATCAACTGCAAAGTCCTCATTGCCAGGCTGCACGGCCACCAGCTCCAGCCCTCAATGTCCCACTTGAAATGCAATCCGTTGCAGACAGTGTTCGAGCTGCACATTAGCCACTGCATTTGTTTGCTGGCTGCTCGGCTTGTTGCATGGTTGGTTGGTTAGTTGGCCGATGGGTTGGTAAGTTGGGCTGTTTTTTTCGTCTTCTAATTTTCAACAAAACGATTCCAGACACCTGCAAAATGTGACCCTAAAAAACAAAGCGATTTTAACTGAAAATTCAACCTCGCAGTGCCACTCTTTTACGTCAGGCAAACCTAAAAAAAAATCTCAAATCGTCCCTCGTATTTTAAAAGTTGTTTGATTACTTGATTTGCGTTCACTTCGAAGTGAGCAGGCACGATTTGTGAAACAGGCCGAGTGGGGCCGACCCGAATTCCCACAGCAGTCTAAGCCCGCTTGTCTAAGCCCTACTTGCTCGCTCTCAGGATCGTACAGCCCAGTTCAGGGCTGCCACCTCTTGTCCGGGTTTGACATCGTGCAGTCTGGGAATTGGCATCCGTGTTTAGGGGGCAGGTAATGATTTGTGCCGAAACATGGCGCTGGTATTTGTGTTGAACTTTATCAGTCGCCCTGCACAATGTTGACGATAGACCTCGTGCTGAATGAGGAATATGCAGTGGACAAGGTGGTGACCCTACATGAGCCGCCATTGGAAATAGTTGTAAGGTCACGGGGTCAATGTTGCAAAACCTCGTCCCCATGTTACAAAATAACAACTTTAATCTTGGGATAATATACGTTAACCAAGGCATACCTTAAACCGTGTGAGTAATAAACATATATGAATTGAAATCCAACTAAAAAACTTATTCAATAACTGCCTTAAATGTAAAAAAAATGCACGAGTGACAACGTTCTCTGAAGAAAGGCAAATGCCTGAAATGTCACCCATTGCATATGTTTCCTATTCACACAGTGCTATTTCTGCACGTATTGAGTACACATTTTCTTCTTAGGTTTTTTCGGTAAAGTCACGTAGAAAGTAAAATAAAATAAAAACAAAAATCACGACGTTTCGGAGGCAACACAAGTCTCCGTCATCAGGTGGGACCGTCACAGCCAGATTAGCTGTATCAAGACTGAGTACACATTGTTCGTAGGCGTGCACACTGCCAATGCAAGTATCAACCAAATATCCTGGTGACACAACTACACTCGCTTTCCTACAGCCAGAGGGAACGGAGGCGGATGGGCGGGGGGGGGGGCAAACAGGTGGGGTGGGTAGGAGGGAGGGGGATGGGTGGGTAGGACGGAGGGGGGTAGGAGGGGAGGGGTTGGTAGGTCGGAGGGGTGGGTAGGAGGGGAGGGGTGGGTCAGAGGGATTGGAAGGGGGTAGGACGAGAGGAGGGGGAGGGGTGGGTAGGAGGCGGGAAGGCGAGGAGGTTGGGTAGGAGGGGTAGGTGGGAGGGGGATAGGAGGGGTGGGTAGGAGAGGAGGGGGTGTGGGTAGGAGGAAGGGGAGGGGGGTAGGAGGGGAGGAAGGGGTGGTTAGGAGGGAGGGGTAGGAGGGGTAGGAGGGGTTGGAGGGGAGGGGTAGGAGGGGAGGGGTAGGAGGGGAGGGGGAATCTGTGGAGCCGCACGGCTGTGAAGTGTGGGATGAGAAAGAGGGAATCGGTGCGGGGCTGCGCCAAGCGTAGCCCTGCACGGCCGAGGCTGCTTGTGATGGAGGGGGGGGGGGCAACACGCACGGCATGGATTCACATGCATGAGGTTGGTTAAACGTTGTAAATAATTGAATTGTTCATATAACAAGCACGTGCCACCATTTACTTCCACGTATCAATAATTAAAAAAAGAAAATCCATCTCAGAAATTAAGCGAATTTTAATGTAAAGAAAAACCTATAATACATATCTACTGAGGGAAATTCGGTAACTACTTTGTTGGCAATGCAGAATAATGCTAGACCTGCAAATTGTTGGTTTTAATTACACGTCGTTTTTATTGATTGATTTATTTCATGGCTCCCAACCTTGTGGAAAATATAGTGGACTTTAATCTGGAAATGGCAAGTGACACTGTAAAATCATTGTTAATTAAAATGCAATTTCATTGTGCAAGTTTCATCATTGTTTGTGCTCTTGTAGTTTTGATGAATCATTTAATACTGGTAGGAACCTCCTGGTTCCACCAGCCCACAGGGGATTCTTGTGTCCGTCCATCGTGCAGGGAGGGGCTGGGTGGGGAGGGAGGGGCTGGGTGGGTGGGGAGGGGCTGGGTGGGGAGGGGAGGGTAGGGAGGGGCTGGGTGGGGAGGGTGGGGAGGGGCTGGGTGGGGAGGGTGGGGCTGGGTGGGGGGTGGGAGGGGTGGGGCTGGTCACCCCGTGGTGCCCTTATAAAACTTAACGTTTAACCTACTCACGCCGGCTTGTGCCCGCCCTCACAGTCGGGCATATTTGCGGAATACACCACGCCGACGTTGACCCTGGCCATTGGCCGAGCAACCCAACGTTCCTACCAGCTCCCTCCGTAGGAACGTGTTTATTTTCCATCTGTATGCTATGCCCGTGGCCAGCTACAAAATGGGACATTTTTGCCAGTATCAAAGTGTGAAAAAATAAGAATAGGTTTTACCATTTTTCGCCATCTCATTTGTATTATTTTCTCCATTGTTTCATATTCTTTCTACCAGTTTGTAATTGTGCTCCATAACCATAAAACGGTAACCTTCGCGTGTCATTCACATATCATTTGCAGCAACAAATATAAATAATTCTTCCAACACAAATTGATGCACGTGCATTGAAGTCGCAGTAATCGAATCAGTCGATCAATCCGTGCCTCATAAATGATGGCGATGTTAATGAATAGACACCCATCAAGGTAACGCATCGATGTGCACGGAAGCATTCTCGCATGTCACGTAAATGTGTGTGGGTGAACTCGCATGCGTGTCGGTGCACATGCCTGTGTTGACACGTCTTTACCCGTGAGCATACTGCTGCTGCTGCTGCTACTGCGTGTGTGCACGTGTAGGCGCGCATCCGTGTGTGGATCGGCGGTGCAGTGATGAGCGCACTGCGCTACAACAACAAAAACATACCAACTTAGCCCATGGACACCATCGGTGACGACTGACGAGCGATATCAGAACAGGGACTGGTCCTCGCCGAGGTCCCCTCGGTGTTAAACGCGTACGAGGCGTCGCAGTGTCTAAACGTCGGCTACTGGGTCGTGGCATTGACCACAACGCTGACCTCTCTGCATGCGCCGTGCAGGGCTTAAGAGGTGTTCACCAACAGCACTTGCCCCCAACATTATTTAAGACGACGCGGGGGTGGCGGTGAGGGTTGTCTGTGTGCGTGTGTGCGTCCAGCGGTTAGCGCGCTGCGCCACGAACCCGGCGACCCGAGTTCGATTCCTGCTCACGGCCAACAGCGGTCGACGATTGCCTTAAAAACCGGTGCTGGGCCTCCCCTAGGTCGACTCAGCTGCAAGTGAGTACCTGGGTGCGGTGCGTAAACATCGCCGCTGGGGAGACAAAGGCGGTCGGGCGTGATGCTGGCCACCCACCCCCCCTCGAGTACCGTTCCGGCCTTCGTAGGTGCTCGCTAACAGCACTTGCCCCAACAGTCCGCTAAGGCTACACGGGAGATTCTAGATTTGAAGCTTTCGTGACTGCAATGATTCATATTCTTAGGTTTTTTCGGTAAAGTCACGTAGGTAAAACATTAAAATTAATGAAAGTAAAATAAAAAAATTCTTTGTCTTTGCGTGCCTCTACCACCACGGGGTCATTCATCTGCGCAGTCAAGCGCCGTGCTGCCGACCCACCGCTGACTGGCAGCAGCGGCGGGCACATTTCCCAGACACAGGCGCTTATCAGCTGCATTAGTCATGCAGCTGCTCATGCAGCCCGCACGCCACTCACCCAGCATTCGACACACACACACGTGGACGGCTGTACGCAGCCGCCAAATAGCCACAGATCGTCCCACCGCTAGTAGCCTCTAAGAGGCAACATGCGGGGTGAGAGCGCTGTTCAGCGAGTACATTCTGAAGGCTTTTGTATCCCCCAGTGCTGATGTTTACACACCGCACCGGGTACGTTTATGAGGGCTGAGTCGACCTAGGGGAGGCCCAGTGCAAGATAATCGTCAGTGGTGTTGATGGGCCGTGAGCGGGAATCAAACTCAGGTCGCTGGGTTCGTAGCCCGGCGCGTTCACCGTTACACTACCGAGCCCCACTACTACAACTACGCAAGAGCGAGCACACACACACACGTGCACACACACACACGTGTACACACATGCACACAACAACCGCCATTCACCACTAAGTGACGGTGACGTGATCACGACGCCTGTGCCAGGCTATGTGCACCTTGATTCCACGTGAAGTGTCGAACGCCCGCTGGCAGGAGGTCACGGGGCAGATCCAGATGCCACAGGTCGACTGACCGAGATGACCGAGATGCCTGGCTGATGCACCAAGTGTGCCCCCTACTGTACCAACTTGCTGTGCTTTAGCCACCCGGCGCTCCGCTCGTTGTTGTGAGCGTCGCTCCTCCGCCCTCCGTTGTTGTTGGAGGGCGACTGCCTCCAACTGCCCAGTAGCGTCCTTCACGAGCCTCCTCCACAGAGGCCGATCTTGACACCGCTGGTACCAGTCATCGGCAAGTCCACTCAGCTCCACATCCTCCTGTACCACATTATTCCGTCTTCTCTAACCCGTGCCGCGTCCGTTTAGCCCCCTCGATCCGGCCGAACAAAAGCTGTTTAGGCATGCGGTGGCTGGGCATACGGACTACATGACCCAGCCAACTTAGCCTTGCCTGCCGGATGAGCTCAGCGATGGGACTTTGTCCACATCCAGCCTGGTTAAACCCAGGATGGATCGTAGGCAGGCCAGCCTAAATGTGGGCATCGATCAGCCTCCCATTGTATCTGTACCAGATGGACATTCCTCAGGTACAGTTATTGAAGGCTTCACAAACTGCGTGATCAAAATAGATGTTAAATAATGTGGGAGCCAGAGGACATCCCTGTCGCACTCCAAGGTGTACAGGGAATGTCTCTGACTCCCGGCCATGTAGTTTTACCTGGGCCCGCTCACCATCATGAAGGCCCTTAATGATCATGAGCAGAGGGTCAGGGACTCTGAAAGCACAAAGAACAACCCAGAGCCCAGGCCTACTGATGGTATCATAGGCCTTGACCAGGTCAATAAAGCAGAGATGTAGGTCTAGTTGGAATTCACTACACCTCTACTATAGCAGACGGACAGAAAATATGGCATTGGGGCTCCGCAAGCCTCTCTTCAGCGTGCCTAGCAAAGCGATTTTGAATATTTCTTGCCAGGACCTTTCCCGGCACACTGAGGAGTGAGATGCCCCTGTAGTTGTTACAGTCTGTGCGGTCCCCCTTCTTAAAGAGGGAGACCACCAAGGCATCCATCCAATCCTGCGGAACCCGTCCAGTGGTCCAGACTGTTGTTATGATGTCATGTAAGGCAGTTTGTGTACAAACGCCACCCTCCCTCAGCATTTCGCTTGGGAGATCATCTCTGCCCGGTGCCTTTCCTGGTCTCAGACTCTGGATCGCCTTCAGTACTTCCTCAACAGATGGCACCTCAGCCAGCCACTTACAGGGGGTGACTTCTTCTTCCAATATTTGAGGCACCACAGCCTCAGCAGGATCATCCCCCACTTTGTCCCACGTTGTTTTCCTGGGTGAGGGATTTCCCCTCCTCCAGGACCTCACAAAAATGCTCAACAAATCTGCAAACCTGTTCCTGAGGGTCAGAGATTGGATCACCGTTCTTTCCCCTAATGATGGTAATAGGTGTGGTGATGAAGGTTACTTTTTTGATGGACTTAAAGAGCAATTTGTGATTGCGGGCCACTGAGGCAGAATCCATCTCCTCAGTAACCTGCGACCACCACCCATGTTTGCAGTGCCTCACGGCTCTCCGAACCTCCGAGCGAAGGCTGCAGTAAGCCTCCTCATTCTCCGATGTGGGATGCTGTAGCCGATGAGAGTGGGCCTGTCGCTTTTTCTCAGCCAATTTGAACACCTCCTCTGTCAGCCAGGGTCTCTGGGGAGGTCTGACCATGTACCCAAAACAGCCATTGCAGCTGCATGAGCCACAGTCCTAAACCTCGCCCATTTCCCCTCGACATCAGGAGGAGTGGGGGACAATGCCAACCCCGGCCGCAAGCGATGATGAAATTCTCGCTTGCAACTTTCATCAGCTAGCTGAGACCATGCCACTAAGGGTTTGAATGGGGTCCTGGGTGTACACCCACCACCAGAGTGGAAGAATGGAATGCGCATCTCACAGATGATAAGTCGATGGTCAGTGGGCAGATCAGCTCCACGGTAGGTCCTGGTGTCAAGGACATGGGCCCGCATCCGCTGTTCCATCACTATGTAAGTCCAGCAGATGTTCTTGCTTGGACCCGGCATGCATCCATCATGTGGTGTGGATGCGCCAATGCCAGAACAGCGTGTTGGTAATTACAAGCCCATGGGCTGCACAAAAATCTAGTAGCCTCCTGCCATTTTTATTGAGCTGATCTGGCCCATGCCTTCCAATTACTCCAGACCAGGTGCCAGCATCATGACCAACTCGGCAATTGAAGTCACCCAACAAGATTACTCTATCCCGAGGGGCCACTTTAGCTAGCACCTGTGACAGGTCATAGAAGGCATCTGACTCATCGGCCTTGCCTACATCCCTCCACGGATGTTCGTCTTCAGTGGGGGCATGAGTAACCACGACCACCACCGACCACCTCTGATTGATGGGAAGGCGAGCCCAAAGTAGCCTGGGGCTTACAGCTTCCCACACCTTACCGCCACACTCCCACGCCGCCGTCATTTTTTTGTTCAGAAGAAGAGCCACTCCCTGATGTTTGGCAGTCTGCTGCCCCGAGTAGAGGACTGTCCACCCCTCATGGTGGCAGGAGCCAGAGCCGGTCCACTGGACCTCCTGAATACCACAGAGATCCAGGTGGTACCGGTCCAGCTCCCGACAGAGGAGTGGCAGCCTGTCCTCCGCAGTGAGCGTTCGAACATTCCACGTGGCCACACGTAGTGGTTTTTTGTTGTTTCTGGAGGAGCCCCGAGGGTAAGGATTCATTCTCCTGGCTCTGCCAAATGGGGTTTGGCAAGGAGACGTCATAGACGCCTGTCCCCCCGGGGCTTCCGGCACAAGCTTACTTATTAAATTTTGTGGTCGTGGTTTAGTGGTAATTAATTGAAGGTGGAGGGGTTACCAGCCCCTCGCACCCGTCCTGGACACGTGCATACACACACGTGCCGATGCAGCTCTTTAATACGGTATTTCCTTTGGGCAGACAGCCCATGCACAGCCAGTGGCCATTAGCCATTCATTCCAGATGCACTCGGTGGGGTAAACGTCTACTCAATAGCAGGATAACGATGATTATTATTGTTCTTTGTTACCCATGAGCGGGATGAATACTCCAGTGAGTCGATCACATCTGCAGTTCGTTCTCAAAAAATCACAAGAGTGGATGGACCTACGTCCCACAGAGAACGGATTTATTTTGGAGGGACTCCTAAAATTGGGGTGGGAGAGTGGGACATGGGGGGGTGAAACATCGGAGAAGGAATATGATGAAGCTGTCACTTCCGAAGCGCCACACACTGAACGGTGGATGGTTTAGCCATGTTTGTTTGCTGTAGTACAGAGTTAGCCTGATAACTTTAATCTAAATTGTCTTATGGTTGTTATTGGTTGACTTGCATCCCACTGGGATTTTTGCAGACAGCGTTGAAATACGGGGTTTTTTCTGGAAGACTTTGCTGTTTTTTCCTGGATTTTTCTGTTGCGTGTAGTCACTTTAAGATGTTTCTTGTTCATGTTTATGTTTGTTACAGTTGCACCCGAGTCAAGAGCCACATGGCTCACAGGGTTGTACCTCATACATGAAACTGAACCAGGGCTACGACGACTTGCCCGACACAGCCACGCGCCTGTGGAGACCCAGTTTCGAACTCCACCATACAGTTACTCTCGCGATATCGCCTAAAGTTTCATCCTCCACCGTAGAGTACGTCAACCAAAGTGCGGACGCCGTCAATGCACGTACGTCCGCATGTCTACGTTTAATTGCGTTGCGTTGGCCTGCGTACCTTGATGTTATACATCACTGAAATCGACTTTCTTTGGAACTGACCGTTGTGTTTAATTTGTTGTCTTCCTCCACAACTCCGAAAAGCACGGTTGGCTACGTACGGTGCGAAAGAAGTTCAACATACGTACAAACGTACACTACGTGTATTTCTGCTGCAATGTGAATTGTTGAATGGTCAAGAATTGATATACGAGTTGTGAATTTCACAAATGTGGGTCTGCGTGGAAACATTATTACGTGGCTTTTTATTTTGTTAAGAAGAGGATTCTCGCTGCAAAATACTTCCGGGGAGAAAAAAAGTATCTTGAGGCTTGCCTGGAAATGAGATGAGTATTATTACTACTGCTACTACTATAGCACGAGACTGAGACACACACGCATTGAATAACAAGACTGTACCCTTGATTGGTGGTGGCTCTGCTCCTATCTCTACAAGCCAGCAAGCTGTAAGGCTTCTTTAAATAATTAATCCCTGCGTGCTTAAACGTTACAAATTATATTTAGTTGTACGGGGTTAGCATACAATATCCATCACAGATTGGATTATTATTGCGCTGTATTTAGCTTAGTGGTTTTATTTAATTAATCTACGTATTCATTTGATTTGCTGAAATCAAAAACTGATGATTCCGTAGTGTGATTATGTAACGTGTGATTAGCAAGCTATGACAAATGCAGATTTGCTAACAATGTTGTTATTATATAAAATAAATTAAATGTATGAAGCACAACGTATAGAGCTTTGGACAGTTATAATCTACAGTAGAAAATATAGCAGTTTGCATAACCAATGCTGTAAGTCGTAGCAATTCTAATAATATTGTATTGCCGTTACAATCAGTAAAAGGTAATATAGTAGTGCTGTGTAACCATTGACATCATCAATTGTAATTCTAATACAATAAAATTGCATTTAGGTTCAGTAGAAAGCTGTAACTCTGCCATTACTGTAACAGTTAATTGCCATCAGATTTATACTTATTGTTGTACGATTAGTGCAGTAATTGATTCATTAATTATCCCTCTGTTTGAAGGGGAAAGTACATAAGACATGTATTGACAAACATGCTGAGTGTTGGGACTCCCACACTGAGAGAAGGGAGCAGAGGTTCATCTCAGGAATGGTTTTTACGACGGAGACGTGAATTTTGGCAATGAGGAGACTGAGTCAGGCCAGAAATGCGGTGACGAGGCACAATTGGGGAGGCGCGTCGTAAGAAGAGAGGAAACCCCATATCGGAAGAAGGTGAGGCACATGGATGCACGTGGACGCACCAGGGTGGACATGACAAGAATAGGTGGATGGAGAGGACTGAGTGGGGAAAATTCCAGAAGATGGAAAATATGACCGTGAAGAATGCAAATAATTTCGGGAGGCCTACGCCTAGCAGCAGAAAAAACATTATTTCTGGTAATGGAATTTATATCTTTACAGATGGGGACCTGTTAGATGTGGAGGTGAGTTGCTGGAATTGTACGGCAAAGCCATCAGAAGTTAGCTGAAACAAAACTGAGAATATAATTTTTTTTCAAATCCCACGTTACAATGTGAGGTCTGAGCGGGGGATCTCAGAGGCGGCGGCCCCAACACCACACGGCAGCCGCATGAACGCCCCCGAGCCAGCCGGAGTTGTTTTCATTGCGGTCGTACTAAACGGAGCGATAATCAAAACAGCCAAGAGTGATCTTTGTCTCTCTTTGTGAGTCGTGCCATGCCCGTGCCACAGTCCCATCAACCACAGGTACCCTCGCGCAGTGGCGGCTCCTGCAAAATCTCTCAGGGGGGGGCAAATGTCTGGATGATTGATACGGATAAGGTCCACCCATGCAAAGGATAAATTAACAGCTTAAGCATGGAAAGGCAACTTCACTTATTTAATATTAATGAAAAATAAAGTGACTCTTACAATACATCTTGTTTGTTTCTATACTCACTATTAATACAATCCACTCATGTTTCTTTTATTAAAGATTCCACTAGGTGGCGACAAATAATTTTGTTGGATGAAACGTGCTTACGTATGATGACGTAAGCACGTTAGTGCGAGCCCTCCTGGAAGCCATATAGAATGCATTGCAGCGCCCCCCGTTCGAAAAAAAACATCTTTGAATGTAAGTCTATGGGACCACTCGGGGCGATTCTCAGCCGGAGGGAAATCGCCCAAAAAGAGGCGGTACTCCACAGAACGTAGCATGACGCTGATTGGACTATATCCAGAGGCACAGTGACGGCTAGCGTGACTCTGTGGTTGAATGACATTGGTGGTGCGTCGCCCAATCGCCCTAATGAAGAAACCGCCCCTGCCCTCGCGGCTTCGACACGCATCGCCGGAAGAAATTGCGATATTCACCTGGCCCGTTCTTCCACGGGGCCCACTCAGTTTGCACAGTAGTACCTAGTGGAGTGTGGTGAGTGTCAACGGTGGGAAGACAAAGGTGGGCCAGGCGTGTGTGGTCCCATCCCAGGGGTTCGGCGACGTGGCCGCTTCCTCCACCACAGAGGTGGGCTCAGAACAGCAGCCACCGCCGCCAGCCACAGAGAGAACTCAGCGGCCCCGGGGTTATGTACACACAGCGCGATGGCGCAGGGGAGGCAACATGTGCTGGGAGTTGGACACAGGGGATTTATTTTGAGCCGGGGTTATTTGGTCTGTGGGTTATTTCGCCGTAGAGCGTTTCCATGAGGGGCGGCTGAAGGAGTGCTGCCCGCTTCGGTTCAAGAACCCCAAGGCTCATCGCTCGCTCATTCCATGGCCCTCCCGTTGACTCGCTCGCTCGTTCACTCACCGACACAATCACTCACTCGGCCACTCGACCATTGCTCGGCTACTCACTCTCTAACTTGCATGCTCAGTCGCTAACTCGTGCATTTACCTGCCGGGTCAATTATGTTTGTACCAACTCGATTACGAGCATACCCAGTCTAGTACTTAGCTCACTGGCTCACACTGTAAGGATCCATACTCTTTGTTTTTTTCGGTAAAGTCACGTAGCAAAAACAAAAATGAAAACAACGAAATTAAATCACGACGTTTCTGGCGCAACACAAGCGTCCGTCTTCAGGTGGGGACAACGTAGCGAAAGCACAACCGCTTAAGTGTGTCTAAGAGATGGCTGTGACGAGGAATTATATAGTGGCTCACACTGACCGACTCACTCATTGACTCACTCGCTTGCTAACTAATCCACTCACCTGCATACTCACTCATCTACTCAATTATTTGCTGGTATACTCACCTACGTATTAATGTACTCACTTAAGAAAGTGCCCACTCACCTACTAACTCGCACATGTTTGCACTTGCTTGCTCACTCGTTTACCTACTCACCTGTCCACGCACTCACCCACTCACTCAGCCACTTAATAAGGCAGTAATCTACTAACTCACCAACTAGCAAGCTCACGGCAGTCATTCACTCTCATACTCACCAAGTAATTTCCCCACTCACTCTCTCGGCAATCCTTTGTGTCTCTATCTTTCTTTGTCCCCACAGCTGCCCCAGCTTCTCTCAATCTCAAATTGAATTTACCGAGGGCAGAATTACAGTCCTCTGCACTCTGTTGTTATTCTTCGGAATCATCCACTTCAACGGAAATGCCTCAGGCCCAGAGAGCCAAACTAAGGCACTTTAACGAGATTTATGTTAAAGCACACATTGCAGTGAAACAGGACTCACGCGTATGGTACGAAAGGCAACGCAGCTCTCCAGCAAAGGCTCCCAAGCAATAATTAACACCAGTGGGAGCGTTAAGTTACGTACACATTGACAGCTAAGAGTTCGTGTAAACGTTCTCAAAATCCAGCCGTTGGCCCTTCCGCCCCACCTTACTTAAACGGAGACATCTCTCAGCACACTAAGACGGTAACGGTGCATCGTATTCATCAATAAACATCGATACATTCGCTTAGGGTAACGTGGGGAAAATCCACACGTGCCACGAACGAGGTTTTTTTTGTTAAATAATCGGGGTCACGTGGTGACCCTTGCAAGCCACTAGAGGGCGCGATACTCACCGGGAATAAATTATCCTCAGCGTCATGGAGGATTAATGTCCGCGGATCCAATGATCCGCGCGGGTTATCCGTGATTTAACTCTCATCCGCGAGGGGCAGTCAGTAAGTAAAAAAGAAAAGCAATCGCCCACAATGGGATTTAATTTGCTAAGAATGTTTCATCCGAGAAGAAGAAGAAGAAGAAAAACACATCGTTGGTTAATAACGAGTCTTTTCATTTTGCCGACGAGTGCGCCATGCACGCACACCCTGGCGGTATCGCTGCAATCTGTACAGCATCTACTGCCGCCTTGGATTGGTTGAAGGACCTTAACATTGAACTGGCATCTATACAACCTGTTGCTGACATTGCCATATGAAAGGATCAGTCTTTCAAGTCCTGTGGGGGAGGGGTGGGGGTTTCTTAATTCTATGGCCCAAGCAGCAGCGCGCAAACCGCCAGCCACGCGGGCAAGTGACCGCTTTTGCCCAAACATCCAAACAAAGGGCCACAGAACTTGAAGGAATTATTAGCGCTGGTTCTGGCTGCCTTGCCCGTGTTGTGATTTCTTGGCGTCTCCATGCGGGGAAAAAAAAACTGCGCACTACACAAATTCGACTGCACGTGTGGAGATGCGATTTGCGTGATTGACGCTATATATCTAAAATCACATGTATTTAAAGAAATCACATTGTCATTATTAATTATGTTCAAAACCCACCTGATATTTCCACAATTATTCCCTGCACGAATACACCAATCACTCATTTGCAACTCACTATTGTTCCATCATTTATCCTGATTAAGTGTCTGAGGAGGTTTTGCATATTTTAATTGGCCATTTCAATTGGTCACGCTTAAGGACTGCTAGGAGACCAATTTATCGTGTTATTTATTATGTTTAAGCCTCGCCAGATTTCTTAATGGCTTGCAAATGAAGGAGCGCAGATGAATAAGACTTGGGTATTTTTTTTCTCCCTTAAGTCATCTCCAGAGAATTTCCCAAAAGTATTTTAAATAGCGTTTCAGGACGCAAACAGCCGAAGCATAACACTCATGAACACTCCATAACAGCGCCGGTGTCTCTTATTTCAAAGGGATGATGGTTAAGTCATCATCTGCCCGGGATGTAGCAGCGCGTAGTAGTGCTCAACTCAAAATCAGAAGGTTGCGAGCTCGGCGTCGACTCAGGCCAACCCCGACCACCTGCGGTTGTTAAATTAAGTACCACTCTGTAGGAAGCAGAAGACCGAATCCTGCTAAGCAAGTGTGGAATTTCCACTGCCGATAACGGGCCATGAATGTACTTGAGTGCCTGCTCAGGCTTCGTTGATCAGGTTCAAGATGAAGATGTCATCACGCACAAAGCTGTTGATGCCACCACACCTCGCCAACGCCTTCTGCTAGATCCTACAGATCCTACAGCGGATACCTTAACTTCTAAGATCTGCCCGAACAGTGTCCCACCATCTGGTCTTGGGTCTTCATCTTGATCTCTGGATTGGAGGAGACCATCCAATGCTTTTCTCGGTATCCGGGCATCCTCCATTTTGTACATATGTCCTACCCAACGCAACCTTCTTTGCCTTATCAGTACTGCTTTGAAATCGGGTCCATCTGTTTAAAACATCCTGTATTTACAATTCTTACCGGCCATGTTACAATATGGATTTTTGCCCTGCCTATCCTATCAAGTACACAAAACTCCTAGCATCCGTCTCAGACACCTGTGTTCAAGTGTCAAACAATTGGAACAGGGAGACACTTTGGGCTCAATTCATGTGCCAGCAAAGGCTCCTTTGTGTTCGAAATGTTAAAAAAAAGTGCTCGTGTCTCCATCGGCAAAAATCTGCAGAATCAGCGAGGCAATGATTTTTAGGCATTTTACTTTGCTCTGATTCAGAGCCCTTTGCGTTTTATTTTACTCTACTTACGCGAATTATCTCTGCTGCGGCTAGTAAGGACTTTTAGAGGCCCTGCGAAGCAACCGAGTTTAAATAAAATAAGGGAGGAAAGTCCACGCATACTCATGTTTGTTACGGTACGTTTTCCAACACGTGTTATTCTTCAAAAGCGTTTAATTAGCGGTACAAATACCAACATATGCCTGTCAGGACCACACCCGTTCCCATATTTCCAAACAGTTCTTTGAGCTATGGTTTGTTTCGAATTTTAGGGTAAATCCCTGATAGTAACAAAGTATCATACGATTTAGTCCGAACCATTTTGGATTATATTTACGAGAGTAATCATTCTCCCTTCCCTCATTTCCCCCATTACATACGGACGGAACTAATGCATACACGATTTTTAACCTTATTTGGAAATGGTGTTAAAAAATCAACGCATGAACGCAAGATCTCGATGTCATATGGCCCCCTTATGTCAATCCACTACTGGGTGAGTACCTCCCCATACCAGTACAGGTCGTGAAGGTTATTTGACCATACTTCACCACGCTAATCAGCGTGGGTTTGTGAAGCTGAAAGGGAACGCACGTGTGGAAACGTACAAGTACGGTACAACAATGGATTTTGCCGCAGTGTCCTCTACAGGCCTTCACATAGCCGCCTTATGAAATCAGGTACAAAAAAACAACAAGTGTAAATTGCTGTGAACCTCTGTTGGCCACCCTGCATGTATGTTGAACTTCTTTTGCACCGCATGTAGCCAACCGTGCTAATCAGAGGTGCGGGGAGGGGGAAGGACGACTGAACACAAAGCGCAGCTCTGAAGAAATGAGTTTCCAATCTCGATTTAAAAGTACACAGCTCCAGTGGCTTCCTACTATCTGAAGGAAGAGAGCGTTCCAGACAGCCGCAAGAAGCACGTCTCAAAGCGCGCGATGTTCACCGTTGAGCCCACAATTTAAAGGTCTGGGCCTGTGATCGCACCCACCCCACCTGATGATGTCCTTGTGTCCGTTCTTGGCGGCCAGATGAAGGGGAGTCGTGCTGTTGGGCTCCGTGATGTCGGACGATTTCCCCTCCAGCAGGGCGCTGCACATGTTGCTGCTCAGCAGCAGCTGGGCCACCTTCACACACAGGCGCAGGGGGGTGCACAGAGCAGAGAGGATGAGCAACACGATCACCCCCCCCCCCCCCCCTTTAGTCCACTGGCACGCGATGGTTTGCTCCACGGGAAAGCACTCAGCGATGCGCTTTCCCGAAGAAGCTTCCAGAATTGAGAGCGAAACGTTGGGCTTCGTGCCGAGCCAACACGCGGTGACAACCAAAGAAACACAACGGAGGAGAGCTGTTTGGACACTTTTATTTAACTTGAGGTGTTGTCCATTTTATCGTCTTTCACATGTTTGACGCTTATTTCCTTCGGTCTTACGAAGCCAAGCGAGCTGAAGTTTTTCACACAGACTCGTCTCGCGTGACAATTCAAGATTTTATTAAAACGACCTGTCCAGATCCCGCCGATCATGTGCCTATTCACGTTTTTCACTTAACTTGAATAGTTATTAATACTCGTTTATTTTACCCCCCCCCCCCCTCGGTTTTTTTGCAATCACGAATGGTCGCGCCCATTCACGAGGGTAAACGTCTCGTCCAATCAGAATGGCTGTTGGGGAGCCTCTGACCAATGAGAGGCGTGCAAATTTCGCCACTCGTCATGCCGCCGGAGCGGCCACTGCTGTTTCGCTGTCCTCAGCTGCGAGACCTACAATTGCCATAATAATTCCTACTTTTCGATTGTTCAAATAATTACGTAGTTATAATCGTAATAGATTTAATATTGTCGTTTGCGTTAACACGCCCGTTCCGATGCACTGAGCGCAACCTTGGTGACAACTGTGATCATGATTTAGAATTAATTGCTGTATTTTCATTGCAAAAATGCTCGAATTAATATTGTTAATATACAAGCTTTTAATTAAAATAATTCATCTGTGCAAATTTAATACGGTGTTGCGATATGCACTATTGTGCATATGCGCGCATTGTTATAGCATTGCAGTCATTGTAGGGTCCAGAGTTGAGAAAGCAAGCCATCATTGCCATCTCTACAGGGTCATAAAAGTGGTACGAAGTCGTCAGTGGTTCTTAAAAATGGTCCCTGTCATGGAAATGTGGAATTTCCCCTGGTAGAGAGGCGCGCCGCACAATGCCCATAGAAGCATAGAGGCCTTTTGTCAATCCACTGCTGGATGAGGGCCTCCCCACACAGGGCTGCTTGTGGAGGCCGTTTGACCATACTTCACCTCGTCAGTGCGGATTGGTAAAGGGGGGCAGCATAGACGTACAGTACAACTCGAAATAAACAGAATGTCGCCCGGAAGCCCTATGACAACACCTGCGTGTGCATGGTGGACACCCATCCAGACACTGTCCAAGCTCAGATCTGCTTGGCTTTCGAGGTCCGACCAGATCGGGTGCATTCCAAGCCCGGGTGATTTGTTCATTGGCGAAGAGGGTTATAGTGATGCTGTTCTTAACAGTTAACATCTCACGATGGCGAGATGTTATCTACTTCGCCTGGTATACAGGAGGTCGTGGATTCGATGCTGACCCTCACGCCTGTATTTATGGAATTTGCATGTTCTCCCCGTGATCGTGTGGATTTTTCTCCAGTTTTTCCCTCCACGTTTACAAACATGCTTCGAGTATTTGGCTGCTATCAATTTCCACATGATAAGCCACTTCATTGGGCTATCATTGTGGCCAGGTCGCTTCTGAAAAAGAGTTATATAGTTCCAGTGGGCCTTACCTGTTAAAATGAAATAGCAGTTATAATATTTATACGGTACAAAAATTTGCTTAAAAAACAAGTTTTTCAATGCACACACTTATATTTGCACATTAAAGTAGAAAGTAAATTATTTTGACCCCAGAGTTCAAGTGATCTGAGAGCCCCACGGTGTATAAAGTGTGATTTCCATCTACAAGTCAGGCAATCTCTCTGCCCTCTCTCTGCCAAGCGGCATTGCTTACGGTGTACGCCTAAGGTGTATTTGTTGTGGTACGAGGCAGTGTTAATAGCAAACGTGTCCATTAAGACGGCCATGGGAATGTGGAATTTCTACCAATCGCCTAAAGTCGCCAACAAAGTAGAGTGCCACCCTTCACTAATCTCAGAATCAGAATCTTTATTTAGACTGCAGGAGGAGGAATCCGATGAGCTATGAAGCTCTTTTCCACAGATGTCCAGTATGGGTAGGTCGACGGGCTATTTTATTTTAAGTGAATAAAACTCAGTTGTATATAGTGCCATTCACACAAAGCCTCAGTGCTTTGCAACACAATCCCAGTAAAAACCCTTAACATTCAAACTAAGAGGAAAACCACCCCACGCAGAAAGATCCGCAGGAGAAAATAAACGTGTTTTGAGACGAGCCCTAAAAACCTCGACAGACGGAGCATCCCGAACGGACCGGGACAAGACGTTGTTTCCTCGTGAACTAAATAAACTGCGTAAAAACCCCATAGAATATTGGATTAACAGTCTATATCAAGGAATGCTTTGCATTCACACTGTTCACACTGCAATGCTGCATTATTCCATACTTGAATATGCATCGCGGCCAGAAAATACTGCTGCCGCGATGGCTTTCGCACATTTATAAACAGTTGCATGCTCACGGCGTTTTCTTTTACGTCTTAAATAAGTCTCGGAATCCGAGGCGGATCTTTCACGCTGGCTCGAGTTACGATTGCGGTAGCATGAAAAAGAATACATGAGTTAAAAAAAAAATCTCCCGGGACGCTAGACACATTTCTCTGCATCGTCATACAAAATATTTATAATGCGCGTGTACAGTGATCATGTCAATCCACTGCTGGATGAGAGCCTCCCCGCATCGCGAGTTTTGTGGAAGTGATTTGACCGCACTTCACGCTTGCCAGTGCGGGCTGTCGGTGTAAGCGAGCAGCATAGACATTGGGGAATACAGTGATCCCTCGTTTATCGCGGTTAATGGGGACCGGAACCCCTCGCGATAGGTGAAAATCCGCGAAGTAGGATTGGCCCCCTAGGAATTTCCGTATATGTGTGTGTGGGTACCAGAATGTTTAAAATATGTATATTTATACTTTATATATATATATATGTTTTACTTAAATCTATTTAATTATAAAACCTTAATATTATACATTCACTCTCTCTCTCTCATACGAAACGTATTATGGTGTTCTACACTCACCAATGACAGTAGTATCTTGAGACTTGACTCCAGTAATGACGACGACGACGATGACAATGACGATGACAATGACGACGATGACAGACCTGTGCAGTTCGATGAATGTGATGATGAATGATGATGATGATGGTGTTACTGCACAGGTATAATGAGGCCTTTAAATCAGTTCGAAAAATCCGCGATGCACTGAGGCCGCGAAACTTGAACCGCGAAGTGGCGAGGGATTACTGTAGTATGGTACAATAACGGATTTTTGTTGCACCATCCCCTGCGAACAACATAGTCTCACAGCACCCTACAAAGCCTGTTTTATGGATGGTATTGACCTGTCCAGACACTATGCAGGCCCATACCGGTTTACTTTCCGAGATTTGACATGTTGAAGTAAATCAGATTTTGAAGTTGAAATGGATCATGGGCAAAGGCTGCATATAAAAGTACAGCATAGATCAAAAGACAAAGATCCTCAATTTACCTGAATAGAATGCCGGGGCAAGTGGTGTTAGTGAGCACCTACAAGGCTAGAATGGCAGACGAGAGGGTGGTGTGGATTGGGCAGGGGTCAGTAAACAAAACAAGATTGTTTTTTCGAATTCAGTAATAAACAACCTCTATCTTCTTGGTTTTTATTTGATTATGTTTTATTTTTATTATTTATTATTTCCATTCTACGTGACGTTACCGAAAGAACCAAGAAGATGAATCCCTGCAGTCACAAAAGCTTTAAATCGAAACAACCTCTATTTCAAAAGCATGTCAATACATCGCAATGTGAAAACGAGACGGTGCTCCTTAGTAAATAACAGCCACGAAGTAGCTCTTAAAGAACCGAACGCGGCTTCAGAGCTGCAGGTTGCCGGCCCCAGGGATCGGACCAAACACGCCTGGCCACCTTTGTCTTTCCATTAGTGACACTGACCACACTGCACTCGGTTCTAATTGGTCAACTGAGTGGGCCTAGTGGAAGAACAGGCCAGGTTAAGATTGCAATGTCTGCCGGCGATATGTGTCTCAAAGCCAGGAATCTAACTGTGGCTGATGGGACTGTGGCACAGATTTGGCACGGCTCGTGTAGCCATTCCGACCGTAAGAGCGAGCGCTGTTCCATGAGCAATCGTCACGGCCGGCGTGGGGCGTGGCAAGGGCACAGAGGGCAGTGACTTAGACAGCGGAATGCCATGCCTGGCCACCTTTGTCTCCCCCAGCTTACATGCCACACTTAAGGCTGACTCGACCTAGGGGCGGGAGGGCCCCCCGGGACCAGTTCAGACATCACGAGCTGCTAATGTTGTCCTTGGCCTGTGTCAGATAAATATTTGTACACCCAGGGTGAACTATTGGTTTTCCCCACGAGTGAACAATCGTTCCAGTTTGGGTTTAGGGTTAATGTGACTTTGATAAGGAGAGATATCCAAGAGGGGACTCGATATTCCCAGATATTTTAGAATTATTGCTTCCTAGGGGGTGCAAATAACCGGTGAGCTCAGAGCGTAGTGTGCTAACCGCTGCACCGCCGCTCGTCTTGCGCTCGCGTGAAGACAAAGATGAAGATCCCCATTTCACCCAGGCAGGCTGTTGGGGGAACGTGCTGTGACCAGCACTGCACCCGACCACCTTTGTTTCCCCAGTGCTGATGTTTACACACCGCACCAGGTACTCAGTTAAGGCCAAGTCGACCTAGGGGAGTCCAAGAACCAGTTCACATATTCATCACTGTTTTAAGGCCGTGAGCCGGCATCGGACTCGGGTTGCCAGGTTTGCAGCACAGCGCGCTGACCACTAGGCGACCGCTCCCCATACACGTGCACACACATGCCTAGACTTCTAAAAGAAAAAATCTCATCAGCAGGCAAACACAGGGAGATTGTGAAAATAAATACAAAGCAATTCCCCGCAGGAATATAAAAATAAAAAAGGCTGAAATCTTAATTCAGCAGTGCCATGCACAACCGGCCAGCCGTTTCACAGCTACTCACAGGTACGTAATTTATGGATGCATTCGCGCAGTTATACTGGGATATAAACACGCGCTGCGGAATGTTCCATTCCCACACGGGGGTGAAGAAGGATGTGCGCTGATGCTGCTGCTGACCTTGACGCGGCCGAACTCGCAGGCCATGTCGAGCGGGGTTTTGTTGGCGCTGTTGACGATGCACGCGTTGGACTGGTGCTGCAGCAGCATCTCTGACTGCAGAGACGACAGACGATAGGGGGCACAGAGGGCAGAGGGCACAGGAGGCAGAGACACAGAGGGCAGGGGGGAAGAGACAGAGGGCAGAGACACACAGGGCAGGGTGCACAGAGAGCACGGCCATAGAGACTGCGGCATGAGTGCAAAGTACAAACTGTGGAGTCGGCACGTGCAGCCGTGTCTGTGTGTACGTTTAAATATGTGTTTCATTTTTATATTACCTCGTTGAGAGCTATAAGAGCCAAGGGAGGGAATGGGCCGAAGAGGGCGTCTGCCGTGCAAATGGAGTATTTAATCAGCTCGTGGGCAGGTGCTGAGTGAATTGTTATATCATACGGACAGTGAGAGATGGCATTGGTTTGGGGGAGCCTTCATCCAGCAGTGGATTTATCAGGATGATGATGATGATGCTGATGAGAGACCATTTAAGCCAACATTTTTATTTTTAAAAGAATACTTGGGTTGTGAGAGTCATATAGAATACATATGGAAAAAAATCTAAAGTATTCAAGGTCGACGTTTCGCTGCTAAGAAGGCAAACCTTTTAGAAAATACCTCGTTATATTCAACGTTTTACATATTACGTAAAACTTTAATTGTCGATAAAAATGTGAATAACAACGTATGATGGGGCATGGTTCAAAAGCGCTTGCTTTGAAATTGTCCATGCAATGAGCCCAATTGCCCATTTAACTCCGACTGTGAGGTAATGGTTTTTAAATGTAAAAGATGCAATACTGCTCCAAGTACGAGGAACATTGAGAAATAAGCAATGTTTCCAAACCTATTATTTACTAAATAGCCAAGCAGACGATGCCTCCTTCATATATATGTCTCAACACACATGGGTTTTTTTGTTAAACACAACACATCGACTTCACGACCTTCCAGGAGTGCACAAATTCAACAGCATCGATTCTGTAGAAACCGGTCCACAGTATTGCTTCCATTGAATCAATGCTGCTGAAATTATGCACTCCTAGAAGGCCATGGGTTGTGTAAAGAATATGTATTTTCTCACGTGGAGAGACATTCTATGCTGGGTAGTAGGGCCTTCTCGAGTGTGGTGCCTAAGATATTGAACTCTCTTCCAAATTTACTCAATCAGCAAGACTCATTTTTTCATTTTAGATTTCCTTGAGTATGCCCCCTCATTTTGATATTTTTGTATATGTCTAGATTTTATATGTCGGACTACCTTCATTTAATTCATCTTGTAAAGTATTGCGATGCCCTCTTCAGTGGAGGTCGAGTTTTACTAAAAAAAAATTTTGAATGAATGAATGGAATTTGAATATTATCTGGTTATATAGTGTGTTGTATGTATTCCCCACAACGATGCTAATGATTTGACTTGAGTCTTATTCCCAAGTATGCTTCAGTCACTACGATACAAAAACAAATAAGAAATAACCATAATGTAAGCTATCGGACACCAATTTGCAGTTGTGTGGTGGTCATGGCGGTGGTAATTGAGGTGGTGGTGATAATGGCGATCATAGTAGGGGAATGACAGCTCCGTTACGTATCGCTTGAGAGTGGTTGTTATGGCAGTGGAAGTGATGGTCAAGGTGATAATGGCTGAGGGGGTGGTGGTGGCATTGATGATAGTGATAATTGCGGTGCCTGTGGTGGCAATTGGTGATGGTGGTAGCGATGCCAGCAGTAGCAGAGGCCGTGGAGGGCGTTAACAATTTTTAGCAAACAAATAATGAATTCATTAATTTAATTGTGACCCCAAATCGTGACCTGTAATCGTGACAATTAATAGTCTCGTGGAGAAGGCGAATTGCTGCGTTCCTAGCGGCTGATGCAATATTGACAGTGGTAATAGTGACGACGATGATGGCAGAGGTGATGATGGTTGAGGGAAGCAAAGTCACAGCTAAGGTGCAGCACTGCTCTTGCTCTCTCTCTCACCTATGAATCGTGGTGCTAGTGGTGGTGTTTTTTTGCAGAGAAAGTGATTGCTGGTGGCATCACTGCTGTCTCTCTAACCTTTCTCTTATCACTTGGCCATGGTGTACGTTGAGACGGTGGTAGGTAGTGGTGATTGTTGTGACAACTACAGCAGTGGTGGTGGCACAGCCATTTTCTCTCACCACTTAGTAGTGATGACGGTGTCGACAATGATAGTGATACGCGTTTTGGTAGAGGTGGTGGTGGCAGTGGTTCGTGGTGGCGGTGGTGGCAGCGTGAGTCGTGGTGGTGGTGGCAGCGTGAGTCGTGGTGGCGGCGGTGGCAGCGTGAGTCGTGGTGGCGGCGGTGGCAGCGTGAGTCGTGGTGGCGGCGGTGGCAGCGTGAGTCGGGGTGGTGGTGGTGGTGGTGGTGGCAGCGTGAGTCGGGGTGGTGGTGGTGGTGGTGGCAGTGTGAGTCGGGGTGGTGGTGGTAGTGGCAGCGTGAGTCGGGGTGGTGGTGGTGGTGGCAGCGTGAGTCGGGGTGGTGGTGGTGGTGGTGGCAGCGTGAGTCGGGGTGGTGGTGGTGGTGGCATCGTGAGTCGGGGTGGTGGTGGTGGTGGTGGTGGCAGCATGAGTCGGGGTGGTGGTGGTGGCAGTGTGAGTCGGGGTGGTGGTGGTAGTGGCAGCGTAAGTCGGGGTGGTGGTGGTGGTGGCAGCGTGAGTCGTGGTGGTGGTGGTGGTGGCAGCGTGAGTCGTGGTGGTGGTGGCAGCGTGAGTCGTGGTGGCGGCGGTGGCAGTGTGAGTCGGGGTGGAGGTGGTGGTGGTGGCAGCGTGAGTCGTGGTGGCGGCTGTGGCAGCGGTGGCAGCGTGAGTCGTGGTGGCAGCGGTGGCAGTGTGAGTCGGGGTGGAGGTGGTGGTGGTGGCAGCGTGAGTCGTGGTGGCGGCTGTGGCAGCGTGAGTCGTGGTGGTGGTGGTGGCAGCGTGAGTCGTGGTGGTGGTGGTGGCAGCGTGAGTCGTGGTGGCGGCTGTGGCAGTGGTGGCAACTGCCGCGGGCATCAGCGCCGCACGCTCACCACTTGGTGGTGGCCGTGCTGGGCTGACAGATGCAGGGGGATCTCCCCCTCGTCGGACTGGGCATTGACGGAGGCTCCGGCACGCAGCAGCAGCAGCGACGGCTCCGCCTTGCCCTGCCACGCCGCCAGGTGCAGCGCCCGCATACCTGCCCCCAGAGTCAGGCACAGCCATGTTCTATCCACTGCTGTCGACGTCTCTCACGCCCCTGCGACGCCAGGGTCCCATTCTGCTCCTGTGCACGAGGTGAACTCATTGCTCCAACGTGGTGGTGGTGGTCGTGGCGGTGGGGGCGGTGGTGGTGGTGGTGGTGGGGGTGGTGGTGGTGGTGGTGGGGGTGGCGGTGGTGGTGGTGGTGGTGGTGGGGGTGGTGGTGGTGGGGGTGGTCCTCTCAAACAACCGCGTGACTTGATGTGGCTTGGGAAGGCCTCTAACTTAGCGGTGGTTTGAGAAAGGGCTATCAATAATCGTGATCATTATGTGCTGCGTAAAGAGGTAGGAACAGGGCCAGAGTGTATGTTATGATTGGGACAGAGATAAGACGAGGCTAGAGATGAGGTTCGGGACAGGCTTATTAGATTTGGGAAGTGTTAGGATTCGGGTAATGTTTGATGTTAGGATTAAGTGTTAGTTTTGGGTGTGTTGTGTTTGGTTATAGTCGAGATTAAAGCGAGGGATAAGATTAAAGTTGTGATTGTGTCTTAGATTAGTGGAATATATTGGTTGGGTTAGAGTCATGGTTAGTGTTGGGACTGAAGCTAAATATTAGGTTTAATACTAGGGTTATGGTTAGAATTAAGTGTTAGGGCTAAAGTTAGAATTAAGTGTTAGGGCTAAAGTTATGGTTATAATTGAGTGTTGGGTTAGTGGCACTTTGGGGTTTAAATTAAAGTCACTGATGCTAATACCCGTGCTATGGTTAAGATTATAATTAACTGTCAGGGTAAGATTAGGAGTGAGATTTGTGGGAAGATTGAGCTTGGGTTGGAGTTATGGTTCAGGTTTTGGTAAAGATTTAGGTTTTGGGGTAGTGCTTTGGTTGACGTTAGAGTTTGTGTTAGGAATCAAATTGGGATAGGAGTTGGGGTTCAGGCTAAAATTAAAGATAGGGTTAAGGTTGGGTTCAGGTTAGAGTTAAAGATAGGGTTAAGGTTGGGGGTTCAGGTTAGAGTTAGAGATAGGGTTAAGGTAGGGTTCAGGTTAGAGTTAAATAAAGAATTAAGGTTGGGGGTTAGATTTCCGGCTGGGGTTGTGACAATGTGTGGACATCAGTGCTCCTATACCAAGACCACCGCCAATTGCCACTAAGTGACGGTGACCACGGCGCCTGTGCCAGGCCAGGTGCGCTTTGAGGCCACGTCAAGTGTCCAAGGCTCGCTGACAGGAGGCCACTGGGCAGACCCGGGTGCCGTGTGTTGACTGACTGACATAACCGGCAGATGCCCCAGCTGTAAACCCCTCCTGTGACTCGGGCGCCTTTCCCGATGGAGTTCCTCCGTACCTTTGTTGTCACGCAGGTCCACAGCTGCCTGGGCATCGAGCAGCAGGGAGATGAGCTCCGAGTTTCCCATAAGAGCCGCATGGTGCAGCGCGGAAAACCTAGACAAAGATCACCCGCATAGCCTTAACAAACTGTCGGGGCAAGTGCTGTTAGTGGGCACACGCACACACACATGCACGACCCCCAATCGGCATGACAGACCACAGGGGAGAACGCTGCTAACGAGCACCTATTAGGGTCAGGATGACACGAGAGGGTGTCATGAGGCCAGCATCCATGCCTGGTTGCCCCTGTCTCCACATTCCCGATGTTCACACATCAGGAATGATTTGTACAGATTCTATTTGCTTCCCGCGTTGTGCATGGCTGGGAGTTGAATGCGGGTATCTGGAGGTCATACAGCAGTGTGCGAACGTCTGCAGCGTTGCTCCATACACACATGCACACAGAGACACACACGTCAAAAAAACAGGTACACACAAACATAGACAAAGATCCCCTGTATAGCCTTAATAGACTGTTCGGGCAAGTGCTGTTCGTGAGCACCTATGGAAGCCGGCACGGTACACGAGGGGGTGGGTGGGCAGCACCACGCCCGTTCGCCTTTGTCTCCCCAGTGGCGATGTTTACACACCGCGCCAGATACTCATTTGAGGCCGAGTCGTCCTAGAGGAGGCCCATGACCGGTTCAGGTAACCGTTACTGTTGTTGGCCGTGAGCAGGAATCGAACTCGGTTCTCCGGGTTCATAGCGCAGCGCGCTCGCCGCTACACTACCGCTCCCCACCTACACACGCGACAAAGACAAAGATCCCCCGTATAGCCTTAACAGACTGGAGGGGCAAGTGCTGCTAGCGAGCACATATGAAGGCCGCTACAACTCACACGAACAGACTCTCACACACAGGCACGCAACCTCCTTGAGTGGCGTGTCTGCCTTGGCGTACAGTGCTTTGCTCGGCCGGGTCTCCCTTCTAAAAAGAGACGATTCGGTCTCGGTGGGCTCGCAGCCGCTCACAAATAAGCAATGTGACTGATTGATTGATAGCGCGAGCGCTGTCACAACGGTTTACAGCGGGTAATGACGAGCGGTGAGAGAGGCCCGGCCCAGACCGCGAGGTGCCTCCAAGCACCCGGGCAGCAGCCCAGCGGCACAGCGCCCCGTGCCACGCGGGTTCAGGAGGTCGCTCAGGGTTCGATTCCTGACTCGGGCACCCTGTGTTTGTGTGCCTGCGGAGTTTGTGCGTTCTCCCCGCCGCTTGCGCCGGGGAGCGGAGCTCGCCGCGGCGATCCCGAAAGAGCGGCTTTTAAGGGAATGTCCCATTCATCGAGACGTGAAAAACCTACATCAATATATTTATATATATTTTAAACGGTATCATTGATTTTGTCCAAACTTTCCAAATGCAAGACACTGCTGGGAGAGTGTTCAAACTCAGTGTGGCTTCCCTTGTCGATAAGCAATTGTTATTATTATTACTACCTGTAGGGAGTTAAAAAATAGATATTGCCCTACGCAAAGCTTCTCCTGGTGAGCACACAATTGCACGTGACCGGCAGAGTCGCGTGTTTTGCCTTTAACATTCTATGTAATTATAATTAGCACAATACTTTCGTGTAATGTTTTACTGTTTTATGTGCCCAGATGCTGTGGTTAGCCTCGTGTTATGTGATGTTTCTGCCGTATTATTATTAGATGCAAAGAGTTGTTCTTATACTCCTACATGAAGATAAATATTTATTGGCACGGCACTCTTTCGATGAAAACCCTTTTCCCCCTGTACTTTAAGGCAAACGTCTGGAGGTGCAACTGTTCAGGGTGTTTAAAAAGCGATGGACCCAATTTCAAAGCGGTATATTTCACGATGGCAACACGTTACAATTGCACAAAAAGTTACAAACAGTTTCATGTGTTATCAAGTTTTACTAACCATTTTATAAATGCTCTATGTGCCCTCCACCTGCTGTACGGACAACATCGAGACGATAGTTGAATTCGTCCAAAACGCCTCTCTTCTCACGTTTCCCTCTGAGGTGCGTGGTCGCCCTGTGCTCTTCCCCTTACACAGACAGCCTGGTTCCTCAAATTGCCGGTGCCAACGACGAATGCTCTTTGACATTGGCGGATCAATGCCAAAACGCTGTTGAAACGCACGCTGCACCGCAATTACGGATTCAGTCTTGCTGAACTGCAGAGCGCAAAACGCCCCTTGTGTTGCGGGGTCACCGTCTTGCAAATGACTGAGGCTCGGGGCTGTTTGTGCGCTGGGAGAGGCATCGAGCTGTATTTATTTGAAACTCTAAGCCCCGCCTTCTCTCTATGCCCCGCCCTCTCTCTATGCCCCGCCCTCTCTCTATGCCCCGCCCTCTCTCTATGCCCCGCCCTCTCTCTATGCCCCGCCCTCTCTCTATGCCCCGCCCTCTCTCTATGCCCCGCCCTCTCTCTATGCCCCGCCCTCTCTCTATGCCCCGCCCTCTCTCTATGCCCCGCCCTCTCTCTATGCCCCGCCCTCTCTCTATGCCCCGCCCTCTCTCTATGCCCCGCCCTCTCTCTATGCCCCGCCCTCTCTCTATGCCCCGCCCTCGCTCTATGCCCCGCCCTCTCTCTATGCCCAGCCCTCTCTCTATGCCCCGCCCTCTCTCTATGCCCCGCCCTCTCTCTATGCCCCGCCCTCTCTCTATGCCCCGCCCTCTCTCTATGCCCCGCCCTCTCTCTATGCCCCGCCCGTTCAAGTGGTAAGAATTTCATTCATGGGCGGTTCGTGGTTACAGAGATATAGCGATTTCAAATCGGGTCGATCTTTTTTTAAACACCCTGTATAATCCAGTAGCTGTGTGTGTGACCAGATGTGTATACTTGTACAGATTGTGAGCTGCAGCGTAGTGGCTGGTGCACTGCACTACAAACCCGGCGATCCGAGTTCAATTCCCACTCGCGGCCAAAATCGGGTGTGCCTCCCTTAGGTCGACTCAGCCTCATTTTAGTGTCTGGTGCGATGTGTAAACATCAGTGCTGGGAACACAAAGGCGGCCGTGCATGGAGCTGGCCACCCACCCCCTCTTGTGCCGCGCCGGCCTTCATAAGTGCTCGTTAAGGGTAATTATGGGGGATCTTTGCCTAAATGCATGAACACACGGCACATGTTTGGGTGGGTTAGGGTTCAGAATACGGTGATGTTGCAACTGATCACACGACCTCATACACGCGCAGTGCGCTCGATCTTATTAAACATCACAATACCCCAGTGGTACCAGCCTGTAACAGACTGTTGGGGCAAGTGCTGTTAGCGAGGAGCGCCGATGAAGGTCGGCACAGCACAGGAGGGGGTGGGTGGCCAGAACCCCGCCCGGCCGCCTTTGTCTCCCCAGTGGCGATGTTTACACACTGCGCCAGGTACTAATTTGCGGCTGAGTCGACCTAGGGGATGCCCAGGACCTGGTTCAGATAATCGTCACCGGCGTTGGCCGTGAGCGGGAATTGAACTCGGCTCGCCGGGTTCGTAGCGCAGCGTAGCGCTCACCGCTACACCACCGCTCAACCAACACGCAGACACCACGCACGCACGCACGAGCCTTCTCGCACTCTCGATTTCCTTCAGCTCAGCAGCCCAACGTGGAACCCAAATTGGCGCTCGCGTCGGCTATCAACCGGGCTCCGCGTCCGTCCGTCCAAACGCGCACAACGGCCACTCGCCACCCTCCCACCAACGCCGTGAGCCGCTTTCACGGAGCGTAGCACCAGACCATCGCTGACATCAGTGTCAAGTGAGCGCCGGCCTTGGTCAAGGTGGTCAAGGTGGCCGAGTGTGCAGGAGGAGCGCACTTGCTTAATTCCAAGCCGGCGTGCCTGACGCCGTGCGTTTTGCCTTCCCGCCTAATGAGTCAGAGTCGGTACCAGCTGCCGATGCTGCTGATGTGCGCACACTCACACACGCGCGTGTGTGTGTGTGTGCATCAGCAGTACACACACACGCACACGTGCGCGCGTGTGTGTGTGTGCATCAGCAGTACATACACACGCACACGTGCGCGCGTGTGCGTGTGTGAGTGTACTGCTGATGCGCGAAGATGCGCGTGTGTGTTTTTGTTTGTCCGGGGGATATTTTGGACACGAGGCTTCCAGCCCCCGGGGCGTGGAGGGGTGGAGGGTGCGTGATTCGCATGCGTCGTTGCCCTGGGCTAAAGCACGCGTGCATCACCACCACCCTCTTTCTCTCTCTTAGAAGGCGAGAGTTAGCGAGAGTTGGAAGCTTCTCACGAGTCACCTCTGGCAGCAATTCAATGAACTGACGGCGATTTCAGTGGTCGAGATTGGATTCAACACCAATCCGGTTTTTTATCGTCTCGTTGGTATTGTTGATGGGGTTTTCTTTCCTGTCTCGCTTGTACACAGGCTGTTCACTCCAACAGCCGAAATCTAACACGAGCGTAGTTTTCACGTCCCATTCGCCTGCATTGCAAATAATCGATTTTTAAATGCGCAATTCGACGTCCGAATTGCGACCGAACGATCGGAACGTAGTCGATTATTCGATCCGTCGGTACATGCCCGCTCTGATCCAAACGCCAGCCAGATCGCAATCCTCTCCCTTTCTCACCTGAGGGTCTGGCGGTGCTCATCTCAAGCTGGCGGACTCGAGCCAGCGCTGGAAATTCCACAAAGTGTGAACTCAATGTATTGATCCCACAAGATTGATGATGATGGGGTGTGTTTGACCCCCTGTTGGGAAGTACTTGAGAAACCGGACAAGCTTCCCGCACAGGATTTGACTGAAAAACGTGTCTCGAACTCATTATTGAGCAAACAACATCATCGTTAGAAGTAACAATTGCCAATGATGCATTTCTCATAACATAGCCGGTGGAGCAGACACCCTTTGACATGAAAGCAGAGCCAGAGATCAATGTCACGAGGTGATCAAAGTCAACACTGCTGATGGCCAGCACACCTCACCTCATCCTGCCAGACGCCACAAATGTTGCTCGGTGGACAACCAACATCCCAGGTTCTGATCTTCCTCCACAATCGCCACTCTTTGGGTCTTTCCATTGCTACACAATTTAACCCGCCCCTCGGAAGACCACTCTCACCGTCACATCATCTGGCATCGGTTCCTCTTTCTGTGTCGCCCACCTCTGCAATCCCTGTCTCGGCAACCCAGCCCTCCTCCATCCTGCACGCGCGTTCCACCCATACCACCGATCGCAGTGTTAAATTAAGACGCCGATTTTTTTTCTCTCAGCACTGTACATCACCGCGGCGACCTTCGTGTCACCCTGCACAGAATCGCAGATGAGGTGTGTGGTCGAGCTTCTTGTGTGTGCATAACACAGCAGCACCACAGGGAGGGAGAGAGCGCGCGTGGGAGCGAGATGCGGGATCCATTACCACGATTTATCCTGCGAGCGAGCGAGACTGTATCTACAGACAAATGCGACGCCGTTTACGAGAGATTAATTCTCACATCTCCGGGCGTGCGCTCCACTCCACGCGGGAGACAATGAGCCCCACCTCCACCCCAATAATATGAAACTAAACCTCCTCTGCCACACCGCCGGCACGTGTCGCAGGGGTCCCGTAGCCACCCACGATGCCCCCTGGCAGGTTCTGGTGGGGTGTGGGTGTGGGGGGTGACACCGCGCCACGCTCCGTGCGACATCCTCGCCAACCGTGCGCTTTCGCCCAAGCGGACGTCGGCAGTGTGGGCACGAGCCGCCGTCATTCATTCAATCTCCTTCAGATTTCTCCCCAAAGTCATTCCAACTGCGGTCTCGACGTTCCCGTCGCGAGAGGGAGAAATGTCCTTTTGGAACTCTCCATAAACTATGAAAGAATTGTTTTTGTTTGTTTTACCAGGTAAGGCCCACCTGAGCTATAGAGCTCGTTTTCATGAGCGACCTGGCTATCACAAATGATAGCTCAGCGAAGTGGCTTATCACGTGGATCAACAGCGAAACACTCGAGATGCACGTTGAATCTAAACGTGGACGGGAAGAAAAAAAACACCTCTGTCCAACCAGCAACAGTTGGTCACTCGACAGGTTGCGTGTTGTGGGGTAAAGAGTGGGTAGTCATACCTCTAAAGAGGAGGAGGCAAAATACCCCCTGGAGACCCCTCCATCAGTTGCAGGGCTTCCCACGTTGGCGCCACGGTGGCGAGATGCTAACTACTTCACCTGGTATGAAGGACGTCGTGGGTTCGATCCCGACCTTGACATCTGTATGTTTAGAGTTTGCATGCTCTCCCCGTGTTCGCGTGGATTTTCTCTGGGGCCTCCGGTTTTTCCCTCCGCATTTAGAATCAACATGCGTTTAAAGAATCTGGCTGCTATAAATGTCCACGTGATAAGCCACATCGCTAAGCTATAATGTGTAGCCAGGTCGTTTTTGAACAAGAGCTTTATTGCTCAGTGGGCCTTACCTGGGAAAATGAAATAGCATTTAAAATATTTTCACAGTAAAAAAAGATAGTTTATAGCTTAGTTCATATTTTATGAGAGACGCTGTGACATTGCAACAGCAATGCACTGGGAGAACAAGCTCCTTTCTCGAAATGCCCTCACGCACGTCTAAATGAATAATCTGACAGATCGATGGAGGCCAGACGCACGGCTTAATGCTGCTGATTGGGAGACACTGAACACTCAAACTCTGGAGAGGTCCCTAAAGACTGACTTGGAACACCAGCAGTTAGCAGCTTCCAAAGTCTGCTCGCAATAATGCTCACCTCATCACCCCCAATTTCCCCTGGTGCATATGATGCATTCCATAGACGCGGTTTGGTGTGCGTGCGAGTGTTCGATAGTGCATATACTGTGTATCGGTGTGTGTGTGTGATTGTGTGTTGTAGCAGTGTGGGGAGTGGTAGTGCAGAGGTTTGCGCGCTGCCCTAAGAACTCGGCAGGTCGCGAGTTCGATTCCCGCTCAGGGCCAATACCAGCAACGATTATCTGAACCAGTCATGGTCGTCCCCTAGGTCGACTCGGCATCAAATGAGTACCTGGTACGGTGTATAAAAATCGACATTGGGGAGACAAAGACGGCCGGCCGTGGTGCTGGCCAACCCACCCCGTCGTGTGCCGTGCCGGCCTTCATCGGTGTTCGCTAACAGCACTTGCCCCAACAGTCTGTTACAGGCTATATGGGAGATCTTTGTCTTTGTAGCGGTGTGTGTGCGAAGCGGAGGCACAGGGGTTCATGCATCATCATCAGCCATTGTATATCCACTGCTGGACGAAGGCCTTCCCATGCCGTCACTATTCCCGCGTTCCAGTACGGCACACAAACCGATCCCATCGCTCCGTCTCCGCGGTGGATATTGCTCTTTTTACGCTCCGTCTCCTATGGCCGAGATTTACGCACCGCTCCATTAACCTGGCGACATTAGTTTGATTCCCAGCCAAGGCTAACATCATTAGCAGATGATATCTGATCCGATCTAGCCCCCTTCCCTCCCCTACTCCCATCGGGATGCATAGTGCCAGTTAGAATTTGTGTCAGACCTGGGGGCTGGGCTTCCAAGAGGTCAACTCAGCCTGCAATTATTACAGTAACACAGACAACAACACTCCTGTCTGTTCAAGTCTCTTTAACAATGCAGTTAATACTGGTAGGAACCACCTGGTTCCACCAGCCCACAGGGGATTATTGTGTACGTCCGTCGTGCATCCAAAAATGGGAGGGGTGGGGCTGGGTGGAGAGGGGAGGGTGAGGAGAGGCTGGGTGGGGAGGGTGGGGAGGGGCTGGGTGGGGAGGGGCTGGGTGGGGAGGGGAGGGTGGAGAGGGGCTGGGTGGGGAGGGTGGGGAGGGGCTGGCTGAGGTGAGTGGGGAGGGGCTGGTCACCCCGTGGTGCCCTTATAAAACTCAACGTGTAACCTACTCACGCCGGCTTGTGCCCACCCTCAGTCGGGCATATTTGCGGAATACACCACGCCGCCGTTGACCCTGGCCATTGACCGAGCAACCCAACGTTCCTACCAGCTCCCTCCGCAGGAATGTGTTGTAGTCTCTCTTGTGAAGGCACGTTGTACGTCTTTCGCACCGTACGTAGCCAACCGTGCCAATTCTGTAGTCCCCTGGCAAGTGCCTCGAGTGAATTAGCATCTCCAACGATGACCAACAAACGGTACGAAACAAACGAACGTGCAATGAGAGAGAGAAATAGTTTGATGTATATTTTGTGAAACCACTCACACGGGACGGCGATGGACACGGATTGTGGGGTCGTGAACAGCACCCCACCCCGCTGCCTGCCGTGCGCTCTCAGCACCGAACTCAGTCGGGCACCGCACGGAGGGGCTTACAAGGCACCGCGGTGGCGAGAATAAGTTAATTACCTCGCCTGGTATGCAGGAGGTCGTGGGTTCGTTCCCGACCCTGACGCCTGCTGCATATTTGGAGTTCGCGTGTCTCTCTCCGTGGCTGCGCAGATATTTTTTTTCCCGGGTCCCCCGTTTTTTTCCCACTCCACGTTTAAAAGGAACGTGCGTTTCGAATATTCTGGCTGCTGTAAATGTCCACATGATAAGCCACTTCATTGAGCTGTCACTCGGGAGAGCCAGGTCGCTTCGGAAAGGAAAAGGGCCTCATACTGTAGCTCAGTGGGCCTTACCTGGAAAATACCAAAATAGTTTGCTTTTATTATTTACAATTTATTATTATTTTTAAAAATATATTTTTTTATTGTGGGTTTTTTGCTTTTATTATTTTCAATTTATTATTATTTTTAAAAATATATATTTTTATTGTGGGTTTTTTGCTTTTATTATTTTCAATTTATTATTATTTTTTAAAATATTTATTTTTATTGTGGGTTTTTTGCTTTTATTATTTGAAATTTATTATTATTTTAAAAAATATATATTTTTATTGTGGGTTTTTTGCTTTTATTATTTGAAATTTATTTTTATTATTTTAATTTAGAATTTTTAATTCTATTTCATTATTTTCGTTTTCTATCTACGTGACTTTACCGAAAGAACCAAGAATATACTTTTAGTATAGTTTAGTTTACACCCGCAGCGCGGCGGCGGTAATCCTGATCTGAGAGGCTTTGCGAGAACACGGCTCCTGTTGTAAAGGGGGCACCGATTCACCCCCCCGCCCCCCCCCCCGCCCCCCCCCCGCATTCAACAACAACCTCCAACTCCAAAGCGAACACTAACCAGGTCAGTTGTATAACTGACCCAGGTTTTGGGTGAATTGATTGTGAGTAAAACCAGACCGTACCCCGCCGTTGCTCAGTTGCATCGGGCGTCAGTGTCGCGTGAGAACAATCGTGGAGGTTTAATCGCTGACACATCGGCGATTCGATAACTCAACAATTAATTGTTTGGATGAGCCAAGTTGTTCCGCAACCAGGGTTTCAAGCTACTCACGTCCAATTGTGAATTGGTCATTCTGCCACATGATCACGTGTCTTTAATTAAAATAGCACAGCGCACTAACCTTTGCACTACCACTGCACTACCGCTGCACTACCGCTGCACTACCGCTGCCCACGAAGACAGACAAAGATCCCCCATATAGCCTTAACAGACTGTTGGTGCAAGTGCTATTAACGAGCTCCTATGGAGGCTGGCACGGCACACTAGTGGGTGGGTCGCCAGCACCACGCCCGGCCGCCTTTGTCTCCCCAGTGGCGATGTTTACACAGTGCACCAGGTACTTATTTAAGGCTGAGTCGACCTAGGGGAGGCCCAAGACCGGTTCAGATAATCGTCAGTGGTGTTGGCCGTGAGCGGGAATCGAACTCGGATTGCCGGTTTAGTAGCGCAGCGCGCTAACCGCTACACCACAGCTCCCCACACACAGACACACACAGACCAGCAGCTACTGTGATATATAGTAATATAATATCGATGGAATTACTCCCATTCCCTGCATTGGGACAAATAAGAGGACACAGCCATGCTTGCAAGCTATGCTATCTGTCATGTTCTGTGTGCATCGACTGCTGCAGTTCCTGTTTTAACCTAAGCCGCTTCGCAACATTATTTCTCCCTTATTCATTGTTTTTAAGTTTCATTGCCACATACAAGCAATCAACCTGGACGTGCAAAGCAATGGCAATCTAATTACGCTCTGAAATCGGAGTAATATTTTCGGAATGGCCAGTGCCTGCCTTTGGAAATCTGATTATTAACTTCAGGCAAAATGGTCTCCCTGCTCAAACAAACAATGGAGCAGCGTCCATCTCATTGCCTACCCCTGCGCCAATACTGGAAATTTCACAATCCTATGGCGAGAAGCTATGCTTATTTAAACGCATGTGGTGGCCTCTGTTGACCGGTACTCACAATGTATCAGCCCCTGAAGGATGATGTGCTGATTCAACCACTGAACGACTGACTTCCCACAAAGCGTTACTTCACGTATCATTCCCTGACTGATGACCGGTTAAATCAGCCGCTGACCGCAGCTCTGAACTCGTGGCCTCCTGTGAGCCAAACGCGAATCCAACCCCAGTGCCAGCCGGCTGGCTAACCTGAGGATACAATCACACGAGGTGGGGCAGCCACTGTGGGTATCGCATAGGTGTCAGATACCCACGGCATGTTTAGACATGGCTAAGAGACCCCCCCCCCCCTACTTCCACCTCCTTCAGCATTCTGAACGAAAACCACGGTATTTTTGAGTCCACGTTTCTCTTCCTTTGGCAAGGTCACGTACTAAATGCTGATCATGCTGATGACGCAATCTTTAAATACACAATTGCGCACGAGCAGTCGGCTCAGTGCTGAGTCAACAGTCGGAACAGCAGTTGGGTAGATTTTAAATAATTTGCGCTGCAGCAGAACTCCGCTTCAGCTCGGTGGCTCAGCGGTAGTGCGAGCGAGCGCGCGGCTCGCAATCCGAAGGTTTCGAGATCAAATCCTGCTTGGGGGTTGACTCAGCCCATCATCCCTCCGGGGTTGATAAAAAAATGAGTGCCACTTTGTCGGGGAAATCAACAGCGGTTTCCCTACGGATGGACTCATCCCTGCCATGTGAATGCAGACTTTACGCCGCCGGCTCAGGCCTGCAAACAAGCAATGAGCATCGCTCCTCCGCTAGTTTGAGCATCACATTACTTCGACTTGAAAACTCCTTTCTCGTCTGTGACTTTGCGGTGGTCCACGTTTGTAATCTAACCAACAACCACCACCACCGGGAACAATTTGCTGGTGGCGATACCCCCAACGATCCTGGCTCGCACGACGGCCACTCTGCTCTTCAACCCCATAAGAGCAATGCCCAGCGGCACAACGATGAACCAATGCCCCCTTGCTTTCCACGTTGGCCCCACGGAGCTCCCCCTGCCGCACTGCATTAGGCAATCAGTGGTGGGTGCCCCCTGCCAGCCACTCCAGCACCCCCCCCCCTCCCCTCTCTCTCACCCCTGCACGGCCCGGGAGGCATACAGTGCGTTTGCAAAACATAATGAAGGCAAACGCTTCCATCTGGCAGCGGGGAACCGCTGCGGAGCAGAAGCGCGATGGCACATGCTCGCGGACGAGCGAGTGGCGGAGATGCCTGCTCGCTCCATGGCCATGGTGGCGGCAGTGATAGCGATGAGAGTGTGAGTGATGGTGGTGCTGATGATGATGATGAAGCTGGTGGTGATAATGATGTTGGTGGAGGCATTGAAAATGCTGATGATGATTCTGCAAATGTTAATTATAGAAAGAGTGTGGCATGATGGTTATGATGATGACTCAACAGAGCTGGCTCATTGCTCTTAAACACTCGTGAGCCTGCCCACCTAAATCACCCTCGCACCTTACATCACACATTAAATTAATATCTGTTGCACAATCAACTGGATCTAAATTAACCAAATGCTCCAGAACCACGGTGGCTCTGCTCAAGGCGCCTTGCGTAAGTTACGATGCAAAGCCGAACCATCGATCAAGAAGGTCTATGCGTTCACAGAAATGAGTGAACTTGATGAAGTCGTGCCATTCTCTACACGGTCCCCTTTAAGTGCAGCACATTTGGTGCATCAGTATGACCATCATCATCATCCAACAACGACGTTTCAAGGCATTAATCCCATCCCGGAAGATATCTGTGTCTCACTCCTCACACCCACTCACAGCTCACTGCTCACGTCGCTTCATCGGCACGAGGAATTCCCTTTTCCCCAGGAGCGATTCCTCAGCCCTGGTGAATGTGGGCGGCACTGGGAGCCAGGGGCGGTTGCCATGGATTGTTTTCTTCTGATTCCTGATATATCTGGATGTCAGATGCCTCCATCAATCAAATAACCTTCAATACCAATTCAAAACTCCACCGCCTCCGCCCCCACTCCCCGCCGCAAAAAAACTAGCATTTATCGCGATGAAATTTGACTGTAACGATGTTAAATATACTCTACTCATGACCTTTGACTGAACGTCCAAACCCTCTGTCGTAACACTGCTCCATCTCCACATGAGGACCGTGGACTCTCCGAGCATTGGTCGATGACCGGCGGTCAGGCGCCACCTACCCGTCTGTGTCTTGGAAGTTGACGTTCGGTTTCTTGGTTGTGCCCAGGAGCTCTGCGTGACAGGGGGCGGGGGGAGGGGGGTGGTCACACAGAGATGCAAGTCCATTAGCGAAACCAAGTTAACCCTGACGACTCTTGTTCACATTTGTTGTCAAGGCATGTACAGATCATTGATGTTGTTGTTTTTTTTATCACCGTCTCTCGATCGCTCCGATATTACCCATTGGCGGTTTCAGGTGAAGTCCAAGATTGTTCTCCTCGCCTACAAAGGCCCTCAATGACGCTGCTCCCTCACATATACACGGGACCTCCTTGGCCCATATGTTCCAACAAGGGCACCTCCAAGCGTGGCCGGTTGTGTGTGACCAAGGTCACGTCTCTGTACGACGACGATGATGATGATGATGGGTCGCCGGGCCTTTTCTCGCGTGACCCCCAGGCTGCGAAATTCACTTCCACTGGACGCTCACTCTGCCATAGTCCCCACTCGCTTTATTCAAATCGTGCCTTAAGACGCCACTGAATTTTAATGGATTTCTCTATCTTGAATAATTTGTTTCGCGGTTGGATTTCATTTGTGTATGCCTGCATGTGTTTTTTTCTCTGTTACAGTGCCTTGTGACCTCCGGTGAAAAATGAATTAGACGTGTAAAGTATTAATAATAATAACATTTATATATTTTGACTTAAAACTTTCGTGACTGCAGGATTTCATATTACATGGTTCTTTCGGTAAAGTCACTTAGATAGAAAAACTTGTAATAAAATAACGTGATATTTTTATTCACTTTTTTTTATTATTTTATTGCAATTTTTTTCTATCTACGTGAATTTACCGAAAGAACCATAGAACATTTATATAGTGCTTTTTTATATATAAGGGAAATTTGTGAATGTGTGTCTGTTAGAAATGTAACATGCAACAAACTTGAAATTTGGCATGTGGGTAGCTTCCAGACTACACACAATGCAAAAAGTAACAAACATTTACTTTTGTATTTTTAGGGGGGGGGGGGGCGCAATAATGGATGTAATATATTGCACGGCAAGTGAGCGGTGACGTCTCATCTGTGATGTCACCCGCATGTGGCAGCGTCACACAGTGTGCCTGCTGACGTCACGCATCCCCCGTCCCCAACCCTCCGCGTAGGCCGTCTATTAATCCAAAAGAAGAATCCAAGTCTCGGGCTTAAGCCGGGTAGTAAAGCCAGTCATCAAGAATCTCAAAGCGCCGTACAGGACACAGCAGCAGCAGACACTCAACATCAAAATAAAAATAGTATTAGTATTGCTCTTCAACCAATAACCATTTTTGGAGTTTGTAGAAATAATTTTTTTGTTTTGTTTTACTTCCCCAGTCGCTATTGTGGTTTAGGTGCCGCGGCACGACACACGGCAATTCGCGTCCACAGCTCCACGGCAGCGGGAGTGCCCCTCGCTGTTTCAGAGAACGACGGCCCTGGAAGATGACGTCACAGAAAGACTTCAAAGTCACTCGAGTAGCCTATATATAGATAGATCCACACTCGGGAAAACACCTTTTAATGTCGTGCAAAGAGTGTGGGGCTTTTTTTCTTTCTGCATAGCAATCAAACCAATTAATTTAGAGGAATAAATTGCAGATAATTTTCCATGAAGTCAGACAACTCTAGCAAAAATAACAGCATTGAAATCCATTTAAATTCAATTTTATATATTTTAACTAGGTAAGCCATGTGAACTTCATTATCCCTTTAAACAGGCACATATGAGCAAAATTCTTAACAATGCGATATTTTATTTAGTGTAGTTAGATGCAGGTAATTCACAGTTTTCAGAATGTGGTTCTAACGCTTGTGCAGAGTGGTGCAGCGGTTAGCGCACTGGACTTCGAACCCAACAACCTCTCACGGCTAACATCATCAGTGGGCAGTGACCACCGTGGTGAAGTATGGTCAAACAGCCCCCCATGGCTGACATCGCAGAGGGAGGCCTTCATCCAGCAGCAGCTTAACAAAGGGACGTAAATATGGCCCACTCGAGAGATTAATTCAGTCACAGCTCTTTAAATTAGTCCTGTGGAATGGTACTGAAGCACAGCTCACAATCTGAAGGCCGTGAGTTAATTCCATACTCGGGGTCAACCCAGCCTGTCATCTTGTCAGGGGTCAACTACGCCCTGCAAAGTCAACAGAGAGTCGATCAGCGGATCAAACATGGTGCCGTAAAGCGTGGGTACTCCCCCACCTCTTCAAAGACATCTCGCCAGCGTGGCAAAGTAGGCCAAGTGCCCTCTTATCGGAGCTCTTGAGAGCTCCATCCAGTGGAGATCCTTCCACCGCCAACAGTAGTGTGAGCAAGCATTGCAGGGCTGCACCTTTATATTTACCAAGTGGAGAAACTATGAATGAACTAGACCCTAGCATGATAACGTGGAATTTTCACCACATCCTCAAAGCCATCAGTAAAGATTAGCACTGCCCCATTGCTTTTGTGTAGGGGGATACACTTTGACCTTGAATTATGCAAACAGCATCTGTATTCAGCCTCCAAACAACCAGAAAATCACATGCAACTCAGTGCATTCTCGATGCTATATCGGCCCAAACTTGCGGCCAAATTTACCGCCTACTGTAAGTTCAAATATTCTCAAGACCCCAAACATAGCCCATGTGTAAACAAACCATACATGGGTTCATGGCACTGTCCCTATTTTAAACTCAGCAGTAAACCAAACAAACCCTCATTGTAAACAGACGCCATGTGGTTACAAGGAACCATCCTGCAAGTGGATATTTAAAGATGTCATAAATAGTACAGTAGATACACAGAGAAAGATATGTATATGTATATAGACAAGCTGATAGACCATGGGGCAAATGATTGTATAATCAGACGGACAAAGAGACACAGCAACTCATTTGTCATAAGATGGACGTAAATTTATAGACCCATAGGTTAGACAGATCGATGGGTCGACGGACAGACTGATGGATAACTCGACAGCCGAATCGGACAGACACACCACAAACATCAGGCAGACAGACAGGTAAAGCATTGGATAATCAATTAGACATAGCAACGATGTAAAAAGAAACCTTCCAAACTCCGAGACGATTGGAAATGTATTCAAATGTCTCCAAGTGATTTCTCGTTCTGCCTCCGAGGACAAAGTGCGTTTAAATTGGACCGTGTTTCCCATTTTAACTTAAACTTAAAATGGGAAAGACAGTAATTGTCTAAATGGCATCCACTCTCATAAAACTATACTTTATCACAGACACTGTTGAAAAAAAAAACATCTGATAATTGTCCTCGAATTAAAGTAGAACACATTCCAAAATTTCATTAAAAAATCAAAATGTTGTGATTGTTATGTGAATCTTAATTGTTTCTATATGGTGACAAATGCAGCATTAAGTTATTATTGGAATGCTTACATAACATTTAAATTCAATATTACCATCACACATACAGCGATGGGACGGCAATGGCACAGTGATTTCAGCACTGCACTACGAATGATAATACTCTTGAGTTTCGTTGAGTGCCATCGATCATACAAATTGCATCTGACGATCTCTGAAGAACCACAGACTTAATGTGGGAAGGCAGCAGCCAAGCAGTGAGTCGACACTACCAACAACTTTGCAAGCTCTGCAGTCCTCTATGTATATTAAGATGTGTTCGGCCAGTTAATGAGCGTGAGACGAAACCAGAACTTCCAGAGAAAGCTCACGCGTGCGAAGGGGCAACACTCTATCCCATACAGATGGGACAGATGTGAGGTTAGTCCACACTTTTTTTTATTTCACCAGGTAAGGCTCAATAAGCTATTTGGGGCTTTTTAAGAAGCGACCTGGCCATAAATGATAGCTCAACTTAGTGGCGTATTGTGGGGAAATGTATTGCAGCTAAATACTCTGCACACCCCCCCCCCCCAACTTCACCAGTGACTAGGCCGGTGAAGTATGGTTAAACAACCCCCATGACTGAAACATTGTGGCGAGGCTTTCATCCAGCAGTGGATAGAAAAAGCCTGTAGATTGTCATTATTAAACTTCATTTGAAGCTTTCGTGACTGCAGGAATTACTCTTTGGTTCTTTCGGTAAAGTCACGTAGAAAGAAAATAAATGAAATAATAGAAGACAACGTTTCGATTGCAACACAAGCAGTCGTCATCGGGTAGAACTAAAATTGAGAGAGAGACAAAACACAGACACGGAGACACACAGACAGACACACAAGTAGAGAGAGAGACAACACAGAGACACTCTGTGGTGTCTCTCTGTGTGCCTCTGTGTTGTCTCTCTCTGCTTGTGTGTCTGTCTGTGTGTCTCTGTGTCTGTGTTTTGTCTCTCTCTCAAATTTAGTTCTACCTGATGACGACTGCTTGTGTTGCAATCGAAACGGCGTATTCTATTATTCAATTAATTTTCTTTCGACGTTGTCATTATTATTACACTGTATAAAGCAATAGGGGTAAAGGTGCAGCCCTGCAATTACCTGCTTTCACCATTGATGACGGAAGGGCCTCTACTGGAGAAATCTCGAGACCCTCTGGAGGATATTGTGCCTTTCCTTCCATGCTGGCCGGATGTCTAGGATGGAAATGTGATCGCCCCCACGTTACCCCACCACACACGACCTGCCGATTGACTAACTGTGGCGAACCCATTCATACCGCCTGGGTGAACCCGAGGTTGGGGTGGGCGGTGTAGCCACCCATAGTGCACATTGGTGAAGAAGAGCTTAACGGCTCATTGGATTTCTCCGGTCTAAACAAAGATTCTTGACTATGTAGTTAAGTCACTTGCCACGTTGTTGTAACTGGCATCGCAGATGGATTGCACTGGCAACCTATGGATTGTCCGGCGTGCTATCCCATTACCCCCGATGGCAGCATCCCATATACAGAAGAAAAACAATTAACCCGTAAAAACAAAGTTTTTCACTATAAATCCTTTATATGCGTGGCATCGGTTTTATTTTATTATTCATTTCTGTTTTTCTTGAGTAAGAGTTTCATTTTTATCACATTGGTATTTTAAACAAAATATGAAATTTTCTTTTTCCTAAAAAGTGGAACATTTTTGAAAAAAAATGTCACGAAAAGAAATTGTCACGCACAACGAGTCTGTGTGCAAAATGTCAGCTCGATTGGATCACGGGAAGTGGGTTAAAAAACGACCGAAAGATTTGCACGGTCGTAAGCGCGCAAGCAAGCAAGTTAACTTAATATAAAGGATTTAAAGAAGCTCGAGTCGAATTATGTGAGCGGGGAAGAAGGAACGCCAGCGCTGTAACGAGTCGAGCGAGGGACGCTTTGAAATCAAAGCTCCAGTTCAGGGGGAGCTCCTCGTGGTGGCCACACGTGATTTACCGCTTCCATGGGGCGTCGATCGATGGGCAGGAAACGTTTCTCTCCTTACTTGCGGTGGAGAAAATTTAGAACGCGCAGAAAAATCAATGCGATGCAAAGCAAGTGATCACTGCTGTACAGTGCACGTGACGAGAGAGGATAGAGAGAGCAAGGAGGTCCTGTAATTTATCGTCCGCCCCTTGGTGCCTCGCCCTCGCCTCTCTGCACGTGGGGGGGTTGTCTCCGCGAGTTCCGGTTTCCTCCCACGTGTACGAAAACTCATTGACTGGCCGAAAACGTCTTAATACATCGAGGACCGCAGAGCTTGCACAATTGCCGGTCGTGCCGGTCTCAACTGCCCGGCTGCTGCCTTCCAGCTTGAAGATTGCGGTTAATAATAATAATGATGAATAATAATTATTGCAATTATATAGCACTTTTCATCAAGGATCTCAAAGCGCTGCGGTTCCTTATCCATAGGCTACGCCTTCTTTGCGAAGTCTTCCATCGTTTCTGTAGAACAGACCAAGAAGACAGTACTTCGGACATGGAGCTGGTGTCACTGTCGAAATGATGCTATTCTGATCTTATCTTATTTCATATTTACCTAAAGAACCTTCACCCAAGGCGTGTAGTTGAAACCACAACGGTGGCAGAATAGAATGACTTAGATGGCAGGGGCGTGCCACAAGGGTTGAGAAATGGGTGACCGCAAGAAGGGGGACTTGGGGATAACGAAAGGGTAGGGAAGGGGTGAGGGGAGAGAAGAGAAGAGCAATGGAATTGGCAATAGAGAAGAGGTGAGGCTTTCAGAGAGGAAAGGGAGGAGGTTAAGGAGGGGGACTGCTCAATGTGCGGGGGCAGTGTTGAGTCTATGGGCAGTGCTGAGTCTATATGGAGCAGTGTTGAGTCTATGGGTATCAGTGTTGAGTCTATGGGCATGGTTAGGTCTATGGGTATCAGTGTTGAAGTCTATGGGCAGTGTTGAGTCTATGGGCTGTGTTGAGTCTATGGGTATCAGTGTTGAGTCTATGGACAGTGTTGAGTCTATATGCAGCAGTGTTGAATTCTATGGGCAGAGTTGAGTCTATGGGTATGATTGAGTCTTTGGGCATTGTTGAGTCTATGGATATCAGTGTTGAGTCCCTTTGCAGTGTTGAGTCTATGGGCAGTGTTGAGAGTCTATGGGCAGTGTTGAGTCTATGGGCAGTGTTGAGTCTATGGTGCAGTGTTGAGTCTATGGGTAGCAGTGTTGAGTCTCTTTGCAGTGTTGAGCATATGGGCAGTGTTGAGAGTCTATGGGCAGTGTTGAGTCTATGGTGCAGTGTTGAGTCTATGGTGCAGTGTTGAGTCTATGGGTAGCAGTGTTGAGTCTATGGGCAGTGTTGAGTCTATGGGTAGTGTTGAGTCTATGGGCAGTGTTGAGTCTATGGTGCAGTGTTGAGTCTATGGTGCAGTGTTGAGTCTATGGGTAGCAGTGTTGAGTCTATGGACAGTGTTGAGTCTATGGGTAGTGTTGAGTCTATGGGCAGTGTTGAGTCTATGGTGCAGTGTTGAGTCTATGGGCAGTGCTGAGTCTATGGGCAGTGTTGAGTCTATGGTGCAGTGTTGAGTCTATGGGCAGTGTTGAGTCTATGGTGCAGTGTTGAGTCTATGGGCAGTGTTGAGTCTATGGGCAGTGCTGAGTCTATGGGCAGTGTTGAGTCTATGGTGCAGTGTTGAGTCTATGGGCAGTGTTGAGTCTATGGGCAGTGCTGAGTCTATGGGCAGTGTTGAGTCTATGGGCAGTGTTGAGTCTATGGGCAGTGTTGAGTCTATGGTGCAGTGTTGAGTCTATGGGCAGTGTTGAGTCTATGGGTAGTGTTGAGTCTATGGGCAGTGTTGAGTCTATGGTGCAGTGTTGAGTCTATGGGCAGTGTTGAGTCTATGGGCAGTGCTGAGTCTATGGGCAGTGTTGAGTCTATGGTGCAGTGTTGAGTCTATGGGCAGTGTTGAGTCTATGGGCAGTGCTGAGTCTATGGGCAGTGTTGAGTCTATGGGTAGTGTTGCTCAATGTAAAAGGGAAAGTGATTCCAGTGGAGGGGTACAATGAGGGAGGACAGCAAACAGGATTGGGCACGTTTTACAAAGAAAGCCCTCCGAATATCAATAATGCAACATAGAGTATTATATTCATGCAAGTACGGGAGCTGAATTAACCAATGAAACACATGTTATGTACTGGGGTGGTTTCTTTGTACGTGCGGTCATTGGCGACTGGGTTGAAACCATCCACTCGCTTCCCTTGGAAAACTGGACCGGGATTTGAAACCAGGATATCAATTGTGTCAGCCCATACTCTTTGGTAATTTCGGTAAAGTCATGTAGGTGAAAATAAAAATAATAATAAAAATAATAAAATTTAGAATAAAAATTAAAATAACTAAATTAAATCAGGACATGTCAGCCCAACTGAGACCTGTGTAGTGACATTGAATGAGTCACTGTAGCGCGTGCCGCTGGGAGATTGGTAGCCAATGGGATTGGAGGTAGCAGCCCGCTCTACCAGTTGGACCTGTGGGCAAGGCACGGAGCCTTCTGGGGGATCCAGAAGGGGGCGTGGCCGAGGGCGGAGCCTGGCCACGCTGGGGAGAATAAAAGACGAGCTCCGACTCACAGTCGGGGCTGCTGCCATCTGGAGTGGAACTCGTCGTGCTGCCGTCGTCGTGGTCTTCGCCTCTTCGAGCTGTGGGTCTGGCAGCGTGTTGGCTGTCCCGACCCGGTGTGTAGTTATCCCCTAAGGCTGTGAAGGCCAGAATAAAATAGAGAGTGCCTCCTACTACTGTCTCTGAATTGGTACACTACTCCTGTGTGTATAATTATGTATTGATTCATCCATTTGTGTTACATTTAACAATATAGTATGTGTGCATAAAATTGCGTAAACAATAATAATCCACGTGTATGATTTAAGCAGGCGTTACGCAAAATTGCGTGAATGAGAATGAATGTCAGGCTTTGGTTTATGGAGGCATTATGCAAATGTAATAGAAATGCTAATTGTTCAAAGAAAATGTGCAAACGTTACCGTACACGTGCGATGGTTGATCGTCGTGTTGAACTGTGGCCCCCTGAATCGCAACGACGAACAATCTCCTCGTACCCCTCGCATGGCCGTCAGTCCCACGAAGTCACTCGGCCATCCGTGCGAGTGGCGGCTCGCGACCGGAAGTCCGCGAGTTCAAATCCTGGTCGAGAATCGACTCGGCTTATCGCCCCTCTGTGGTCGACGAAACGAGAACCACTTTCCTGGCATGCTGTGGAGAAGTTGGCCTCCATCGTGGGAATCTGGAATTTCCACCATTATTCTGATGCCACCGGTGGAGATGAGCGTTGCCACGTGACATAAAATTATTCGGCGACTATCCAGGCCTCCCTACAAAACAAAATCTTCAGTCTCAATGGGCTGCCACCTAATTACGAATATGAGACCATCATTAGCTGTAATCAATAAACTGCTGGATTAAGTCCTCCCCTCGCGATCCTTCGATGCAACAATCCGCTCAGCACCTGCACACACGAGCTGATTTCATCACTCCATCTCCCGGGGAGGACATTCTCTCAGACGCTTTCTATTCCTTGGCTCCCACTCTGTCATTACCCTTGACCATCACCCCGTCGAGCCGTGACTCGCCGGGCTGCATTGGCTTTAAAAGGTCGCACTCCTTACACACAAAGTGCTTTCCACGACTGAAGCACAATAACATGCTGATCTCATCAAGGAGCATGAACCATCACCCGAATTTCGGTCATCCGCGCAGCGGCGGTTTTTGACTGGCCATCTAACAAGGACGATCACTGCATCACGTGCTTTCAGATGTGCTTCTGCATCCGTCTGGAACGCTCTTCTGATATTAGGAAGCTACTGGAGCTATGCACTTTTAAATCTAGATTAAAAACTCGGTTCTTTCGTACTGCTTTTGTGTTTAGTTTGTTGTTCTTCCCCCGCACCTCCGATTAGCGTGGTTGGCTACGTATGGTACAAAATAAGTTAAACATGCATGCATCCTTTCCGAGCCCACTAATTTTTCCGAACAATTTGATCCATATCTTTAACTGGCATACATTCTCGACTCGGTGCGCTCCTCTCGCCATCTCTCAATGTAATCCCAAGCATGCGTCTCTGCGTGATTCTTCGAGTAGTCTTAGCAGTATGCGTCTATCTTTGCACTTACTTATTTTAGCTCTCCTACACTTTCGCGAGTATGAGACTTGCCCCTCTCGACCCGAACAGGAAAGGCGTCCCGTTATGTAGCGACCGACGGTTTAACAACAGCCGCAGGAATTGACCTGTCATACAAAAATATGTAATTGTATCTCTTTGACTCGGAGGATTTCAGGTTCAGGGCAGAGGAGCCTCCGCACAGACTCTGTGATGCAGGAGCGAGGCTGCGGATGCTGACTGACAAAGGGTACCATTAAAGAGGCCCTCTCCACTGCCAAAATGGAATGAGATTATTCCAGAAGCATGCAGACAAACACACGGATAAAGATCCCCCCCCCCCTCTCTAGATGTACAGACTGTTGGGGCAAATACTGTTTGCGAGCACCTAATAAGGCTGCAATGACACGAAGGGGCGGTGTTGGGAGCACCATGCCTGGCCACCTTTGTCTTCCCACTGCTGTTTACATACTGCACCAGCCTCTCATTTAAGGCTCAGTCGGCCTAGGGGAGGTCCAGGACCGTTCAGATACTCATTACTGGTGTTGGCCGAGAATAGAACTCGGGTTGCCGGGTTCGTAGCGCAGCGCGCTAACCGCTCCCCACACGCGCGCACACACACGCGCGCGCGTGCACTCACACTCTCAGTTTCGCCTTTCGAGGAGCTATAAATATGACAAGATCCATACTGTGTGCAGCCCCTGCTCACCACAAGTACAGTCCGTCTGCCCTCTCAGATTGAGAAGAGGGCGGTTTAGCCACGGTCGATGTTCAAATGCAGCAGAGAGGAGGCCCACTGCATGAAACATGAGCCTATTAAAACGCACTACAATTTGTATGTTACGGCAGTGTTAGCACAGACGCTGGTGGTGGTGGAGACTTTTTTCAATCTGCGCTTATCTCCCACTGCCAGCGCAGTTCCCCGAGCTTTAGTAATTCACAGCCCTTTGTCGACCCACGGCTGGATGAAGTACCCCCCACATCGTGTCGGTTATGGGGATTTCTTTGACCATACTTCCCCATGCTGGCTCAGTGTGGGTTGAAGGGGGCGGGCGGGGGGGGGTGCAGAACCTGTTCAGTGTTAGTCATGGCCAGGGATCAAACTAAGATTTCTGGGTTCATAGCGCGGTGCGACAATCACTTCGCCACTGCTGCCCAGGGTGAACGAGTTTTTACGTGAAGGTATTTATGTGACGAGTCATTATTCGTGACTGTGTTGAGAATATCAACTTGCTCTAGCAGTCAATACAGCGTCATGGGGGGGAGAGTCGTTTTTATGTGTGTGTGTGCATTTCATCTCCTGAACCCGAGGCCTGGAATTGCACCCATGATCTTGGCAGTGCCGGCTCATTTCTTGGAGACAGCCTTTGCGAACCACCCTTGCCTTCCGGATAACCTCTGTGAGTGTTGCTCACACGAATACTGAATGCTGTATGAGGCCTCCATAGCACGGTCGACGGACAAACGCAGCGCGCTAACGTTATGCGGCGGGTAGTGGACTTCTTTTCATTAGACGTTGGGATTTATCTTCCAGCTTCCCAGTTCCAGGGCAGTTCCTAGCAAGGTAATCCGTGAATCATTCCTTGAACTTCAGTGGGAGGTGAAGATGAATAAAATGTCACTTTCCTTTTTGAACCGACAGCAAATACACATCAAAGTTTTCAGGGGGGGGGGAAATAAAGAAAATTTTCAAAGCATTATTTGGCATTTTTTTCGCAATATTGTGATTAAAAAAATTCCAAGCTGTAATTACTTTAAGCAACTCATTTGCATGACCATGCCTATCATTGGCTGAGCGGTAAACCTAAGCCCAGTCGTGAGAGGTAAAGCTCTATGAAAGTCACTTTAAAATGCCACCATCACCTCCAACTTTTTATTAAATACGGGGAAAAATATTTTCGTCAAAGCTTGCAGAGCGTGAGAGAGAAGCCACACTGCGCTAACTTATTCATGAATCTCTCTCTCTCTGTATTACATGGGGAAAGGTCAGCATGTGTTTAATGCCCAGATGTGTGTTTTTTGCGAAAACTTAATTCATTTTCACGCATTTTTGCCAACTTGTGCAATTGCTGCCTGCAGCCCACTGCGCGCTTGAAGGGAACATACATCAAATGCGCTCGTTCTGACCCAGCAGCTTGAAAAATAAAATATAACACTCTGAATTGGTATTTATTCTCCGTTTGTCATGCGAAGTGAGCACGCAAGCTCTCGAATTCCACTTGCATTCGTAGCAAGCTTCAGATGGATGCCACGCCAAGCGGACCATCGCAACAGTCCACAGTGGTAGTTTGTAATTTTCAGACTCAATAGCCCACCTGGCCAATTGCTCATCTACCTTGTTGCTTAGTCAGCCAGCTACCAAGCAACCCAACCACTCTACCAGACATCTAGCCACGCAACCACTCAACCACCCAGCTACTCAGCCAACCATCCACTCACCCACCATCCAGACATCTAGTTCCTCAACCACTCATCTACTTTCAGCCAACCACTCTACCAGACATCCATTGACCCAACCAGCTACCCAGTTACCTAGACTTTCAGTGACTCAACCATCCATATTTCCCAAACAACTATCCTGTCATCCAAAGAAATAGCTCTCTAGCCACTCAATTACACAGCCACCGAGCTACTCCCACATCCAAACAACCATATCGCAATCCACATACCCAGCCATTCAGTCACAGAGTCAACCATCCCACTCATATTCAGCCACATGGCCACCAAACCACCCAGATACTCAATCACCCACCAACCATCCAGCCATCCAAACACCTAGTTGTGTAACAGTGCAGCCTTGCAGGCAATTAGACAACCACTTACAGAGCTACCCAGTCAACCAGTATTCCAAGCAATCACTAATCTACTCACACATGCCACATATCAGCCAAATACCCACCCAGCCACCGAGTCACCCACGTATGCAACCACTCAGCCACCAGTCAAGCAACTGCTCAACCACCCATCTACACAATCACACAGTCTTCCATACATCCAATTACTCATCCACCCATACAAGCACCCATACACCCGCCCACCCAGCCGCCAAGCCAATAAATCAGCCCGCCATCAAAGTAGAGACAACGTCTGATTAATGCAAACACTCCCCCCGCCCACACAATTTAAACTGCCCTATTATGCCATTATCCCTGGTTCCCCTGACCAGGAGTCTACAGCCTCCACAGAAGAGACTCGCACGCTTTGTTGCCCCTCCGCTTAACGCAGTTGACTATGTACAGTGCGAAAGAAGTTCAGCAGACTTACACACGAACGCATCATCTACGGGTGGCCGTGTGTGTGTGTGGCAATGCGACGGGGAACATTTAAATCATATTTATGCGTTATGGGTTTTTTTTTTATTCCCTTTGTCACGTTCAAAATGTCACGCAGCCCCCGCTCATCAATCAAAAACAGCATTATAATTCACCAATTCAGCAGCTTATTCTGCTGAGCCCGACGAACAATGCACATTAAGCGGCTGCCAGACTTAAAAACTCTGCGTAATCCCTTCCCCCATCCCACGCGTGGGGTTCAGTTAACCTTTTCCGCCTTCTCTCGCCTGCCCCCCTCCCTGTCCTTGTAATCAAATCTGCAAGTGACAAAGAGAATCTGGTCACAACAGAATGTGTATCTTGTTTGATGCGCCCCTTGAAGCGAGCGGAGGAGGTCCGATGGCCATCGTCGTTGAGAATATTCACGGCCAACACTGGAGCGTCTCATTCGTGGAGCGTTTCATTCGCTGGGCGTTTCATTCGCTGGAGCGTCTCATTCGCGGGGCATTTTATTCGCGGGGCCATTAATTCGCTGGGCGTTTCATTTGTGGGCCCCCGTCTTAGGGGGCATTCGTTTCGCCATGGTTTACCCCCCCCCCCCCAATCACGCGTGGTGGTTCGATGAATTGTAATTCATTTTTTTTTCTCTCTCAAGTTTGTGAGCCTTGTGGTGGCGTTTTTATTTTGCTCCGAGTTGTTTTTGTTTTACTGCAGTCGCGCCTGATCCTCTATCCTCAATGCAGTGTTAGCATTTAATTTACATATAATTTGCATACATTGTAATACATCTACTGATGCATGATGCACACACTGAGAAAGCAAATTTAGTAAAATGAAGAAGTGCAATGCAATGCAACACAGAGGGTCGGTTAAAACACAGTTAACGCATAGCCTGGTTGATTAACGTTTTCCCAAAGATTGCTAAATTAGAAGTTAAGTGTGGAACAGACAAGCAAGGAGAAATGTAGAGAGAGAAATAGGAAGTTTGACAACAAATTTAGTAAAATTAGAGAATGTAATGCAACGCAGAGAGTCGGCTAACACACAGTTAACGCATAGCCTGGTTGATAAACGTTCTGCCAAAGATTGTTAAATTAGAAGTAAAGTGTGAGTTGTGAGTAAACCCTCCCCATAGAGGTGGTTCAAACTAGATTCGAAGTTTTCGTGACTGCAAGAATTACTCTTTGGTTCTTTCGGTAAAGTCACGTAGAAAATAAAAATCAAATATTTGAATACGACGTTTCAGTTGCAACACAAGCAGCCATGATCAGGTAACAATTAATGATAAAACACAAACACATATGCAGAGACACACCGAGCGAGACACACACCGAGACAAACAAAAGGACAACGAATCTGAGCCGAGGCCTTTTCGCCGTGACTTTATTTTTAGCAGGTGAGGCCCACTGAGATATGTAACTCATTTTCAGAGGCGACCTGGCCACAAAAGACAGCTTAACGAAGTGGCCTTTATCATCATGTGGAATTTATAGCAGACAAATACTCAAAACGCATGTTTCTAAATGTGGAGGGGAAAACCGGAGGACCCGGAAGAAAATCCACGCGGCCACGGAGAGAGAGACACGCAAACTCAAAATATACAGGCGTCAGGGTCGAGATCTAACCCATGATCTCCTGTATACCAGACAAGGTAGTTAACATCTCGCTACCTGCAGCCTGGCCATGCGCACCACCACTTGGAAATGGTATTTGAAATTGATCCTGGCCCTTGCCAAAGTCAACTCGGCCTGGAGAGGCCAAGGTGGTCAGGGAGGATGCAGATCACATTGACTTTTTGGGCGCTGTTCTAGCCGTAAGATGTGCTCACTAACAGCACATTCCTCCGTGTTATCTGAGGTTCACCGAGCGTTGTATGTGTCTGCATTCGGGCTCGTGAAGAAATTAGCCGGAAGGTAGGAGTTGACATTTCAGCGTGCCGGATTTCATAATGATGCCATATCCTCCTATCGGTATACACCATTTCCTCCTGTCTATATACAGGATCAAATACAGTCACCACAACTCCTTCCCATACCTGTCCCTCCACACACATTTTACACATCCCATCAGCCGCGTGGCCTCCTGGGAGGAGTGCATTGTCTAAGCAACATCGGTTGAACACAAATAAACTCGGGATCGATTTTGACATTCATCGCCTTATGAGCAGTCAGGCTTCCGTGAATCAATGCGCTGGTGAACTGCCAGATGTTCATAATCACAGACCCTCCTTGGTGGATACGAGTCGGGGTTCAAAGTGTTCCCCATTCTTGTTGACCAAGAAAAGTGGGGCCAAGTTCGCCACGCGCCTGTGTCTTGTTCACCGTCATCATCGCAACGTGACTTCGACGACAGGAATTGCCGTGCTTACAATAAATAAATAAATAAGGTGCGGCCCTGCAATGTCTTGCTCACGCGACTGCCGGTGCAAGTGCCTCCACGAGAGGGGGCTCTAGAGAGACCCTCTATAGGGCATTTGGCCTACTCCTCCACGCCGCCCACACATTCACCGTGGTGGAGACACTGCTGGGCGGACAGAAGCGGAGGGGGTGGGGGGGGGGACGATGTTGAAACGGGGACCTCTGCGTTGCACGTTTCATGTGCTCACCGTTACCACCAGGGCAGCACCTGCCATTTTATCAAACTTGTTTCGTCTTGTCGGTTGAATCGTGTAATTTTTTTAAGTGGCTGATCCCTTGCATTGGCTGTTCTGTGAACATGGGTAATGCCTATTCGTTGGGTCTTTCGGTAAAGTCGCGTAGATAGGTTCAAATAATATATATATCTACGTGACTTTACCGAAAGACCCAAAGAATATTAATTCCTGCAGTCGCGAAAGCTTTAAGTCAAGGTTTATGCGTAATGCATTTTCTCAGATTCTAACATACGCACTCCACGACATGTAAATATCACGAGTGGCACAATTCAAACCCCAACCAAGGTCAATTCAGGGCCAGTTTCTCGATCATCATCATCAGCAGCAGCAGCACCACATGTTGTATGTATGCTGATCTTCTCTCGGACCGTACGTAGCCAACTGTGCTAATCGGAGGTGCGCAGTGGAGTGCGTAATGATGTAGTGAAGTACACGATCGTTGCCATATGTAAACACTTAAATACGGGCTCCATGCGCAAAAAAAAAAGTTATGGGGCAGCGCCCGGTCTCCATTGGTGGCTCTGAGCCAGTGGGGGAAGTTCGACATTCCCATGGCAGGTGCCCGATCCGTCTATGGAGACCCTGACTCTGTGACAACAAAGACAAAGATCATCTGTATAGCCTTGAGAGACTGTTGGGGCAAGTGCTGTTCGCGAGCACCTATGAAGACCGGAACGGCACACGAGGGGTGGTGTGGGGAGCAACACGCCTGGCCACCTTTGTCTCCCCAGTGGCGATGTTTACACACATGGAACCAGGTACTTATTTGAGGCTGAGTCGACCTAGGGTAGACCCAGGACCGGTTCAGACAATCGTCACTGGTGGTGGCCGTGAGCTGGAGTCGAACTCGGGTGGCCAGGTTCGTAGCGCAGCGCGCTAACCTTCCCACCGAGTCGCACACAACTGCGGCACGGCTAGGGGCAACGACTCCCTATCATTTGCTTTCGCATAACAATTCACATAAATTGAGACGAACGAGACGCAACATTTGTGCGATTACCGACTGCAAAGCACCAATGCCTCCTCATTTGCCATCTGCTAGAGCCGCGGCGTTTCTTGGTTTTGTTTTATTTTAATTCAAAAAAACATCTCTCACAGCCATTATTAGCTCAGCCGTGCACTCACGTCCACAACCTCCAACCGAGATGGGCAAATTCAAAACAAACGGCCGAGGGGACTCAACCAAAACAACGATATTCTCCAAAGGCCAAGGCATTTAAAGAGCAAACACCCCAAAGCTTACAAATCAAAACATAAAGCGGCCAGGCTTTTTGTTTTTTTCTCCCGAGAACGAGCACATTTTCAAACACCCAATGACCTTCGTGGAAAAAGTTGGGCAGAGATCTGAGCCCTTCCTTAAGCCAGCGAAGATGGCACGGGATGTTTTTTGCACACAATGCCATGTTTGTTGAGGCTCCAGAAACAACTAATCTTTCATACAATATCGTTGCAAAAATATGACACACTGGCCAAAACCCTCATACAAGTGTACAAAGACAAAGATCCCCCGTATACCCTGAACAGACTTTTGGGGCAAGTGCTGTAAGCGAGCACCTATGAAGGCCGTCCCTGTGGCACACGAGGGGGTGGGTGGCCAGCACCACACCTGGCCGCCTTTATTTGAGGCTGAGTCGACCTAGGAGAGGTCTATCACCGGTTCCGATAATCGTCACAGGTGTTGGCCGTGAGCGGGAATCGAACAAATGTACACACACGGACACGTACACAAGAGACATTCCTTATGCACTGAGAAATACGCACGGAAGACATTGGTTTTGATTATAGTCTATCGCTCAAATTCCCCAAGTAGATTCACCATTATTTCAAGATGCCAGTAGCATGACGCCGACGATGATGGTTTGTTGTTGATGGAGCCGCCCTCCTTCATGCCGAGGGGCCGTCTCTGAGCGCTTTACGCGCAATTACCATCTTACATCAACCCTTATCTCAACACACTTCAAAAGGACATCCCCAGTGGCAGCTGTCCCTGTGCAGAACAAATTGATTCAGCACCTGGCCTGCCAGTGGGCATTCGTCTGGCAATAGGGAGTGGGGGCAATGATTGCTATATGTAATCCTAATGAAGTGATTTATGGATAATTTTTGTAACTTGGCAAATTTAGACCTTGACACTGGGCAATGGCTTATTCATTTCAAATGCTGTAATGGAGATGGTCACGTACACTGTGAAGCAGGTGGCACCGACTTGTATGGTCAATGCACCCAGGGTATTGACCAGGGCGGCCTGCTTATTTCAAAACCGCGTACCTCTGCAGCTCCCGCTGAGCCGTGTCACTGCGACCATCTGAACATCGACCATGAGAGTGCAGGCATCTATGATCCTGTGAGTTGGAGGCAGGGTTGGTGGACTACAATGGGATGAGATGAACGTGTGACAACCGCGAGCACCTTGATTAAGTGGCGTATCAGTCCGGCGAACAGGTTGCTTATAATATACATTGTAATTCCTATCAAGGCAGTGCTATTGACAAACGTGTTGACTTTTCTTCTTTGTGCTTGCTCAGCGCTGCCGATGCAGCATCACCAAACAATAATCTCGCCTAAGGTATACTTCCATTCAGCCAGTGGTGGAAATTCCACATTACTATGGCAGGAGCCCGGCTTCAACCACAGAGGAACCATTGCTAAATTCCTACCCACAAATCGGTCCTAAATTTAGGCCGCCGAAACGATGTGGCAAGAGGCTTGGAAATAATCGCGTAAGATTTATTTAAAAATGAATGAGCGCTGGAACACTCAAGTGACGCATCAAGGTATGAATGCCAGCTTGATAGCCTGCTAATTGTCCAGGTGTTATTTAAGTTAACAGCGAGCACCCGTTCAAGAGACTCGGCACAGCCGCTAACGAGACGCCGTCAAAACGATTCTCAAACGAAATTAAGAGGCCGATTGTTTCCACGGGCCCATTGAAGGCTCGCTTACTAAAATATAAGCTGCACTTTTATTACGATATTCATCCAGAGCCATTCGCGTCCTGCTAATAGCCATACATTAGCGTGATGATAATACAAATAATAATGGCAAATAGTTTACAAAGGAAAGCCCTGCTGAGTTTCAAGACTATTTTTTTTATCAGGAGGGTGTTGCTACACTGAATGATCGGCTGGTAAAGCATCTCTGGGTTGTGACGACAATCATCAGAAAACCGAGGAAACTAGAGTATGTTGTTTCTATTTGCATTCCGATACTTTCTTTGCACACAAGTAATGCATCAACAGCAGGCATTCGTGTTAACAGAAACCGAAATAGTAAACTGTCGTTAAAGAAACGCTGCATTTAAAACACTGAAATTTCTTGCTCGAGAGCTAGCGGCATCCATGCTCTTCTCACCTTCACAGTAATGCAGTAATTATAGTAATGCGCCATTATTGACCCAGGAAAGCCTCAATGAGTCTCTAGATTATTTATAAGGAGGGTTCTGCAATGGGATGTTGAACCAATTCCACGGATGATGAGTTTTTTGCCTTCGTGTGTTGGGGGGGGGGACCCCAGAGAGAATGCTCAAACATTCACGCGAATACATTCAATCTATAGACCAAACTATATGACCAAACATATCCGTGGACAGCACTGTTTGCTCGTACTGCCATCTCCTAACACCTCATAGCACTCGCAGTCCCCGCCTGCTTAGCTTTAAATATCTGGTTGCAGTGACGGTGATTTGGCCATCAGAAGAAAGTCCTTGAAGAATGCATCCAGATTGGGAAAAAAATATTTTAGTAATTAAGACATTGTACACTATGGGAACCTCATTTGCCAGTAAAAATATAATAATTGGTTTTTTACCCTTCTATCTGGCAACAAAACTGACACCTTTATACAAGGAGTCATGTTTGCATAGACCGCAATACCTGCAGTCATAAATACAAACAAAAGACATAACTCTGATAATGTGCACTGTCCTTGAGACTAGGCTCTAAGGAAAGCTGTCTCGGGTGTGGACCAATCAACTTCAAGGACAGTGCACATTATCAGAGTTATGTCTTTTGTTTGTATTTATGACTGCAGGTATTGCGGTCTATGCAAACATGACTCCTTGTAAAAAGGTGTCAGTTTTGTTGCCAGATAGAAGGGTAAAAAAACAATTATCATAAGACATTGTAATGCATTTGAATTTGCAACGGGAGGAGACTGGTGTTTGATGAGCAAGAGTGATCCATAATTACAATTCAGATTCGTATAAGTCCCATGAATTCATACAATTGACAGGATGAATAAACGCGAAAACGTCCTTGCAAAATTAAAAACGTTATTTATGTTTGTATGTATGTTGAACTTATTCAGCACCGTACGTATCCAACCGTGCTAATCGGATGTGCGGGGGAAGGAACACAAACTAAACACAAAAAACGGTTCTCTATCAATGAGTTTTCAATCTAGAGTATGTCTTACTTCCTTCAATGAATGCATTTGGGGTGCTGTGAAACGTCACACTCATGTGAACACAAGCCATTCATCACAGAGCGCAATGCCAGTAATGCTGCACAGAAACAATCCCCTTTTTGGCCACATCTCTCTCCCGAGTGCCGATGTTTACACCTCGTACCAGGCACAGCATTCATTTGAAGGCTGAGTCGACCTGCATGTATATACATGTCGAACTTCTTACACGCCGTACGTAGCCGACCGTGCTAATCGGAGGTGCGACCTGGGGGGAGGAGCGGCCAGGATTGGTTCTGATGCCGATTAGCACCGATGTTTCGCAAAAACGTGTGTTGAACTCAGGTCACCAAGCTCCCAATGCGGTACAAATCTAACTGTGCTGCTGCTCACGATGGCAATGCTGCTGTTGCTGCTGCTGCTTCTGATAATGGTGCTGCCGTTGCCACCGCTACCGACGACGCCGCCGAATTGTGCTGCTGATGCAATTGCTAACGCTGATGTTGACACCAAATTAGCTGCTGCCGATAACGATGGCGATGCAGCGGCTAACCCCCCTCTGCTTCAACTGCTGCTGCACCCGCCAACTACAGACGACGACAATGACGCAGCTGCATTGTGCCGCCGTATGGATGGCTGTTGCACTTCTTTGCCGCCGTACGTGCTAATCGAGGTCGCCGACAGCGACGACAATCATGATGATGATGACGCTGCTGACACTCAATAAACCGGTCAAGGTGAATGACACACGACGCCTCGTTCACGACTTCCAGGCCACCACTGCTCGCCATCTTAAGACCCGCACGTGCCTCCTGGGAGGCGGGCGGACGGGCGGGCGGGCTGGGAGCGAGCGAGCGAACGAGGGAGGGAGTCCATCACTTCCCCCGCCGAGCGCTGACAGGTAGAGAGAGTTATGGATCGCTCCTCGCTCCGGAGCGCTAATGCGCCATTGCGTCACGCAGACCGCTGACCCTTCTTCCTGCGCCCCGAGCGTTCGATGGCGACCTCACCGGCGAGACGTGCGCCGCGGCTCCTCGCGCTCATCATCCTCCGCCGTACGATCCATCGGCGATGGTCCCCCACGTTAACTCGCGGAACGTCATTTTGATTGGAATCACGATGGGGTCGTTTTGGTAGTCGCGCCATTCTCTTAGCCGGTGGCCCAAGTTCAGCTCCTGGCCGCGATGGCCGATGCTTGTGGCAGCTGAGTCTGGCGCGAGCCCCTGCTAGGTTCACTCGGCCCAAAATGAGGAGCTTTGGTGTGACGTTGTGAATCATCAGCACGGTGCGCGAACACGCTGCTCTCGCGGTCACTCCATATTCTGAGTCAGAATTCTGAGTCACACTGGAGGAATCGGACGAGCTACAAAGCTCCTTTTCACAGATGTCCCGCAGGGCCACAGGGGAGTCAGACATTCACAACAACAAACACCACGGAAACACAGCAAAGTCCAAAGCATAGGAAAGGTAAACAAATCACTAAAACAAACACAAACAAATCTACATGTCTTTTTTATACCAGATACTCATTGAAACAACTTCCCAACTCGCGTCCACCCCCTGTCTCATTACGCACCGTGGTTCCCAGACGCCATGTGCCCCCTCCACAGCAACTCAGTGGGGCACGGCCGCTGCCCCCCTTTGCGAGCTCGGCACCGCGCGAGCTTCCGGAGTCACTCATCAACCAGCACCACGCGCGGAGCTTACGCCACGTTCCCTACGCCACGTTCCCACAGCCACGTTCCCTACGTCACGTTCCCTACGCCACGTTCCCTACGTCACGTTCCCTATGCCACGTTCCCACAGCCACGTTCCCTACGTCACGTTCCCTACGCCACGTTCCCACAGCCACGTTCCCTACGCCACGTTCCCACAGCCACGTTCCCTACGCCACGTTCCCTACGCCACGTTCCCTACGTCACGTTCCCTACGCCACGTTCCCTACGCCACGTTCCCACAGCCACGTTCCCACAGCCACGTTCCCACAGCCACGTTCCCACAGCCACGTTCCCACAGCCACGTTCCCACAGCCACGTTCCCACAGCCACGTTCCCACAGCCACGTTTCCACAGCCACGTACCCATAGCCACGTTCCCAAAGCCACGTTCCCACAGCCATCGACAAAGCAGACCTAAGCCGTGCTGGCGGCCCGTTTACTCGTCCCGGTGCATCAAGCACGGGTTGTTGGCGAACTCGTGTGCTCGGCCACTCAGTCGCGACACAATTTGGCTCCGTGCATAATTCAGACGAGTTCCTGCTCGGAGAATGAAAATATCGATTTCGGTGTCGTGCGAAGAACATAATTCCAAGGGTGTGTGCGAAAGTGCCACCCTGTATTGCGTCACTTAAAGGGATCTCAAAGTCAGCTCTCTGATGTCCACTTCTGTGGGCCGTTCTCCAACACGGGGAGGTTGCACTTCTGCGCGAGAGTTACAAATATATTCCTTATTTCATGACACAATGGGGATTACATTTGCGAAAAGGACAAACATGTAATAAATAACATTCTAAGATAATATGCAATTGCCCAACAGTCGGGGGAAAGGGTACACAGGCAATGTTTGTTGTTATTGCTTTGCATGGAGTAATGGTGCAGTGGTTTGCACATTGTGGTACAAACCAAGTGACCTTCATTCAATTCCCAGCCGCAAATAAAGCTAGTGGAAAGTGGCATCCGCACCTGTCCTGTGCCTCTCCTAAGTCAACTCTGCTTTAAATGAGTATTTGGTAGTATATGAACATGAAGACTTTGGAGACAGAGGCAGTCAAGCATGGCACTGGCCATAGCACGCCCACTTGCATTGTTATGGCCCAAAGAGATGCGAGCTATGAGCACGTGCCGCTATAGCCTTCACAGCAAACAAGGGGACCGTTGTTTTTGTGTAAATGCATGTGCATATGTGGACGTGTGTGTGTGTTCTGGTCGACTCAGCCTCAAACGAGTACCTGGTGCGGTGTGTAAACATCGCCACTGGGGAGACAAAGGCAGCCGGGTGTGGTTCTGGCCACCTACCCCCTCGTGTGCCATGCCGGCCTTCAGAGGTGCGCGCTAAACAGCGCTTGCACCAACAGTCTGTTCAGGCTATACGGGAGATGTCTTTTTTTCTGCAGGCAGAAGGAAGTGGGTGGGCTGGTGGCATAAACATACCACTTAGACCACAAGAAAGGCACTCACAGCTTTAAGTACTTGGTGGGTGGAGGAGTGCTCTTGATTCATGTCTAAAGCTGTTACCGCTTTCATGCAGGCGCTGCGCTAATAAAACAGCGTGGTGGCTGAGAGCGCGATGTTGGGCCTGTGCCACAGCACTGAGCCAGAACGCTGAGGACCTGGGTTCAACTCCCCGACCCCGACCCGAGAGGAACGAATTTGACAAACGCAGTGATTTTAATGTATGTACGTATGTATGATGAACTTCTTTCACACCGTTCGTAGCCAACCATGCTAATTGTAGGTGCCGGGGAAGAACAGCAGACTAAACACAAAAAGCAGTTCTAAGAAAAATCCTTTTCAATCTAGATTTGAAAGTGCACAGCTCCAGTGGCTTCCTAATATCAGGTGGAAGAGCGTTCCAGACGGCCACAGTAGCGAATCTGAAAGCGCGCGATGCGGTTGACCGTCTTTGTTCAATGGCTAGCGGCCAAAAGCCGCTGCTGCGAGGATGACCAGAGTTCACGTGATGGTGGTTTCGGCAACCATGGTACACATCTTAAGTCCGTAATTCTTCAAGATGCATTCACCAGATTATCGAAATATCGAATGAGTTTATTCATTAAGGAATTAATAATTGACCACGTGTTCGTGTTGATGTAATGGCCAGCCACGTGAAAAAGACAGCACACTCATGATTGAGTTCATGGTTCTCATCATTTGTTCACTCATGCTGGTTGGGGGTCAACTCATCTCATCAAACCCCTCGGGTTAATACATTGAGAACCTCTTTGTGTGACACCAGAAGGTGTGCATACTACGTCGCATGAATGTCGAATTTCCACACCAGCTCATCGTCATCTTGTGGCATGACGCTGCCAAGTTTAAGTAGAATCAGCGAATGGAACAACGTTTAAAAAATATTTTTTGAGGCTAAAAATATAGGAGTCAAATCGGCAAATCTCGGGGTTGAGGACATTACCGTGAGACAATGGCTAAGCCCGCGGGGGGGGGGGGGGGACAGGCTCCCGATTAAAGGGACGGATGCCCGAGGTCTGTCAGTCAATGCCAAATTAGGAATAAGACGTTCGTGTGCGGATTGGGGGGGGCGGGGGCGGGGTGGGCCTGGGGGATATGCTAATTAGGTGGCCGGGTAGCAGCTGCCCCCCCCCCCCCCAAGGAGGCAGTGGAGTCTACGCGTCTACTGCGGCTCCACTCCACTCCCTGCCAGGGGACGGCTGCTGCTGGATCCGTGGCGTCCCAAGGATCGTCACCTCCCACTGGGTCGGCAGCAACAAGGAAGGGGGTCACGGCGGCAGTGTGAGGGCGTGCGGCGTTCGTGTGTTTGGTTCGCCACCTGCCCGGTTTTTTCCCAGGAATCGTCCTCCACTGTTGATGTAGCGAAATCTGCGTAAGTCTTCCCGAGATGTCACGAGTCCCGATTGTTGTCAGTTGCGCAGCAGTAGTGATTACAATAATTGCTACAATACACCACACCCAAGACAATGCATTCACATGTAGTTCTCACCTCCTCCGGTATTGTGAGATATTATTTTTCCCATGACATTTCCAAACTCGTATCTCTTTGTTTGTGAGTGAGTGCCAGTCCATCAACCTGTTTAGCTTCATCATCAGCGTCTCATGTTGTACCACTGCTCAATTTGTTCCGCCTCGTTTGTACAGTTTTGTTATTGCGGTCTGGGAAACATGTGGACCAATTTGCATGGGATAGAGGGTTGCCCCCTCGCGTGCGTGGTATTTCTCTGGGTGCTCCAATTTTCTCCCACGTGCATAAACACTCATCGATTGGCGGAAAACATCTTAATACTGCCTACATAGAGGATGGCAGAGCTGGGCTGCTGCCTTTCTGCTTGTCTGTGGGTTCCTGCACGCGCCACCGAATCGCTTGTTCACTCCGAGAGTTGCGTGAGCACCTGTGTGGCACGTTACGATTTTAAATCAGTATTATTGTGAGCAAATAACCTGAACCGCTTCTTATTCATGTGATTCGATCCCCGTGCCATTTCGCGAGGAGAACACGTTTTAATCGACGCGTGCTTCCGTGGCCACTGCCGATCGTGTAAGCGGCGGGGCTAGTGGAGGTCGTGTTGCTGGCCGTGACATTCATTCTAATTGGGTAGAGTTGGTAAGCGTGTCGATGGTGTCGTTTGGCGGTATTGGAGGAAGTATCATCAAACCCTCAGCATGTGAACGGCACGTTCGGGCTGTCATCGCGACCTCAGGCTGCCTCTCTCTCGGTGGTGTGGCTGCTGCTGGTGGTGGCGTAGGCATCACTTCCATTCAAGATTTCACGATTATTATTATTTTTTAACAGTTGTGGTAAATGTAGCAGCCTCTAATGGCTGAAGGGGGCCGTGAGAACATTGAATGTAACACATATTCGAATTGAAAAAATATTGATTCTTACACACGTCGATGGGTGTGTGTCGTGAGCTAGAAGGATCGATATTAAGGGATGAAGCAATGCCTCATTCCACCCTGATTGGTGTAGAGAGTGGTGGTGGTGGTGGTGGTGATGGCCATCTCCCCAAGCATACCAACACCTCCTACGGCGCCCACAGATAGCTGGCTAGCTGGATATATATTTAATTTATTTTATATTTTACCAGGTAAGGCCCACTGGGCGATACAGCTATTTTTAGGAGCGACCTGGCTCTCACAAATGATAGCCCAAAGAAGTGGTTTATCATATGGACATTTCTAGACAGCAGATACTCTTATTTTCTTTGGGTCTTTCTGTAAAGTCACGTAGATAAGTTCAAAGAAAATACGAAAATAACAAAAAACTACGACGTTTCGATCGCAACACCGCTTGTCGTAGTTTTGTTATTTTCTTTGAACCTATCTACGTGACTTTACCGAAAGACCCAAAGAATATGAATTCCTGCAGTCACGAAAGCTTTAAGTCAACATATACTCTTAAACGCACGTTTCTAAATGTGGAGGGAAAAACTGAAGGAGAAAAATCCACGCGACTACAAGCAGAACACGCAAACTCCAAATATACAGCAGCAGGCGTCAGGGTCGGGATAAAACCCACGACCTCCTGTATAGCAGGCGAGGTAGTTAACATGTCGCCACTCACCCACCCATACACCCAGCTACCCAGCCAGCCAGCCATCCACCCGTTCAGTCATGTACTCACCCAGCTAACCATCCAGTCACCCACCGCCACACACCCAGGCAGCCATCTACCCACCTCGCCACCTACCCAGCCGCCCACCCAGTCTTCTCTTAAAGCAATAAATAAAAGTGCCTCAAAATCGGATGCATTAGTAATGAACTAAAGCCCTTGCATATCCGCCTCAAAGTTACAGTCAGAACAGGGCTCACCACAATGCACGCACGCTTACAAGCACGTGCAACGTAACAAACGCAGTGCATGCATAATGCATGCAGTGCATTGCATACACACGCGCACACACAATGCATGCAGTGCATTGCATACACATGCGCACACACACACAATGCACGCGTTACACGGAACTCATTGACAACACAGGCACACGCCTGTGTGTGCACATACAACAACACATTCGCCTGCGTATTTGAAATGGACAGTGGGGCATAGTTAATGCATAGACATTGTGTTAAATGTACACACAACACGCTATACACACATACATAGTGCATTCATGATTTTTGCAGCGTGCTCTACAAATCACCGCAAAAACAAATCAACCTGAATATGCCCGACCTCTCTGGATCTCGGAAGCTAGGCAGGGTTTTAACCTCATTCGTGGCTGGATGGGTCACAGCTCGGGTTTGCCAGGAATCGGAGGTGTGGTTGTTGCAAGGGCTGCAAGATGCTAGGATGTAGAAGTACGGGCAATGGGTGTGGCCCACAGAGAGATGTCATCCACTCATTCGCCTGAGTCTGTGAACAGAATCCATCTGTGCGGATCGGTGAGTGTAATCTCCTTTGTGTGTGGGGTTTCTCCATATTCTGCAGTTTTCTCCCACAACAATACAAGACACTCATTACACTACCCAACCACTACCCCAGCCACTGCTACTGCACACACCAATGTGGGCACCCGACGCATTCAAATTAAACCGTGAGTATTACATCTGCACCTCCGTTTAGCACGGTGTGTTACGTACGGTGCTCAAGAAGTTTAACATACTTACGTACAATGGAATTGGCCAAATATCCCAAGCCAGAACCTTTCTGAAAAAAAGAGCATTGACTCTCAGTGGAGATTTCCTGCGAAAATAAGTCATTTATTATCATTATCTCGTAACAGGGAATATACTCTGTGAGAATTTGGCACGGCAGGAGAGGGCGTCATTCACGATCAGAAGGTCCCCAGGGTTGATAAACATTTCTACCAGTTTGTTCAGAAGTGAACCACGCTTGTCATCTCTAAATAGGAGATGAAAACACCTGCCCTCTCACACTTTCTTGAACTGGAAACCACTTTGACGGTTTTATTTATACAAAGCAAAATGAACGACATTGCTTCAGCTGCTTACGTATTAATACATACAAGAACACCAATTTGTAATTCAGTACAGTGCACTCTCATGAGATTGTAGTGGATAAAACTGTGCCTGTACAACATGAAGCCGGATGTTGAATATTCGCGGTGGAAGGTTTTTCGGATCGCACTGGAATTCGGGTACATCACTATGTCCTACGAGCCAGAAAAAATAAAGGGAATCGGAGGTTGGAAGGTTAAAAACCTGAGATGGTCAATGCTTCGACTGCAACATAAGCCTTTTCCAGCCTTTTTTTCCGTTGCAACGTGTATTGACTCTCTATTTTTAGCATTTTCCCGAAGGGAAATACTGAAAATCTGAACCCCAGTTTTCAATATAGGATTAGAAAGTGCACGTGTGTGTGTGTGTGGCAGGGCCCTGCCGCGACGTGGTTGTGGTGGCCCCCCCACACAATAGCTCTGTTGCTCCCCCCCCCTCCACCATGTCAGACGTTTCAGCTCCACATGCTGGGAACTTCTTCTGCAACTGAATTGGTTCATGAGATGAATAGCTCCTTGAAAACAAACAAACAAAAACCCCGCGGTAAACACATCGGAGAGCTCCGACTAAAATTCCATTGTGGCCTAAGATGAAGAAAAGGAAAACCGTCCGATAGCCCATGACCAAAGCTCCCCGACTGTGCCCGATCTCGTCGGATCCCGGCAAGCTCTGCGACGTGGAGGATAACTGGGAATGACCTGGACGAGGGAAACAACGCGCGGTGCAGCAGGGCCGCAAAGAGTCACGGGCATTGAATTGAAGCCGTCGCTGTTGTCGTCGTCGTGACCTCAACAAAGCTGTTGCCGAGGTCACATTGTGGTCGCCGTCTTTTGTACGGCGGTGATCCGGCGCAGGCGGCTGTCCCAGACAACAAGACGCCCACATTTACGCACCGCACCGGGTACTCGATTAAGGCCGAGTCGACCTAGGGGAGCCCCACGATCCGTTTCAAATATGTGCCATCGCCATTGGTCGCGAGCGGGAATCTAACTCAGGTGACTGGGTTTGTTTAACAGTGCGCAAACCACTAGTCCACAGCTCTCCATACACACACACAGTCACAATGCGACCGACGTGATCACGTGACTCTAACTCGCTCACTGATTACATAAGTGCTTCGCCCCTGATTGCATAAAAAGAGCACAACCAATTTCATAGTCCATCGTCATTATCATCATCATGGCATTGATCAATCCACTGCTGGATGAAGGCCTCCCCGAGCCGATGTTGTCTCTTGATGCAACATTCTACTTTACGCGTGCGCACGAGCCGATTCCATCGCTCCATCTCCCGGGTTGACGTGTTCTCCGATGCGTTTCATCCCTTGGCTGTCTTTCTTGTTATTATTTGTGACCCTCTGCCGTAATCCCTTCTAGCGACGGACGCGTCCCTGTCCAAGCCCTACTCACTCCCTTTTCTTAACAAGTTTGAATGATGTCATTAGCCCACGTGGGTCCTGTAATAAAGGTTTTATTTACGTATTTATTTCGTGCAATGACGATGCAAGGGTGCAATGATGCGAATTCATGGTTCAATAACGGTTAACTTGTGTGTCGGTGGTGATGCTTTCGACAGGCCTCAGTATGACCGCACTCATCAAAATCCCGGTGTTTCTAGCTCGGCATTCAGTGCTCTAGCGCTAATGGTGTTGGTGGTGGCTGTGTGGTCGTGTTGATGGTTGTGATGGTGACCTTGGTTGCTATGGGGATGATGTGGTTTTAGTGGTGGAGTTATAATGGTGACAGTAATGTTTGTGATAGGCTTGTGGTGGGATTGGTGATGACGGTGGTAAGCGATGTGACCATGGGAGTCCAGTTTTACCATGGAAGTCCAGTCCAGAATGGCAAATGTACGAATAATTTGATGATTTCATGACAGCAACCAGACTTGTGTTGGGCAGCCGAGAACGTGCAACCTGCGTTGTGTGTCCACAAGATACGAGCCACGTGGTCTCTGGGCTACGTCTTGATGTTCCAGAGGCCATGCAAACAGAGGCCGTGCGGTAATGTCAGATTAAATGCTCTCAAAGTCAAGATAGTCACGATAAACGAGATAAATTGTCGGAAATAATGAAAAACGGCGGGTAATTCTGTCTAATTAAAGTACTGTACAAATCAAATGTAAATAATGGCGTTTTTTCTATTCCAAATCAGACATCAAACGATACTTGATCAATCAGCATTCACCTGCCACGGCGGTTAGCTGGGAATTAGCAGCCGTGCCCTACAACAGGTTGCAGCAATTAGGGGTGACACGTGCCTTTTTTGCGCCGGCCTAAGTGGCACCCTGGTGGGATAAATGTATGCATAAATAAATAAGAAGCCAGCAATGCACAGCAGACATGAGATCATGGGTCCAAAATTAAGCCATCGATTGTAATGAAGATCTCACGGGTAGCCATTGCACTGCTGCCTGAGGCAAACATTGAATGATGCCGGGATTGTAAACGTTCACAACAAGACAGGGCCCCCCCTCACTCACCCACCCCCCTTGAAATATCCATTCAGAATGTCGGCGCAATTGTTTAAAGCAACCGCTTAATAAAGGCTGGCACGACACATCTGTGAAAAGGTGTAGTGTGGCCAAAAGCACAACCAGATGCCCCTTTTCTCCCCAATGCTCATGTTTCATTTAAGGATGAGTCAACCTGGGGGAGGTCAGATATTTGTCGCCGGGTTCGTAGCGCAGTGCACTAAGCACTGCACCAATGCTCCCCTGCCTGTTACACACCCACACAAACGATACCAAGCATGCAAAATGTAGCTGGTACAACAAAATCGTGTTCTGCTTCGCTAAATGTGAACATTACTTTCTCGCTCGCCCTCTGTGCCGGACTCTTGTTAAAATGAAAATAAATGAATGACGGCGTACTCTACTAATAATGACCGTGATTGTTCGTTTAAATAAAGAGAAGTAAAACGTGATAATTGGTTTTTTACCCTTCTATCTGGCAACAAAACTGACACAGATAGAAGGGTAAAAAACCAATTATCATATTTGTACTGGCAAATGAGGTTCCCATAGAGAAGTAAAACGAGTACGTTAATAACAGTTAGTGTTTTTGTTGTTAATACAGTACAAGCTTAACGTTAACAAAGTGAAGCTTCGGCAGCACACATCGCTACCAGGGGTGATTGGCAGTGGTCAGGATTGGTGACGGAGTGGCAGCCAAGGAACGGAACGCGTCCGTGGGGGAGATGGAGCGGTGAAATGAGCACGGGTGCAGGTTCGTGAGAGACGGAGGCGGCTTGGGTAAGGCCTGCATCTCGCGGTAGATTGGCCACTGTCTGATGTGCTGCTGATATTAAAATGAGTACGACCGTCTGCGATACTGCCAGTGATTTTCTTTCAAAGTGGAATGACCACTGGCATAGGAATGTGGAATTTCCACATATCGCTCGAGGCGGCCAATGGAGATGAGCGCCGCACATTTCTCGTTGAAGCACGTGGTTACTCCGATGTGTTTTGTGAGGTTGAGATTCAGGGCCGTGGTCCATGCAGGGCCCGGATGTGGAATCCCGTCGGTTCAGAGAAGCCTCTTATAAATGCATTTTGATGGCGTGAGTGTCGGGCAGGATTTATTGTTATTGCGATGAATTGGGAGCACGCTGACTCCTGCGACTGGAGCCTAAAGGGCCCCCCCTCCCCTATCTCTCTCTCCACCACATCCCTCGCTCGCCCTCATCATTGGCTGAGGTCGCTCTCATTATTAACGTGGGATCATCAGACGTCCGGGTGAACGCGACCTTTTCGTCTGCTCATCATGAAGAACGGCACGGTGCACCGAGTGACGGGCAATTTGCATGTGTGCATGTATGCGTGCATAATAATGATGATGATGATGCACGTCTCAAAGTCAATCCACTGCTGGATGATGGACTGCCCATGAGGTACCTTGACCATAGTTAACCAAACTGGTCATTGCAGGTTAGGGAAGGGGCGATAATGGCCATGACCGCTTCAGATATCATCCATCACTGAATGTGAGCCGTGGCCGGGAATCCAACTCAGGTTGCCGGGTTGATGGTGCAGTGTGCTCACCACTGCGCCACTGCGCTCCCCTCGCATGTACGTACGTACGTCTGAAAGAAATGGACCTCTGCTTGTTTCTCTACATCTAAATAAAATGTGTTTTAGTCTATCATCTCCGTGCCTTGTGGACTAACATTATCCAGCAGCGTTTGTTTACCGCAGTAAATTATTCCGTGGTTTTAACCTTCAGGGTCTCATCAGCCAAGTCTGGCTTGTTGAGAAAAAGGCTGCTGCGTTGCCAGATACTCCATCCTCCCATTGCCCAATAAACCGAAAATATTTCATTTTTATGTGGTGGTACGAAGAGAGGTTTTATTTTACTAGCCATAACGCTCCACAAAAGGTGCATAATGCATCTGTGTCTGTATGTTGTGTTCACACACGTGTGTATGTGTGTGTGCGCGACGATGCCGGGTATTACGGTTTCCTCCTACCACGTGCCAACCGTGCATTGAATTGTATTGGCCAAACATCTAAAAACAGGGCCCTCTGAAACAAACAGTCTGGAGACTCACTGAGACCTTATCGTGGGTGAAGAAAAAGGCCACGACCCCCCCCCTCTCTCTCTCTCAGAATTTTTAGGGTGTTATTTTGTTCGCTGTTACTGACCTTACGCTGTGAATAGGGACAAACCCAATCAGCTGCAACGTTGAACTCTGTCTGTCCTCTCAATGACTTTAAAACCCCCCTGGTTATTATCTCTAATGATCAAGTTGTTATTACTCAGTACATCCACTTTTTAGATAAGCCAATCTGATGTTTTCTACCATACCCTTTGTCTTGTTCGTGTTGTTCACTGCAGCGAATGCCATAAAATAAAATAAAAATTTAACAGTCCACTGTTGGACAAAAGGCCTCCCCCACTAAGTGTTGGAGCCCTGAGTTAAATTCCTGGCCATGGCTATCATCAGTGGCGAGTAATGCTGGACCCCTTCTTTCACCAACCCACACTGACCAGCGTGGTGAAGTATGGTCAAACAACCTCCACGGCTGATATAGCGCGGAGAGACCTTCGTTTAGCATTGGATGGAAAATGTCAGTGAATTATTTATGACGTTATTAATATGATTATTCTCCTACTTTATTCATGGCATGTCTCAGTTCATGCAACGACTGTCATTCCTACAAATTGGTGCTGGTTGTTTTGATCCTGGGGTGATCACGATGGATGTGATAATGATGATTATGATGACAAGTCAACCTCGATTACAAACACATTCCAAATTATTGATGGTGGAGTGATGGCACAATTGTTAGCACACCGCGCTACAAACTTGGCTACCTGAATGTTATTCCTGGCAACAGCTCACATCAGTGGCGTGTAATATCTGAACCAGTCTGGGTATCCTCTAGGTTAACTCAGCCTTACGTGAGTATCTGATGCGGTGTGTCAAAACACTACCCATGGAGAGTATGTGCAAATCATCCACTGCTGGATGAGTCCCTCCTCATGATGTGTCAGTCACAGACAGTCTGGCCCAAATCCAAGAGTGCCTTGACAAACATCTGCTCATTAGTTGTTTGCATTCTGATTATTAATTATTTCCCCCGTCATGGGAACGTTGAATTTCCACTCAGAGCAATCACTGTACTGTACAAGAGTTGCTGCCCCACTGCTCACCTGAGCAGGGAGACTGACACCGACTCTGATCACGTGACCACATTGACACCTGAGCATTGCGCCCGAGGGCAAGTTAAAAGTACAAGACAAAACGGTCATGAGAAAACAAACCCAACGCAGCCGCATTCTGCCGGCTGCTTTGTCAGAGCGTGGTTATCGCACAGATATATTGCGCCGTGCTTCCTTCACAGGTATTGACCAGTGCCACTGCACGCTGCCGGTAATGAGAGGGACTTTGGGCTCGCAGCTACCAAACCCCGACCACCCTCCCCCGTTTTGTTTCTGCGAGTGTGCCCTGAATTTACCAGTGCGCTCGCCTCTGGATCGCGAGCGCATACTAACGAGTCTTGCCCCTGTGGAGTGCGATCGCTTGGGAGCGGAGGTTGCTCTTTCTCTGTTCAAACGTTCGTGGATGGGGAATTTCAGAGAAACGGCAGTCCGATCGGAAGGGGAATTCTTGAGGGGTCAGTCCCATGGAGTTGTCGGCAACTCCGTTTACAACTTTAGGTTGTCACTCAAAAATGTCGCCTCTGTTGGAACACGTTACATCGAACCAGCCTGAAGCAGGCTGCATTTTGGATTTATTGGGAACACGACAAAGAAAAGTGGAAACAATTGACGAAATGTGCAGTGAACACCTACGGGGTATCTGGGCCATGGATTGTGATGATGAAGATTGCGACCTGCATCTCAACGCACGAGTCGGCGAGACGCGCCTGGTGGCTTTACAACGCGGGGGTTCCACAATGGGCACGTCGCACCCGGGTATCGAACGCAGGGCGCGGCGCGCTCTGACACACACGGAGCCATCGGTGTCGTAATCCACTTAGCGCTCCCGGATTCAGCTCGCGTGCTGCGCCGAGGCCAGCCACGTGGAATCAAAACGCATTACCTCGTGTGACAACGTTGGCGCTCGTGAATCCGAATATTGATAATAAGCCCGTGGGACGAGACTGATGGAAAAACTAAACTAAACACATCACGTTGACAATTCACCCCAGGGCCGTTGACGAAAACGTCGGCGTGTTTATTTTATTTTCTGCCAAAAAAAACAACGAAGGAAAAGGAGCATTCGCCAGTGCGTGAACGGGGCCCTAAATATCTTGATGGAATCCGACTGCGTGCTAGCAAGCCTAGCCACGTGGAATCACAGTGGATGGTGGAAATATTTGCTTAAGCAACTTCAAATTCATAACAGAAAGTCGTACACTGCAGATGCGTACACCACACGCACGCGCGCGCGCTTACCTGCGTGCGTGAACTGCTCACACGTGGTGGGGTAAAGCCGGCGTGGAGGAGGGAACCCAATATCATCTGGTGGGGCACTGTAAGGCTCCCTCTAGTGGAGGCCCTTCCACCAGCATTGGCGTGAGCAAGCAAGTTGCAGGGCTGCGTCTCCACATTTCACACGCATCGTGCGTGGTTTAATTTCATGTATATCCAGGTGAGAGCATTTTGAGACTAAATACCCTTTGCGAGTGAAACCTGGCATGCAAAACAAAGGTTTAATCTGTGTGCTAGCCATCCTATCCAGCTCGAATCGGATTACGCGTTAACGCTGTTAGCGCTGGTAAATCTGACTGCTAAAAGAGCCATGTCTATCGCATACAATTACATATTAATGAGATTATCAGAGCATAACAAACAGTGGCAAGTCGGATTACATACAATCCTATATCGCACTCACGATCCTACTCTCTACGATCTGAGTCGAACAGGCTTGGTTTTAACCCGATAATGAATTAAATTGGGAATGAAACTCATACATGTACGCACGATATATATTATTGTTTTTCTCATTCGTTTGAATTCAAATGTTGATGTTGACATCAGTCTGTCTTTAGACGGATACGTTTCCTGTTGGGGTTTCTTGCACAGCGTGGTGCAACATCGCCCCTTGTTCGTAGAGAAAGGAGCTTTCTGGAAGGTGACGTCGCAGGATGACTGCTTAGGTCGCTTCAATTGCCTCTTGCGCACACATAGGTCGAGCGGCATCTCACTAATTGGCTTCACAATCGAACCGTGTTTAAATCTCCGGAGCGAGAATATTCAGAAAAAATGTTTTTGGGTGAAAAGCCAAATGTGATGCGACGTGGATCGCAAATAATGATTTGATGGTCGTCTGTTGCGCCAGCTTAAATTTGAACAACATTTCGATTTAAAGCTTTCGTGACTGCAGGGATTCATCTTCTTGGTGCTTTCGGTAAAGTCATATAGAAGGGAAATAATAAAATAATAAAAATAAAAAATGTAATAAAATAAAACAATTTCGGTTTTTATGTTTTTTATGTTTTATTATGTTTTATTATAATTATTTTATTATTTCCCTTCTACGTGACTTTACGGAAAAAACCAAGAAGTTGAACAACATTATCTGAGGGCCCTCTCCAACAATGTGCTACAGGAGCGTTGCTGTTTGCATTGAAATTCTGGACCGGTTTAGGATTTCCCGAGGCTCGTCAGCCGACTGTGGCCTGTTTAAAACCAAGGCTGTCGTGTTGCCTGATGTTAGTATTGGCAAGAACACTTCATGAACACCAAGGGACTTGTTCGGTGCGGCAAAACTTCTGGGGGAGGGGCGTTTGTATCGCTCGAGACAATCAACTCACAAGGCATGAGAACCCCAGATTACTCACGGCCTGGCATATCAGAACCCAGGTACTCATCATTTTAAGTCCTCCTGATAGCATGGCCTCTCTCGTCGGCTGTATGATAGCGCATTCAATGCACCGTGGATATGAGAATCATTCAATGCATGTATACTCGGGCTGGTAAACGTAGATTTTGTTTCATGATAAATAACCACATTGAAAATAAACAATAAAAAAAACGATTGTTGCTTTCATGTATATAGCCACGTCTAGCAACGAAGGGTATGGCCACGGTTTCGTGGCGAGCACATTATGGATACGCCAGCCTCTTTCAAGACGTCTGGTCCGCGTGGAAGAGTAGGCCAAATACCCTTTGGTGCTCCCTCTAGCGGAGGATCTTCCGACAGCAGTGGCCCTTTTCACTGACAAACCAGGGCATATTTACCACGCGGTGACTGCAGCCGCCGTGCTGTTTGTAGATTGGCGCGTGCCAATAATCAGTGCATTCACCACTCACGCGCCACTGAAAACGGCACCTGACTCTGGCAGGCGGCAAATCGATCGTGACAACGGTTACCAATTTACAGCCATAAGATGTGCGGCGTGTCACTTGACGTCTCGACACATTCGTCAACGACGCTGTGGGCTTAACAGAAAAAAGATATAGGCGACGTTTCGGGCAATGGCCCTTCTTCAGGGAGGATAAGGGGAGTGCTGGCTCAATACCCCCCTCCGGCTGCCTGTACGTTGAACTTAATTCGCACCGTACGTAGCCAACCGAGAAATAACATTCGGCGTCACGTCAAACATTTGTCAGCTCACTGGTGCTGAACACAGGCACCAATTAGCACTGCGCGGTGCTATGAGTGTGCTGCTGCTGCGTGTTGTGCCTGATGGGAGTACGATGTGTGCTGTGCGTGATATTCATAATGTGCGATGCTTTTGTGGTGTGCATTTGCTTTGCGTGCACATACTGAGCGGTGTGAGCCCGAGCGCCCCGTGCTCCATGTGCTGTGGGAGCGATCACGTGTCGTGTGTCTTATGTCACGTGTTGCGATTGATACGTTGTATGTGTGTTGTGTTTCTGTTGTGTGGTATGTGTGATGTGTGGTATGTGTGTGATGTGTTATGTCTGATGTGTGCGTAGCATATAACGTGTGCATGTGCTGTGTGTGTAATGTGTGTGATGTGTGCTGTGTGTGCTGTGTGTGTAATGTGTGTGATGTGTGTGTGTGTAATGTGTGTGATGTGTGTGATATGTGTGTGCTGTGTGTGTGATATGTGTGTGCTGTGTGTGTGTGCTGTGTGTATGTGTGCTGTGTGTGTAATGTGTGTAATGTGTGTGATTTTTGTGTGCTGTGTGTGTGATATGTGTGCTATGTGTGTGCTGTGTGTGTGTGTGCTGTGTGTGTGTGTGCTGTGTGTGTGTGTGCTGTGTGACGTGTGTGCTGTGTGTGTGTGTGCTGTGTGATGTGTGTGCTGTGTGTGCTGTGTGATGTGTGTGCTGTGTGTGTGTAATGTGTGTGATATGTGTGTGCTGTGTGTGTGTGTGCTGTGTGTGCTGTGTGTGTGTGTGCTGTGTGACGTGTGTGCTGTGTGTGTGTGCTGTGTGATGTGTGTGCTGTGTGTGCGATATGTGTGTGCTGTGTGTGTAATGTGTGTGACGTGTGTGTGATATGTGTGTGCTGTGTGTGTGATGTGTGTGTAATGTGTGTGATGTGTGCTGTGTGTGACGTGTGTGCTGTGTGTGTGTGCTCTGTGTGTGTTGCGTGATGTGTGTGTGTGTGACGTGTGTGCTGTGTGTGTGTGTAATGTGTGTGACGTGTGTGCTGTGTGTGTTGCGTCATGTAATGGAAATCGGTTGCGTAGCGTTCGCGCTCTGCACGACACCGCCCCCAACGCCCAGACGCGACTCGTCACCGTCCACGTCAACACGCAGCAGAACGCGGTTTGAGCCACCCCGAGATCTACAACACGAAGAGCCGTGGCACCTGCCGTGGATGGGCAGTCGGGCTGATGGTGGTCAACATCACGATACGGAGTCGATACTACGTATCGTGAGCCGCCGCGATCTGGGCCACTTCGACGGAGGAGGAAACAGCAAACAACTTCACAGCCGCTTTCTACCGAAGCCCTCCTCGTCGTGGCTAGCAGACCTCGCCATTGGCATTTAGCTCCTGGACGTATTGCCAGAAGCAAGAAGGGAAGGGCAGTGGGGAGACAAAGACGGCCGGGCGGGGAAGGGGGTTTGGGGTCACTTACCCAGGCGAAAAAAAAAATAATTGGCACTCGCCTGCTTTAATGAAGGACGTTAGAATTTTTTGAATTGTACTTTCCTCGACATGTTTATGATTTCGGAAAACATCACGTAATCCGCAACACCGTCGTGCGTTTGTTAAACGCAGTCAACGCCAACCCGAGCGCATGGATGATCATCACACATTCAGAGATGAGCGCACAACGCAGTTGGGTATTGGACGCACGTGCGCTAATAGGCCACGCGCAGCTTCACTGGCCAATGACGCAATCGCCCCAGCTGCGAGCGTTCGCGTGTTGCGTGCGCACGACGATTTACATCCAAGACGCCTGCCCGGGGATGAGCGGCACTAAGCGAGCGAGTGACGGGTGGAAAGTCGCACGATGTTCCAGAAGGGTTAGAAAGCTACGACGTGGTAGCTATATATATAATTACCGTGCTGAAATCTATAGAGGGAGGAAAAAAAAAACACGTGAACCAAATGTCTTCGAATTTGATCCCCCGCACACGAGAGCCTGGGCTGAGGGTGATGGGTTCCCCTCCTTATCCGCTTGGCTCAGCCTAGAGTTCCACATTTCTACAAGTGTCACAACCAAACACTTCACACATTCAATGACCATCATCCGCTTTGAACCGACCCGACATACGGAAACGCACTGTGCATAACAACAATGTGTTCGTCGCCCGGACATTGGCGTGCGTAACGTGCAGCAGCTGCGGTGCCGTTCCAGATGCCCGCGAGCAATGCCAGTCTATCAGCACACCTGTAGTACGATCACGCCGCCAGCGACAAGAAAGCGGCGGAGGTAGAAGAAGGAAGGGGTCGTGACAGCTAAACGGCCAATGACGACGCAATTAGAGCGCCGCTCGCAAACACCGACGCATCTACTCACTCGCTCGCCCGGCCTTGCTCCGGTTCAGAAGGCGCTGGACGGTGGCGATGTCCTCGTTCTTCACGGCTTGTACGAGCTCCTGATCCTTGCCCATATCGGCAGCGGCGACGGAGACGGAGGTTCACTCACGAACCACACGCACGCTCGCTCGCTAGCCGACTGCAGACGGAGATGGTCAACAAACCTTCGGAGGAGTCCAACCTCGCCACCAGGTCCACCTCAATTGCCTGGCCGGCCGGCTGGCCTGCCTCCCCGATCTCACCCCGAGTTAACCCTTCCAGCCCGGAGGGAGCCGCGCGTGTACGCAGCAGAGGGAGTCGAGCTCGTGTGGTTTGGATGTCCTCGGTTCGTGGGTTGAGATGCGAGCCCCGGGCTCCTTGCTTGCTTGTTGTTGTGTGTGTGCGCGCGTGTTTGTTTGAGAGCGTGTGTAGCCGTGTGTTTACGTAAGTCTGTGTACGCGTGTGTGTGTTTACGTGCGTGTGTGTGTCTGTGCGTGTGTACGCGTGCACGTTGCTTGCTCAATTCAGTCTCCGATGCGGGAGGAATCCCCGCCGCGCTTCAGCTGCGCTGCCCCCGCTGCTGCCCCCGCTGCTGCTGCTGCCGCAGATGGAATTCGCCGGCCTGACGCGGCCGCCTCTACCTCGGCGCATCCCGCCGACTGGGCTCGCGACGCAGCAGACATCACAACAACAGCGGCGGCGGCGTCCGTGGGACTGAGCGCGCAGAGGGGCATTCGTGGGGCTGGGCAGGGCTGGCTCCTCTCGCTGGCTCGCTGACTCGGCTCGCTGGCTCGGCCTGGCTTTCACTGGCGTCCTGTGCGCCACACCGCGCCAGCAGCGGGAGCCCCTGATATCTGCGCCATCATTCTCGCGTATTCCTCGCGTTCGCCCCTCTCGCTCTCTCTTCTCCCCCCTCTCGCTCCCTCCCTCCCTCTCGCTCTTCCGCCGTGAGATGCGCACCCACACGCGCGCAACGTTTGCGTGCTAGCCGATGAGTCGCTGCAATTGAGTTGTATTTTTTTTCTGCTGCTGCGATGATGGTGATGATGATGGTGGCGGCGGCGGTGATGATGGTTGTAGTGCTGATGGCACGGAGTCACGCCTGTTCACACCATCATCGCCGCGTATTCCGAGCCTCCTCCATGAAAAGGAGGCGGGACGTGCTGATGATGTAGCGAGGCACACATAGGTAGGCAGGCTCGCACTCACTCACACGCACGCGCACGCATACAAGGACAAAGATCCCCCGTATAGCCTTTGTCAGGCCGGGAGGGCAAGTGCTGTTAACGAGTAGTACCTATGACGGCCGGCACGGCACACGAAGAGGGTGTGTGTGGCCAACACCACGTCCGGCCGCCTTTGTCTCCCCAAGTGGCGATGATTACACATCGCACCGGGTACTCTATTTTTGAGGCTTGAGTCGACCGAGGGGGAACCCCAGGACCGGTTCAGATCGTCACATGCGCAGAGGCAGGCTCGCACGCACACACGCACGCACGCACACACGCACACACGCTCGCTCCACACGATAATACGCGCAGACCCACACATGTGCAAGCACAAAAATACAAAGATCCCCCGTATAGCCTTAACATACTGTTGGGGCAAGTGCTGTTAGCGAGCACCTATGAAGGCCGGAACGGTACACGAGGGGGTAGGTGGCCAGCACCACGCCCGACCGCTTTTGTCTCCCAGTGGCGATGTTTACACACCGCACCAGGTATTCATTTGAGGCTGAGTCGACCTAGGGGAGGCCTACGACCGATTCAGATAATCGTCACTGGTGTTGGCCGTGAGCGGGAATCGAACCCCGGGGCGCCAGGTTCGTAGCGCAGCGTAGCGCTAACCGCTACACAACCGCTCCCCACATGTGCAAGCACACACTCTCGTGCACACACACGCAGACACACACACACACACGCGCACAAACTAACCATGCACACGCACACACACACACTAACCACGCACACACACGCTAACCACGCACACACACACTAACCACACACACACGCACACTAACCACGCACACACACTAACCATGCACACACGCACACACTAACCACACACACACACTAACCATGCACACACGCACACACTAACCACACACATACACACTAACCATGCACACGCACACACACTAACCACACACACACACTAACCACACACACACACTAACCATGCACACACACCAACCATGCACACACACCAACCATGCACACACACTAACCACACACACACACACTGACCATGCATACATACGCACACACTAACCACACACACACACTAACCACACACACTAACCACACGCACACACACACTAACCACACACACACACACTGACCATGCATACATACGCACACACTAACCACACACACACACTAACCACACACACACACTAACCACACACACTAACCACACGCACACACACACTAACCACACACAAACACTAACCACACACACACACTAACCATGCACACACACGCACACTAACCATGCACACACACACACCAACCATGCACACACACGCACACTAACCACGACACCATCGTCACCACCACCACCACCACGACACCATCGTCACGTGGTGCTGGTGATGGTGCCGATGAGGATGATAACGACGCTTGTGATGGTGATGGCGACGCTCGCGATGATTGCTGCCACGGATGTTTTACTGATGCGGGCTCTCGGTGGGGGGTCAATGCAGAGACGAGGCTGTGACGAGGCTGTGACGAGGCAGAGACGAGGCTGTGACGAGGCTGTGACGAGGCTGAGACGAGGCTGAGACGAGGCTGTGACGAGGCTGTGACGAGGCTGAGACGAGGCAGAGACGAGGCTGAGACGAGGCTGTGACGAGGCTGAGACGAGGCAGAGACGAGGCTGAGACGAGGCTGTGACGAGGCTGTGACGAGGCTGTGACGAGGCAGAGACGAGGCTGTGACGAGGCTGTGACGAGGCTGAGACGAGGCTGTGACGAGGCTGAGACGAGGCTGTGACGAGGCTGTGACGAGGCAGAGACGAGGCTGAGACGAGGCTGTGACGAGGCTGAGACGAGGCAGAGACGAGGCTGAGACGAGGCTGTGACGAGGCTGAGACGAGGCAGAGACGAGGCTGAGACGAGGCTGTGACGAGGCTGAGACGAGGCTGTGACGAGGCTGTGACGAGGCTGAGACGAGGCTGAGACGAGGCAGAGACGAGGCTGAGACGAGGCTGAGACGAGGCTGTGACGAGGCTGAGACGAGGCTGAGACGAGGCTGAGACGAGGCAGAGACGAGGCTGAGACGAGGCTGTGACGAGGCAGAGACGAGGCTGTGACGAGGCTGAGACGAGGCTGAGACGAGGCTGTGACGAGGCTGAGACGAGGCTGTGACGAGGCTGTGACGAGGCAGAGACGAGGCTGAGACGAGGCTGTGACGAGGCTGAGACGAGGCTGAGACGAGGCTGTGACGAGGCTGCGCGCGGTCCGATTGCCGATGGGAGATGCACGTCGTGAACAACTCGGCGGCGACGTTGCATCACCAAGGAGTGATGCATGTTTGTACGTCGAACTTCTTTCGCGCCGTACATAGCCAACCGTGATAATCGGCGGTCCTGTGGGTTGCGCGCGGTCGGTGCGCGTCTGTGTAGGTCGACTCAGCCTCAAATGAGTAGCCGGTGTGGTGTGTAAACGTCGCCACTGACATAAAACGGACACACATTGATGCTAAAACACATGCAAAACAAACACACGTGTTTAATACACACGCAAACCGGGGTGACGTCGTCACTGCGTGTGCCAGGCTAGGTGTGCAGATATACGGGAAGCACGCGAACAATATACGTGCAGCTCCCATGCACACCTCTTAGTAGCACCTCGATCCCATGTCACAGTGGAGCAGTCCCCGTGCCGCGTGTACAACAACAGACACAAACCACGTGTACACACCAGACACAAACCACGTGTACAGCTACAGACACAAACCACGTGTACACACCAGCCCACGTGTACAGCTACAGACACACGTCACGTGTACACACCAGACACAAACCACGTGTACACACCAGCCCCATGTCTACAACTACAGACACACGTCACGTGTACACACCAGCCCCACGTGTACACACCAGCCCCACGTCTACAGCTACAGACACACGTCACGTGTACACACTAGACATAAACCACGTGTACAGCTACAGACACAAACCACGTGTACACACCAGACTCACGTGTACACACCAGACCCACGTGTACACACAGACCCGAAGATGCACGATGCCAAGTGAGAATTCGTTGAGAAGAGCGATGCCCATTTGTGGAAATGCATCCGCCCGCCCGAATGCTCACTCACCTACGCTTCCCCGAGCGCTGTTATTGCTGAGTAATAACATCCAAGGTTATTAGCGTGACAAAGTTTAATTAATTCGCTGTCCTGTAAAACGCCCCGGTATCAGCCCGTCATAGGTACAGCGCGATTTGTGTGTTTTTGATATCTTTCTCTGAACCACAAACATCACATTTCCAAGTGACTAAGGGACCGTCCATAAATAACGTTACGCGATTTTTTACGATTTGACTCCCCCCCCCTCGTCTGCCCCCCCCCCCCAAAAAAAAATAAAACATGCTTCAAAACGCTTTAAACTATTGTCATTGTAGTGCGTATTTAATGTGGCGCTGCACTCTGATGTTGTAGGAGAAAACATGTATTACAAAGTATATTTAATTAAGTAGAACGTGTTTTAAAGTTGCGCATTTTGATGCGACGTCACATTTCTCAACCCCCCCCCCTCGTCACACATCGTCACAAATGTTTGACCCCCCCCAGGTGCGTGACATCATTTATGGACGGCCCCTAACAAGACGTATTCCAAAGTCGCGATGCTGGTGTGCGTCCTCGTTCGCGACACTCGACTTGCCATCCAGAGATCGCCGGTTCGATGACGCGGCAGTTGAATATATTGTCACAGACACAAGCACTAAAGCCAATGCAAAGATCCCCCGTATAGTGTTAACGGGCTGTTGAGACAAGTGCTGTTGGCAAGCACCTATGAGGGCAACACACACACACAGCACGTGCGCTTGGCTCACGCAGTGACACGTGCCAGGCTCGCTGGGAAAGTTAAGTGCCGTTTTATTATCCCCACAACTTCGAGGTAGCCTGAGGGTTGACGCTACGACGTCACGGCCACGAGCGTGAAGCCATAGAAGCAGAACGTGAACATCACGTGACCATAACGTGAACACCACGTGATCATCATCACAATGAGCACGCGGCTTTGTTGGCCACGTGGGCAAATCGAGGCGGCACACTCCCCTTTGCTCTTTGCTTGCGTGCGTGCGTCCTTGTGGGACAAGGGACAAAGATGCCCCCCCCCCCCCACGTGCAGCTGACACAGATTGTTGGGGCTAGGGCGGTTAGCCGGCACCTATTGAGACCGGCGACGGCGCGTGGCCGAAATCACGCCCGATCGCGTTGTTTTATTTTGAATTATCTCCAATGCTGATGCTCATGCAGATATTCATTTACGTCTGAGTCGACGTAGGTGAGGCCCGGGAAACGTTTTCAAATATTTGACACTGATGTCAGCTAACAACAATCTGGTAGAGGCGGTACGGGCGGATCGTTGTCTGTGTCGTTGCGGGGGAGCGGTGGGCCAGTGGCGCAGTGGTTAGCGCGTTGCACTACAAACGCATCAGCCTCAGTTCTTTTCCTGGCCAAGGCAAACTTCAGTGTCGAATGATCGTTAAAACCGTCTTGGGTCTCGATGAGAGGCGTCGTTCCGCTCTATTTAAGGAAGAAGGTGGATTGCTTCACTCTTCTGGCAAATCGCCCGATGATGTTGGATGTAATTACCAGTGAAACGTCGTAATACTCAGATTGTAAATGTTGTGGATTTACTCTCCAACACACCGGTGGGCTGAAGTAGTAACTCCTTGTTGTTTACGTGACAAATCCCTTACTGGCTGTGTCGGGTGGTGGAGGGTTACGACACATTTATACTTACGCGATCTAACCCAAAAACCTTTATTATGAAAAATATTGATCGCGAAAGCCTACGCGTGAAACTTATATTTTCTCAGCCTAAGGTGAGTATGTATGTTGAACTTCTTTCGCACCGTACGTAGCCGTCCGTGCTAATCGGAGGTGCGGGGGAAGGACAACAAACTGAACACAAACAGCAGTTTTATCGAGATTTAAAGGTGCAGACTGTCCAATAAAAATACTTGTATTTTTTCATCTCATCACTTTTCAAACTTTGCATTTCACTGAAATGTCACGCAAATGAATAACCAATTGCGCAGGCTAAGTGGTCTCATATTTAAAACATCGTCCAGCGTAGACTGACGCAAATGAACTGATGCAAACCGATGTAAGTTGTAAACTGTTCATTTTTCAAGCATATTTTGTTTAACCGGGTGAGAACGTAAAAGGCTAAGACAATCTCACTTTGCATGTTCCAGCAGGAATAGTGATCTGAGAGTTGGAACAAATATAGAAGACTTCACCTTCATAACTACTGCAAAGATATCGAAAGAAAAACATTTAAAAAATTTCGAAATTTGGCACGGAGGTTGATTGCTTTACTCAGCGAGCAGGGTCAGCCTAATGTGGCTTGAATTCACTGACTTCCCGTGGAGAAAGTTGGGAAGCTGATGACTTGCACGAGTGCTGCCCGCCAGTGTAGTTGACAAGAGATCACTTGAAGATACGACAGAAGTTGCTGAGCGATATATCCTTCCGCGAAACATTTCCTGAACACGGGCGTACTGGGCAGCATACGTTTGCATATGCCGGTGTCACATCCAGGCCATATCTCCAATTCGAACATCGTACATGCACTGCTGGATAAACCATGGGGGTGACTTGACTATATTTAATAATAATAAATAACAATTCAAATGTATGAAGCACATTCCATGTTAGGATCTTAATGCGCATGGCATGAAAAGCAGGAAACACAAACAGAACCAGGGCAACCGGCCAAACTAAAGAGGGAAGGCCACTTTAAAGAGATGGGTTTTCACAGCAGACTTGAATCTATCTACCGACCCTGATTGCCTGACTTCAAGTGGCAAGGCGTTCCAATGCTTGGGTGCCACGCAAAACAAAAGCCCGAGCACCACAAGAGCGCGACCTGTAGACGTGGGAGTGCTGAGCAGTTGGAGATCAGAAGATGTTAAGGACCTTGATGGAATATATAAATATATTAGTTCCTGCAAGTAATGTGGGGTGAGCTGTTTTAAAGCCATATATGTTCACAGCATTATCTTAAAATCCACACTGATTTTATTTCTGTAATGCCCTCTGATGCCCCCTAACTTAGCCCCACTGCCTGCAACAGCTGTTATGCATGGGGGTCGCCCATCCATGCCCTATCCAGGTTCAAACCTGCTTAGCTTACTGTGATCCAATGCGACCGGGTGCATTGAGGGCGACTTTGGTGGCAGGCAGCAACGTCGCCCACAATTATCACGTTGGCTGTCAGCGTCCTCTAGAAATTGTGCTACCAACCATCAGGTCCTCAGGGACCAACCGCCGCAAAGCCCCAATCGTGAGACTTGGTCACGGGACAACAAAGAATCACGGTGTTTCACGAACGATCGCGGAGCGGCACCCATCCGAGCCAGAGGTAAACATTCCCAATTCTAATGACGGGGAGACCCCCTCGCTCCGTCCAAATGATAGTGCCACAAAGTGCCACTCATTTTGCTGACCCAGTCCATTACCGATTGGGAATTCAACTCGCGACTTTCCAATTGAGAGTTTAGTGTTCTGACCGCAACGCTAAACACCGGTCAGACACACGGGCAAAGACGCCGCATGTGATACTGATGCATGCGAGCAGTGTAACGAAAGCAATTTACAGGTGTTTGTCAATACACTGATGGATAAAAGCCACCCCATAGCATGTCGGTCGTGGGAGTTGTTTGACCCCACTTCACCAGGCCGATCAGTGCAGGTTGGTGAAGAGGTTACCCAGAATATCGGTCACCAGGCCCGGAAACAAACTCAGGTTGCCGGCTTCAGGGTGCAGTGCGTGGAGCCCTGCGCCACTGTTCTACCGCGTGCAGGGACAAGGACCTGAAACGATAGCATCGCGCCACCGGTCAGACAGGTTCGGTCCTTTACTGGCAGGGAGTCTATTGACTCTTTATGAGTCAGAGCCTCTTTCTGGTGAAGATGTGCGGATGCATGACCCCATTACAAGCTTTGATCTCTGAAGCTTGGCAGTGTCTCTAAGCCAGAGCCAGCGAACGCATTCACGTATCTGTGAAAACTGTGCAACGGCGTGACCAGCGCACTGCACCGATGGGTCCACGAATTCACAAATGAACAAGTGCCTTCTTCATCATCATCATCATCATCGGAAAAAAAAATCGAATATAATTACTACAACTGCTATGTTTATTTTACCAGGTCAGGCCCACTGAGCTATTTCGCTCTCTTTCAGAAGCGACCTGGCCACAAATGATAGCTCAACGAAGTGGATTATCAGGTGTAAATGTATATCAGCAGTCAAACACTCTTGTTTCTAAATGTGGAGGGAAACCCGTAGGACGCAGAGAAAAATCCACGCGACCACGGAACTTTGCGGAACGCAGTTTTTTTTTCGAGCAGTGTTTGAGCAACAAACATCTGGATCTGTTTCAAAGTCTCAGAGTTTCATCAGCACGGTATGGCGTGATGTAATTATGAGCATTGGGTGATGACCATTTCCAAGTGTGGAAATTCCATATTCCAATGTATGTCCACGTGTCTATCAGTGGCTTTGTCAATTAACCTTTTCTCGTGACAAAAGATAACAGGACAGAGCAAACATGCACACGTCCTTGGGTTTTGTTACATTGAAATACATTCACTCAGGAGACAGGGAATGAAAAGGTGAAATGATATTAAATGAGCCTTTGCTACATCACAGCTGGATGAAGGCTTGCCATGTCACACTGGCCATGCGGGTTGTAATGGCTTTTATTTATCCAGCAAAACATGAACTAGGAGGGCCCTGTAATGGGATATTTGGCCAATTTCACCTATGCGTAGCAAAAACAGAACTGCATAAGTGCCGTAATGTATCTTCTAATAGGAAGCTACACTTGTGTGTGTGTGTAGGGCTGTGGTGGCATTTTGCATACCATACTAGGAATCGGGTGACTCGGGTTTCATTCCACAGCCACGGCTAACATCAGTAGCGAGTGATGCTTGCAATAGTCATGTGCCTCCGCTGCGTCCACTGAGCCTCAAATGAGTACCCGGACCAGTGCGTCAACGTCGCCACGGTCTTCGGCCTTCATGGGTGCTCACGAACAGCACTTGCCCCCAGCGAGCTACGCAGGCCGCACAGGTGGAACGATGTCTTTGTTTTGTAGCTATGAAACAGCCCTAGACCGGAAATGCGGCTTCTTTCCATAGGGAGGAGGCGGGGGTCTCGGTGGTGAATGGGGAACGGTAACGATGGGTGGGGGGGGGAGTGTCGGAGGAACAGATCGAGTCGAGGGTGACCGAGCCGTGACATTTCTGGTAGCCGCGTGACACCGGGAAGCGTTTTTACAAACGATATCTCCACGAAGTTCTCACAAACGATATCTCCACGAAGTTCTCACAAACGATATCTCCACGAAGTTCTCACAAACGATATCTCCACGAAGTTCTCACAAACGATATTTCCACGAAGTTGTCACAAACGCTGCCCGGTGCGCAGCGTGCTCGAGCCTTTTCGTGTCGACCAATCTTCTCCATTCTAAGACAAATTCTGTCATTACAATTCAGGCTGCACCGCGCCTGATGAATGCTAAACGTGCCCCGCGTGACGTAAGAGAGCGCTGATCCAAATTGCGATAGAGATCTCGTCCGGGTGTTTGTGTGTGAGTATGTACGTGTGTGTCTGTGTGAGTATGTGTGTGTGTGTTCATGTGGGGAGCGGTGGTGTAGCGGTTAGCGCTCTGCGCTATGAACCCGGCGACCCGGGTTCGTATTCCGCTCACGGCCAACACCAGTGACGATTATCTGAACCGGTCCTGGGCCTCCCCTAGGTTGACTCAGCCTCAAATGAGTACCTGGTGCGGTGTGTAAACATTGCCACTGGAGAGACAAAGGCGGTCGGCCGTGGTGCTGGCTACCCCCCCTCGTGTACCGTTCCGGCCTTCATATGTGCTCGCTCTTAGCACTTGCCCCTACAGTCTGTTAAGGCTTACCGGGGATCTTTGTCATGTGACATAGAGAGCGCTGATCCAAATTCTGATTGAGATCCCGTGTGTAGCTGTGCGCCCAGCGTGACGCAGAGTTGAGGACGGCTGCTTGCGTTGTGGCCGAAACGTCGTGATAATGATTTTATTATGTTTTATTTGTATTATTGTATTATTTCCCTTCTACGTGACTTTACTGAAAGAACCAAGAAGATGAATTCCTGCAGTCACGAAAGCTTTAAATCGAAAAGTGAAAAGACGTGTTTACAGAGAATGCTCAATTGAAGGTTGTTCCGAGGAGCAGTTTGGGCAACGTTGGGATGTAGAGCCTGTCAATGTAAAGGCTCAGCCCTGCAATTTCCTGCTCATGGCACTGCTTGGGAGGAGGGCTCCACTAGAGGGAGTTCTCAAGAGACCTACGCGTTGTTGCCACCACCACCTGATCGACTGACCGTGCTATAACTCTCTGTGCTGAAGCGTCGACAGAGGCAGGGGATCAAACCGTTGATCCCCGTGACGGCGAGACCAGCGCGCGCTCGCCATCATACTACGAGGGAAGCTCCACATGTGGAGTCTATGTACGCAAGATGTCCGAAGAAGGCCGACCGATCTATTTATCAACGAAGAACAATCCGCTGCCTTTAAATATTACCCAACGATGCGTACATGTTATTCATTTACAACGTTGTCTTTGATCATCATTTATTTTCCCATGCGCGTGCTCACACGCCCCTTCGTTTGCAGAATACAGATCACGCTCAAACATCCGCTCCTCCGAGACCGGAGCAAAAGCGACGAGTGGGACCGCGCACATTGCAACTGTAATAGCAAATCTTCACGATAATGAATGGAGAGAACCTACTTTACACATGAATGGGCATCCATCCCATCACAGGATGGAATAGATTGGAGGCTGACTCGCGAAGGGCTTTGCAGTGGTGGTCCCCAAGGACCTCAGGGTTGATAGCCCAATTGTGTCGAGCACGCGGGCAGCCAACGTGAGAATCGAGGGTGGCGTGCTACGCCTTGCCACCAAATCGCCCGGTCTCGTGGGTGCGCGGAAAACTCAGCAGGGGGTTTGAGACTAAACCCATCACGGCACAAGCTATCGAGTGAGTTTGCAGGCGGTGCGACCACACGGCCAGGACCCACGGGGCCAGCAGGGCCCCGGCCAGCCTTGGCTACGAAGAGAGAAGACATTGAACCAGGGGGGAGGGAGGGGCATTTCAGACCGACAACGCTCCGCCACTGCGAGTTTACGCTCGCGTTGGGGGACCGACGGGTCCTGCCGTCGGTGTTAAATGCGCGGGGCCTGCGAAGTGGCCAGGAGATGACAGGAGGGTCAAGGATACTTGGATGTCTCTGTGCGGAGCTCGGAGTGTCACCCTCCCTCTCGCAATTGGGTTCACCCGCCCGCCCGCCCACCCGGGTAATCTGGTTTCCTCCCACATGCCCTGCGTCCTAATGCAGCACCACCGTTCTGAAAGAGTCTTGAGACTCGGAGAGGCTTTCCAGAGCAAATACTTGGCACTATTATAAATAATATGAATTGTTAGCATGATAGCTAAGGGCATTATTAGTATTATTCGTGCACACACGTCGGTTTGAGTACGCCTTGCTCTGCTGATGAGATAATAGATGTTGAAACTGTTCCACGTTCGACCGATCCTGTTGAAATCATGCACTCCCTGAAGGCGATCTGTCTGGTCGGATGTGTACATGTACTTTTATTGTCATCGTGGAGAGACAGCTGTTTGAAGGAAGTCGTACTGTCCGCTCATCGATGTTCTTGCTCGTATCCTCCACAAGCACGCCAATAAATGATTCCGTCTGACGTCTTTCCACGAATCGGTGTTTAATCTCCGCATAGCCACCTCGACGGCGCAAGGTAAACCTTCTTCATCCATTCGACATGACTGCGGAGTCCGAAATAACACACGGTGCACAATATCCTCGCAATCAGAATCTTCGTTTGTACTGGAGGAGTGCGATTGGGCCACATCGCTCTTCTTCACTGCTGCCCAGTAGCACGTCCTCATGCAGCCCTCGCAGACGCCGTCTCGGGGTGTGAACCTCGGTCTCTGGTGCGCTAGCCGCTGCTTCACAGGTCCCCAAAGCAAAGGCATCATCCATAGGGATTCTGGGCCCATCGCTGTACGAATGTCTGTTGAACTTTTGTCGCACCGTTCTTGGCCAACCACGCTGATGGGAGGTTCAGGGGGATGCACCACAAACTAAACACAAAAATGAGTTCTAAGTAAATGAGTTTTCAATCTAGGTGATGATTTGAAAGTGCATATCTCCAGCGGCTTCCTAATATGGGAAGGAGGAGCGCTCCAGAGGGCCGCAGAACCGCGTCTTTGAAAGCGCCACGCGGTGCGGTGGCCGCCGTCTTTGTTCGACGTCAGCTGCGAGGATGAGCGGAGTCCGCGTGGTGGTTTTTACTCCTTGACGAGATCAGCGAGGTAGTGTGGTTCATTTGTGTCTGTGCGGTGTGGGGGGAGGTTGGGGGCTTTGCCCCCCCGCCCCCCACCAGCCTCTGCTGCGCAGGCAGCCACGAGGAAGGCCGATAAGAAGGTTTCCACATCAGCAGCAGGAGGCTGCTCCCGGCGATTACAGGGCGATTCATCTGCCCAAGCGTCACCGCGATTAATCAGCGCCCCGTGTGCACAGACGGTGCGTACTGTGTACACACACGACACGGAGCGGAAGTTTATGGCACCCCGAGTAGCTCAATGAGCCCCCCCCCCCCGATTCGTGAATAAATAGGGACGTTATCTTTCGATTAGCCGCCGTTATCGCGTTGTCTTATATCACTGCAACCTCTCTCATCTGCGCAGTTGAATCCCACCTGGGTATGTATCACTACCGTTTCAACCTCGCCACGTAGATCTCTAAATATATCGCGTCTGTATCTCTTCTGTCGGATCAGGAGAGTTTAAAAACAAGAAAGTAAAAATGTTGGGCACGAAAATTGGCGTTTTGCTTCGGGCTCCAAATGGGCCAGCACCACCACTGCCATCATGCATGTCCATGATGTGTAGGGGATGTATGTATGTTGAACTTCTTTCGTACCGCACGTAGCCAAACGTGCTAATCGGTGGTGTAGGGGATGGTCATGGTTGCAGAGGTGCATAGAGGAGGACATTAATAGGTGTTCGCTAACAGAACTTATTCGTACAGTCTCCAAGGCTGCAAGGGGAAGTCTGTGGAGCATGGTGCTGGCCACCTACCCCCTCGTGTGCGCCGTACCGGCCTTCATAGGCGCTACTCGCGAACAGCACTTGCCCCAGCAGGCTGTTAAGGCTATACGGGGGGGGGGTCTTTGTGAGTATACAGTGTGTGGCTATATATATAAACAGCAGTGCATCGCGTCCCACTGTATCCATCCTTGCCAAATGCACCGGGGCATTTGAGGTCATAAATCACCCTCCTTTATTAGCGCCATGGGATTCGTATTTCAAAGCGGAGAGAGGGTCCTGACAGCCCATCTGCTGGCCGGTGTTCATCCTCAATTTGAAGCACACACGCACACACACGCATATACACACACACACATATACACACACACGCATATACACACACACACGCATATACACAACAACAACAACAACCGCCATTCGCCACTAAGTGGCGGTGACGTCACCACGACGCTTGTGCCAGGCCATGTGCACCTTGAGGCCACGTGAAGTGTCGAACGCCCGCTGGCAGGAGGTCACGGGGCAGACCCAGGTGCCACGGGTCGACTGACCGAGATGACCGAGATGACTGGCTGATGCACCACCTGTGCCCCCTACTGTGCCAACTTGCTGTGCTTTAGCCACCCGGCGCTCCGCTCGTTGTTGTGAGCGTCGCTCCTCCGCCCTCCGTTGTTGTTGGAGGGCGACTGCCTCCAACTGCCCAGTAGCATATACACACACACATATACACACACACACATATACACACACACACACACGCATATACACACACACGCATATACACACACACATATACACACACACACGCACACACACGCATATACACACACACGCATATACACACACACGCATATACACACACACATATACATACACACACATATACACACACACACGCACACACACGGATATACATATACACACACGCATATACACACACGCACACACACGCATATACACACACACTCGCTCATACACACGCGCACACACGCACACACACGCATATACACACACACGCACACACACGCGCACACACACACGCATATACACACACACGCGTACACACACACGCGCGCACACACACACACGCGCACACACACACGCGCACACACGCGCGTGTATATGCACGGCATATATGTAGACACACTTACTAGCATTCCACGTATCCACGTGCATTTGCGTACAATACATGCAAAACGCATTCACGCACGTACGCGTGAACGAGTGTGAACAAACACATCGTGAGATAGAACGCCTCCCGTCTCCATATCTTTCCCTCCACATACAATGGCGCAAGAATATTTTTTTTCACACATCCCGGCAACCACACGGACTTCTGGGCAGTTGCGCACTTTCAGCAGCGTTGGTGCAAGTGTAGTGGTGGTGTTGACGCGCGCCGACAGTGATAGATCACGGGGCGGCGCGGGGTGCGTGGTTGTGCGCGCTGACACAAGGTGGAAAATAGGATCGTGGGCAGCGCGCAGTGATTGGTCAACTGGGGTGGGTGCTCTCAGCGACGTCCGCATGAAGGACTATAAAGGGGGACGCGCGGGAGCACTCGAGGAGTTGATAACCAGTTGAAGATCGAAGACTGAGTTGAAGAGGTAGGGCCCTGAGACCCCTAGTCCCGCTGTCCTTGTAAGGGCCGGGACCCTGTGTGGCTCGGAGGCGAGACTGTGGGACCCGTGGTCTGACGTCCATGTGGGACGAGGCTGTGGGACCCAGAGTCGAGACGGACACCCCAGCCGGGTGGGTTCCGAGAAGCTACGGGGCGTAAGAGCCCGTGTGGGTGTAGCCAGGGGAACCCCGTGGGTTAGGCTGCAGTTAGCCACCCGTGTAATATAAGTTGGTGTTAATAAAGAGTGTGCTACCCGTAAGGTCGTCTCCCGCCAAGTTACTACATTACAACTGGCGTCAGAAGTAAACCTGTCTTCAAAAGGATGGATACTAGGAAGACTACCCGTACCCACGAGCGAGATCGGGAAGACAACGGCGTACCGGAGCCACAAGCCTCGGAAGGCGAGGACGAAGAGATGCCGCCGATGCAGCACTTCGCGGCGATGGCCGACGCTCCGCTCGCCTCCGACACCGGCCTCCAGGATGCACACTCCCGCCTGGCGGAGTTGCTGCTCGCCGCCGCTTCAATTTTGGCAGAAATCACCGCTTCAGGAGGCGGGAGGACGACTACGAGGTTGGAGGAGGGAGCGCGGCCGGAGGGATCCCGCCAGAACGCGCTCCGCGCCGAAAGTTTTGGAATTGGCGCCATCCTTGAGGGTCCACCATCGATTGGTGGGAAGCGTGGACACCACGTGGTCGGGGACCTCCACTCTACACAGCCCGCGTCATCGGCGCGCGCCAAAACTCTCCACCATGCGTCTGTCGACGGAGCCGACATTTTCGTCAACCACAGCGGCGCTCGGGAAAAGCATTCATCAGAGGACGACGACCAGGTCTTCCAACAAAGACTGCCCGCGCTGACGGCGTTCAAGGCGGACGGGAGCGACTGGGGGGCCTTCCAACGAAGGTTCCTCGCACATCAAGAGATGTCGGGGTGGTCCGACACCACTGCCCTACGCGCGCTGCCGGCGACGCTCGACGACGACGCACTTGCGGCCTTCACATCCGCCCCAAGGTCGTCCCGCTCAACGCTCCAGGCCGCGCTACATCTCATGGCTAATGTGTTCGGACCGCCCTCGACCTGTCGCCACCAGTTCTACGAACGGCGTAAGATGGATGGAGAAACTACGCTCGCCTATCGCACGTCGCTGCTCGCCCTGGCGGACGCCGCTTTTCCCCGCATGGACAAGGAGGGGAAGGACGCCATGGTGACAGAGCAGCTGCTGGCGTTGGCTCACGACCTGGGAGTCCCCATCAATACGGCGGACGACATGGACATCTGCTCCTTGGGGGTTGCTACAAGTATCCACGCACATGAGGTCCTCAAGCGCAAGCGGGCGGTCGTCTGTGCATCGGCGGGGATCGCGACACCTGCCGCGACGGTCGCCAAGCCTCAGACTGCTACGGCTCGGGAGGAGGCCTTCACCGTGTCGAGACCGGGGGAGTGAAGATCGGGAGGTCGTTCGCCCATACGATCGTCCCGCAAGCTGGAGCAACCGAAACCTACGACGTCCCTCGTCATGTGTTACAACTGCGGCCTTCGGGGTCACGTCGCGTCCGGGTGCCGGGCTCCGTGTCAGCGCGCCACGGGACCACGTCCGGACGACGACCAAGGCCCCAAGTCGTCCCAGCTAACCCCGGCAAGTCGCGGCACCCCACACGCTCGGTCCACATACACGGCACACTCGGGTCGCCACTTCGCGGTGGGGGGACCGCGTATGGGTACCGGGGATTCGGTTCAGCGAGGGGGGTTCGTACACGGCCCGGGAGCAGTCAAATGGTCCGAGTTGGCCCACTGGATAGTGGCTGCGTCGGCCGGGTCGTCCGTAGTAACGGGTTTTATTGACGGGGTTGAGGTCCGGGTGCTGATGGACACGGGTGCGTCGGCCACTATCATTTCGGACCTTATTTATAACATCCTCCCCATCCAATGTCGACCCCTTCTTCCGGTGGACGTACCGTTTTACGCGGCGAACGGGGGATCTTTGGGAATCATCGGACAGATTCGGGCGACTATTTGTATTGGCGATATCAAATTGGCGGGTCCTATTTTTGTGTCATCATCTCTGGCAGTTCCTTGTTTACTGGGTACGGACTTTCTGGCTAAAATGCCCATTAAAATTCTCGTCGATCAGGCCTGCATTGAGCTTCCATCGGGTCGGCGGGTTGCATTTTTAACGAGTCCTACCAAAATACGCACGGTTTGTGCAACGGTTCAGGCTCTGGCAACTCAGACTGTGCGGGTGCCCCCGGGATCGCAAATGTTGGTACCCCTTCGATTGCGAAAACCCCTCGGGGTGGATGCGGCGGAACAAGGTGTTCTGTTGGGGCCGTCAAACAGAGCTGTTGGGGGCCTCCACTTAGCGGTAGCTCAGACCATGGTGCGGGCGGACAGGGATCCGTTCGTTATGGTTCTGAATACGGGGTCACGGCCAGCTGTAATTACACAGGGCACGGTGCTGGCTCACGCGGCGCCGCTACCCGTCGATGAACAGCTCGTTGCACATGCGGATTCTAGCCTCGATACGCATCCTCCATTGGAGGAGGGGACAGAATGGTTGGACTCGTTGTGTGCTGGGTCTAGTAACTTGTCTAGTGTGCAGTTGGGAGCGTTGAGCGGCCTGCTACTCGAATTCGCTGACGTGTTTAGCAGACACAAGTACGATATTGGCTGCACGGACCTGTTGCGCCACCACATAGCGACGGGTGACGCGGCCCCTATTCGGCAGAATCCCTTCCGGCTCAGCCCAGCCGAGAAGGAGCATGTGCAGTCGGCTGTTAATGACATGTTGGCTGCCGACATCATTTCGCCCTCTTCCAGTCCGTGGGGTGCTCCCATCGTCCTTGTTAAAAAAACAGGACGGGTCCTTGCGATTTTGTGTGGATTTCCGCCGCATAAATAAAATCTCGATGGCCGACGCGTATCCACTCCCCAGGATGGATGAGTCGCTGGAGGCCTTGGCGGGAGCACAGTTTTTTTCGACGCTTGACCTGCTTTCGGGATTTTGGCAATTGCCCCTCGATGAGGAATCGAAACCAAAGACCGCTTTCCGGACACCAGGAGGCCTATTTGAATTCAATTGATTGCCCATGGGCTTACATTCTGCTCCCGCCACGTTCCAGAGGCTCATAGAATTGGTTTTGTCAGGACTCCAATGGGACACCTGTTTTTGATTTACCTCGATGATATCATCGTTTTCAGCCGGACTTTCGAGGAGCACCTCCAGCGATTGAGAGGGGTGTTCCTCAGGATGCGTTCCGCTAAATTCAAATTTAAACCGGCAAAATGTCACCTGCTTCGGGAATCGGTCAGGTACTTGGGGCATATCGTTGGCCGTTCAGGGATCTCTACAGACCCTGCTAAGACGCACTGCGTCAGCTCATGGCCAACTACAACCTCAGTCACTGAAGTCCGCAGCTTCATAGAATTCGCCTCCTACTACCGCCGTTTTGTCGAACATTTTGCCACCAAAGCCAGGCCCCTACACGCTTTGACAGCTAAGGGGTAAGGTTTCACTGGGGGCCGGAAGAGGAGGCTGCGTTCTGCTCCCTTCGGGACGCCTTGGTGCGGGCTCCTCCCTTGTGTTACCCCGATTTCACGCAACCGTTCCTGCTTGACACGGATGCCAGTAACACGGGTATCGGGGGAGTGCTCTCACAGGTGGTCGGGGGGGTCGAACGGGTGGTCGCCTACGGTAGCAGAGTTTTGTCACCTGCGGAACAACGCTACTGTGTGACACGTCATGAATTGCTAGCGATCGTTTTTTTTATACAGCAATTCAGGCCGTATCTCTACGACCGTCATTTTACTGTTCGTACAGACCACGCGGCTCTCCAATACGCAATGCGGGTGGCGCAACCCTCCGGCCAATTGTCCCGATGGCTGGAGGTCCTCCAAGACTACCAATTCACGACGATTTACCGTAAGGGATTGCGGCACTCGAATGCGGATGCCTTGTCGCGGTTGTCGCCTCGCTCGGAATGCACATGTCTTCTGGGATCGGCGTGGTGTAAACCCCCTGTCGCCGTCCCCGCGGAAGTTTTGCTCGCCGCCACTGACGCTCCGGGGGTCGACGCGCCCGCCGCTCCCACGGGCGGAGACTCGTTACTCGCGTTGCCTCTTATCGAGTGGGGCCGTCTCCAAATGGCCGACAGCTCCCTACTCACGTTGCGTCGGAAGGCAGAGGCTCCCGGGGGGGGGGAGACGCGGGTCGGTTCCTGGGTGGTCAGACAGGGCCTCCTGATGAAGTGGGACAATATGTCCCGGCGTCATACGCTCATTGTGCCATCTGCTATGCGGGGTAGGGTCGTTCTGGCTGCTCACGAACGACTCATGCATTTGGGATTTCATAAAACGCTCGCCCTACTCCAACGGGACTATTATTGGCCGGGTATGGGGAGCGACTTGGCAAACATCCTCAATTTATTATTATCCTTATCAGTGTTGCTTCTTTTTGTTTGCTTTATTGACTAGTTGTGTTGTGGTCATTGCAAACATGATGCCTTGAATAAAGGTGTCAGTTTTGTACCAGTTAAAAGGGTAAAAACCTACCATTATATTTTGCCACTGGTAAAAGAGATCTCATAGTGTAAATGTTTACCCCGAACTCTCAATACTCTGATATTGCACTGTTTTTGAGTTGTACGCCTTCTGGTGTCATCTGGCCCTACACCAATGGGGACTAGGCTCTAAAGAAAGCCGTCTCGGGTGTGGGCCAATCAACTTCAAGAACAGTGCATATTATTATCCTTATCAGAGTTGCTTCTTTTTGTTTGCTTTATTGACTACTTGTGTTGTGGTCATTGCAAACATGATGCCTTGAATAAAGGTGTCAGTTTTGTACCAGTTAAAAGGGTAAAAACCTACCATTATATTTTGCCACTGGTAAAAGAGATCTCATAGTGTAAATGTTTACCCCGAACTCTCAATACTCTGATATTACACTGTTTTTGAGTTGTACGCCTTCTGGTGTCATCTGGCCCTACACCAATGGGGACTAGGCTCTAAAGAAAGCCGTCTCGGGTGTGGGCCAATCAACTTCAAGGACAGTGCATATTATTATCCTTATCAGAGTTGCTTCTTTTTGTTTGCTTTATTGACTACTTGTGTTGTGGTCATTGCAAACATGATGCCTTGAATAAAGGTGTCAGTTTTGTACCAGTTAAAAGGGTAAAAACCTACCATTATATCCTCAAGGGATGTGTGGGGTGCGCTCAAAGAAAACCGCCACCAATAGCGGCTAATCCACCACTACAATCCATTCAGGTTTCGCGCACGAACGAACTGGTTGCGCTCAACATCTTGGGGCCCTTTCCCGCTACACCTAGGGGTGTAGCGGGAAAGGGCCCCCTGGTTGGCGTAGAATACTTCACCCGATGGCCCATGGCGTGGCCACTCGCCAACCAGTCGGCTGCGGCAGTGGCGGACGCCTTTGTCCAGGGCTATGTTTTGGACAAAGGCGCCCCCGAACGCTTGCTGACGGACCAAGGAAAGAATTTTTCGAGCGTTTTGTTGCGCGAGGTGTGCGACCTGTTGGTACGAAGAAAGTGTGTACCTCCCCGTACCACCCGCAGACTGATGGAATGGTTGAACGTCTAAACAGGACGATTACTTCTATGCTGTGCCAACAGGTCTGCAACGATCAGGTTGATTGGGACTTACAGGTACCTGGGGTACTCGCGGCCTATCGAATGGCCCCCCATGCGGCGACGGGGTTTTCCCCATTTTTTCTCATGTATGGGCGGGAGGCCGATCCGCCCATGGATGTCCAACTGGGGATTTCCCAGCCACGTGCGAAATCTAAATTGGCCGACCACATCAAATTTAATATCGCCAAACTGGCTGAAGCGCGAGAGGCTGCGAGGTTGAATTCAAGGTCTCGCCAGATCGCTAACGAAAGATTGCATGCACGAAAGGTGTATACGCACGATTGGAAACCAGGCGATAAGGCCTGGCTGCACTGCCCACATGCACCGTTGGCTACGTCCCCTAAATTGTTGAGACCATGGAGGGGACCGGTGGAAATCGTGCGTATTGCGCGACCCCAGAGTATCCAGATTAAATGGGAAAAACGCCGTTGGTACGCACACCCATCCCGGCTGAAACCCTTCGCGGCACCACATGGCCTCCCTTTGTGCCGTAACGACCGAGCGTGTGATGTGGCCGTCGACTCGGGGAGGGATGTGTCGCAGTCTGATCCTCACGTGTCTCCACCTGACCCACTCCCAGGTGTCTCGGACCTGACGGCTGTTGACCGTCGTGAACCGGAACCCCGAGGCACGCGCGGATCTCCGATGCCTGCCCCGTGCCTTCCTGGACTGCCGGCGCCACCGGACGGTCAACCGCGTCTGGTGCCATACGACGGACCGGCCAGGCGGACTCGTGCTAAGACACGACACTTTTCATGAAAAAAAAAAAAGAGGGGAGGCCCGAGATTGCAGCTCATCGCCGCGTTCCCCTTCTGCCCGGTATAATGTCCCGTTCAAGGGGCGCTCGGAAATGAAGGGACGCTGCACGAGTCATTTTTTTTTTGCATACACATTTATTGTTGTCGCTCGCCGGGTTGTACATATTGTTCTTGTTGTTGCGGATGGCGGAGTTCTTGTTGTGTTGTGTTGTTGTGATTGTTGCTTGTGTTACGGGGCACACACGGGGGGGGGGGGGGTAATAATTTTTTTTTATAGCAGCCGGGTCGGCTGCGAGCTATGTGGTAGGGGGTGATGTAGTGGTGGTGTTGACGCGCGCCGACAGTGATAGATCACGGGGCGGCGCGGGGTGCGTGGTTGTGCGCGCTAACACAAGGTGGGAAATAGGATCGTGGGCAGCGCGCAGTGATTGGTCAACTGGGGTGGGTGCTGTCAGCGACGTCCGCATGAAGGACTATAAAGGGGGACGCGCGGGAACACTCGGGGAGTTGATAACCAGTTGAAGATCGAAGACGGAGTTGAAGAGGTAGGGCCCTGAGACCCCTAGTCCCGCTGTCCTTGTAAGGGCCGGGACCCTGTGTGGCTCGGAGGCGAGACTGTGGGACCCGTGGTCTGACGTCCATGTGGGACGAGGCTGTGGGACCCAGAGTCGAGACGGACACCCCAGCCGGGTGGGTTCCGAGAAGCTACGGGGCATAAGAGCCCGTGTGGGTGTAGCCAGGGGAACCCCGTGGGTTAGGCTGCAGTTAGCCACCCGTGTAATATAAGTTGGTGTTAATAAAGAGTGTGCTACCCGTAAGGTCGTCTCCCGCCAAGTTACTACATTACACAAGCAAGCCCGACGCGGCTGATGAGACACCGAGTGTTGAAACCGGCCCATCGTTTGCTCGTCTCGGCGTTCATTTGAGGCTCCTCTGCCCCAGCTGGTGCGGGGAGGGCCGACAGGCCGAGTTGGTCCACGGCACGAAGGAAGGATGGGCTTCGCCGGAGTGATATGATGATGGCACAGTGGCGAGATTCGAGATGTTAACTAACCTCGCCTGGTATACAGGCGATCGTGGGTTCGATCCCTACCCTGACGCCTTGTGTATTTGGAGTCTTTGAGTCTCTCTGTCTCTGTGGTCGCGTGGATTTTTATCCGGGTCCTCCGGTTTCAGTTTAGTTTCAGTTTCATGTATTCGGTATAGCCCTGTGAGCCATGCGGCTCTTGACTCGGGTAAAACCGCAACAAACAAAAATATGAACAAAGAAACATCTTAAAGTGACTACGCGCAACAGAAAAATGCAGGGAAAAACAGCAAAGTTTGTCCCTCCACATCTATAACAAACGCGCGTTTAGAGTATTTGGCTTATATACATTTCCACGTGATAAGCCACTTCGGTGAGCAATCATTTGTGGCCAGGTCGCTTCTGAAAAAGAGCTACATAGCTCAGTGGGCCTTACCTGGTAAAATCAACAAAATGGTTTAATAGTTTAGTTTTTAATGGCGTGCAGGGCTCGATGTTTTTCGAAATGCTTCTGCTGGGCTTGGCTTGGAGTCGGGGTTTTCGGTGTAAGGCCCTATCACTCGAGTTACCAGGTATACGCCTATCCATAATACATCTATATTCTTGTATTATAATAAGATAATAATAACAACAAAAACATGACAAAATACGGCGGGATGGCTGTGGGATGCTAAAATATTTCCGAGACCAGCGTTCAGATGCGCTTCTGCGGCCGTCTGGAACGCTCTTCTTTCCGATATTAGGAAGCCGCGTGAGCTATGATGCACTGTTAAATCACCGAGATTAACAAACTAATTTCTTCAGAACTGCTTCTTGTTGTTGTTGTGTAAGTTCGTGTTGTCCTTCCCCCGCACCTCCGATTAGCGCGGTTGGCTACGTACGGCGCGAAACAAGTTCAACTTACACACGTACACACACACACACGTACACACACGTACACACACACACGTATACACACGCACGTACACACACACACGTCGACGTGCATGGTGCGCGTGGTATGAGCTGCACGTCCCGCACTGCACCAGCGCGTTGCCCGGCTGAGTTGTGTGAGCGCGGCAAGCAGCTGACGCCGAGCGACTGCGACTCACAGCGCTCAAGGACAGGGGGGACGCGCAGGACAACGACGATGATGATGTATGGAGGCAGATGATGATGATGGTGGTGCGTGCATGATGATGATGTATGGAGGCAGGTGATGATGATGATGGTGGTGCATGCATGATGATGATGTATGGAGGCAGATGGTGATGGTGGTGCGTGCATGATGATGATGTATGGAGGCAGATGGTGATGATGATGGTGGTGTGTGCATGATGATTTATGTCGGCAGATGATGATGATGGTGCATGCATGATGATGCATGGAGCAGATTATATTGATGGTGGTGCATGCATGATGATGATGTATGGAGGCAGATGACGATGGTGGTGTGTGCATGATGATGGTGGTGCGTGATGATGTTGGTGCGTGATGATGATCATCATGATGGATGATGGTGGTGGCTCATGAAGGCTGATGATTATACTGGTGCATAATACATTATTGTAATGCCGATGTGGCTGCTGCTACTGTTGTAGCTTCTGCTGCTGCTCATGGAGATGATGATCGATAGATATTGATTATCGTGGTGCATGCAATTAATATTTTGTACAAATGTTAATGCTGCATAACATTAAGGAGGTACATCAAGAAGATGATGATATATAAAGGATGAAGATTATTTTTGTGGCACTTTAACAATGCGGCGGTGCGTGATAATGGTGATATTAATTATGATGACGCATTGATGACGAAGGGTCATGATGGTAAGGTTATTGAACTCGTGGTGATGGTTATAGGGAAATGAATATGATAATGTACGATCATCATAATCGTCCATGATCAATTCACTGCTGGATGAAAGCACCCTGAGAACGTGGTTGTACTTAGTTGACGATGATCGTATATACTTCATTAATGTTGAACTTATTTTGCACCGTATGTAGCCAACCGTGCTAATGCCAATGTACACATTATGATGCTGGCCAGCGTTGTGGTGGACACTTTAAAATCTCTGCCAGTATTTGATAAAGAAGCAACTGATGACGATGCCAATCATCTCCATGTTGGTCAATTGCTGTTAGCGAGGACCTGCCGGCACGGCACACGAGGGGCTGGGTGGTCAGCACCAAGTCCGGCCGCCTTTGTCTCCCCAGTGGCGATGTTTATACACCACACAAGGAACTCACGTGAGAATGAGTCAACCTAGGGGAGGCCCAGGACCGGTTCAGAAAATCGTCATTTTGTGTTCGTGGTCGCGAGCGGGAATCTAACTCGGGTGGGCTGGTTCGTAGTGCAGCCGCGCTAACCACTGTGCCACCGCTCGACTACACCATTGCACACACACACACACGCGTGGCTCATGACTTTGTCGAGACCGCACGCGGACCGCATTGCACCTGAGCCACGGCTTAGAGGCGACCGCGCTCTGCGCCGGGACTGTGGCTGATAAATGGCTCTGGCTGTGAGGTTCCACATGCAGAGGGCACTTTTACCCAAGGTGAACACTCAGGGAGCATAACTTACGCAGTTGACACTTTTAGAAAGAAGAAAAAAAACGAACTTCTTTAAAAAAAAAAGATCTGGCATGGGCGTGCATTGCACTTCTGTTGTTATCGCCTACTCCCCCCAGGTCTCCTTTGCTAAGGCGACCTCTATCTCAATGGGCTGTCACCTGGTTATAAACGGTGGCCACTGATTGAGTGGGGTGGGAGGGGGAGGAAAAAACTAATCTGGGAAGGAATTATTTTTTGAGCATCTGTTATGGACGTAGTTTTAGATGTGGATTGAGTGCTTCTTCGTTCTCGTCGTCTCGTGTGGATTTTTTTTTACTTTAAAATTGGAATGAGCTTCAAGTCTAAATTTGGCTAGATACGTTTTTCAATCGGAAATTTAATTAATAACATCGCATTAATAAATTTATATTTCAGCCTGACATTTTCTAATATAGATTTTTTTTTCATGTTAGAATTACAATTGCTATATATTTTTAAAAATATGGAAAGGTTTTCTGTTTAATTTTCACAAATTGGAATAAAACAATTTAAATGGCAAAACGAATAACAATATAAACGATATGCATGAATAATACATTCATTGTGTAAATCATTTATATCTAAAATGCATGTCATGGCCAATACCACCACAAGTCAGTGCCTCTCTATTCAAGCAAGCAATAGGGCAATGCACATCTGTCCAATGCCCTGTGCCATTCCACATTCTCATGGCAGGGAGTAGTCGTTAATAGGTTGACCACTGCTGACTTCCCACAACGTGATATCCGTGATAGACCTGGTCAACCCCTGACGGGATTTCAACTCGCAACCTACTGACTGAATCGGCCGCTCTGGCAACAGCCCCGCCTCGTCAGATGATCGTTAATTCGCGTTAAATGACTCCCGAGAAAGTTCCACAATGATCCCAACTCCATAAGATCTCAGAAGCCTGATCTGAACTTGCATGGGCAAGTTCAGATCAGGCTTCTGAGATCAAGGCGTTGAAGGCACGGGACTGCTCGGCAGAGGTCGCAACCGGGTAGCCGATACCCGTACCCTACCCGATACCCGTACCCGTACCCGGCCGGGTACGGGTACGGGTAAGGAATGAAAACCCGTTTGCGACCTCTGCTGCTCGGTGATGAGCGTCACCCCCTAGTATGCATCCCACTGGAATTTTTGCGCACAGTGTTGGTGTACGGTGCTTTTTCTGCAATATTTTGCTGTCTTTTCTTGGATTTTCTGTTTGCACATAGTCACTTTAAGATGTTTTCTTGTTCATGTTTTTGTTTTTTTGTTTGTTGCGGTTGCACCCGATTCAAGAGCCGAATGGCTCACAGAGCTATACCTAATAAATGCAACTTGAAGCTTAATTCGTGGCTTCTATCCGGGGTCTCCAGTTGAATCCCAGCTGAAGCAAACCAACGGCTGATGGCATTACACTAACATCCCTAGGGGCGGACCCTTCTTGCGACGAGTCCCAATTCCCCGAGCGACCTTTCCTGCGGAAATAATTGGTTCGCGAATAAAGTGGGCATCATACACTCACCGATAACATGCCAAGAGTTTACAGAATCATGAGGACGCGTTCAGTGATGCAGGAGACTAGCGCTGGAAATACCTCGCGTGTGTGTATGTGAGTCACGTATGTATGTATGTTGAACTTATTTCGCACCGTACGTAGCCAACCGTGATAATCGGAGGTGTAAAAGTCTGTCGAGAGCAGGGGTCGGCAACCCGAATAACAAGAAGAGACAATTTGTTTTTCGAATGCGGCAGAGGTGTGGACTCGAGTCATGTGACTTGGACTCGAGTCAGACTCGAGTCATGAATTTGATGACTTGCGACTCGACTTGGACTTGCATAACAATGACTTTGTCCCACCTATGAGATGTGGACTCGAGTCATGTGACTTGGACTCGAGTCAGACTCGAGTCATGAATTTGATGACTTGCGACTCGACTTGGACTTGCATAACAATGACTTTGTCCCACCTCTGGAATGCGGTAACAAAGAAAACAACAACAACTCACTATTGCAAGAGCCGCAATGCAATGTGAATACGAGACGGTGTGGTCCTAAATAAATATACGGTCACGAAGCAGTCCTTAAAGAGCCGCACGCAGCTCCGCAGCTGCAGGTTGCCGACCCCAGGTCTACACGAGGCGAGCAGTGGGGCAGCTGATACCGCGAGCACAATTTTCATAGCCACTGATAGGCGTGGAGAAGTGGTGGTGGTGATGGTGGTGGGGTGCAGTGCCGGATTACACTGTGTAACAATTGATAATTGTGTTCGTTCCTGGGTAGCAAGTGTTATTTTCTAATTGCTTATGCCTCAAAAGTACATAAAATGGCTATTACTCCCCACAAACTTTGCTTTTTGTGACCAGGACAGTGATATTTTGCAATTGACCTATTTTCCAGAACATTCCAGATAGATTAATTGCTGAGTAAACTTGGAGTAACTTCTAGAACATTCTAGAATTTTCTAGAAATATGAATAGTAGTATAAATACAGGGGCCTTAAGCCCACCAGTTCAGTTTAGTTCCAGCTGCCAAAGTGTATACAGGTCTGCATTTTTCTGAGATGGCATCATGAGGCTGCTAGCATCCGACAGACGCATTTTGCTATGTCTGCGGCCAATTTATAGTACTATACTGCCTTCAACAACTTTTACGAACGACTGGGTGTTTAAGGTTAGCGATTTGTCGTATTATTTGGCCGTATAGCAAATGAAAAAATACAATTACTTTACTATGCAAGTTAAACATTTCTGTGTTTTAATATTTACGTGTTTTTTTTACAAAAAATGTAGAGCCCCTTTATAACATATGCTACAGGCCCCGCACTAGCTTAATCCGGCACTGGTGGGGTGACGAACAGCCTGGGGCCGCTTCAGCGGGAGACTGGAAGAGTTCATCCAACTGCACCGCGGTGAACACTCCGATCACGCGAGCAGCCTCGCCTGGTGCTCCCAGCCAGCCAGCACCCCCCCCCCTCTCGGCGCCACCCCTGACGGTGGTGGCACGAGACGATAGGCCCAGATTGCAGTGACGTCAACGTTTCCAAAACGCAACGCCTCGGCAATTTGGCTCGATGTTCAGATTTGGAATCTGTATTTATCCTGGAGAAATCCGATGAGCCGTGAAGCTCTTTCCCCCCCCCCCCCACAGATGTCCAAGTAGGGGCACGCGGTCAGAAAGTTCCAACAACAAACAATACAGACAACGACTGGAGTGCAAAGTATACTAAAGGAAGCAAATAACTAAAAAATAAATACGTAAAATAGATCATTTCAACACGCTACTGGTAATAACACACGAAGTGATGCTTTTGCTTTCACGACCCAATTACACTCTATCACAGTGCTGCAGGTGTTGCATTCTCCCCATTATACAGCAGCACGTGTATATGTATACCGCATATCGATGCTTGGGGTTCCTTAAAGCCCACAGCCTTCGGCTGGGGCCCCTGAGGCCCCTTCGTTAATGGGGCCGCTGTCCACAGCCCCAGGTGCCTCTCCGCTGGCGACTCGGCGTGAGAGAGAGGGACAAAGTGGAGCGGCGGTGGTGGTGGTGTTGGTGGTGGTGGTGTTGGTGGTGGTGTTAGTGGTGGTGGTGTTGGTGGTGGTGGTGTTGGTGTTGGTGGTGGTGTTGGTGGTGGTGGTGGTGTTGGTGGTGTTGGTGGTGGTGTTGGTGGTGTTGGTGGTGGTGGTGTTGGTGGTGGTGTTGGTGGTGGTGGTGTTGGTGGTGGTGGTGGTGTTGGTGGTGGTGGTGGTGGTGGTGTTGGTGGTGGTGGTGGTGTTGTTGTTGGTGGTGGTGGTGTTGGTGGTGGTGTTGGTGATGGTGGTGGTGGTGTTGTTGTTGTTGGTGGTGTTGTTGTTGGTGGTGGTGGTGGTGTTGGTGGTGGTGTTGGTGATGGTGGTGGTGGTGTTGTTGTTGGTGGTGTTGTTGTTGGTGGTGGTGTTGGTGGTGGTGTTGGTGATGGTGGTGGTGGTGTTGTTGTTGGTGGTGTTGTTGTTGGTGGTGGTGTTGGTGGTGGTGTTGGTGATGGTGGTGGTGGTGGTGTTGGTGGTGGTGGTGGTGGCGACCTTGGTGAGTGGAAATGGAACTCTGGGCTGGAGCTCGCGATGCCAAGGGCCCGCGGGGGGCGCTGGCAGCGATCGCCATGCGCTCGTGACAATCAAAAAACAAAATAGAGCGATCGTCTCGACACCGACACCGCCAGCTTCTGATTAAATATTGATCCGGCCTCCCGGGGTCTATCGGAAAAAAGGCTGTGGCCTGACGTAGGACAGGGTCATGCAACAACAAGGGGTGAATGATCAGTTAAAAAATAAATGAAGTCTTAACTTTTGGTGCGATTTCATTAACGCCGTAGTTTTGCGACAGCCCTTCGAGATGGTCGCGATTGTGGGTTAACCTGCGAAATGGATAATTATGGAAAATGCAACGTAGTCTGTGGAAAGTAACAACAGAAAGCACGAGGAAATACGGAGAACCATTTGTGGGGATATAAATATGTATTTTACAGTGCCGTGAGCTGTGAGCAAGTAGTTATAGGTGTAGTATAATTCATATTTTTGGGCAGGGATCAAAACCTTGGCATATTGATGATGGAGGAGGAGGAGCACTGATCCCAGGAAATTATCCCATTCACGTGCTAACCAGGCTCAGACCTGCTTAGCTTCCAAGACCTGGTGAGATTGATCTCATTGAGGGTGCTTTGGTCTCTAGGCCACTTAGTATCGAAATGTCTCCCATTCACACTCGTGTCAGGCGGCACTCAGTGGCAGAAATTATTCCCCCTATACCACGACCACTGATGACCTCCTACAAAGTGGTATTGATGTCATCGATCCCAGGGGGATAATGGGCCTAGTCGACCCCTAGTCAGGATTTGAACTATTCTGGGACGGGAGCTGAAACAATGGTGCAAGTTTTTTTTAACTCCAGCCGCCTTTGTCCATCCAGCAGTACAAATGGGTACAACCACAGTTAGTCCATCGACAGGTCGCGTGTGGAAGGGCAAACTGTGAGCACTCCAATCTCTTCCAAGCTGTTTGTCAGCGTGGAAGAGTAGCAAAACAATATCCTCCCAGAGGCTTGAGGAAATAATTGCAGGATTGCAACTGTATCCCTCCAGTTGCAAGTCCCACGATCTGACCACAGTGTCACCTGGTTGGAAACTGAGTGATATTGGGGAATTTTCTATATTTGTAATTTTTAGGTATTTAAAAAAAAGTTACGTTTTTGGCTGAGATTGGATAATGTGTTACTACGGATGGAGCCTTGTGACATTTGGTTTCTATTACAATCTTTGTACTATATTTTTTTTACCAAGTAAGGCCCACTAAGCTATAGAGCTCTTTTTCAGAAGCGACCTCGTCACAAATGATAGGCTTATCACGTGGAAATGTATAGCAACCAAATACTCTGAACGCATGTTGATTCTAAATGTGGTGGGAAACACCAGAAGACCCGGAGAAACATCCACGCGACCACGGGGTGGAGAGAGAGAGCACGCAAACTACAAATATACAGCAGGCGTCAGGGTCAGGATCGAACCCACGAGCTCCTTGCACACCAGGCGAGGCAGTCAACATCTCCTATCCACCCTCGCGTTTCATTCGTGAGATTTGTTGACACGGACGTTGCGTGGCGCTGTGACTTCTCGTGCTAAGGGACAGTACCGGGCGAATCGAAGAGTCATGCATATGCCCCTCGTCTGCTTTGAAGCCTTTGTAGACAATTACACGCGGCATTTCGCCACGTAACGTGACAGAGTTTGGTTACAAATTCAGCACAGCGCATGTGGTGAACCCTCCACGGAATTGCTATTTTGGGCAGAAAGTCTTTATGCAATTATGAAGAAAGAAAACGCATTCCCTGACATTAAGGACAATACCTTCCAAACAGCGCTTTTTTAATGTGCAAGGAGCCCCCTTGGGAACAATATTATTATGCAAACGAAAAATGGCGCTAATTCGATAACAGTATTCGGGACACTTTTTACACTCCACGATTATATTAAGAGGGCCAACCCCTTTTGATTTGATAAGCACAGCAGCCGCACAGTTTAAAATCGTCTAGCGTGATCAAAATATACCGTGTGTTATATAGCGCAGGTGACAGAGGACGTCTCTGTCGCACCCTCAGATGAAGGAGGAATGGCTTTGACTCCGAGCCACGTACCTGATTTTGCTCACCACCACGAAGGTCAGAGACACAAGTTTCCTATCATCGCACGTATTACAAACGATTCCCTGCCACGGCCAACATCGGTAACGCTTGCAACCCGGTCCTGGTCTTCCACCCCCTTCGCCAATCTACACTGAGCCGCGTGGTGACGTATAGTCACCCCCCCCCCCATCGACACGGTGTGGAGAGGCATTCAATCCTTTAGTTGATTTAGAATGGCTCAGTGCCGGATTAAGCTAGTGCGGGGCCTCGAGCATACATTATAAAGGGGCCATAAATAAAAATAAAAAACAATTATGAAAACACATTTTTTTTACTTGCATAGTAAAGTAATTATATTTTTTCATTTGCTATACAGCTAGATAATACGACAAATCGCTAACCTTAAACACCCAGTCGTTCATAAAAGTTGACGGTAGTTATAGTACTATAGTAATAGAGCAAGTGCAGAATCACTGAACCGGAATTGATAGCATTTAGCGCGGGGCCCTTGAAAGTGCGGGGCACGGAGCATTTGTAGCTACTTTTGCTACTAGGAAAATCCGGCACTGGAATTGCTGGATTTGTTTTTTTACATAATAATAAAGAACCTTATGTCCGGACCTATTATAAATACCAATGGGTAACATTAAAACTGGTGCGGAAAGTGATTATAGCATGCGCCTATTCAGGTAACGATGGGATATTTTTTGGAGATGTTGTCTTTCATTTACTAATGCAGACGCTCGTTTAGGCTCAGGTGACATCGCGAAGGCCTGAGCTACATTCAGATAAGTTGCGGTGTGCATCGTGACAATACCGAGTGTTGGGATAAGTGCTGATAGCGAGCTCTCAATTATCGGGCATGTTGATCTTGATTCCACTGGTACCAGTTGTCCAAGTTCTCCAAAATCACATTAAATTATAACTTCCCCAGCCTGTGCCATGAACATTTATCCCCCTCAATCTGTTCAGACTGCCTGGGCATGCAGTGGCTGGGCACGTGAGCTGCTTGACAAAGCCAACGCATCCCCACATATCGGAGGAGCTTAGTGATAAGGCAATTTCCAGGCATTTCAATGATTTGCGAGCTCCTCGCAATCTAGCCAAGTTGAATCTCGGGAACTATTGAAAGCAAACTAAGCCTGAATCTTTCAAGTGAGCACAGGTGTCGCTGTGACAGGGTCCAGGTTTTACGGGCATACAAATGAGGGGGCATATGGCTGTGGCTGTGGGGGTTTTGTGTGCAATCAAGAGGCCGGGCAGCTTTCACACAGCGCCTCAGATAGCCGATGAAAAGGAAACGGCGCTCGACTGATGCGGAGCGAAACCTCTGCTATCAAACTGGGGCCAACAGCAATATTTGCCCACCCTCTACATAACCACCCCCATTATGCATGCAGAGTTGGGAGGGTGGAGCGCTTGATAGCATTGGATAGCCGAGCAGCAGGGTAGATTGTTTTTGTCGGGCTGAGAGTTAGGCCCCACATTCTTTTGTCGCCAGCGGCAAGGTCAGCAGCAAAGTGTCCAACTCTGAAGAGTGAGGCGCAATGGCCAGGTCATATGCAATCCGGTTGACCAGTATAGCGCCATCCCATGACCACACCCAAGAATCCATCAAGACTGTCATTGTATCTGCATCCAGTGGGTTTTTCTACTCGTGCAGCCAACCGTGTGATCAAAATATACCGCGTGTTAAATAGCGCAGGAGCCAGAGGACGTCTCTGTCGCACCCTCAGATGAAGGAGGAATGGCTTTGACTCCCAGCCACGGACCTGAGCTTGCTCACCATCACGAAGGTCCGAATGATCATGAGCCGAGTCTAGGACCATGAAAGCTTTGTAAAAACAACCCAAAGTCCTGGCCTCTCACTGGCGTCGTAGGCCTTATCCAGGCGAGTAAAGCTGTTGAAATTCTCTCCACCTCTCTTATCGCAGCCGGACAGATAATATGGAACTCTACAGAATCACCCTTGTCTTGTTCGATCTTGTCCTGCCCTGAGTAGAGAACTCTCCACCCTCGTGATGACAGCAACTGGAAACAGTTGTATGTTTGTATGTATAACTTATTTCGCGTCGTATGTAGCTAACCGTGCTCATCGGAGGTACGGAGTGGAAGGACAACAAACTAAACACAAAAAGCAGTTCTAAAGAAATTAGTTTTCTATCTATAAAAGACCAGTTCATTGGACCTCCCATATTCCACACATGTCCAGGCACACAGCCAACAGAGCAATGGCAACCTCTCCTCTCGGACACTCTATATATGTGGCCAATCATATAATCTGAATATGTATTCATACTGGAGGAACCCGATGAGCTATAAAGCTCTTTTTCACACGTGTCCAGTAGTATCCATTTTTGAAGGGCAGGTTTCAGTCCCTTGACCCTGCCAAAAGGGATTTCCCGGACGTCAAAGATCTTGGTCCCCTCGGGGGCCTCCGGCACAAGTTCACATTGCTTCTCTTGTTGTGGTTGTCCAGTGACTTATTTTAAGGTGGAGGGCTTTAACCACCTCCTCGCAGCAAACCAGGGCCCCTTTTAGTCACCTAAGTGGATGCAAAAAAGCACAGCACGAGGGGCAATCAGCTGACGAGCATCCTCTCCCACCAGGGCATTGCTCATAACACACCACCGTTACCATCGGGCACTGCAAGGTGGTGGGGGTTGTTTTGTAATCATTCATTTGCATGCGCAAATAGTGGAGAGAGAAGAAAAAAAGCTCACATTCTTGCACACACAGAGACGCACATATGTTGACACCCATATACATGCAGAAGCGCACACACATATGATGATAAGGCTCTAATCTGAGACTTCCGCTGGGCTGATAAGCCACCGGAAGCACAATGTCGTCTATTTAAGCATGACAAGCAGCGTCCCCCATTTCCGATACTTGACAGTGCCCTGCTCAACAAAGGCAAAGATCCCCCGTATAGACTTAACAGACTCCCGGGACAAGTGCTGCAAGCGAGTAACACCGATGAGGGCCGGCATGGCACCACGCCCGGACGCCTTTATCTCTTTAGTGGCGATGTTTACACATCGCACGAGGTACTCGTTTTAGGCTGAATAGACCTAGTGGGGGGGGGGCGGACCGGTTCAGATAATCGTCAGTGGTGTTGACCGTGAGCGGGAATCGAACTGGGGTCGCCGGCAGCGTGCTAACCGCTGCACCACCGCTCCCCCACCCACACCAACTCGCGCTCTCCCGCGACGCACCTCCACTGACAGTGATTACACCATGATAGCACCATGATAGCGGGCACGTGGCGAGACTCGCAGATCGATGGGGCTGCGAGGAACACAGCGACGTCGTCAGAATGCGAGCGATGGGAGCATGGGGTCTGGACCGGTGCCACTGACTCATCTCCCTCTCTCTCTCAGGGACACCAAGAGGGAAGTGGAGTCAGCACATGCTTATGAAATGAATGATAAATGATGGGACTGCATTGCCACTCGTGTACAGGTACATATAATTACATTATCGCCATCATTAATGTTATCTTATATGCATGTATAAATATTCGTTGGGTCTTTCGGTATCGCAACACAAGCATCGAAACGTCGTGAAATTGTTATTTTTAAAAATTATTTTTCTATCTACGTGGCTTTACCGAAAGACCCAAAGAATATGGATTCCTGCAGCCACGAAAGCTTTAAGTCAAGATTTGCATGTATATAATATACGGCTAATTTTCATTTTTAACATGTAGGCTTTTGCGAACAGTATTGTTTCATAATGTATATTTGAGTCAGATAGCCAGTTTACTCTGCAAGGCCAACAGCAGTACGAACTTGTCATTTCCGTGGTCATTTCCACCATTGACTAAGGGCTGCCCATTAAGATAAACACCGCACAAATGTATTCCGAGCAGAGAAACACCGGCTCACTCGACGTCAATTCCAATGCAGCCTGCGTCGCCAGTGTCGCAATCTTACCATCCTGGCAGACCTCGCGAATGTTGGGCCCGGCGTAAATTTGATAAGTTGATGCTTTTTCTCATGTGACACTCGACAAATCTATTTTAGAAATATAACTCTCAGTGGGTCCTCAGCTGGTTATATAAGGGCCACCGACAAGGTAGTTTATTTACACCCGACGGGCAAGATCCAACATTCATTCCAAGGGACGCACTTTAGGCAGACACAAGTTTGGAACTTTGTAGATACACATAAGCAATGTAACGTTGAAGAGAATTTCAATCCGAATAGAGACTATATATAACGGGGGAGGGAAACAGATGTGGAGTGGCGAGCACGCTGCGCCGCGAACCAAAAGACCCGGGTTCAATTCTTCACCATGGCGAACGTCAGTGAGGAGTGCTGCCCCGTCCCCACCCCTGCCACCAACATGTGCCTACCCCGACCGACCATCGTGGTGAAGTATGATCAAATAACGCCCGACACAGCATGGTGATACCCTCATCCGGCAGATTACTCAGGGTGGTAAATGTATCCTTTCATTTGCGGGAACTTAATTTGTATACGACAGAACAAGTGGGGAATTACTAGTACCTATTAGAGGAAATGTCTTGAAAAAAAGAAAACAATCCCTTGCAGCTTGCTCAATTACGTAGTCTTAGCCAGGGTCCATATGAACACACACCCTCTAACTAGACGCTCATTAATTATTCGCATTGAGGATGAAAATAAGCACAATGCTGCCATGCAGTTGGTACCAATTAATGAGCAACATTTCCAACAGCTTAAACAAAATCCCGCACAAAGTCCCACTAATTGGCGAAAACCAAATTTAACACGGCGGTTGGATTTTGGTTTTAACAAGGTCTTAAAAGAATGACAATGTTAAACTTTGCTAAATCCCTCCGTAAACACTTGCCATTTTACTATTCTATCAGTTGCAGTAATTTCCATGATGATAACAATGTTGTGTTTTCATACGGCTTGACTTTTATCACTGGCCGTTTTGATAAAGAGTAGAAGAGAGCAGTAAGTAGTAGGAGTGGAACAGTGACCCCTCTCTTGAACCACCCACTAACCCTCTTCTGGGTTGTGGAGATTCAAGAAATGTGGCTCTTAGTCTTACACTGAATACATCATGGTCTTTGAATTCTAAATGTTCTCTTGCTGAAAGATCCGACAAGATGAACAATCTCACAGTTCAGCCTAACAATAAACGATGAAATATTCCATTTATACAAAGAAAATCACGCAGAGAATTCCATAACAACACAGCGTGGTACAGACCAAGATAATTACGCGAGGGGGCATGACGGCATCTTGTGTAGCTTGTGAACAGCTGTTTGTTGAACTCATAAGTAGCACTGGCAGACATTGTACACGATGGCGTATTCTATGGGTCACAAGCACGCAAACCCGAGCGCCAGCGTGTTCTCCGTTCTTTTACAGTGGTTCGTGGTTCCAAATCCAGCGGCCGCCCTGGTTATCACTGCGTGTGTATTCACCATGTATAATACACTGCACCGGCCGCTTCACAGTGGATGTTAAATACCCCCTGACGTCATTCGCAAGAGAAGGCCATTGTGTGCCAAATTCTAATATTACACCGCAAATTACTGAATTGGGATTAAACATAGCAATCATCGCCCACTCCTGGCAGACGAATGCTCCGGGTCACTCTTAAATATGAGACTTTCCTGGTCTCTTGAGATCTCACCTGGTTAAACAAATTAAACCAAACTGCCATCGCCCATTAAATATGCTATAATTTAAAGACAATTCACAGTGAATACACACAATGTCCTAATCAATCTTGATTAAATCAAGTGCTAAGAACAAAGCCCTACACAGCCAGATTAGTACCTAAGAAACGTGTTTAGGCCAGTACTAGACCAACCCAAATGTGTCCCGAGTGGTAATGTTAATGCTAGACTGCATTTGGTACTATGTATTACTTTCATTTGACCAGGCAAAGCCCACTGAGCTATATAGCTCTTTTTCAGAAGCAAATATACAACGCTGAGGTAAATTCTTCACATTGTGATGTCCTCTTCTCCCCCCCCCACCCCAATGTGTGCACTTACTACTATAGGGTCGGTAGATACTACTATTATAGCCCTTATTACTGTAGAACAGGTGGGGGGATGGTGGAGGGTTAGCAGACCAGCCCCAGCCTGCGACCTCGGCCGGCTGGGCAATCTAGTCGAGGCCGGGGGCTCTGCACGGGACTAGGCCTCAGCACGGCACTATGTGAAGTTAGTAGTTAACTGCTATATAATCCATAGATACTATTATAGAGTTGGTATATACGACTTTAGAGTCGGTAGATACTACTGTAGAGTCGGTAGATACTACTGTAAAGTCAGGAGATATTACTGCAGAGTCGGTAGATGCTACTGTAGAGTCATATATATACTGATATAGAATAAGCAGACACTGCTATAAAGTAAGCAGATACTACTATATAGTTAGTCGTTACGACTATAGTCAGATGATACTACTATAGAGTAAATACATACTACTATAGATTCAGTAGATACTACAGTAGGGTCAGTAGTTACTACTGTAGTTGGTAGATACTACTATAGAGTCGGTATATAATACTACAGTCTGTAGATAATACTATAGTCAGTATATACTGCTGCAGAGTCAGTAGATACGAATATAGAGTCAGTAAACACTGCTGTAATCAGAAGATAATGATAGAGTCAGAAGTTACTACTATAGAGTTAGTTACTACTATCGCCAGTGGATACTACTATAGAGTCAGTATATACTACTATATAGTCAGTAGATACTACAACAGTCAGTATATACTGCTGTAGAGTCGGTAGATACGACTATAGAGTTAGTAGATAGTGCCATAGTCAGCAGATACTACTGTAGTGCAGTAGAACCACGCGGAGACGAGGAATTCGATAAGTGCTGTTGCCGTTTAATAAAAAAACTGTTACACTTGACATCCTACACTCACATCAGTATAGGTGCACTCTATATCGGTCCTTTACCCCGGACACTGAATACAATTTGGGTCCTACCCTCGGCTACCCTTTGGGCTCTCTCACTCGTCTGCCCGGAGCGGGGGTTCAGCCAACACCGCTCCACGACGAGGAAGGAGAAACCCTCTGCAGCCGATCCTTACCCTGGCTACCTACGACGACCACGCCTTCGTCACGGGGCCCCCCTTAAGAACCCTTTAGGCGGCTCCTCCCCCCAGCTCGGCTCCGCCCATGTTCGAGAAGATACTCTCCAAAGCCCCTTATGTAACCCGTGACATTACGTCATTCTTGACTGTCAACCAGCTCGCAACTCCTTTTTCTCGCCCCCTCATTGGTTACTCACAATACTTTAGAATGAATAAATAAATACGACTGTAGATTCAGTAGATATTACTATAGTCATTAGATGCTACTGTAGAGTAAGTATTTACTACTATAGATTTGGTTGATATTACTATAGAGTCGGTAGATACTACTGCAGAGTTAGTAGATACTACTACGGTCAGTAAATACTTCTACAGTCAGTAGACACTACTATAGAGTCGGTAGATACTACTGTAGCATTAGTAGTTACTACTATAGTTAGTGGATACTACTATAGAGTCAGTAGTTACTACTATAGCCGGTAGATACTACTATAGACTCAGTAGCTGCTACTGCAGTCAGTAGATACCACTACAGTCAGTAAATACTGCTACAGTCAGTAGATACTACTATACAGTCAGTAGATACTACTACAGTCAGTAGCTACCACTAAAGAGTCAGTAGATACCACTGCAAAGTTAGTAGATACTACAATGGTCAGTAAATACTTCTACAGTCAGTATATACGACTATAGAGTCAGTAGATACTACTATAGAGTCCATAGCTACTACTATAGAGTCAGTAGATACTACTACTGCAGTCAGTAGATACCACTATAGTCAGTAAATACTGCTAGTCAGTAGATACTACTATATAGTCAGTAGATACTACGACGGTCAGTAGATACTACTATAGAGTCAGTAGATATTACTGTAGCGTTAATAGTTACTACTATAATCAGTGGACACTACTGTAAGGGATCTGCGAGCCATCCTCAAGCACTCGCACCACGCAGACATGAAATCTCCGCACTCGGCAAAAACACGCACGGGAATCCACGAGATGGGGGTCAAAGGTTAAAGGGCACTGATGTCACACGGACCCGGCATGCGAGACGGAGATATGGATTGGGAACGAGGGCGGAGATGGAGGGTTTAAAAGGGGCTGCGAGACGCGTGTTCAGGGTTGGTTTTAGGAACGAATGTGGCTGTGGGTTGAAGAATAAACAAGTGCGTAACCAGTCTCCGACTCCTCTTCACGAGTATAGAGTCATTAGTTACTACTATAGAGTCAGTAGATATGACTATAGAGTCAGCAGGTTCTACTATAGAGTTATTAGTTACTACTATAGTCAGCCCCTCCCAGACAGAAGATGGGAGAGGAGGGGAAGCGGATGTCGGCCGCTCCCTCCCCGTCGGATGGCTTTCCAACGGCATGATGGGCAGTTCCGTAGTCGTCAAGTGCTGAATCCCTGTGGGCAGAGGAACAGAAATCCACTGAGGCACAACCTCGGTGGTCACATGCCTGGGTTCGTTGGGCACATCAGACACCCGGCATCATGGCAGTGGGGATGAAACATCTTGAGAAGGCGGAAAATACGGTTTCAGTCACGACGGGTGCCCGTACCAACATCTGCGACCGACCTGGATCTGAATGCATTGAGGCCTCTTGACCTCTATCAGCTTTCCCACCTGATGATGGACGCTTGTGTTGCGCCTGAAACGTCGTGATTTCTTTTATTTTATACCTATGTGACTTTACCGAAAGAACCAACGAGTATGGATTCCTAGTCACGAAAGCTTCAAATCATCACTACACTACTATAGAGTCAGCAGATACTACCACGGTCAGTAAATACTGCTACAGTCAGTAGATACTACTATAAAGTCAGTAGATACTACTATACAGTCGGTAGATACTACTGTATAGTTAGTAGATACTACTACTCTCAGTAGATACTACTACGGTTAGTAAATACTACTGCAGTCAGTAGATACTACTATGGAGTTAGGAGTTACTACTATAGTCAGTGGATACTACTATTCACTACTATATTTACCAAAGAATAGCAGTGTGTAACGCGCGTGACATCACTCTACGTCCACCAGCCCCCCTCATTAATAATCATGACCAGGTTACGTCCTCTCCATGGACCTGCCCCTCATGAATAATCATGAGCGGGTGATGTCACTCCACATGGAGAACCCCCCTCATTAATAATCATGAGCAGGTGACGTCCTCCAAATAGACACCCCCCCTCCATTAATAATAATTAGCGGGTGACATCACTGCACATGGGGGGGGGGTGAGGTGCCTCCTCCCCCCTCCTCAGCATCAACTTACAACCCCTCACTACAAAGGCAGAACCCTCACGTCACACGATCTCCATAACGCTGTTGAGACATAGAAGTAAAAAGGACGTCATGATTGAACAAGGGATTATAACCTTTAAATGAAATAAGTCTGTGTCACCGCGGCTTTCCAAATTGCACACAAATGGATGCGATGAATATCACGTCAGTCTGCTTTTTGCTTGCAAGTTTCAGATTTACTGCAATACACCCGTCCTTGGATGGGCAAAATGCTAGTAGTCAATAGATACTGATTCAGTAGATACTACTGTAGTGTGGTAAAATACGCGGTGCGCACTGTTGGCCGAGGGCAACCGAGGGCAGGTAGGTACGTGTGTGCAACGTGAGGTTGCACAAGCAAACCTCAACCTCATTAAGGGGAGAATCGGTTACAGACGTGGTTAGCCCGTGATTGCACGCCGACACCGGAGGTGTGGCCAGGGCGATGTGATAAGGGGTGATTGATTGCCTGACAGGCGCCAGCCTGTCTGGCCCTCAAGAGACACAAGGGAGGAGCTGGATAATTGGGAGGAAGATATAAGGAGGCACGTGAGAGCGGAGCGGGAGTTCAGGTTGCTGGGATCAAGGTGAAGACATCTTGCCGCTGCCGCTCAAGCCAGGGATGGACCTCAACCCTCACGAGTCGCCGGGCGGATGATGGCTGATTCACCCGCCCGGATCAGACGAGTGAGTGGGTCTGAGGGAACGTAGGCGAGGGCAGCGGCGCAGAATGAGGGAAGCTGTGTGCAAGCCTCTGTGTGAGCGAAGCTGTGTGCAAGCCTCTGTGTGAGAGCTGCTGTGTACAAGCCTCTGTGTGAGCGAAGCTGTGTGTGAGCCTCTGTGTGAGCACTGATGGGTGCAAGCCTGTGTGTGAGCGCTGCTGTGTGCAAGCTGTGTGAGCGCTGCTGGGTGCGGAGCCTCGAGTGCGGAGCTACCGAGAGCGGGAGCTGCCGTGTGTGGAGCCTCGAGTGCGTAGCTGCTGAGAATGAGAGCTACCGTCTATGTGCGGAGCTGTTGAGAGGAAGCTACCGCAGGCAGGTTAGCGAGGTGTAAAGTAGATAGGGGAAGTTGGTTAACAAAAATGACCGTATAGACAGAGACAAGAGCGCCTACAACTGGTGCAAGAGTAATAAAGTGTAAGCAGGTGATCTGTAACAACATCCGACTGAGTGATTTTACAAGACACTACACTACTATTTTCATTAGATACTACTGTAGAGTCAGTATTTACTACTATAGAGTTGGTTTATACTACTATAGAGTCGGCAGATACTACGAGTCAGTAGATACTACTATAGAGTCAGTAACTACTGCTAGTCAGTCGATACTACTATACAGTCAGTTGATACTACTAGTCAGTAGATACTACTATAGAGTCAGTAGATACTAGTATAGTCAGTAGATACGACTATAGAGTTAGTAGTTACTACTAAAGTTTAACACGTAGGCTTTCGCGACCAGTATTCTTCATAATAAAGGTTTTTGGGTGAGATCGCGTTAATGTGTCGCAACCCTCCACCACCCGACACGGCCAATCATAAAAAAATGTGTCACGTTAACAAAACGCCAATTAGTTACTTCTTCAGCCCACCGGTGTGTTTGAAGAGTGAATCCACAACATTTGATCACTATGTAACACGATTTTTGTTCTTGGGTAGTAAGTCTTATTTTCTAATTGGTTATGCCTCAAAAGTATAGAAAATGGCTATTATTCCCCACAAACTTTGCTTTTGTGACCAGGACTTTACGTGAAGGAATTACACAAATGCACACCACGTTTTCTCATTGAAAATAGGTAAATTTCAAAATATCACTGTCCTGGTCACAAAAACAAAATTTGTGGGGAATAATAGCCATTTTCTGTACTTTTGAGGCATAAGCAATTAGGAAGTAACACTTACTACCCAGGAACAAAAAAAAAATGTGTCACAGTGTTAATGGAGTGAATGATTAACTTTGCTTTTGTGCCATGGTCACAAAACCAAAGTTTGTTGGGAATAGCCATTTTCTGTACTTTTGAGGCATAAGAAAAATTAGGAAATAACACTAGTCATGAACACATTTTTTTTTGTTACACAGTGCGATGTACCAAGGTCTAACATTATTAGTATTAATCTATGCATCGTTACACCCTTAATATGCAGTTATGCTGTCGTGACTCGAGACACCACCATGGCGTTATGTACAAGACCAAACTTTCTGCCAAATTGGGTATCTCCACAGCTGTTCGAAATGCAGCAGTGCGGCTATTCTCCCTTTTGAGAATAGAGCAGTTATATCTGCTGGACGTTGATAAAAAAAAATATGCTGGAAAATCGTGGAAGAATCACTTTTCTAGTTGAGGACACAAAACCTGGATAAAACATGAGTATAAACTAGTGGGCACATCAGCTGGTGCCGATTAATCTCAACTAGGGAATGCAATTGACTTTAGCAGAGTCTAATGTGTATTATATATATTTGTGACGAAGTTTGAAACAATCTTATCCTACGTTTGGGACTGGAGTCGTGTAGAGATAAACAATTGATTGACAAAGAAGTGCAATTCTCCATTAAGAAATGACACGCAGAAGCGGATATCACAAACTTGCTTCCGAGAGCCCTTAAAATGCTGCTATCATATCCTGTCGGAATGGAATAAAGATGGAATGGGCCAAGTTTCCGTCATGTGGCTCATTAAACGGAGCCACTTCTATATTACATCTTTACAGCGCCTGTTCCTCTATATAACTGGGCTCTATGCTGGTTATACTTTTACATGCGATCAAACAATTTACACGAAATTGACCGCGCAAGTTCACTCACTACTAGAGTTGTTAAATGATAACCGAGTAGCCGTTTTCAGAATCGGTTACCGGGCCAAAAAAAAAACAGGAACCGTAACCGATTCTAGCATAGTTTTATAAATTAATGAAACCAATTGGCACGCGCGACCATTTACATCACAGCCATCGCCTCGTAGCTCAAAGGCGCAGCCCCTGAAATGGCTTGCTTACGCCACTGCTAGTATGTAGACCTTTTTTCACACCATACGTGCCCAACCGTGCTAAACCGAAGGTGCGAGTGGAAGGCCCCCCACGAAAGGAAGCAGCAGAGGGTGTTTGTGGTCTCCTCTTCCATACTGGTCAGATGTCTTGGAAGAGGTGGGCAGAACCCACACTCTTTACTCCAATACACGTGACTTGCCAATCGACTGTGGTGACCCCGATGGACAGAGGCGGGGGGTGGGCATATAACAAACTTTCGCCACTGTTCCAACTACCGTGCCACGAGATGGAATCGAACCGTAGGTCCTCTACGTTGCAAGTCCAATGTGTTCACCATAACGCCACGACAGCTCCACCGCATCCCCCAACCCCCCATTTCAAAATGTACAAGTCCAAACGAAATAATGTTTACTGCTCGGCACATACGTCCCCGTACATATGCGTCAAAGCGGTTTACCGGTACATTTTTGGAAACAATTGCAAGAACCCCTACTCGCTTGAACGCACCCTCGGCACCTCTCCCCCCCCACCCCCCCTGGCAAACGCCACGTTACGAACAAAAATGAGGGCACCGCGTCCACTTGCAAAGTTTTTCGAAAGTTTATTTCTCCTGGAGATGACGAATGTCAAAGTACAAAAGTCTGCCTGCGGACCCGCAAGGGCGCAGGCATCGCTTGAGACGAGAGCGAAGGGGGCCGGTTCCCCGTCGCATCGCCTGGGCGGGTTAACATCCTACACGCTACGATGGACGTGAAAGCGCGTGGATCCAAATGGGAATAAATATACAATGAAATAAAACATTCAAAAAAAATATATGAGCCGATAACATGAAACAAATACTGAAAGGGAACCTTCGGAACAGAACCAAAAAAAAGCATCGTACGTATGTGTTAAAGGTCAGGAAGGACGTGACGAGTGTTTCAACAGCAACATGTGGTGGCTGTGACGTTGTAGAGAGCTCTTGTCCTTCCCATGTGCACGTCCCATCACGTAATAAGTGGGATGCAATAACCGCCGGTCGGCTTGACAGGAAAACATATTCTGCGACAAAAAAACACAATACTAAAAGCATCGTCCGTGACTCGATATTTATAACACTTTTTAAAATGTTTTTTTCCTTTCACTGTATCATTTAATTATCTCATATTATACACGATAGAGACGCAATACAAACAAAAATAAACAACACTGCGAAACAAAACGAAAAGAAATACGAAAAAATAAGCTAACGTTGTACTCTAAATACGCTTCGCAAAATTGTACAACTCTGCATCAAAGACTGTACAGGAACCATCATTATTCACCTAAGCTCGCCCATAACGTCTCTGCCCATATCTCCCTGCCTCCTGCATTGGCTCAGCACTCATAGCTCCGCGATCGCAATGGGGAGGGACCCACAATGGGAAGCAAACGCGACCGATTCATGGGTAAACGGGTTCCACATGCCCACCGAGGTGCGTTCCACTGAACGTTGCCACGTTAATTAAAAACAGCTACAAAGATCCTACCCCCCCCCTCCCCCGTATATAGTCCAAACAGACTGTTGGTGCAAGTGCTGGTAGCGAGCACCTACGAAGGCTGGCACGGCACAGCACCACGCCTGGCCGCCTTTGTTTCCCAAGTGACGATGTGTGCACACCGCAACAGGTACTCATTTGAGGCTGGGTAGACCTACGGGAGGCCCATGACCAGTTCAGATAATTGTCACTGGTGTTGGCCGTCGTCAGCGAGAATTGAAATCTGGTCGCCGGGTTCGTAGCGCAGCGCGCTAACCGCTAAACTACCGCTCCCCGTAAAATAGCTGCAAGTGCGTGATGTGACACGCGAGACGCATCGCGATCAACTCACAACTCGGTATGTCAAGTACTCGCGCTTGTCCAGCGCGTGACTAAAGAAGCGACACTCAAAGAGGGGGGTTTCAGCTCAGGCCCGCAAACAACCAAGTGATCATTCCACTACAAATGGATGAAGGCTCCAATGGCTGGGGGTTCCCCTGCGGTGAGACAAACGATCACAAATGGTGTCCCCCATCAGCGACGACAGTTTGATGTAGACTGTCCAATTGACTCGAAGACCCCACCGGCTCGCTGGGGGGGGGGAAAAACAATAGCAGGACAACTAAATATCTGTCGGACCTCAAATGATGATCGGTGGTGTTGTTGATGGCATCAATGGAAGAAGAGCCACGCGCGCACTGGTGCATTTCTTGCAACAAAAACGTCTTGATTGTGAATGCTTGAAATGTGAGAAAGGAGAAGAGCAAGGGGGCATGTGAAATGGGGAAGATGTTGAGCGGGTTTGGTAGGGTGCACTTGAAAGACTCCTCAAGAGGCCTTTAACAGACTGCTGGGACAAGTGCTGTTAGCAAGCACCGATGAAAGCGAGAACAGTACACAGCAGGGATGGTGTGGCTGCCCCCATCTCCCCAGTGCTGGTACTTTACACATGGCACCAGGCACCCCTATAACAGAAGGCCCAGCATGGGTTCAGATATTCGCCACCGATGTTGGCCTCGAATGAAAATTGAACACAGGTTGACAGGTTAGTTGGTGTGGTGCGCTACCACGATGCTACTGCTACAGGGGATACAAAGACAGAGTCAAACCTGAATCTCCAGAAACAACCTACCCTGCGACATTCAGCTTTACAAAATCCAAGGGTTGCTCAACAACGTACTGCAGGACGGCTGTTCTGACGTGGATTCTCAACCAAAAGCAGTTCTCGTGCACTGGGTGTGGTCATACTTGTAGCTGCCACGACTAAAAGGGCATCATTTGTGATGTCTACGTGATCGCACAGGCGTGGTGCGACAGACGTGCAGTGGTTGAGGCCAGGTTTAGGGGGGTGGAGATGGTAGAACAAAAAAGGCAAATTAACATATACAAGGGAGAGCAAAAAAAATTGTTTAGGTTTTTATCTAAAATATCATGAAATACGCATTTAACAAGATAACTAAATTACAACATGTGTGAAAGCAAAATACATTTTACATTGCAATGTAAATATTACAAGCCAAACAAAACGGAGACAGCTTCAAATTACAGCCAGCACTGGTCTGGCAATGCACGTGGCATAATGTTGAGTTTCAAAGCAATTCTTAACAGCATGTGACCAATGTTGTACATCTCATACCAATTCTATTCTGTTAAGATGGAGGCTATTTCATTAAAATAATTCAAAATGTACATGCTCGTCATAAGGATAAATCTGAAGAGGGTTTTTTTCCTGGTAAAAACACACACACACACAACACACTTTAATTTGACACGACTGCAGATTTCTCTCAAATTGTCAGTCATCTCAATGGGGTGTGGAAAAGGAGTTAATATTCATTTTATTTTTTGCATCTTGAAACCACAATTTAGGCAGTATTGTTTCTTTTTTTTACCATGTCCAGATAAACAAATGTAACACTTCATTTCAGCCTCCTTTTGGGATTTGTGAAGTGCCGATATCTGACAATTCAGACATTTGTAACGGGTTTCAGCATCACTACTAAACCCCGTGGGCATCAAAAGATCGGACGAATGATGACGGCACCAGGAGGAGACTGGAGTCGGACGATTTGAAAAAGGTGGCTCCGATTCTAGCATGACAGTATGTGGACTGAACACGCAGGTTGGGCTTTTAGGTGTCACTGCCTGAAGTCATGTTTTCGATCATTAAAAAATCGTACGGCGGGACACATTTGGATGAACAGGAGTTCTAGACCAACTGCTTGAGGAGTTAGAGGTTTTGCAAAGAAGTTAAACTGAGCATCAGCGTTTCTTGTTTTTCATTCACATATACACTAGATTCAAGACAAGCCTTGCTTGCACTGGATGCTTTCTGCAAAAACGACTCCATGTGCCCGATTGCTGGAAGGCCTGTTGCAAAAAACTGGGCACGTTATTAAATACAATCTAGCGTCGGTATGAGACCTAAATTTACGTCCACATCATACAGTCGATTGTTTTTTATGAGTGAACGCCTTTCCAATAAGAATTGTCGACACCTTTAAGCGTGTGGAATCAGTGGGGCAGACCAAGCTGTAGTACAGTATTAACGAGCACACTCGTTTGGCTTTCGCAGCACCCGATGTGCACTTCGCTTATTTTTCAAAGAGTAAAAAAAAATCATTTTTGGACCGGTGTCTTTTTCAAAAAGAGCGAAGAGCAAAAAAGGTATAACTGAGACTAAACACACTTCCGCAATCAACCGTAATGGGCAGGGAGAGTCGAGTGACTGATCGGTCAAGCCACTAGTAACAGCACAATGTATCGACTGCTTGAAAAAAAAACCACGCATACGCTAACCTATAGCACAGGACGCACGAAAAATCGCGTGTCGCGGCGCACACATTTTGATACTCGACGAAATATGTTTCCAATAGGGGCTTGGGGGCGTTGGTTGGAGGAGTGCTCATAACAAAGTGAGGTGCCTCCCTGATCCATTCGAAAGCACACACACACGCGCGCGCACAAAGGTTTGTGTGTGTGCGTGCGAGTGAAACAACTCATTTTAACAGTGGGTGCGGTTGAGTCTTCCACCAGCCGTTCTGTTTTTGTTATCCCCGTACCCCTGAAACGCATTGGGTGTCATTTTTAGAATGACACACACGCTTGTGAATCGCTGCTCTGTTTTGCACTGCCCCACAGATAGAAAGCGCAATCGCTAGCTTATTTCCGCACAAGATGGGAATGGGAGGGGATGGTGAGGAAGGGGAGGGGGTAAAGAGTTCATGTTTAGTTATTTTAAGGTGGGAAACGGGAGGTGGGGAAGGCCAATGGAGGGGAAGCCGAGAAAGATAAGGGGGACACTGTTTTTTTTATTAAAATAAAAAAATTCTACAACACACACATGACTTATGTACAGAGCTCATGGGCTAAGGTACGGTGCAGTTAAAACTACTATGGAGAGAAAAAGTCACTGCAATTAGTGACATGTTTGGAATTTAAGTTGGCTTTGGAAGTCAACTTAGCCATTTTTTTATTTTTATTTTTAAATACAAAATTCAATACAGTCACTGTAATTTTTTCTGCTACTTTCTACTTTTTTATAGCTTTTTTTTAACCCACGGCAAGGTTCCCTATTCTCGTTGCCCATCCCCATTCCAACCGCGGTCACCAGTTGGAGACCCCTCACGAGCTGCTAAAACTCCTGCCGCCATCCCACCTCATCCACCCAACATGCCTAGCATCTGAAGCGGGAGACAGCAGCACCAGGCCTGTCAAACCAAATCAGACAAACTGGCAAGCCTGTCTGCGCACATCTACTGCACGCACGGAAAGCCCGGCTTCTTTCCTTTTAAAGCCGAAATTGTGGTCGCCTGGCCCGTCTTCGTGAAGCCCCCCGTCCTGGAAAACATGAAGGCGGAAATGCGTTATTCAGTATCAATCTCAATCAGGATGCCTGGGTATCGTCATATGCTGGGATGTCCCCATCGCCATGAGGGGCTACCTCTACTTTATGAATGCCACGTCGGGACAACTGGAGGTGGCAGGTCCAGGGAAGGTTATCACTGTATTCTTGCGTGGCAGGACTTGCGTAGGCTAGTGTCTCCGCTCTTGCCGCAGGTTCATTAACAGCCGTCTCTCATTTGATTCACACCAACTCTTGAGGTGCAGTATTCCTTAGCACTGTGTTGGGACGTCAGCCAGATTATGATGCCAAGAAGCAAGTATCCCGATACTGAACATCCGATAGCAACTCACCCATGGAGACCTGACATTTCCAACACGCTAACCAATCCATTTGGTGACCAGGCCTGTCCTTGCTTAGCTTCTGGAGTCTGAGGACTTCTGGCTGCAGGGTGCGGTGGTTGGCAAAGTAGGGTACAACACAGCGACACCAAGCAATGTTCAGTTCAGAAAAGAGGAGAGGAGCTGCCCGAGCGTAAATCAAAGTAGTCCATTGAAGGGTGAAGTCACTGTGATACCCAGGAGAAACTGCTGCTGCTGGTCCTGCTGAAGTCAACACTATTTTGAGGCCGAATTACTACCCAGATGCAATTGGCTTGGTGGTCACGATCGTCTGGCTCAAAGGAGACCATTCTCTATGCCCACAGGTGCCGGTACACTGACGTAGCGTGAAGCTGGGGTAAGGAAAACAAGTGCAATCCACCGTTGGTCAGATAATGCAGGGCTTCGTTTTGCCGATCTAAAAGCTGCGTTGAGAAGCACACGGTTGATTAAAAGGAGTGTCCTTGTCTTGAGCCAGGGCAGCGATAACTAAAGTCCAGCTCTGCAGAGGAAGAGGGAAAGGGCAGCGGGCGTCGCAGGGAAGGAGGCAATCGCAGCAGGAAGAAAAAGCGCAAAGCAGGAATTCCAGATAGGAAAGTTCAAAAAGCACTGCGTGACATCTGCTCGTCACAGCTTGCCGGCACCCCAAGCCTTCACACACTCCACAATCTTCATGCCTGCCGGGGTGGTGCCTCTCTCTACCTGTTGGCCTTGAAACTTTTGAGCTTCTGCACGAAGAATGTCTCGAGGACCTCCGCGCACTTGGCGAAGGTCGATTCACCGGGGTTGTAGTAGCGGCAGTTGTCGAACATCTTGGTCATGTCGCCCACAAACTCGGCCAGCTTTGAGTAGAAGCGCGAGCTGAGCCTCTTCTCGATGGTCGACAAGTCTGTGGGCGTGTGGTGGGGAGGGGAAGAGCGAAGCGGGGGACACGAGGGTTTACTTTTAAAAAGGGACATGGTGAGGATTTAAGTTTAACACAGAGTCCGACAGCAGGATTAACCAAAATAATCCAAACTAAAATGTCTCCCGGCTCAAATGCGCAATGGGAACACCGTTCCATTTTAAGCCCCGAGCCCTCGGTGTAAATTGCACATTCCCATGGCAAGGGCCAATTTCTCACTCTACTCATAACTTGACGAATTATCACAATTGTTGTTTTACACACACATAATGTAGGTGCTCAGTCTCTTTAGCAAGGGAGGTGAAATCAAAATTATACGTCTGAAGTTTGACCAGCACAGCCCAAAGTGAGCCAGCGAGCCCTCGCTGCAATGAAGCAAGCTCACCCATGGGCTCTTTGATGACTTCGTAGTACCCAGGTGCTTCCTCTTCGTCGACTGGCTCGAGGAAAGGCCATGCCATCTTGTGTACCTGAGAAGATATGGAAAGTTGGGATTGGAGAACCATGTATTGTTAAAGCCGTCTTAAATTCCAGGTCTCGTAAAAAACATGTGCCACGTCTTTAGATGGTATATCCTTTATTCACTTGTGAAATATACAATTCATAAAAATGGTTAAAGGCCTGGACTTTTTGGCAGTGGTGCGCGGTAGTATCGAGCTCCATTCACAGTGGGAAGTTTACGAGTTCAAATTTCATTTGGTGGCCGAGTGCTTTTCGTTTATCTTGGTACCGTTACCATCGTCGCAACACACGGCTCTATAATGGCTATGTACACCGCATTTCACTGTTGCCAGATGTATAATTGAAACCCCGTTACTGACAAAAAAACCTCTGGATGCAGCGATAAAGTATTTAAGCGTCGGCAAATAAAAGAAAAAACAATCCCGAACTATGAGCCAACATTGGACTAAGTGGCACTGTGGTCACATTGCGTCACTCATAATTGCATGGTTGAATGGCAACAATTCTGATAATTATACATCTCTACAGCAGGGTGCGTGGGAAAGTTCAATGCCCTGAGTGTGAATTAGAGGTCATTTTCAGAAAGATAGTTTTCTGAAATCGCCTTTAGTGGACCGTTCCCTAAGATGGCGTGGTCCAATGAATGCTCCGCGGGTGTTCAGAATGTGGAGTGAAAAGACAACTCGGTGCGCAACTGGAATAATAAAATTGGGAGACAAAAACACACACAAGTTGTTTGGACACACACACACAACCGCTTGCATGCTCTTATGAGCCGGCCGTGCATACGCGCGCTAGCGAGCGGCGAGTGCCATGTGCATGGCCACATCAGGGGCCTCCCGTTCTTCCCTCCCTCCCCTGAGACTGCTGACGGGTGCAGAACACCGCCGCCGCCGCACCTGCATGGAGCGCAGGATCCTCTTGAGGCCGTCGTAGTCACGCTCCGTTAGCGGGCTGAGCGCCGTCATCACGTCCTCGGCCGACTGGCAGTTGGGGCACACGTACTCGTCGATGAACTCCGCCTCGCTCTGCAGCACGCCCACGCAGCGGCCGTGGAACCAGTTCTGGCAGCGGTCGCAGCCGATGTAGAATCTGTTGCGGTCGCAGTGGCAAAGCGGGGCAGGTGTAAGGACCGGCGCCAATGGTCGCCGTTCGCACTCGCAAAAATTCATTTATAGCCGTCGTAGTCAAAGGTTTTGTTCCGAGGCATTCACCACCATCGACCCTCCCCCCAAAGCACCAGAAACTCTGACAATTTGTGGTCATGATCTGGCTTGAGAAACCACATATATTGCATCGTTTTTACCACCGTGTATGCATTATATCAAGTTTTTCACGTCTCGTTTGTATTTTTACTTGCTCCATTATCCTAAATGTAACAGTAGCATATAATCTGGATAAAAGGTGCAAATATCAGAAGTAATAAATGCTCGTCATGCAAACTTTTATGCGTGTCTCGTGACAACATTGCTACGTGTGTAATTATTAACACCGCGGTCATCATCATCATCTATGATCATTATTGATAGGATTAATTTTGGTTTGAAATGATACGAAGTTTGCCGAGTTAAAAATCTGGCAAGGCCGTTAGCGGCGAGGGTAAAGGCAGTTCTCGTCGCGCGGGCGGGAGGGGGGAAAGGAGCGGGACTCACTGCGACTCGTCGTAGGGAGTCTTGCAGATACAATAAAGCTCCTCGCTGCTGCCCTCCTGTGCGTTGCGGCACTCGTCGCACACGTACTCGTCCATGGTCTCGGCGTCGCGGTCCGTCACGCCCACGCATGCGCCGTGGAACCAGTTGGTGCACAGGTCGCAGCCGATGTAGAACCTGCGGCGCAGGGGCAGAGCAGAGCGGGAGAGGCGAGTGAGCACGCGCCGGGCGTCAGCGGTCGCGAAGTTCAACATGCGTATTTACGTATTACAAAGCGTAATCATTATTGACATTCGAGGCGAGCAAAGCGCGCGGTTACAAAAAACGCGTCCCAGGGTGAACGTTCACGAAGGCCGGCGGCTCACTTGGACGAGTCGTAGGGTGTCTTGCAGACGCAGTAGAGCTTCGTGTCTCTCTTGGCGTCGCCCCGGGAGGAGGTGGTGATCATCTTCTTGCGCTTGGCCTTGGAGCTGGTAGTGTCCGAGTCGCGCTTGCGCTTGCTGGCGGAGGAGGGCGACGTGGCGGGGGAGTGGGCGGCGTGAGAGGGCCCGCTGGCCACCGGGGCGGCCACCGCTGGCCCCAAGCTGGGCGGCCTCTTCTCCTCCCGCTTCAGGCGCTTCAGGTCCTGCTTTAGCTCGTCCTGTCGTGCACGAGACATTGGTGGAGAAGGAGGACGACGTGGAAATGTGGGCAACGAGTTTTACTTATTTTGTTCCTTAGTTATGCAAATTCACCGCCCCCTTACCCCCCTTGAAAATTGATTAATTGTCTATATTAAGAGAAGATGATTGTTATACACATTATGTGATGTACCTTGAGCATAACAACCCATCTCACTCAATTAATTGATACATTTGGTACATGCGCGGTGTTTCTTTTGGAAACAGTGGAGACAAGAGCAGGAGCGGTTAAGAGCAGAAGCCACGGACAAAAATAAGACCAGAAGAAAAAGACACAAGCCACAAGTGACAAAAGAGAACAGACCCAGCACGAGGTAACGATGGGAAGGCAGCAGCAGTAAAGCTCAGCACGAAAACAAAGAATCGTCTGTGGCTTAAAAAACAAAAGCAGATCTCGCTTGTCCTCCATGTGAAACGCCATTGACAATCGCGTCTCGGTCGTATCCCCCCCCCCCCATCAGTCTCACCTGCACTTCTAGGTGCAGCTCTTTCTCCAGGAGACCGCGCTTTTTGAGGATCTCTGCACGGAGCTGCTCCTTGTGCTTGAAGAGCAGGGCCGAGAGGCGGCCGGCGCTCGCCTTGCTGCGCCGCTGCTCCACCGACTCCTCGCGCTTGCGCTTCTTCTGTTCGGTGCGCTCGTCGCGGTCGATGCGGTCGAGGATGGACTTGAGCACCTGGTTGCACACGAGCAGCCTGGCCGCATGCGCGCACACACACAGATGACAAGAACACACGCACAAATATGCTCACATTAAACAGGCCTTAACAGACTGTTGTGGAAAGTGCTGTGAGCGAGCGCCTATGAAGGCCAGCACGGTAGATGAGGGGGTTGTTGGTTAGCACCACACGCCTTTGTCTCACCAGTGGCAATGTTTACGCACCACACCAGGCACTAATTTGAGGCTGATTCGACCTACGGGAGACCCGGGACCGGTTCAAACAATCGTCACTGGTGTTGCCCGATGAACTCGGGTCGCCGAACTCAGGTCGCCGAGTTCATAGGGCAGCACGCTAACAACTGCATTATCACTCCCTACATATGCGAAGGCAAATGTACACGCATGAATGCAAGCGCCATGTACATGTATATACACACACGTGCACGAAATTTTTTACATGCACACACATGGAAAGCTTGAACATAAAGATACAGAAAACGTAGCCAAACGCATGCACACATACAGGCGCGTGCACCTGCACATACACACTTACATATAAGGATACAAAGTGGCACAAAATCACATGCTCATAAGCCACAAAGGCATACCCAAATACAAACAATGTTTAAATGGATGCATAATTTTACGAGTCTTTGGAAAAAGAACAGTGGGATTTTTGTTGCGATATAATCTCAACAGAATGATTAAATAACAAGGGGAACATTTTGTAAATAACTTAAATATGCACATTAAAACTTCAAGTGAATACAAATGTAAGGTTTGATACTTAACATTTCTAATCAGAACCAGAATCTTTACTTATTCTAGAGGAATCCGACAAGCTGTGGAACTGTTTTTCACAGACGTCCATCATGGGCGGGTTAGCAAGTTAAAAAATAAAACAGGAATGCAAAATAGAGAAAAGATCCTAATACTAAGTTATAATAAGTAATGTGCGTACCTCTGGGTGTCTTCTCGTTCGGCTGGTGACATGGTGCGGCTCTTGGCCTTCAGCTGCTCGATCACAGCACTCTGCTTCTGCACAATCTACAGACACAGTACGAGGACCAACAACCCTTACAGGAAATGCCTTGACGCAGAGCTACTGAAAAGAGCTGGTTTTAAGCAGCCTCTTGCCTACATCATAGATAACTAACATGTTGTACTTCTCAAGTGTGGACAACCGATGAGAACTGGCCCATTATGAATATGAGAAAACTGCCACTACGTGTAATTATATGACAAGAGAGTTGAAAAGCTAATCCACTTATCCAAAACGCATCGTCCTTAGCATTACATTTTAATTTAGCGAAGCAAATACATTAGATGGGTGGTCTTTATGAAATAAATACATCTGTTTTAGAACTAAGTTTCAATAGGATAAATAAATGACATGATGGGGAAGAAAACCCATGCGAATGAGGGACAAAATCAACCTCTACTACACAGACATGTCAGAAACCTACTTGTTATATAGCATCTTGCATGCAGGTGGATGAGTTACAATGCAGTTCATGTGTGCCCCATCATACCTGGTTTCATGATGTTACCATAACAATTAACTATATTAAAGAGTAATTCCCTTTCTCCATAAAAGCCCAAGTTTCAATGCTTTTTTTCCTCAGTAGAATTTCACTTAAGAGATGTTTGGCCAATTCCATGAATGTGATTCAAGTATGATACATCATTCCTGTCTACATTATGTACTAATTTCTTTTTATAGTAATATTAATGTCCTTTATTTAGGAAAGCATTACAACCTTGCAGTCTTCTTTATTACAAGAGATTTGCATTGAACTCTTTGGCCAATGCCATTAAATGATTGTTTGGCAAGGTATCATTAACTCGAGTGGAGCAGTTGACCCACATAGCAGCGGCTGGTAGCTTACAGGCCACCGCTCTTCTAATTCGATTTGTCCGAGTGGCTGCACCTGCTTGTGCAGCAAGTTGGCCTGCCCGGCCGCCTGTGCCGCCGGCGTCTCCGAGGCCTTGCGCGCCTGCTGTGCCAGCTTGCGCTGCTGCTGCTGCTGCTGCCGCTGTGCCTGCATCTGCTGGATCTTCTGCAGCTGCTCCTGTACGCTCGCCGCCTGCACGCTCACCACGGTCTGCACGAGCTGCCGCGGAGGGGACTGCGGAGAAGGCGCAGCACACGCACGCACAAAAGAAAACAAGGATTTGCCGTCAGCGTTATGGACGACACAATTTCAGAATTAAAGTATCACAAGCACAGGAACAATACACACAGACATGTGTATGAATGGTGTACAAAAATGTAACACCCTTGTGAACGCTACCGAATAAGCACCGCCGCATGAGCCTAAAGTGGCAGCAGGGTGGTGCAACGTCAAGTCACCGACTCAGTACAATCCTTTCTTTTGCCACTAAAAAGGAGTACCACTTTATGAAAACTCTCCTCAGTGGAAAACGATCCTGGCTCATGGCCGACAATTGATACGAGCGCTCCCCAATGGTGGCTGTTGCTGTTGTGTATAACTGCATGTGCTCAGACACCTGCGGCGTCGAGGTGGCGACTGGCGCGATCTGCACGGTGCCGGTCGCCGGCTGGAAGTGCAGCTGCAGTTTCGGGGGCGACTGCAGGAGCACCTGCCGCGTCGTCACCACGGCCGGCGCTTGGCCCTGCAGCTGCGTCTGCGCTTGCGGCTGCTGCGCCACAGCCACCGCCGCTGGTGTCACCGCAGCCGCCTGCACCACCGCCTGGATCTGCGTCGTCGCCTGCACGGCTGGCGTCTGCGCCTGCAGCCGCGCCTCCACCTGCGCCGGCGCTTGCACGGAGCTCGTAGTTGTCGTGCCGACGGCTGCCGTAGCGGCCGTGGCCAACGGCTGTGGCTGCAGCTGCTGCGGCGGCGGCGGTTGTGTCTGCAACGGCAGCGTCTGGGGCTGTGCTGCCAGCTGGGGCTGAGACACGTGCAGCTGAGTCTGGGGTGCAGCATGCAGGCAGCATAGACAGAGGTGCAGCCCCCCACACAATTAACAAATATTTCCCTGCTGAGATCTTGAATTTTCATCCAGGTTTTAGCCACCCATTATTAAACTGGGTTTCCAAGTTATTAAACTGGGCGGTGCACGATGAGTGTGGTGAGGCACGGTAAGAACAGCTGGAAGTGCCAGTGTGATGACAAATACGTCGTGCATTGAGATTCTGTGTTACCTGTGGCAGAGACAGTGGTGCCGGCTGCGTCGCTGGTGCTGGTACGGGCGGCTGGTGTATCTGCACATGCTGCAGCGCGGGTTTCGTGACCGCTGCTGGCGTCGCAACTTTTGCCACCAGAGCCGCAGTCACGGCTGAACCTGTAGCCGGAGCCAGGGCTGGCGCTGGGGTTTGGGATGACGCCGGGGTTGAGACCGAGGTTGGGGTCAAGGCAGAGGTCGGAGTTGGGGTTGACGCTGGGGCCGGGGATGGTGGTGGCCTCTGCTCTGGTGTGGCGGCTGCAGTCACATAACCATGGCCGTAGTTAAGGCAAAGCCTCTTAGATAGCCCCAACTGTTCTAATAATAAAATATAGTTCTATATTTCTAAAATAAATATATTTTATATTTTATTTCATGAAAAGAAAGTTCTATAAAATATAGTTCTATATTTCTCTGAATATTCTCTTCCAAGTATCTTTTCTCATTTTTAGGAGTGTCCTGATTTGGAAGTTGCACAAATGGTGAAATCATATTTTCATTCATTGTGCTTGAAGAAAATGCCACACTATGTACAAGTTGAGAGAACTTTGAAGCGGCAAACATGCTACCGCTCGGGCTTATCAGTGCCGTATGAGAATAAGAATGGACTTGATGAATTGCTACTTACGTGATTCTCAGACAAAGTCTCTACATGTATGCTAACGTGGTCCCTTATAATGTTTTCGGACACACAGACAGAGGGCTGTAACTCACCAAGATTCTGCGCGGGCGTGAAGAGAAACCTCTGGATGGAGCCATCCGGCATGGCCGCCTGCATGAGCTGCTGCCCTGGGCCTGGTATCAGCACCACCCCTCGAGGGATAAGCTGCAGCTGCCCTTGGGTCTGGCCTTGCCCCTGGACCACCACTCGCAGGCCCTGCCCACCACTCTGAAACACACATCCCACCCCAGCAATTTATCTGAATCGACTTGCTCGCACAAGCATAGTCAGCGAGAGAACCTTAGAATGCAGGTGGCCACTTTACACGTGTTGTGCGGTTTGGATGCTCATACCAATATAATTCCACTCTGCTATTTAGTTTGTAGACTGCTGGGACAAGCAATATGAACAAGTGTCTATGAATGCTGATACGGCATAACAATTATGGGGTGCAGTGGCGAACAGCCAACAATGCCTGGCTGCCTGTCTCCCATTGTTAATGATAGTACCAAATGCTTGTAATTTTGGAAGTCGAGTTAACCTAATAGCGGCCCAGAACAGGTTCACTTAACATCACTAATAGTGCATATGGCCTGGGATAAAAGATGAGTGAATGAAATTGGGAAAAGGTGGAGACTAATCAATTTGCCACCAGACATCCCAACACAAAAAATATCTATTGGCTATCCTGTAAAGGAACATTATTGCATCAACTAGCCTTATAGCCCGTCCAAGGACGGGTGTATTGCAGTAAACCTGAAAATTACAAGCCAAAGGCAGAACGCGACGTGATATTCATTGCATCCATTCGTGTGCAATTTATAAGGGCGAGGTGACACAGACCTATTTCATTTTAAGGTTATGATCCCTTGTTCATCATGACGTCCTTTTTACTTCTATGTCTCAACAGCGTGACGGAGATCGCGTGACGTGAGGGTTCTGCCTTTGTCGGGAGGGTTGTAAGTTGACGCTGAGGAGGGGGGAGGAGGTACCTCTCGCCCCCCATGTAGAGTGATGTCACCCACTAATTAGCTAATTATTTATAATGGAGGGGGGTGTCCATTTGGAGGAAGCCACCTGTTCGTGATTATTAATGAGGGGGGCTATTCAATGTGGAGTGATGTCACCTGATCATGATAATTAATGAGAGGGGGGGTCCATGTGGAGGACGAAACCTGTTCATGATTATTAATGAGGGGGGCTGGTCGACGTGGAGTGACGTCACATGCGGGACACACAGACATTCATTGGCTCATTATAGTATAGAATGAGCCTGTGTGGCTCTCAGGTCTAATTTCAATTAGGACAGCCACCTGGGATTAAACAAGTGACTGACTGTATAAAAAACTTAATTGAATATTTTTTCTTATTTAACATGTATACATATATCGGAAGCGAGGCAACACTTTCACTCAAGTTGCCTCATGCAATAAACAACAGATTCTCAAGTGGAATGCTCATTTATAATAATGCACACAATCATCAATTATGCACTATGTAGTTGTGTTTATGATAAAAAATAAATGAATATGAAAGGATATGTTTCATTGCATACGCAAACATGCTGGAAAGCATTAATTCAGAAGGCCCATTTGTATGATTGACTTGAATATGATTTTAGTTATTCAACAGACAATATACTAACTTGATTTGAATATACTGTAAACAATACACTGTTTATTGTTTATTCAAATACATGTTTAATTGTTGATGTTCAACCACAATTGAAGCCAGTTTGTCCAGGTTATTAATTATAAATGCAACCTTAAAAACCAGAAAGATTGTGGATTTTCTTTCTCCAGAACTCCCATTTTTCCAGTCTTGGTATTGAGCCATCACACATATGGCCCAATTAAAAATTCAACTCGACTCAGCCATAACGATTTAAGCAGGAGCGGGTGTGTGTGAAGTGCCAGTTGCTGGTGTCGCCTGCACAACCCCGACAATCATCCCAAGCGCCGCTCACCTGTCCCTGCGTGAGCTGCGAGATCTGAGCGGCCGTCAGCCGCACCTGGCTATGCGGCGGCCGGGCAACGGGTGTGCCCACCACTGACTGGGGCAGGCGAGGCTGGATGGCCTGCGTGGTGGTGGTGGTGGGAGAGGCTGTGGAAGAGGCCACGGGCGTGCCGGGCATGGAGGCCCCAGCTGCTGCCGCCGCCGCAGTAGACAGGACCTTGTGGAGGCCCGAGCTGCCCGGTGTGGAGATGGCAGTGGAGACTGGCTGGCCGCGGATGATCTGCGTGACGACCTGCTGGGTTTGGCCTTTAGCCACGATTGACAGAATGAGGGAACACGAGTGAATGCTTGCACCCTCACCTCGTTGGCGTCTTGCTTTTCACAGATTCAGGCATCAGTAACGGCCACCTCAAAAGCCTATGTGTCACCCAGCTCAAAAGGAGGGGGTGGCACTCTTTGCTGTTGGCAGCTCTGGGACAACCACTGTATATATTTCACAGGGTGGAAGAGGCCACGATACTTATTGTTTTGATCCTAAAAAGTTAAGCTCCATTGATGCATGACCAGCATTTGAACTTCTGATTATGCATCGAAACCTAAAATCACACTGTTGGGTAACAGAGGCACCGATATTCCAATGCTTGTGGGAAATTATATTTTGAAGTAACTGCAACACCTTACAACTTATAATGCTCATGGAGCCAGCTACTCTTTTGATGTTAACATGGCCACATGGCTAATGTCAATGAAATACAAACACACCACTCCCATTCCTCAGTGTAATCAAAGCCATTGAGAACGAATGTCAATTAAACATTTGATTTTCTTGTAAAATGTAACAACCCTGGAAATACCACGCCATTAAAAGTGTAATTACCATAGGAGTTATTTGTTTGGGATATGGTCTCCTTTTGCACGGAGCACTGTAATTCCCAGAAAGATATATCCTGGAAAAAGGTGATTACAGCATTGAGGTAGTGGCATTTGCTCTAAATCAGTCATTGTGGGTCACAAAGATGAGGCCTAATGTGGCATCCAGATTGATGACATATTAACCCTTCAAATGCTGTGACCTTTTTAAGAATAACATATACAGAAGTATGAGACCCAAGTTCAACGCCTGCAATTTTGAAAGTCAAATAACCTAGGCATCGAGGGAACACAAACTGGGAATATAGATCACCACTGCAGTTTCACACTGAAAACATTTCCGTGGCTAAAATATCCTTTGTAGAAAATAAAGGCATTAATGTCAGTGTTTCTGCTGTGGAATATGTGATGTTTCCACCCCCCACCCCACCCATTTAAACCAATAATTAAATTGAAGTTCAACTTCCGTCCCCATATAAATGCGATGCATTTGAGTCAGTAAGCTCCTCACGTCTGCAAACACTCACTGAGTAAAGAAACAAGGCACGTAAAAAAATCAGGCCGCAGGCATTAAACGGGCTTAGCCACCGCGTGTTGGGCTTCAATCCGGTCAAAGGAGTATTACTGCTGAATTTAAATTACTTAAACATGATCACACACAGTAGGAAGGGGGTGTGAGGCAAATGCCACCTGTCCAAACCTATTAAGTGAAAAGTTTGAAAAATGGTCATAACACTGATGACCCCAACAGAGCGACGATCAGACAGAGGGAGGGTAACAACTGCAAGACGGATAAAACATGACATGTACCATCAATAAAATGTCGGCTTAATTTACTGGTAAAAGTGAACAGTGAATTGCTATAATCGTATCGAAATCACTGTTGTTAAAAAGCTATATTATTAACTTGAGTAATTTACAAGAAATAATAACAATTGCAGCCTTTGATAAATCCCCTGCCGGATAACCATCTCCCCACACTAAGTAGGTTGTGGGGATTGTTTGACGATACTTCAGCACACTGGTCAATATGGGTTGCAGCGGTGTGCCTTGGGCCGGTTTAGATATCAGTCACCATTGATGTTAGCCAAGCCAGGAATAAAACTCAAGTTTTTGGAGTCATCGTCCAGTGCGTGGACCACTGCGCCAATACTCCACCCTAAGCTACAATAATTATGTTTGTTTATTGACAATTTTCAAGCAACAATCGCATTTTTTTTATTAGTCTTCCTAAGGCAGTGTGGTGAAACCACAAACACAAGATTTTCAATCCTGAGTCAGGCTGACTTGGACCACATTGCCACAAGGGTTTAGAAAATGAGTAACACTTAGTGGAAACTTAACAATGGCGATGTTATGGATAATATAGATCAGACCACAGGAATATAGCATTTACAACAATGACTCAAATTGAGGTGAGTACTGCCTTACTGCTCATCTGAGCATGAAGACAATTTATCTTTGACATGAATAAAAATATATAAATTAGGCCAATCTATTGTGCAATGGCTCTTATTGAGAGCAGACAGAATAAATGCAATTGTCTTGTAGAAAAGGTACAGAAACACATGTGCACTCCCCATCAATCAACTTGGAAATTATACAAAGTGCACTGACACACGTAAGCGTGCATGTCTGAGTTAACAAAGGCCGATGCGACCAGCAGCCAGAAAATGAAGTCGAGAGTGAGCGAGTGAGCAGGAGAGAGAGAGAGAGCGAGGTGATTGACAGTAAAAGAGCCACCTACTCAGAGGGAGTATACCTTGCTGCACAATCAGAGGTGTGCGCATCACGGTCTTGCCCAGTGTCGTGCCCGTCTGCTGCAAAGCGCCTCTAATGAGGGTCACCCCAGGTCGGATGGTGGTCGTGCCACCTGCCGACGTGATCAACTGACACCACAAAGACATGAGCACGAATGGTCAGAAAATTATAAACAGCAGTGTTTGGGTACTATACGTTTTTTTTAGATGCCAATAAAATGAGAAGGCACCCACTAAAGGATAGACAATGGCGGATGATTTACATAGCGATGCATTCATCAAACAAAGTTCCATATTTCTGCTCACAATACACACATCTAACCATGTGCATGAGAATGGAGTATTTGCAATTTGTATAAGTTGCATAATTGGTTCACGTGACCGCTGCAGCCACGAGACACAAGATTTACAACGTAAACAAACATAATTGAAATGTGACTGAATATTATTAACAAGTAATTTAATCAAGGGATGGACAAATTGTTACATCTAATGACGATCATGAGGATGATCGAGTATAACCTGAAGGGACCAGATTCACATTGACAAAACTGAAATACAAGGGTGGGGAGATTTTCCCTCTCATAATTACGAGAAAATGGGATGTGTATGCTAAAATATGAAAATGAACATTTACTACGAGTGAATCTAGCTCTAGATTTGCACAAAGTTACGTTTAATTCATTAAAGGGAAGCCCTAAAATAAGTATGCTCATCATAAAATAACCTACAGACATTCATCTCAAGTGTATATGTTGGAGGGTGGCACTCACCTCCATTCAGCTAGTAGTAGAAATTACATATTCCCATGGAAAGGACGAGTCTCCCCATAGGATGCCAACTGATGACTTGCATTCATGATCCATTGGGATTCATGCACAGAAGTGCGTAACCTCATGCATACCCCATATTCGCAGGCGAGATCACAGAACTACTTTTGAAATCCGTTTAAGTTAACCTTTATCTACACACTCGGGGGCACTCTTCCCTATATGCACTGCATGCAGATAAATATGCATCACATGGCAGTTAAACACACATTTGTAACACATACTAAATTAATCAAGCATGTTTGGTCCACTGTGTAGCCATTGTTGACCAGACTGAGACCATCTACTTGCGAGCCTTGAGAACCCAGCTGAATCACAGGTGGCTGAAACCAAAATTCTAACCCCAAATCTTAGCAGTGCCGGCTCCGTGCTCTGAGCCCTAAGCCACCTGGCCAGCTCCGTTTTAGCTACACCAGTGGGACCATGTGCTGCTCAGTGGACAGAACCATTGTTCATCCACTGTAGTGCAAAGGCTTGCATTGGCCCATGTTGGTGCAACTCCGGCTGATCTATCACCTGACTTCACCAAGTGAACTGATTAAGTCAATCTCATCTTCTATTCGGTCACCCTTCACCGTTTCCTCCAAAGCTATCGTTCGGTCATTGCCTTTAACCGCAACTTTTATGGTTATCTTATGTGTTTTTTTTAAATGCCACCAGGGAGCAGGCTTCACGGAGGAACAATTTAACCTCGCGGAAACCTCCATTTCCCAGCACTTATCCCACCTACCTTCTCGAATGGGATGGCCCCAGAGTGAGAAGACGTAAGACTCCTTCCAACACTTAAATTAACTCATTCATCAATGACAGTAGCGGTACCCATGAGCAAAGTCCAATGTAAAAAATGAGCCAGCACTAACATTGCATGCACCACCAAACCCACAAAACGTCTGCAAGCCGAGTACTACCAAGTTCAGCGTCAACGCAGCGTTATTGAAAGAGGCGCTTTACGTGCTGGAGCGATTTCAATGATGTATTCTATAACACACTTTTTAGTTTCAATTGAAACTCACGTAGTTTTGAATCAAGGTTTCAGTCTACACATTTTCCAGACGGTACTGCCTGCACTCCCACTTGCTTCTGGATAAGCCTGAATTCAGAACCTGGGAAGGCACTCATTGTGCGTTTCTGCAGTGAATGGGAAATGAGCTTGCTCGATTCGCAAAAAAAAAACAAGTGGGCTCAGCCCAGATTCCAGGGTTCAATGAGAAAGGCACACGTGCAATCCTCACAATTCTGGCCAAGGTCTACTTTCAGGCGTGTGTTTTTGTTTCAAAAGAAAAACACTGGAAGGAAAATAAAGAAAAAAAGCCTATTTTATCTTGGGATAGCATAACTTAAGGAAAGAAAATGTTGACACTTGTTAAAGATAGCGGTCATGGAAACATAGCATCACCGCAACTAAAACGAACACAGTCGCAGTTCGGTGGCACGGCAATACCTGCTGCGTGGTGCCAGACCCCGGCATGCTCTGCCGGAAGGTGATGGTGGCGGTGCGCGGCTGGTATGTTGCAAATGTCTGTTGCCCGGTCGTGCCCGAAGCGGGCAGAATGCTCAGCACCTTCTGGTGTATGACGCCTGCAAACACCCACGGACACGCTCGCGATGAGTCGTGGCTTGCAACAGTGGAAAGGGTTTGAACCGGTCGACATTTCACTGGGGAAACACAAAAAACTGGCCCAGAATATCTCTAACGCAAGATGCATGCTCCCTTTTTCTTCATACGTCATTCGGGCAATAATAAGCACTTTCTCCAATACTGACGCTTTGCCCCAGACCCCAAACGACATGGTACATGGGGCCCGAGTAGAAATCAATATAACATGAGGTGGCACAACTCTCCTGACTCCCGATTTATTTCTATGGCCAATAAAAGTGAAATATTTGGCAACTCGCTCATTTAGGAAGGTGATTGCATCACTCACATTTATTGGCAATATAAAGTGATTGGCACCATTAAGCACTGCCGCCACTGGTGGTACTGACAAGTGAAATATCTTGCGTGAACTAAGATTCTTATGGACGTGTGTGCAAGGCAATGAAAGATGGTAGCACACGCATGTAATTGAGTGGATTGGAGGCAAGACTGGCGGCTCACGTAGAATTATAAAACTCCCAACCCCTCTCCATAACAAAAATCGGTCAAGAGGTGACAGTGCAGCGAACAGGTTCCTTAAATTGCAAAGACCTCTGAGTGTTATCCTCTCATTATTTATCGGGGTACTACAAAGATAAAGACCCCCCTGTGTAGCCTCAACAGACTTTTGGGGCAAGTGCTGTCCGCAAGCACCTATGAAGGCCGGCAAGGCACACGAGGGGGTGGGTGGCCAGCGTCACATCCGACCGAATTTTTCTCCCGAGTGGCGATGTTTATACACCCCGCCAGGTACTCATTTGAGGCCGAGCCGACCTAGAAGAGGCCTAGGACCAGTTCAGATAATCGTCACTGGTGTTGGTCATGAGCAGGAATTAAACTCGGGTCATTGGGTTCATAGCGCAGTGCGCTAGCCATTGTGCAACTGCTCTGGGTACTATTCCCACATGCAATCAGCCAAACATTATAATATAGGACCATTCTGAAAGTGCCTTGAGGCTCCGTGAAGCTTTCCTGGATAATTAAGTGGCATTGCGTGTGATGGCTAACATGGGTTGGTTGCTGTTACTATCAAAGGATGATTGAAGTTGTTTTTGCTATGTGCAATACATATGTACGTGTAGGCTAATTTGGCTCTTACAGAAAAGAAAAGTGATAATCGTGGAAGGGTACGCGACCATGTGAGATCTACAATGAGCAATGTTCTCAATTTTAGTGTTGCTCTTTTCAGCATGTATGTTGAACTTATTTCGTACCATACGTAGTCACCGGTGCTAATTGGAGCATAGCGAGAGCACACGCAGTAAGTTAATCCGATTACTACCAAGGACGCAGGCACCGAAGATGACGACAGAAAGATGCACGTGAACGCAAACAGATCAACACACACGCCACTCACCGGCTTGGGACGTGGGCACATTAAGCGTGACAATCTTGCTATTCGCCGGAAGAGGCAACTTAGTCATGCCCAGAGAGGAGCTCGAGATCTGGATTGTCTGTGTGCCGCTTACAGGTGTGCCGCCCGCTGAGCTCACCACTGAACAAGCACAAGTGCACAACGGCCCATCAGGTTAGCTCTCCAAAGTGGCTTTGCGATGCACCGCGTGTTGTTCGGTTGTACGTCTGAAGTTTCTCTGCACGTGCTGGGAGCTTCCTTAGGAACGAAGAGCGAAACTTTGCACCGCATGCTGAACGACATGCGGTGCGCAGCCAGAGAACATGTCGCAGAGCTACAAAGCACAACCACGAAAAACCTATGCAGTAGCACTGTCCTCTAGTTCATGCTGTTGACCAGTGCTCATCAAAGCCGGCACGGTACCCACCACAACAATGTAAAAAGAGTGACAATGACGGACAGTATTAGTCATTGTTGTAAAAGTAAGAGGCCATGACGCTGGAACACATTATAAAACTCTTGCCATTAATGTTCCGCAGTATTTATTGTTAATTTTGCAGCAGATGGCCCTTTGGAAAATCACAAGAAAATGACCCATAGCTGCAGGAATTCAACAATCTGACCCACAGTGCCAGGCTGCAGCCACCTCATGCACATCATACTGGAATACATTCCAAAAGATACGGTCCACGCTTGAATTGAAATAAATCATCCAAAACATTCCAGACCAATGAAATTACTGAGACACAGCAATTAAATGGGCACTTTTATGTTTCATACTGTGTGGTGCAAGAACATTGGAAAGTTATAAAATGTCGTGAATATCAGGTTCTGTGGTCTATGCTTTAATTCCATTACAGGGGAAATGACCATATGCACAAAATATCACACGTATGAATTAATATTACGTCCTTGAAAACGCAAATATCTTTCTATGGAGGCTTGCACACTGGACAGGAGTACGAATAGCAAAGCAGCAATTAGGCCAAAAGTGCAGTTGTGTGACATTGTTGTACAAAAACAACCTATGAACACACTGGGGAATGGCGCACACAACTCCTGTGAACTGTGGCATTGACAAAGAAAAAGATATTCCACTCAAGCTGAATCAACCCAAAAGATGCCCTGGACCGGTTTAGATAGTCGCCATTGATGTTAGCCCTGGCCAGGAATATAACTCAGGTGGCTGGTTTCAGAGCACACTCGCGTGAATCACGAGGAGAGGCCGCTCCACCACTATCTACACAAAGATTCCCAAAAGAGCGTTAGAAAGATTGCTGGGGCAAGTGCCGTGAGCGGGCACATATTAAGGCTGGTACAGCACGTAAAGAAATGGATGGCTGACCAGCACCAAGCCTGGCCACCTTTGTCTCCCAGTACTCTTTACACACCGCACCAGGTACTCATTTGAGGCTGAGTCGACCTAGGGGAGGCCCAGGACCGGTCCAGATAATCGTCACTGGTGTTGGCCGTGAGCGGGAATCAAACTCGAGTCGCCGGGTTCGTAGCGCAGCTACGTTACCGCTCTCCATCGACCCCGACACACACTAACCCCTCTACACATACGCCCATGCGCCTCTACAATAAATAAAAAACTCGGCTGCACGCACTGTCTTTAACCTCCCTGTTCACCACTCACAGCTCCCCTCTTCTTCAACAACTTCACTGGTTTCCTATCACCGCTGCCTCTTTAAATTACTCGACTTACTTGTCAAAGATTTGCATGGACTGCCCCACCCCGCCCCCGTCTTCTCTCATTTCCTCATACGTCCAATCACGCCCGCTCTGGTCACAAGCTGCCTATCTTCTTGGTGTCCCTCCTCCACTCTGCGCCCAATCTCGCTTTCGCTCCTTCTCTCTGCTTGCACCCTTACACTGGAATAAACTCCCTCTCCAAATCCGACTCTCCGCCTCGCTTTCGTCTTTTCGCACTGCCCAAAGGTCCTATTTTTTTCTTGCCTTTTCCCTTCTCTTTTCGCAACCCCTACCACCTGAGGCACTTAATGCCTCCACCGCCGCAACCTCCACCTCGCTCTCTCTACCCTAGTTACTACGGGATCCCCATCCTTTATCTTGCCATTTGTACTGTAGTCAGCAAGCACTGTTAAGCATCTTGGTGAAAGGCATTTTATGAATACAAAATAGAATAGAGCACAGTGCTGCATTACCGGTCTGCCCCGTGCCCGCCTTGCCGATCCAGGTGGCAAAGCTCTGCTGGAAGTTCCGTCCGGTCTGGAAGGTGACGGGCGTGCTCCCTCCGCTGACTGGGGAGCCACCGACTTTGCTGATGAGCAGCTTGGTACCAGGACCGATGGTCTGGCCGCCCACAGAGCCGACGACCACCGTCTGCGTGGTCGTGCCTGGTGTGCTCGACGTGCCGCACGTCGTGAGCGTCACGGTCGTTCCCTTCAACTGCTCGCCCGCGCTGAGCCGCTTCTGTGAGAGGCGGAATTAAAACAGGCACGCATTAATGAACTCAATTGCACTGGCGTGGGTGACTTCATACGTTTAGGCACAACAGATTGCAGAACAGAAGCTCAACTTGAATTGGCAACTTTCATTTTCAAATATTCATGTCGGGAGCGAGTGCGTTTGAAGATTGTTTGTGCTTATCGTGTTAGCATAACAAGCGGGACACACTAGTTACACAGAGCTCAATGCAAAGCACAAACCATTCACTAATTTCAAAGTATCGGTGACTAAACAGACAAATTTAACGATCGGGAATGGACTCGATTTGAATATATCAGTCATAGCTACTTGAACACTTTGTTCACATTTATCATGAAAGCTAACATTTGTCACCTAGTGTCAATTTCTGGGATATCCCAAAACGAGCGTAACAAATGTCCTCGTGTATCTTGCATAACATCTTGCCGCAGGGCTGCTGCTGCTGGTTGTTGTTGTTGTTGCGCATGCTACCTGCTGTGCGGCGAGCCTCTGCTGCTTCAGCTGTACCTCCATCTGTGCTTTGAACTCTTCGTTCTTTTTGTGTTCGGCTGCCTTGGCATGCTGCTCCAGTGCAGCCGCTTTCTCCTTCTCAACCCTGTCACAGCGGGTTGGGGAGGACGAGGCAAACAAGAAAGCACACAGACACAACACACTCTCTTGTAGCCGACGTGGCATATGAGGGGATGATGAAGACAGCATTAAGCACGACTGGCCACCTATCTCTATCCAGTGCTATTCATAAAGTGACATCACGGACTCAATTTATGCCGACTTGAAAGCGGAGAGGCCCAGACCAGATTCAGTTTCCAATTGATAATGGTGCTGTATCTGGCTAGAAATCAAACCCAGTTTCTGGAATCATACTGCATTGTGCATATTATTACGCAACCACTCCTCAAGTGTAAAATGAATAGATACACGGATACAAGTAAAATGTACAAACACACACAAGTGCACACATACAGAAAAGGGTCAAGCACTCACAACACACAGGGCGACAGGTGGGTGTGTGTGTGTGTTTGGGAATGAACAGGCTACCTCTCTGAAAAGGCCCTGATCTCCCAGAGTTCAAGCTCCTCCTCGGCCAGCCACGTCTCCATGACAACTGGCTCAGTTTGCCTCGGTCCCTCAGGCTTCTTGGGCCTCAGGGCACTTGAGCGCAGTCCTTTGCGCTGGGGCGTGGGCGTCTCTGTTGTGTGCAAAGACAAGTGTGCGCACAAATACATTGCTAAAGACCCCACCTCATTGCCACCGTTATACAGTTGAGTACAGTGCTATTAGCGGGTATCTATTAAAGCTAAGAGCAGGCCCAGCACATACACAATTGAAAAAGGATTATCATGTACGCATGCACATAAAAGCACAGTCACACAAACACAATTGCACGTGGTGCCAATCAACGTCAGTTTATCCATTACAACCTAAGTTAAGCTCGGGCAAAACTCATAACTGCTTCTGATGCGGCTGTTATTTTATTGCATGGCCATGAACTAAAAACGTGTCAAGAGTTTGCAGTGTGGTCATATAATCATAGCTCTTTAATGAACACGCATGAGCAACAGAGTGCCGATTGTCAATGAGCACGCAGGTGCACACGTAAAACACGCACATGGGATGGCCACGTGCACACCCCAAGGCACTGGAGTCAGAGTACGGGGTGGCGTATAGGTGGATGAAAACGTATATATACAGCTTAGTAGAAAGCCAAGACATTGCTTCAGGTGATGTGTGGTGGATTGCTTCAATGCCTCTATTGTATTTTGGCAATTCACATGGTTTCACTATTTTCTAGTCGATGGTCAGGTCGACACTTCCGCAACCGCATGCCAGGGCTCTCTTTCAATGGTCGACTTGCGAAGGTTGTGGGTGGATGAACCGTGAGACGTGCGCGCTGGGCAAGCGATGAGTGGATGCCTCACCCTTGGTGGTCTCGGGGACATCGATGGGGCAGATGATCTTGCGGATGCAGTACTCGGAGCGAAGACCAAACATTCCCACGTCACGCCGCTTGATGATCTCCGTCGTCGTGATCTCCGTGTCGGTTGTTTCTGCAGCATTGTTTGGGCAAGGGCCGGAAGGGAGGGGGGGGGGTAAGGGTTACCAACACAAACATCTGTACCACAATAAAAACAACACGAAAAATGGAAAGCCTCCCACTCTGAGGACTGTTTAAATGCGGGCTCGTGCTGAAATGAGATGCTTGGCCAATTCTTTTTGAGTAAAGTGTTTCGTTTGTGGGAGGAAACGGGAGTACCTGGGGAAAACACTCCAGTACAAGTGAATAACACCCACAGCTCCACGCAAATAGATTTTAAAACGATTCTGATATCACTGTATATGCAGCAGGAGTTTCAGTGTGGAAGCCAAAACTTCAACTTTCAAATCTGGAACACCTGATCAGAAGGTCATGGGTAATGACCTACGTCTATTTGAATAAAGTAGAAAAATAAACAATGCAGACATGTGGGGCATTCGTAATAGGGTGGGGGAGGTATACCGGTGCGTGTGGAGGAGCCAGACGGCTTGACCAACATCTCATCCCAGCGCAGGCATGCCCACAGTAGCCGTAGCATGAGGCTGGCAGCTGCGAGAGACCGCACCGTCTGCAGCCGGTACCTGCCCAGCAAATACAACACAAAGGCAATGACCCCAGCACATCAGCACTTACTCAGTCACCAAATGGAGAATCGTGGCTGAGTAAGTGATGGATGTAAATTCAAATAAATGTTGCCAGAGGGCCAAGATGACATTTGGTACAAATGTAGCCGAGTCTATGCTTGTGAACAGAAATTTCTGAAAACCAAATTGTTGGAATTTGTGTCGACAAATATTACCGGACAAAGATGAAATGGTTTCATCCACAGAAGTAGGTCGGCAGAATGTTCTCAAATTATTTTAAGTGTCGTGTCATAATCATAACAACATAAGAAACCCGTCATCGGCGAAGCTAGAAAATTTCCTCCTGGAGAGTGTTATGTTAAAGCCAATAGAAAGCGTATGAAGCCCACTACCAGTTACTAGAGCAGTCGGTACATAGTTTACATACAGAGATTAACTTTATAATGAGACAAGAGGCCGGGCAGTGAGACCTGGGGTAGAAAGACTATCTCAGCACAGAAACTAAAAAGAAATCAATCGTAAACATAAAAAAAATAACATCTGCAAATCAAAGGTTCACCAATATCCTTTCAGAGAAACAATTTACATACAAAATATACATGGCATACATTACAATGGTTCAGTGCTCCGAGTTATTGTATAATACTGGACTTTTTAAAAACAATCTAATTATTTTATTTATTGCAATTCTTTACCCAGGAAGGCCTTAACTCTTTTGCAGGAGGGTCCTGCCCAAGTTTTTCAAAAGAAGGGGGTGATGATTGCTATGTAAAATCCCAATTGAGTAATTGGCGGGTAAAAAAAATCATTTGCCAATTTGAATCATGGCGCTGGGGAAAATTAACAAATCTTACACGCGCAATTCGATGCATGTATCTTGTGCATAAGAAACAAATTTTCGCAATATCTTAAATAGAATTACATACCTATTAATATACTTCATTTGACCACAATAGATCATGAACTTTAACCATTTCTCAGAGGGCAAGCTGTGAGAGTCGCATGGCGACAAGGCGCGCTCACCTCCAGGCGATGGCGAACGTGGGCCGGGGCGCAGGGTACGGCCAAACGTCCCAGGCGGGCTTTGCCATGTAGCTAAAGCCCAGCACCTCGCGCACGGCGGCGCGGCGCGCCAGCTTGCGCAGCTCCTCGCTGGGCAGCACGAAAACGCTCTTGCGCCCGCTGCGCGTCACGAACTTGCGGTAGGACGGCAGCGCCGTGGTGGAACGCGCCTTGCGCGGCCTCGCGAACCGCTGCAGCTTCACGCGGTCGCGCGTCGAGTGCTCGGGTGACGCCGCCACCAACGCCGTGCTCAGCACGCTCGTCGTCATAACGGACGACGAAGTAGTCGTGGTCGTCGCCACCGTAAGCGCAGCACCGGTGGTTATTTTCGCCTCGGTGGCGCTACTCAGCGTTTTCAGCGTGGACACAACGGCACTTGTGGCTGTGGAGGTGGTCACCGGTGGAGGGGACGCTCCGTTGCCGGCGGGCGCGACTGCGCCATCCACCATGGTGGTGGTGGTGGTGGTCATGCGGGACTCCATCATGACGGTGGTCGTGGTGGTAACGGTCGTCATGGTGGTGACTGCCAGCGCAGCCGTGGCATTACCATCGGCCTTCCCGACCTCCCGGATGCTCCCATCCATCAAGTCGACCTCCATCTTTCCATCATCAGAATTGGACGACACCACATCCTTACTACCGTTATTGCTGTTACATGCACTCACGTGGTTAAGAGGCGCCGATTTGTCGGTGGCAGGAGGGGCGATGGGCATCTCGGGCTGCGTTTTTCCCAACGTCACAGGCAAGTGCTTTGCCGCCCGCTTCGCCAAAGGCCCTTCCTCCCCATCGTCGCTGTCTTCCCCTGCCACGTCCCCATTCACCACCAGCTGCTGCCCATTCTCCTTGCCAGCTTTCGTAACCAGAGCACCACCCCCTGCAGGTTTCCCAGTGCCTACACCATCGCCGGTGGTCGTGATGGCATCTGCTGGTGCTTTGGTGCCGTTCATCACCTCACTCTTCTTGTCCTTCACTGCAAGCGAGGATGGCACGGCATTCACTGCCTCCATGCACTTCTCATTTTCGGCTGGCGGTGCTGCCCTCTCTGAGCTCAAGTCTCCAGCGGAGCAGGCGTCACCCGGAAGTGCGATCTCTTTGTGGTCGGCTCCGGGGGCATCTGCTTGTTTCGGAGGTGGATTGCTGCACTCAGTCCTGTCAACCAGAGAACCCGGATCCTCCTTCTGTTCCACACAAGCCTTCTCCCCTGTGTCCTTCTCCATAGCGTTTGAACTTTTCGGGAGAGCTCCCTCTCCCGACAAAGGTGGCTCATCACTTGTAGAGACCGGGGTTGGCCCCTCGGTCTGTGCCACCTGCATCGCACTGTCTTTGACCACTGTGTCATCCAACTTAAGATCAGTCCTGTGATCGTTCACGTTGACATTTGCAGCAGCAGAATTTGGGGCAGCCTGCGATGGTGCTGGCAAGGCTGGATCTTTGTTTTCATTGCTGCTGGATTGTTGCTGTGTTACTGTATTTGGTGTTGATTCTGAAGATGCCACAGCAACATCGCTGCCAGCTGACACTGTGGTGGTGGTGGTTGCTGGAGTTGTGGTAGCAGAAGTTGTAGCTGTAGTGGCAGCAGAGGAAGCCGTAGTAGCAGCCGCTGAAGTCATGATGGATGTCGGAAGAGACGCGACGGCTGCGGTGGTAACGGTGGTGGCCGGACTCGTGGTGGTTAATGCAGCTGTGGTGGTGGCCGCAGCGGTAGCAACAATGGCTGCGGTGCCCCCGACACAAGGTGTTGTTGTCACTGCTGCCGACTGCGTGGACCGCTGCCCGGTGGTCTTTATCTGCAGTCGCTGCCGCTCCTCCAACACAAACTGCTTCTGCCGCCGCTCCAGCAGCCCGTCGAGCCGCGACGGCTTAACTTTCCGCCGGTACCACGTGCGCGCCAGGAACCCTGCGCTCACGTTCACCAGGTCCACGGGGGGAAGCGGCGCATCGTCTCCTTCCCCCTCGCTGGCTCCCTCCTTGCGGCCCTCAGACAGTGCCGCAACCCGGCTCTCTGAAGAGCTTCGCTCGGAACCAAGAGACTTCTCCCCGCTGCCCTCCCGCAGCTCCACTTTGGGTTTCGAGTCACTCTCCGTGGGCACGACCGACTCCGATTTCACAGTGCCAGACTCAATCCCTGCTTTGGCACCGGTCGCTTCAGCTTTGCCCTCTTTTCCGTCTGCTTCGTTGTCCACTTTCTCTTCCGTTTTTCTGTCAGTCTCTTCATTTTTCCCATCTGCGCCGGTGTGCGTTTGTTCATCCATTTGGGTGCCCTTACCGTCTCCACTGCTGTTGCTGTGAGTACCTTCGCCTGCCTCCTGTTTGGGCACCTGCTGCTGCTGCTGCTGCTCTGGCTCATCAGTTGGAAGGCAGACATCTACATCCATTGGTTCTTCCTTGACAGGTGATGTCTCTGATCCCTTCGCATCTGCATCATCTGCCAACACAGGAGTGCCGCCACATGCACAGCATCGGTCACTATAATTCATGTTGTTTCTTGGACTCAAGATTGTTTACAAAAACATTTTTAATCATAATTTTAGTTTTTCATGTGAGGCCAGGTTATTCAATAATATATTTTTAAAAAAACTGTTTCAATAGGTCCTTTTCAACGCTTTCCAACGATGGTTGAAAGTACAAATACGTTAGCTCTGTTAGAATACAACATTTATTAAAACTTCCTGAATCAAGTAAAGTGACGTTTGGTCAACTCCATGATGTTCCAGTCGAAAGTCAAAGTGGCTCTCCCCGACCAAAAGAGCATAGGAGTCAATGGTGTAAATTCCACATTCCCATTGTGGGGTCAGGAGCTCCACCAGATGAATACTGAGGATTTCCTCCAAAATGGCATTCATTTATTGAAGCCCTGATGGATGAGCAGAGTCATCACCCAACCAGAACCTGCAATTACCAGCTTCCAAGTTTGAGTTGCATGCTCCAAGCAGTGCCAATTAACTGCATGGTTCATTCGTGAGTATTTTGTAATGATAACAAAACAAAGGGTGGCATTGTTGTGTTGTGATTTGTGAAGTACGCGACGAACAAAGCAACCAGAAACATTTCTGGCCACACTCAACTTCAACAGCGAGTGACATCTGAATCAGTCATGGGCTCTGAGCAGCGTGGTGAAGTACAAACAACTCTAAGGTCTATACATTATAATTATGAAAATAATGAAACACCTTTGTCATTGGGCTGTAGCCGTGCACTGGCGTCTGGTTTTTCCTCCGTCAGGGGAGGCTTTGAATCTTTTGTGCCGGTCTTCGCTGCCTCCTCCCCGGCCTCCACCGCCTCAACCTTGGGAGCCCCGTTGGTCGGCGTCTGTACCCTGTCCTTGGTGGATCGCGTGACCCGGCCTCCCTTCCCGGGAGCCACGGCGCTGTGCCCTGTGCCAACGTTTGTCCCAGCCGCAACCTCTGTGCGCATGGGTGTTTCCGCGGAGGCGACCGCACCTGGTGAGGGGGGCATGGTGTAATTTTTTTCTCAAAGCACGTCATGTGACATCTAGTTATTGATCTAAAGTGATGTTCATGCACAACAAGAATGTAACAATGAATTGTGAATAATAAACAAATAATATGCTCATGTCACATTCACTCTGATGGTGCGGAAAAATGATACAAACGAAATGAGAAACATCACGGCGTCACCCATGAACTTGCTTTGCGATGATGTTTTCATGGCCTCGCGACGTGTCCTGCGTTACTCACTCTCCGCTTGCAGCCGGTAGTTGGGGTTGGTGGTGCCAGGCAGACGCGGGTTGAACCGTGCCACGTGAGTGCGGCTCACCCACATCCAGCCACCATAGCCAGTCACGCGGTACTCCTCACCCTTCTGCTTCCACACCTGTGAGAGCGGCAAATGACACAATGTTTTCGAGGTGGCCACTTCCAAACATAAAGCGACTGTCTCCCCCTTCATAGAGAGTAGAGCTCCATAAAATCAATCCCTGACGCCAAAATAATTTGTAACTTTATTTAGGTGATTTCGAAAAGTTTTTTGGTTTTGCCACATTTGTTTGTTGTAGTACAGAGTTAGACTGATGGCCTTAATCTAAGTTTTTTTTTCTTGGTTCTTTCGGTAAAGTCACGTAGAAGGGAAGTAATAAAATAATAAAAATAAAACATAATAAAACAATTCTCACGACGTTTCGGCCACAACGCAAGCAGCCGTCCTCAGGCGAAGAATGAGAACATTATCAAGCTAGGAGCTTATATAGGTGTAGCGAGGAGGAGCGCCTTAACAAAAGAATGTGCATATGAAGAGGAATTTAGCATACCAATGGGCAATGCATAGGAGGTGGGCGGAGGGGTTTCAAAGTCCCATTATGCCCATGCATTATGCAGGATCAACAGCACCACGGGGGGGCGCAAGGAACAGCGTTAATAAAGGAAAGGAATGTTAGTGATATGTAGCTGCATTTGCCAAACAACCACGTAGAAAACCAAAGTGAAAACTACATAAAAAACTAAAATATAAACTGATACTTACTATACTCTACAATAAGCTGAGTTACTAACAACAAATAATAAATTACAATTCTACGTCGTAAGAAGTATATAATATACTTCCATCTAAACTTTATTCTCTTAGCATATACAGTACTATATACTGCCATAGATAAACCCAACATTAAATTATATACTGTATTGCTGTAAACCACCCTATACTTTATACATTTTAATATAACACTATGTATTATTCAACTCACCCTAATGTGTATCGAAATGGTTTATTACGTCCTTCCAATGATTGCTAAGCCTGAATCCATCTTCTCGGTTAAAATTGTCTCTGTGTTTGTATATGTGGATCGCCTCATGAACGAATCTCTCATGATAGCCAGATGGCTTGCAGAGAACCTCCGTCTTGGAGAAGTCAATGTCATGTGAGCCCACTGAGTTGTAACAGTGGTCTGCCACGGCTGAGGTGTTTGTCCTACCGTGTTTTAGATCAGCTTTATGTTCACGAATGCGGTCTGAGACGTGTCGTTTGGTTTCCCCAATGTAACTGCTACCACAGAGGCAACTTAGTTTGTAGACGCCAGGGTACTGTATGTCTGGAATCACATCTTTTACAGACGGTACCAGATCACGGATTTTATGTACTGTGTTGAATCGGACCTGGATCTTGTGTTTAATCAGGATTTTGGAGATCTTTTTTGTGACCCCAGCAATGTAGGGTAAGGTGATGGTCTTGAAAGGCTCCTCAACAGGATCTTTCTTGATGGTTGGAGTGATGGCTTTGCGGATTGTGTAGTCGGAGTAACCATTAGCTTTAAGAGCTTGGCGTACGTGTTTGAGTTCACTGGAAATGTGTTCATGGTCGGAGATGCATTGGGCTCTATGATATAGAGTCTTGATGAGGGAATTCTTCTGGGATGGATGGTGGTGGGAATCCGGTTTTAGATAAGCATCCGTGTGGGTGGCTTTCCTGTAGACAGAGTGGCTCATTGAACCATCAGGTCTCCTTTTGATTAGGACATCCAAAAAGGATAGCTTGCCATCATTTTCGACTTCCATGGTGAATCTGATGGCTGGGTGTATGGAATTGATGTGGTCGAGAAATTGGTCTAGAGCAGGCCGGCCATGTGGCCAGATGACAAAAGTGTCGTCTACGTATCTCTTCCATAAGGTCGGGCGTAGAGTGGCAGTCTGGATGGCGTCCGTCTCAAATTTCTCCATGAGATGTTGGCTACAACCGGAGATAGGGGGGAGCCCATTGGGGTGCCCTCAATTTGCTTGTAGAAGGTTCCATTCCAGGTGAAGTATGTATTGGTTAAGCAGTGTCTCACCAGGGGGGGTACCCCAGCATTTAGTCCTTGATGAACCAAGTCTTCAATGATTGCGATGGTGTCAGGCACAGGCACCTTGGTGAACAAGGAAACCACATCAAAACTGACAAGCAGGTCGTCTGGGGACAGGGCAATCCCCTTGATTGTCGATACCAGGTCAGTAGAGTTTAGTACTGCAGAGGTGGTTTTTCCAGTGAAAGGCCGTAGGATTTCGGACAAAAAACGAGCCAGTTTGTAAGTGGGGGAGTTGATAGTAGAGACAATGGGACATCGCTGCAGACGTAGCAAGATCTGAAATCTCTGTAACCCTCAAAAACGCTAAGATGCCAGCTAGCAACATCAGCAAAGATGAGCGTTTTGAATTAGCTCAATTAAAAAAGAGGGATGACATTGTCATCATCTCAGCCGACAAAGGCAATGCCACTGTCATCATGGACAAAATAGAATACAACAACAAAATTCAAGAACTACTCAACGATGGCAGCTATACAAAAATAAAAAGAGACCCCACCAACAGCCTCGTCTCCAAAACCAACAACATCATTTCTGCTTCAACCGCATTAATTGATCAGACCAAACAGTTCTCGTTGAAACCTTCTGCAGCCAGGCCACCAAAATTGTACGGCTTGCCAAAGATACATAAAGAAGATACACCTCTTCGTCCCATTGTCTCTACTATCAACTCCCCCACTTACAAACTGGCTCGTTTTTTGTCCGAAATCCTACGGCCTTTCACTGGAAAAACCACCTCTGCAGTACTAAACTCTACTGACCTGGTATCGACAATCAAGGGGATTGCCCTGTCCCCAGACGACCTGCTTGTCAGTTTTGATGTGGTTTCCTTGTTCACCACGGTGCCTGTGCCTGACACCATCGCAATCATTGAAGACTTGGTTCATCAAGGACTAAATGCTGGGGTACCCCCCCTGGTGAGACACTGCTTAACCAATACATACTTCACCTGGAATGGAACCTTCTACAAGAAAATTGAGGGCACCCCAATGGGCTCCCCCCTATCTCCGGTTGTAGCCAACATCTTCATGGAGAAATTTGAGACGGACGCCATCCAGACTGCCACTCTACGCCCGACCTTATGGAAGAGATACGTAGACGACACTTTTGTCATCTGGCCACATGGCCGGCCTGCTCTAGACCAATTTCTCGACCACATCAATTCCATACACCCAGCCATCAGATTCACCATGGAAGTCGAAAATGATGGCAAGCTACCCTTTTTGGATGTCCTAATCAAAAGGAGACCTGATGGTTCAATGAGCCACTCTGTCTACAGGAAAGCCACCCACACGGATGCTTATCTAAAACCGGATTCCCACCACCATCCATCCCAGAAGAATTCCCTCATCAAGACTCTATATCATAGAGCCCAATGCATCTCCGACCATGAACACATTTCCAGTGAACTCAAACACGTACGCCAAGCTCTTAAAGCTAATGGTTACTCCGACTACACAATCCGCAAAGCCATCACTCCAACCATCAAGAAAGATCCTGTTGAGGAGCCTTTCAAGACCATCACCTTACCCTACATTGCTGGGGTCACAAAAAAGATCTCCAAAATCCTGATTAAACACAAGATCCAGGTCCGATTCAACACAGTACATAAAATCCGTGATCTGGTACCGTCTGTAAAAGATGTGATTCCAGACATACAGTACCCTGGCGTCTACAAACTAAGTTGCCTCTGTGGTAGCAGTTACATTGGGGAAACCAAACGACACGTCTCAGACCGCATTCGTGAACATAAAGCTGATCTAAAACACGGTAGGACAAACACCTCAGCCGTGGCAGACCACTGTTACAACTCAGTGGGCTCACATGACATTGACTTCTCCAAGACGGAGGTTCTCTGCAAGCCATCTGGCTATCATGAGAGATTCGTTCATGAGGCGATCCACATATACAAACACAGAGACAATTTTAACCGAGAAGATGGATTCAGGCTTAGCAATCATTGGAAGGACGTAATAAACCATTTCGATACACATTAGGGTGAGTTGAATAATACATAGTGTTATATTAAAATGTATAAAGTATAGGGTGGTTTACAGCAATACAGTATATAATTTAATGTTGGGTTTATCTATGGCAGTATATAGTACTGTATATGCTAAGAGAATAAAGTTTAGATGGAAGTATATTATATACTTCTTACGACGTAGAATTGTAATTTATTATTTGTTGTTAGTAACTCAGCTTATTGTAGAGTATAGTAAGTATCAGTTTATATTTTAGTTTTTTATGTAGTTTTCACTTTGGTTTTCTACGTGGTTGTTTGGCAAATGCAGCTACATATCACTAACATTCCTTTATTTATTAACGCTGTTCCTTGCGCCCCCCCGTGGTGCTGTTGATCCTGCATAATGCATGGGCATAATGGGACTTTGAAACCCCTCCGCCCACCTCCTATGCATTGCCCATTGGTATGATAAATTCCTCTTCATATGCACATTCTTTTGTTAAGGCGCTCCTCCTCGCTACACCTATATAAGCTCCTAGCTTGATAATGTTCTCATTCTTCGCCTGAGGACGGCTGCTTGCGTTGTGGCCGAAACGTCGTGAGAATTGTTTTATTATGTTTTATTTTTATTATTTTATTACTTCCCTTCTACGTGACTTTACCGAAAGAACCAAGAAGATGAATCCCTGCAGTCACGAAAGCTTTAAATCGAAATTTAATCTAAGTTGTCTTGTGGTTGTTGTTGTTTGACTTGCATCCCACTGGGATTTTTGCACACAGCGTCGGTGTACGGTACTTTTTGTGGAATATTTAGCAGTCTTTTCCTGGATTTTCTGTTTGCACTTAGTGACATAGGCACTTTAACATGTTTTCTTGTTCATGTTTTTCTTTCATGTTTTTGTTTTTTGTGTTTTGCTGTTGCACCCGATTCAAGAGCCGAATGGCTCACAGGGCTATACCAAATAAATGAAACTGAAACATTTCCTAATCTTTTTGGCTGGGTGTGGTGGCATACACCTGAGGTCCAGTACTTTGAAGGCAAGGGTTGGTGGATAACATAGGTTTGTGCTAGGTGTACATTAGATGGGAGTATTGCAGAGAAGTGGTGAACCCACTATGCAGACCTTTGAGTGTTATCTTCCTGTACGCAAGGGTTTTCTCTGGGTACTCGGTTTACTTTCCTAACAAAAAACTCAAATCTAAATTTCCAATGACCCCGACAGTAGTAGCCTCCTGAATGTCATGAAACTTAGTCATATTCTCAGGTTTTTTCGGTAAAGTCACGTAGGTAAAACATTAAAAGTAATGAAAGTAAAATAAAACAAAACAAAAATAAAAATAAAATTCACGACGTTTCGGAGGCAACACAAGTCTCCGTCATCAGGTGGGACCGTCACAGCCAGATTAGCTGCATCAAGTGAAGCAATGATTCAAGATGTAATCCCTTATAAGCAAGTTGAAGGGGGGAGGAGAGGGGGGGGGAGTTCATCAGAATGTGGTAGCCAATGAATGGAACGTATCGGGAGGGGGGGGGGGGAGCCAACAAAACATTTGGCGACGGCTTGGACGCGGCTGCTGCGCACGCCAACACAATGGGCAGAAAGGGGGGAGGGGAGGTCTGATACACATGATAGAACAAAGGAACGAAAATGCCCATGTTTATACCAATGCAGGCTGAAAAAATGAAGAGAGTACTGTTAAAAATAATCTGGCTGTGACGGTCCCACCTGTTGACGGAGACTTGTGTTGCCTCCGAAACGTCGTGAATTTTATTTTTATTTTTGTTTTGTTTTATTTTACTTTCATTACTTTTAATGTTTTACCTACGTGACTTTACCGAAAAAACCTGAGAATATGAATCATTGCAGTCACGAAAGCTTCAAATCTAGAATGAAACTTAGTGTTCAATAAATATTTTGTGGGCTATAAATATTATTATCAGGAGTTTATTATCGATATTGAATGATCGTAAATAATTACTGTATAAACTTGAACTTATTTTGCACCATATGTAGCCAACCGTGATAATCAGTCAGAGATGAGCAAAGAAAGTTTGGATTGTTCGTCGACCTCCTCAATAGCTGTACAATATCTATGAATAACACTACTATCAGTATGCAGTGTTATGCGTTAGCAAAACCAACATCACTGGTGTACAAAAAAATTATTGGAAGTGCGAACATCCTGTTAAATATGCCCACCCAGATAGAGAACATGCGACACTAAATTATATTGATGTGCCCAGTTCCTGTGATCAAAACAATTCACGAAACCAACTCAAAGCCAAACCTCACAACGCCTTTCACTTTTAACACTTTCCAACTACGGTTGAAAGTGTTAATGCTTTAAACTCTGTCTGTCTGGGACGGGTGGGGGGTACAATAAACTCTTGCCAACATGATCCAATATACATTTTCACTTCATTATATAGCTGTGTTGCTATATGGGAATTATACTAAAGAAACCTGACCACATTGATTAAAGCATTACCAAAAACTTGAGATGCAAACAAAAGCACAAGAGACTATTTATAAATATGAAAATAAGTTTTGCCCTGATAGCTACCCATTGGCTTCCACACTGCTAATTAAATTCTTCCAAGAACAAACGATTGTTGGAAAGCATTACATAATCGTGATTATCTTATTACTTACTCTTTGGGTATTTCGGTAAAGTCACGTAGATAGAAACAAATATATGAATATCTTATTACTCGTTTCAGGTTAGAATATATGCACTTGGCTAGAATGGGTTGCAGGGAAGGAAATGTTGGATTTACCTGATGCTTGATAGGGATTGTATACTTGACCCATGTCGCCTGCTGCATCACTTCCTCCTCCTCTTGCCGCCTCTCTCTCTTCCGAGACTTCTCTTTTTCCTCCTTCTCGACTGCTGTCATCCGGCGCAGCCTGCACAAGGGAATGATGAACATAAAAATCTGAAATTATCTCATTTTCCATCTCATACAAATATAACGGACATGTTGCTAAAACAAGTGCTTAAGTGAGTACCTATTAAGGATAAAGATACCGTGACGTTATTCGAAAAAGAGTAGGCCGTGAGTAGACGTGAGCGTCAACATACACAAATTACTTCCATAATTATCTAATTGTGTAAAGCCACACTGCACAACGGCCCCATATTGTGAAACTACTGCAGGTGATACACGCCTGTGAAACATGACATTTTCGTGAAAGTCATTTTGCTGGAATAAACGAACGAATACCAAATGTAGGGATTTGCAATGATCTTCCTTTCTGATGGGTGACGAGGAACGAAGCTGTGAACGCAAGCAGTCATCAGTGGACAAACGCAGCCTTCACAGGTAAGAGGATGCAGGTGCGAGCAAGGGCGGCGTACCTCGTGTGTCCCAGTGACTCCTTCCACACGGGCAGCATGACCACAGGCTTGATGGCACACTCCAAGATGGCAAGCGCCAGGGCAAACTCACGCGGTTTGTTGCACATCTGCACCGCCTTGATCCAGTTGTTTCTGTACGCACGTGCACACAAAAATACAAAGATCCCCCATTTAGCCTTAATAAACAGTTGGGGCAAGAGCTGTAAGCGAGCACCTATGAAGGCCGGAACGGTACAAGAGGGGATGGGTGGTCAACATTATGCACACGTGCGCGCACACAAATACACTGGTGCACATGGGGTGTGCTATCGTCTGTATAGTGGTGACGATTGCTAATTTGCTACAATAGGCTATGGGCTTATTATATTGACATTAAAATAATCAAGACTTACAAGCATGCAATCACAACTACATTTAAAACAAATATTTTCTGGAAGTGTACCTTGAATGAGTGTGTAATGTGTTAGAATTAGCTTGTTTATAAGCAATCTCAGGCTTGTTAAGGCCTGGCAATTTAAACTAAATATTTCCATTGCTGCATACTACAAGTAATAAATTACCAACAATGCTGAATAAAAAGATAAGGATGATAAGGATGTAATTTTCTTCATGACAATGAAAATAAAATGACTCAAGAAGAAAGTACTTGAAGCACCCCAGATTAGCACAGTTGGCTACATACTGTATGAAAGAAGTTCAACAAATATGCAAATACATGGCACTCAAACGTAGAGGAAATTAACGACCACCGCAAACGACATTCAGAATGGCAGGTAACAATGTAAAACACCGGGGAAAGTGCGACATCTGCACCACGCCTGGACATCTTTGCGTCCCCAGTGCTGTTTACACATTGCACAAGACGCTCCATTACGGTGGAGTAGGAAGGCCGTGGCTGAGAATCGAACTCGAGTCGCCAGGCTCATAGCGTATTGTACCAGCAACCGCACCCCCGTTCCCGCCAAAGCACACACGCTCGCACGCACGCACACCCACACACAGACTGTCGCAGAGACGCACCTGTGTGCGGCCCAGTTTGGGTGCAGGAATGGCGCGGGAACGTTGTTCTCGAGCTGTATAATGGTGAGGCGCAGTGTGGACACGTTGAGCGTGCGCAGCCCGTGTACCGCGCCGCCCCACTTGAATTCTCCCGGCAAGGAGGTTGAAGAGTTGCTTCCTGCACACGGCAAGGGGAAGTGAGCGACACGCTTTGAACTCTAATGCTCAAAACATAAAACGCACGATGACACCGGGTGGCTCTCGGAGATAATATTGTTATCAGAGAATCTATTTAGCACTGTAGAGATCCTGGTATCAAATCTAGGCAGCCGACCGTGATTAAATTGGCCTCTCGAGTGTAGTCAGATGGTCTCAGATCACTCACCATTGCCTGCATAAAAAGCCCTATTATATTAGATTTGGTTTGTTAATGAAGCGTATTCCATATTTAAGGATAAAAATTATACTTTCATGACAATGTGAAGGACTATTTGCAGGGCATATAAAAGGTACGCCTGTGGTGTGGATAAGAGGTATATTTAAATGGCTTCAGACATAGTTCATCAATACTAACTTCCTGGGGCAGCTCTCTGATACAAGAAGACTATGTTGCATTGCTCACTGTTAAGAGTTCTGCAGGATAATTTCTGAGTCTCTTGATGCAATGCCAAAAAAGCACGATTCCAATTAAAAGCAAAACTGACAAATATGTAAGCATTTTTTAAAGATTGAATGCATACCAAGTGGGTGGTTTGGTGACTCAATGGGGATTGAGACCTCACTTCAAGATAATACTTGATAGTGCTGACAAACCTGGGTTCAACCCCCAGGTTACCGACTGGAGTAATGCACCATCGTGTATGACAGGTGTGACGTTCTAATTCGAGTTATCAATCTGTGCACAAATACCACCACGAATTAAAAATATTTAGGGCATGCGTGAATGTTATAATTGATGGACGTGTTTGATTGAAAACTACTGAAGTTTAACGTGTGTGTGTGTATATGGCCAATGCAAACGCCACCTCGGCTGTTTTGCCCTCTGTTCCGAATGGTAAATATCAAACAAAAATATTTAAAATTGAACCAAGAGGCTCTAATTAATCATTGATCGTAAAATGAAAATAAAAACATCATAATGCAACGGCCAACACAAATGCCATTTCGATGGTTTTTCCCTCTGTTGTGAATTATAAATTTCTAAGAAAAATATTTTAAATTGAACTAATAAGCTCTAATTAAATTACTGATTGTAAAATGAAAAACTACAAGTATGCATTATTATTTGGTTTGAATGAACAATACTGACACCATCCTCCTGATCAATGTAAGGCTCAAGGACTTGATTAAATGCAATAGAGCACCATTGTCTCCATCACAGATCCGCTCTCATCAAGCGCATATTCCAATCCTTTCATTAGTCCCGTTCCACTTGATTTGTCCTGCTCGTGTGTGCTTTATAAATACAAGTTGTATTCCACTACAACTAGACCACTTTATATCAGTTGATGAGCAAGGCACAAAGGCATATTAAACAACACACCCAGCAACACTGAGCACTAGCGGTAATACAGCAGACAAGATTTAACACGTTGTTTGAGTTGAGCAAGGTTATTCATCCTTGAGAAAAGAAACCATGGGAGGAAGAGGGATTTTTAACGTTAGGGAAAATAACAAACAGGGCGCCAATAGTAAAATATCTGGACAAATGGTCCCTTTGGTAGGATGAGTCCTCCACATTGTCTAACCGACTAATCATTCATTAGTCAATTTGTTTTATTAGTTCATTCGTCCATTTAATGGGCCAGTCCCAAGGGCTCACCTGTGGTGGCAATGAGTCCCGCTCCCGAGCTGGCACCGGCGAGACTGAACTTGTGCGCGAGGTGGCGCCGCTTGTCGTTTTCCTCGCGGTGCTGGTGCTTGTTGAGGGCAAGCGGGTTGCTCGTGTACTGGTTCTGGTAAACGCGGTACTTGCCCTCCTGACCCAGCTTGAAAAGCTGGCTCGGCAACGTGCCCCTCATAACCAGCTCGCGGCGCACGCTCAGCCGGGACACCTCGCCTGACGAGTTGATCACCAGCACCTGAAGAGCAGGGGGATGCATGTTTCCGCACGGCTCTTAATTACTCCGTTCTTGTCGGAACTCTGAAGCTAAAGAGGGCTGGGTCTGGTTAGTACTCGGATGGGAGAATGCCTGAGAAGACGAGGCATTGTACGTTTTTCGACTGCGAGGTGGCCATGAGATGGCAGTAATGCAATGGATTTTAGAATCTATTTGCGCAGAGCTCTGAGTGTTACCCTCGTATGAGTGGGTACTCCAGCTTCCTTTATCGTAAATGAAATTGGCCAACCATCCCATGTAGAATCCTTCGTAACAAAAGTGTTAAAAAGACTTTCTTCAGTGTAAAAAAGGGATTTTTTTATCACATACTTTGCCAATCTCACAGTATATTTAATTTCTGGGGAGCTCAAAGGAGGTCACCACCTAACATGGAGAGAACCATAACCAGTGGAATGTGTGAGCAGACCTAGCCGATCAAGGAGATGACTGTATACTTGTGGCAGGGCCTGGAATAAGTGATGTGTGGTAGCAACTATGACATTGTTTATAATGGCATCTTGAACTAGAATGTCTTCCTAGCCCAACTGAGGAGCTGACTCGGAATAGAGGGGTACTCGTGTTGATCAGATGGCACATACCCACAGCAGCACAAGCCTTGAAGCCTTTATTCAGTAAAATAAAAGCTTGTCAAAGGTGAGTAAAGCTTAATCTTTTCCCAAAAATGACTATATTGAACATCCTTTAGTCATCCGCAGATCATCTAAGCGTATATGAAATGAGCTGACCGAAAACTAAACAATACATACGGTGTATAGGCATCACCGGTACGGCAAATATTGAGATAATTCAGGTTAAGAGAGGCAGCGAGAATAAACAAGGACAGGTAGGTAAGTCTTCTTGGTTTTTTCGGTAAAGTCACGTAGAATGGAAATAATAAAATAAAACATTATAAAATAATTCTCACGACGTTTCGGCCACAACGCAAGCAGCCGTCCTCAGGTGAAGATCAGGTCTGTCGGGGAGACAGCGTCAGACGCGTCGGACGGCTGCTTGCGGTGTGGCCGAAACGTCGTGAGAATTATTTTATTATGCTTCATTTTATTATTTCCATTCTACGTGACTTTAACGAAAGAACCAAGAAGGTAGGTAAGTGTTTCAGTGCTGAATCCTTCAGATTTTTGGCATGGTAAAATGGCCTTCACTTGATAAATGGCAGCAAACAAAGAGCAATCTATCCACACTTTAGGCTGGAGCCCACAACAGGGGTAAGTGCTAGTAACAACGGCCCATTCAGAAAGCAGTCGCATACAGCAGCTGCAGTGGGATCATCGCCAATGCCCGTGGCTTGTCATTTTTGGCCAAGTTGACCGGTAGGCGAGGCCAGTGTGAAAAGCAGATTTCCAAGTGGCGTCAGTACAGAAGTAGCTGAAAATACCACGAATAAATTTTTTTACTCAAATTACAAATGGCGCTTCTGCATTATGGGATCAAAACAATATAATTCCAGAGCAATGCAATAAGTCTAATTCTTGGCACCAGGCACCAATACAATGATGTGAATAGAGGTATGAACTATGTAAAAATTAAACTACGTACTTCAACTCAGAACAGAACGTCAAGATAAAGCAGCATTATAGGGCTCCTATGCTGTTAATATAGATGAAGGTACCCCGACATACCACACGGCACTGGGGGGAATACAAATACGGTCGTGCGTCTGGAAGCCACCTGGATGCGAGTTTTCATTATTTTTCTCCAATTAGTGGAGAGTCACATCCTCTTAAGAAACAAATCTATACTCACCGTGTCTAACAGCTTGCGAGTTCAAATAGCGCGCTCAACTCTTATTAGTGAGCTATCACACGGGGAGAGGACGTAGGGTGCACGATCTCATTGGAAGGTGGAAAACCATTCAAATCACATTCGTCATCAGGGTAATTTAAAAGAGCCCAGAAAAACTCAAATAAAAATAAGGGGTCGGTTGGGAGACTGCTTGGAGAAACGAACAGGATTGGTGGAGTGGAAGGGAAAATTCCAGGAAGGATGGGGAAGAGGTTAAAAGGAATGTATAGAATGGGTTTGGAATGCCTGAATTGTACGTGCTGTTCTGAAGATGTTGTGAAGTCCGAGTTCAAGGCTTACCCGGGCTGAGACTCCTGTGCACATGTAATGATCCACCTCTCCCCCACCAGCAAGTCAATACATTTTTTTCATGCAGTGTCATGATTTTGATGAAGAATCAACTATTAATTTTACTATTGTTTTAATTTAAAGCTATTTACTATTGTTGTTCTTCATTTCTCATGTGCACAAACTGGCAACAAAAGCCTAAATGTAAAATTAGCATGCAATATGTATATAGTTTGCAGAAATAATAAGCAATTCTTACGCGTACACAATTTGATAAGTGTATCATCAGCCAAATAATATTTTACTCAACGCATTGTTATATGACGAGTAGATATACCTCGGCAAAAAAAACACATCCAACAGTGTTTTGCGTTGAATCGTTGTCATAGCCGCCGAAGGCCTCACTCACCTCCTTTCCCTCCTTGAAACTCTTGTTGGCTTCATGCACGGCGGCGGCCGCTTGCGCACTCTTCAGCTGGTTCAGCTTGCTCTCGGGGTTGCGCAATCGGGTCACCATGCGCGTGGCAGTGGGCGTGGGCCCCTTGCCCGTCTCCGAGCCTGCCATCGCCGCACGACACGACACAACACACAGCGCGGCACGTCAAGGGGCCGCAACTGTCCCGTTGGGCAGCGCCGTTGTCCTAAAAAAAGCGTGACAAAGCCTGTCGATGCTTGGTTGTTATGACGACGCTAGAGAAATTAGGGATTGTATTTCAATCCCGGCCCAGTTACAAGAGGACAGTGATTAATGCGAGTGCTTTACGAGGTTTAAGAAAATTGCACCATTTTAAATGCGTTGAAAGATTCAGTCTCCCGTGATTTAAGTTAATTGTCTACATTAAGAGTTCAAGAAAACATTATTGCCTCATTTTAACGATTTCATAAATAAATGTTTAATCCGTTTTCCTTTCTTGTATAGTTTTATACAATTGTCTAAATGTAACATTGACCTATGATTTACATATAATATTCATAAAATGTGATAAATTCTCACATGCATAATCGATTTTAATTGAATAATTGATGCATCATTACATGTCTACTGGTTTAGTTTCAACTGATCATGTTTAATAAATGTTTAGGATAACATATTTGTACATTTAATGTATTTGGTCATTTGCAAATCCCAGAAATATTTTGTATTATCCGACTTGTGTACGATAAAATATGGCGAACAACAGGGTATGCAGCATTCCTTCAAGAAGCTCATGAATGTATAACCATGCACACAACTAAATAAAAAACACAAAATGTATGAAGATAAGTGCATCCACTGCAATGCATGGAAATTAAAGGGAAATGGGGCACAGTCGATGGCAGTGTCAAGTGGTTAATTCTCAACAATAGGAAAATCAACCCTTAAAGGGAGTGGAATAATTCAGCATGTCCTGCGAAAAAATAATGCAGGTACAAAGCACACCCTGACAAAGTAAATGAAACATGCCAACAGGTTCTGCGAATGGATGAGGCACATACACAGCACATCCAAATGTCCGAATGGATTAAATGTGCCAAGACGTCCTGCTAAAACGCAACAAAGACACACAGTACAGCCACGCGGTATGAATGGAACATGCAAGGAAATTCTGTTAAAAGCGAAGGCAGACACAGCGTGCATGAACAGATGACTCCAACTGACCCCCTCCCCCTTTGTGGGAATGGAAGATGTCAGCACACATCCCTCCTAATGAACACGAAGGCAGGCAAAAAGCAGTTCCATGAGAGAGTGGGACATGCAGCATTTCTCGTTAAAAGCCAAGGCAAATAGACAATGCACATCATGTGTTAATTAAACATGCAAACCTTTCCTGCACTGTTTCGAAAAAGTAGGCATCTGTTCAAACGGCAATTCGAATATCGTGTTTACCGTTGCCACCGTTTGATGACTCCCCATCAGCTGAGGTCTTGCCAGATTTATTGCTGCTGCATACCGACTCTGGAATGAATACAGCAGGCAACCAAAACAAAACAAAAAACACACACAAAAACACCAGGCCATTAAGCCGCCGGCAACCTGTCTATGGAGAAAACACGCCTCTCTCCAAGCATTGAAATTTTTCTCCCTATTTTTAATCAAAGATTATTATCAACATGTCAACAGTGAAACAACAGTAAGCAGGTTTGAGAGAGCTGAATTTATGTTTCTCCATATGTGGCAGTGCCACGTTTGAGAGCAATTCAATGTTTTGTTTGTTGTTTGAGCAAATTGCAAATGCCCACCATTTTGGCTGGAGGTGTCAGATTTTTGCGACACATTGTCAGGGAAGTCCAGCCCAGCAAGGTCGGAAGTCGTTGATGCCGCTGCATTCTGGGAAGGCTGCTGGGCATCCAGATCTGTGTTGCCGCTGGCAATGGGACTGCATGCACGGCTTGCAGAAGAGCCTGACTTGGAGTCTCCAGATCCTGCAATGTACATATATTAGTGCAGTGTAAATAACACTCTGCCTAATTGCAGCCTGCATTAAAAAAAGTACTGCGAATGCATTCAGTCCACGAAGGCGTGTAAAATAATCACATGACTGAATTTGTGGCTGTTAAACAGAATAGCTAATAACAAGTTATAAAGATGGTTAATACATACTCTTTGGTTCTTTAGGTAAAGTCACGTAGGTAGAAAATAATAATAGACCACTCCCACCTGAAGACGGTTGCTGGTGTGTGGCGATCGAAACGCCGTGATCTATTATTATTTTTTACCTACGTGACTTTACCGAAAGAACCCAAGAGTATGGATTCCTGCGGTCACCAAAGCTTCAAATCAAGAATGATGAATACATCTTTCTTTTGATATCAATTATCCAGTTTAACACGTAGGCTTTCTCGACCAATATTGTTCATAATCAACGATTTTTGGGTTTAGATCGCGTTATTTATAAATGTGTCGTAACCCTCCACCACCCGACACGGCCAATCAGTAAAAAAAGTGTCACGTTGACAAAAGACAAATAGTTCACTGCTTTAGCCCACCGGTGTGTTGAAGCGTGAAACCACAACATTTACAATTTGAGTACGACGTTTCGCTGGTAATTGCATCCAGCATCATCGGGCAATTCGCCAGAATGGTGAGGCTCTGCTGTGTCTCCCGTTCTTATATAGAGCAGCAGCAGGGTGACGTCATCATTAACTCATTAACTCATCAGGTGCAAAGATTTGAAGGGGGGGTTATTGTAATTATATACTTGATTAGTAATAAGGCTATTGTTACGATGCGAGTTGTAGATTAGTAATCATTTGGAATGTGTTCTATTGTGATTATGCTACATTAATAATCAGTTAGTGCTTGTTTCCCTTATAAGGAATTGTAATGCATCTTATTTAATAATACGCTTCCAGGCCGCACTAAGCCTGTAGCTGTCTGAGCGATTAAAGTTATTTCTGTTTCTCTCAATCTCAATGGATTCTCTAATTAGTCTTTGCCAGTAGTAACTAGTTTTACACAACACTTCAACGTTGTCAAAATCAATTGAGTGTCCCTGTTGGCAAGCATGTTCTGCCACTGCCGACAGTTGTGTTTACAGAAAGCAAACGCACACTGATGCCTATCTGAATGCGAAATCGCATCATCACCCAGCTCAGAAATCCTCTCTAATCAAGACGCTCATACATCGGGCTAAAACAGTGTCAGATGATGAAAGTCTAGTGAGAGAGATTAAACATGTTAAAGAAGCACTAAGACAGAATGGCTACAATAATGCTCAAATTAACAGAGCACTAAATGCCAAATCACGATCGCAAAGCAACACTGCTGAAAGCGATCAGATTATTAAAACAATAAAAATACCATTTATCTCAGGAGTAACTGACAAATTAGCCCGTGTTTTGCAAAAGCAAAACATTACAGTAAGATTTGGTACAGTACACAAAATTCAACAACTAGCAACGTGCACTAAAGACGAATTACCTAAATTATCAACAGAAGGTGTATATCGGATTAATTGTGTATGTGGCAGATGCTATATTGGACAGACAGGGCGTAACGTTAGTGTAAGACTAAAAGAACACCAGAGAAATATTAAACTATCGCAAACACAACTGTCGGCAGTGGCAGAACATGCTTGCCAACAGGGACACTCAATTGATTTTGACAACGTTGAAGTGTTGTGTAAAACTAGTTACTACTGGCAAAGACTAATTAGAGAATCCATTGAGATTGAGAGAAACAGAAATAACTTTAATCGCTCAGACAGCTACAGGCTTAGTGCGGCCTGGAAGCGTATTATTAAATAAGATGCATTACAATTCCTTATAAGGGAAACAAGCACTAACTGATTATTAATGTAGCATAATCACAATAGAACACATTCCAAATGATTACTAATCTACAACTCGCATCGTAACAATAGCCTTATTACTAATCAAGTATATAATTACAATAACCCCCCCTCAAATCTTTGCACCTGATGAGTTAATGAGTTAATGATGACGTCACCCTGCTGCTGCTCTATATAAGAACGGGAGACACAGCAGAGCCTCACCATTCTGGCGAATTGCCCGATGATGCTGGATGCAATTACCAGCGAAACGTCGTACTCAAATTGTAAATGTTGTGGTTTCACGCTTCAACACACCGGTGGGCTAAAGCAGTGAACTATTTGTCTTTTGTCAACGTGACACTTTTTTTACTGATTGGCCGTGTCGGGTGGTGGAGGGTTACGACACATTTATAAATAACGCGATCTAAACCCAAAAATCGTTGATTATGATCAATTATCCATAAACAAATGTTTTCATGAATGTGAAACAAATGTCGCATTCAATCGCCAGATGATCTAGTAATTGTCAGCACATCATTTTTGGGAAGCCAAGAGTGGCTGACTCGGAGGAACTGCAAAAGGAGTGTGGACATTCTACCATTGGTGGCATTGAAGCACAGAGACGCTTTCACTTGATTGAACCAAACGAGTTATAAAAAATATTTGATAATAATCTGACCAAAACATCCCAAGCAGGAACCTCCTGAACCTGAGCCCTGATACCCAATGAGGCTATAACTGGTAATTTAAGAAATTTGAACAAATTTTGCACCATCAGCGGCAGGTGGTGGATTGGCGGCCTTTTCGTCCTCTGTGGTTTTGCTGGTCTCGTCGCCCCTGGAGGACTCCCCTGTGCTCTCCGTGCCTTCCTTGGCTCCGTCTTGATCCCCAGATGCCGCCTGCCCAATCCCAGAGGCCTCCTCGTTGTCTTTACTACCTTCCCCTGCACTTCCATTCACAGGTTCTGCGAAAAGAGATCACGTAAAAACTAAATATATTTTAAAACCAAACCGAATACTGTAACTGTGATCGGTCATTATTTCATGAACTACTGTGGAGATTTTTTTGGGGGGAGGGGAGGGGGAAAAACTAAATCGTGGCGTCTATTTTCAATTAAAGCTACTGGCTCCCAATTACTGTGAATGAAAATTTAGATGTCATTGGAAGCAAAAACACATTTACACATGTTAAGAGGCACATTTTTAAAATATATATAAATACACCAATGTCCTGCTTGTCTTGTGGCTGTTGGCAGTATTGTTCTATCCCACACGTTACCTACAACTTAACGAATTCAACTCGCATGACGAGCCGGTTCAGTTATCATTGTATTACACTGCATTTAATAAGGCACCGTGCAGCTCACAATGTAGATTAGACTGCAGAATTTCACTCATAAAATGTGTCTGGAGCTGTATAAACAAGTTAAATCTATCAGAAACAACTTTTGCTCGTTATTTAATTGTATCCTACAATAAAAGCACCATACATTTTTTTGAAATATGTTACTTTACAAATGTAATTGCTGGATTCCGCAGAAACCAGTATATTCATTCCCAATGACAATAACACATCTCTGGAGTAAATGTATTAAAGTATATTGACTTGAGGGAAATGTTTAGAATTTTTGCGGTGCTACTGCTAATATTTGCTGAGGTTAACTGCTTTCCTTCAAGACTTACATAGCACACGGCAATAGAATAAAACACACACGACCTATCCCAGTCAATTATAACCATCTTCACCTGCCTTTGTAGAGGTGCTTTAATGCTGAAAAAAATGGCATTTTTCCCTATTTGCCACTGAAATGTTTTTATTCATTAAAATGTATAACAGAGTTTTTTTTTATTTACTGTTATTGGGTGGAAAGGGTGCACAGCCAGTCTTATATGCGTTAGCTGTGCACCACAATAGAGGTAAGTTTATTCAGCCTTCCAGGCTCTATGACTCATTTAATTTTGGTAATTTAACCGACCCAATTTTGTTAATGCATTTTTTTTTTTATTAACATAGTTACAATTCACTGACACAGTTAGTTCGCTCTTGCCTAAAACAACCAGGAAATCCTGCAGCATTTAACAGGCCACTCCCTGCTGAGGAGACTTACGGAATTTGTAACCGGGCCAAGGTATTATTTGCTTATAGAAATGCTCGAAAAACGCTGGTTCAGTGGCCAATTTGTATGTCTATGTTGAACTTCTTTCGCACCATATGTAGCCAACTGTGCTAATCAGAGGTGTGGTTAATGGTTGTAAATATAATTCTGTCGTGATGAAACTCTTGGCTTAAAATAACAATTTTTTTAAGACAAACTGGACTCTCTGGCTCACCATTGCAGATCTCCTCCCCCTTCTCCTCTGCCTCCTTGCGCGCTCGCTCCGACTCCTCGGCCATCTTGCGTTTCAGCTCTTCCATCTCGACCTCTCGCTTCACCTTCTGCCTCTCCAAGATCTCCTCTGTAAAATGCAAGGCGAGTGTTTGAAATTCCACATTACTATGGCAGGAAGCAGTGTTCTCTACAGGATAATGATAATGACTTTTGGCAAAAGATACATTTATTTGATGACAGATGGATGATGATAATGATGAAAACCCAAGTCAACCCTTAAAAGACTGAACCACTTGACCTTGTGATTATGAGTGGGGTGCACTGTTAGTGTCACAAGAAAGGATTTGATGCTTTATTAGAACTGAAAATGAAATAGAATATCACGAACATTATAATTTCTGTCATAAACATGAGACAAAATAAGACATTTTTCCCTCCTAAGCAATGGTGGAGCCAGGATTTTCAGGTAGGGGGGGCAACGCCTCCAGCAATGAAAAATGATAGGAATTGTTAGTAAGTAAGAACTTGTCCCTTGATTTTTATTCAACGTGTGTGCGGCGATGACGCAGCCATCGATCGAGGGTGGAATTCGAACCGTGTGTGATCGGCATCGCGCTCGCTGAAGGTGAATGCCTTCAGGGAAGTCATGTACTGTATACGCAACTGCGCACAATTCTGCGAGTCACTTACTTATTGCCAATTATGGACTCAAGACTATTGTCCTACCATCTCATAGAGTCCCTGGCACATAATAATATGCTACACAGTGGCAATGAGGGTCGCAAAATGCCAATTTATTACTAATGAACCCCAATGATCCAATCGAAATTAGGAATTTCGATCGAATCATTGGGGGACACGTGCCCCCCCCCCTTCCCCACTGGCTCTGCCAGTGCTCCTATGTGATAAGCCAGCACCTGCAGAGGAAAACCACTTTTCACTTCCCTCAAAGGAATACACATTTTATTAATACTGTAGGAATAAAGAGCTAAGTCAGCAGTCAGCCAAGATGTTAACTTACTATAAAAGGCATGTAAAATTGCATCAAATTTAATGTAATCACTTTTATACACAAGGTATATGCATAGAATGTGTGAGAATTATTTTCAATTTAAGCAAAAAATATGCAATTTAATTGCAATTTATTTTAGACAAAAGAATATTTTACTACGTGTCAAGAAAAAGCTGAATAAAGGCCTTCTCATGCCAAGTCAGTCAAGGGGGTTGCAAGACCATTTTTCACCATGCTGGTCAATGAGGGCTGGTGGCAGTAGGGGTGGTGGGGGGTGTGGACCCAAGACCAGTTCAGATCTCACTCGCCACTGATGTTACCAATGGGCAGGAATCAAACACAGGTCTCCGGGTAAACAGAATGAACAAAACTGAACAAAATGAGAGAAAAAAAATGTAAACAGACACAATAAACACAGTGTGATGAAAATGAGAAAAGGTAACGCTTCTTGAATCCACATCTCAACTCCAAATAATAGCATTTCACCAAATTGGGAAAGTAATTGGTGCATACATACACTCCACCTTATGTCAAGCGCCTGGAGAAAAGGCACTCTATAAATCAAAAATTAGATTACAATTAGATTACAAATACGACCCATACTCTCTGACCACATCGCACAACTCATCCGATAAATACATGAAAACGACACAAGCGCAAAATGAATGGCATCAGGATGAGACTTCGGGCGTGCACCGCCGCCGTCACGCACCGTTCACGCTGGAGAGGAAGGAGCGGGCGATGCCTCGTGCCTTCTCGGTGAGCTCCGATGTGACGTCCATGTGGCGGTGGATCTCTTCTCGGGACTCCTCGAGAGCACGGCACAGCTCGGACTCCCAGCGCTCCGAGTCCAGGCTCTCGAGCAGCTCGGCAAGCTGCGCGCGGCTGCTGTAGTACCACACCGGCTTGCTCGAGCCGTCCACGTTCTCCTCCTCCTCCCTGCCGGACGCGAAATATGACAAAAAGCCGCCATCAAACCCGTCGTCAGTCAAAGATGACGGCAGACACTGACGAGGTTTATACAAATTCAATCAAAAATCACGCATTGAGGTGGCCAGGTGGCTTAGGGGTTAGAGCACTAAGCCAGCAACGCTGAGCTCTGTCTGGGGCTCAAATCTGTTTCACAAACGTGATTAAACTAGGTTCTCCAATGTAATTAGATGATGGGCTCACCCAATAGCTGCAACAATTATACACCAAAACTTATTTCTCTAAGATTTACGAAATTGGCGTTTGGGAAAGTGTGCATAAAAAAATACACGGAAAGGTATTTTACAAGCAGTTCTATGAAATCCCCTTCCATACTATTCTCTAAAACAAGGGATTCCACTGCCTCTGGCAAGTTTTCATTGGCTACTTTGTATTCACATCATGCTGATAGTGAGAATGATACAAATGTAATAAAACGAAAATCATATTTTCTGTACATTATCTTTGGTTTACTCTTAGAAGCTTTGCCAAGTCCTCAAACTGTTTCAGGAGCAGAGCATGACATATTAGTACAATTACTCTTTGAGTGATTTTGTGCAGTGATCCTAAGATATCACATTTTTCAGAAGATGCACTTTAATAATGGCCTGTGATGTTTGAACTTATAAACCACTGTGACATGCCACGAAAGCAGCAATGTCAATTAACAAGACACACTGCTCATACACACATTTTATAAGATAATTGCTAGTGTTACAAAGATGCATGCTACTATGCATCAAATTTTTTTATTGTTGTTTCATATGTAATAAAATTGGGTCATATCACCTATGCAGCAACTAGAGGTGCTGCATTCACCATAATGTTAAATAAAATACATTCTTGAATCTAACTGTGAGATCAAATCGTGACATTTCATCAAATGACAAGTAGGATGATTCATCACATTACATTCTAATATTTACATTTAGTAAGTTAGCACATTATTACTATGTGCTGGTTTTTTTCATTTAGTCCAGGATAATTCAGTCCAGGACATTTTCCACTTTCTGCAAATGACACTTTTATAATGGTCTTCAGAAAACTTCCGAACCCAAGCAATAATATGGCACCACAAAGGCAACCTTAATGATCACTACATAATGCAAATATGGTGGAGCAGTGGCACAGTGCTTCGCTATGAACCTGGTGAACTATATGAAATTCCGAGCCTTGGCGAACACCAATGGTGATATCAGAAGTGGTGCTTTCCCCACCACCTGTCCCCCACATCCACCCCTCTTCACCTGCCTTCCACAACCCGCACTCACCACCAGGGGGTGAAGTATGGTCAAACAACCCCCATGACTGGAACGGCATGGGGAGGCCCGAATCGAACAGTGGACTGTTATGAGAGTATCCTTGCTTTGTGAGAGTATTTTGCCATCACGTTTGTCACATGTGCATTGTATGTCTGTCGCTCGGCTGACTTAAGCTTAAAAACCATGACCTTCGTATACCTTAATGCATATCAGTTTAAACTTATCTTCAACCGAAACCGTAACATTTATAGAGCGTCAGCCCACAACAGCTTCAATTCAATGAAAAGGATAAAGTAAGTAAAATGCTCAATGGTTAAATGCAAATATTAAATTTGATAATCAGCTCATAAAATCAAGTAACAAGGCAGATACAAAGCTAAAATAAGTAAAAAAAAAAGAAAATGTCAAATCAGCTGGGAGCTTACAAACAAAAAGGCTGCAACTTTTGTATATGTCACTGATGAGCAGTGCTAACCTTGATGAATAAAAGCATTTTCAAAACTAGGGTAATTACAGCTAAAATGCATGAAGCATAATGACTCCCAGCCTTTGAATACATGGCACTTTCATTGCCTGAGCTGCGATAATTGCTCCCCAGAGGTCACTCTGAGATGCATCCTAGAAATGGCTTTCTTTAATGTCTGAGTCTGTGGTTCTTGTACACATGGACTGCTTGAAAAACATGCATTCAGAATGCTTTGCAGTGAAAGCTAAGTGGTCCGCTGTGTTTTTGAAAATAATCAGTACAACAAAAAACATCTGCTGTCCGACTCAAAAAAATAATATGATTTCAAGGATGATGCAACCTAAAATACAAACAGCTCGTATTTTGCAGATACATACCTTTAGTCTGTGTTAACCATATCCAGAAGAGATTGAAGCTTTCTTAATGAGAAAAGACTTCCAAAATCAGTCATATGCCTTTATAGCACTCAACTGAAGTCTCTGCATTGGTTTTAGCCAGATGGCAGGAGAGCAACAGATTATTCAATCTATTAGTGTAGATTTTTGAGCGTTAAACCCAGTCTGGGTACCCTAGTTTCCGTTAAGATGCCAAACACTCATTAATGGAATTGGATAAACATTCCATCGTAAAAAAACCCTCCTGAAATAAGTGTCTTGAGGTTCAGTGAGGCTTTCCTGAATAAATAAGGTGCACTAGTGATGAAATTAAATGCCACAGTGGAATCGCTACAGTATTTGATTATAAATATAAAGTACATTTTCTCATTACCGAGCTTCAAATGTATCTGACAGCCTGGGATACAGCCAAGGTAGGTATGTAGAAAAGAAATGAGGTGACATTATTCTTGAAATCATGTGTGCAGCAGTTTCGTTATTTGTCAGAGCTAGGCAGCAGGGGTTTCTTTGTTATGCTGATTATTACAAAAAACACAAAGAGCACTTGACATTCACAGCACAACATTCCTAAACACCTGTTTTTTCTTTTGCAAACCACACACCGATATCATTCATGCAACAGCTATTTGTCCATCAGGCCGCATCTACCTTGAATAATAATCGTGCAGGAGACGAGGTGACTGGGTGGCTCAGAGGTCAGATTCCTGAGTTGGCATCGCCAAGATCCTGGGTTCTAATCCAGATAGTCGACTGTGATTAAAACAGGTTCTAAAGTATGGTGAGTGGATGGTCTTAGCCCAGTCAATAATGAATGCTCCAAATAGCCACCACACTAGATTTTATTCTACAATTCTTTTTTCTATATTCCAGGTCTGAGAATAAGCTTTACTGCCATCCGAAAAACATTAATCTCACACATGAAGCATGTGGCAAAGTGATGACCTGAGGTCACTTGAAGAGATCTCAGACGTAGTTCTGTTAAACCCAATTCTGTGGGCAATTCTCAAAAACATAGGGTTACTTAATCTTCAAGTCATGACACCAACACGACAACCGGGATAAAATTGGGCAAAAATGACAGTGTGGGCAACAAAACACAATGGTAAGAATAAATAGGCACATTGTGCAACCAGGGGGTGCGGCGCAGGTGGGTCTTGACTCACACAATGATGCGGCGAGCGAGGAACCAGTATTTGCGGCGGTGGCGGTCGTAGCCCAGCGGCTCGTGCCGCACGTACGGCACGGCGCCCTCGGCCTCGGGCACGCAACCCGTGACGCCGGGCACGCGGTGCGCGGTGCACACCTCGCACTGCCACTCGTCCTCGGGCACCTCGGCGAGCGGCGGGCGGACGCACTCCAGGTGATAGACGGCTGGGCACGTCTCGCAGCAGAGCAGGTCGCCAAGGCGGTGGCACGCGCGGCAGTGGTCGTCGTACTGGATCGTGCCCTCGGACACGAGCTCTTCACGCGCCGGCGTCGATGTCACAAACTGGTCCGTGAGGAAGCGAAGCACGCGCAGCTTTCCTGTGGGTAGGAAGGACACGGCAGATACAGATCACACGCGGACAGACGCTCGCGCAACATGAACACGAGCACCTGCGACACCCTACGCGGATATGCACACACACACGGGACAATCAGATTAAAGTGGAGCAACTCTCACAGTTCTTGGCCTGGAATCCAATCATTTCTAGCGGGATTGTGGGATCAGAAGAATCATGGAACCATGAGGGGGGGAGGGTGTGCATGCGTTGCTTCCGGCATGGCTTTCAGGTAAAAAGACATGACCCGCGGAACCTTGCTGGCCTAGTAGCATTGCCATTAAAAGTATGGCCAATGCCTTACGTAATACGTTTTGCAATGGCACCGATACATTCCAGAATACCAATTGGCTGGTATCTGGATTGACTGCTGGGACTACCACCAGGACTACTATTAGTTACTACTGAGAACTCCTGGAATACCACTTTGATTACCGAACTAACATAACTACCAATTAGACTACCAGAACTATCACTGGGAAGACCAGGACCATCAGGATTACCTGTCAAAGCACCATGGTTACCACCAAGACCACCAGGACAACCACTAAGACTAACGGACCACCACAACTACTAGTCAACCAGAAATGTAATTCTGGAATCGGAGATGCTTAGTTATTCTTGTTTGTATAAGTTGTATGATATTGGTTTACTTAAACCTTGCAGGCACTCAAGGCTCAACAATCACCACAATACAAAGAAAAATATTCAATTCTGCAAACAAACTCAAATCGTTGAATCGCTGTAGTGAGGATGCAAAGCTTTACGTGCCTATCATACAGATTCTCAGAAGTGGTTTAAAATAAATTAATTAATATTTATGTATGACGAAAATATTATTTGGGTCTTTCGGTAAAGTCACGTAAATAGGTTCAAATGAATAAAAATATCACATTTTATTTTTTAATCTATTTACATCACCGAAAGACCCAAAGAATATGAATTCCTGCAGTCACAAAAGCTTTAAGTCAAGATATTACTCGGAAAGTTCCACTTCGCCAGCGACCAAGCTAGTTTTCAATGGAGATTTGTGGTGCAGCAGCACAGAATAAGAACATGAAAGTGATCAAAATCGAGGAACAGGCAACAACAGAAGAGAACATATCAGAGGTGCAGGCAAAAATGTATTAAAGAACAAAAATAACAATATTAACAAAATAAACAGGCACATTGCACCTGGTAGATACCTTTCACTGGTGAATCATTACACATTGCCTTCACATTTCCATCATTAATTTATTCCCATTACTCACGACCTGAGAATGGAAAACCTGACATGGACTTTGCAGCCTCATCAAACTAGAGCCACTTGTCACAGCCGACATTCCTGTACGGCCATGGCTTGGCCGAGTGGGCACCTGGTATGAGGGGGCCGTAGGGGAAGTCCTCCAGGTCGAGGGTATTCAGCGGGGCGCCCAGCTCCTTGGGGTCACTCTCGCAGTACGAGCGCGTCACCTCGGGCCACGTCATCGCGTCCAGAAGGTACAGCGTCGAGTTGATGGAATCCTTCAGATCAGCCGGGCCAAACGAGGTGCCCGTTGAGTCTTCCTCCTGGCAACACAGGCAATGGAGCAGAACCGCACTGGTAAAGATGCTGTCATCATCAAGACTTAGTATGTTTAACCATGCCTATAATGCAGCACAATCTCAAAGAGACTTGCAGCTGGCAACCCCCAGTGCCAGCTGTCCCTTTGAGGTATGAGGTCAACGCAACACGGGCCAGCAAGTGGACATTAGTCTGCCAGTACATGGCGATGTTGCAATGTGGATTTGACAGCAATTTATCAAACATGGAAAATGTAGATGATGATACTTTCACACAAGGATTACTTGTTTAAATAATGTGATGGGATATTTAACATTCACTGTGGAGCAAATGACAATTATCTTAAAGGAACTCTCTTGTGCATGGCAGGTTCCATTGATTGAACATTCCTTCTGATATCAAGAGGCTCTTTCATTAGGATTCTGCTGCAAGTATCTCAGAGCACTGAGCTGATACTAATGACATCCTGTGTTTGAATCTGATGAGCTACCTGGGATCAAAATGGGTTTTAAATTTGCCAGTTGAACATCTAAACCCAGTTATAAATAACTACACAAAATGAATATAAAATTTTAGAAAAATGCACTACATAAATCGGACTGATTTCAATCCTGAGAATTAAACATTTTTATTTCATTGAAATTAAAGAAAAACGATTTGTCAGGAATATAACAAGCATGCCCCTAATGTAGCTAGGCCTATGATAATGACATCATCTCTTGGACCGTTCTTTCAAACCTAGTGGTCTACTGCTCGCTGTGACAGTTCCAAATGGTAACGTTGTGTCGTTATGCGACACTGGTAGCACAATTGGAATATATATGGGAGGGGGGGAAAAGGACTTTGATAGAAGTAGGGCACAATCAATCAACAGTTGGTCACTCTAAAGCACAGCGGTTCTTTCATTTGGATCCTATGGAAGCACAATGCTGATTTTATCTGCCACTCCTCATTATGAAAGGAAGGACACAAGCCAAAAACAACCAGTTCTAATCTTACAGACACGTACCAAGGCTGTATAACAGTTTGGAACTTTGTTCATGATAAAAAAAAGTCAGGCATGCCATTACAAGACTCAATTGATGTCAATGCAACATTACTCCCAAACATCTTACTATACCACCAATGCAGAATAGTAATGAGAGTGGTACAGTGACAATTATGACAATAATTGAACTTTTTTTAAAGCTGCCAATTAAGGATGCATCTGCAAAAGCAAGTTGTCTTGTAGTTTGTCTTCTTCTAAAATTGCTCATCTGTCAAACATGGGAAACGATGGGAAATTACGGATTGCATTTACACTTCCGAGACTCGTGAATTTTGAGCATAAAGATAGATGTTTATTCTATTAATCATGAGATCCCTCTTCTGTCGCTTTGGGGGAAAACTTGAGGAGAGGATCACAGCTTTTTGTCAGCTCAAACCATTTTTTCTTTGTACGACAAACGGCCTATACTTGCCCCATCATCTGCAAAATATCAACGTGAAAGACAGGTGTTACACGAGGATTTCCCAGAACTCAGTTCCTCCTCATTCAGCATGGTGCATTTTTTTTCAGTTTGGAAACGTTTGAAATAAAAATGAGTTGTTACATGCTGCATGTGCCTGATTATTCCTGGAAAAAATACCATACGCAAGGCAAGATGATAATAACCAGTGCTCTCTAAAAGTGCAATGTGCTGAGAAATCATAAGATGCCTGCAGCACAAAATCACTGAATTTTAATGGATGTAAATTGGTAAAAATAATGTGACAAGTTGAGCAATGCAATCAGCTTGTGTGCAGATGCTCAGTTGATTCCTATATCACAGGACCGTGAGAGATGGCAACGGCTTTGGGAGACCTTCATCCAGCAGTGGATTGATCATGTGCCCATCACTCCTCTTGCATCTCGCTAAAGCCACCGCGCCACTTACCTTGAGGACGGCTCTTAGCAGCGCCAGGTGCGTCTCCGTGAGCAGCGCACACTGCTCCTGGGCAGCGACGGCGGCGCAAAAGTCCTCGAAGCGGAAGGGTGAGAGGCGCAATGGGTTGCGGAACCGCCGCAGGACCTCGTACACGCCCAGTGCCTCCATGATATGCTCGGAGGGTACCAGCAGGTCCTCGGAGGAGCGCGGCAGCGTGAGCGGAGGCACGTCCTTCTCCTCGCATGGTGGGCTCGGGGGCCGTGGTGCGCGGAATGGACGCTTGCGACCTGGCAACGGTAGACACACATGAGTAGAGGCTCAATATCAAACACAATATTAATGTAAAAATCATATAAAATGCAACCTTGCAAATTCTCACTCATGCCTGTGTGGGTGAAAGGGTTTCAACTAGAAGGGGCTTTATAGAGCTCCTCACCAGACATCTTGCAAGAGGTAGGAGTAGCCATACTTTACCCCACCAGACTCTACCTAACAGTCAAATAACTGTGGTGTTTCCATTTAAACTACTAAGTGGACAGGGCAATTTTAGAATTTGCCCATTGGGTCAACTGCCATGCCAGGAGATCAATCGAACTGGCTCCTTCTGAAAGGCATGTCCAGTGGGCTAACCATTAGACTATGAGGTTGCAGTATGTGGAGCAGACGATTGGGCACTGACAACACATACATGTGCGGGGATATTTCTTTAATATGAAACAAGCTAGGGGTGTCGATTAAAATCGATTCTTACGCGCGTGACACATTCAACAAATTGTGCGCATCGGAGTCCATAATGAGTGGTACAATCTCATTTAATAAAAAATAAGAAAATCCAATTTAAAGTTAAGGAAATATAAGTGGGCTTGCAGCGCCAAAAATAACACCGACCATGGAGATAGAGTGATCAGAACGGCTGGTATGCAGGTACTGAGTGAATTGTTGATTCGTTGGAGTTTGAAGTATCGTGGTGACTTGGGGAGGCCTTCATAAAGCAGTGGATTGATTAAGGCTGATGAGTGTGATATGAAATGTTATATTTAGGCTATTGCAGTGAACAGGTTTGTGTTCGTGAGAGACTAAACAAGAAACAATGCAAATACGTCAAAAAAATTACACAAAAGAAAAACTGATTCTTATTAATAAAATTGCAACCCCAAGCAGTATTAATTCATGAAATTGCTAGAAAATTCATTCATTTCATGCCTAAAAAAGCCATGTTTTGTCCCGACTACAAAGTAGTCGCCATTAAAATAATAATAAATAACTACCATACAACTGCAAAGTCCTGCTTAGGATGGCCGGCCAATGCATTGAATATTTTGATGGGTGGGAAAAATGCAGTTGCCTACCAACTGTACTGCCATCAACAGGCACTTTTCTGCCCTGCACATTCCTCAAAACATGCATCCAAAGTTCGGGGAAATAAGCGTGTGCCACCACTCATGGCCAAAATGTTGACACTGCGGCTCTTACATTGAGTGAACACAATGTAAAGTACAAATAATGTATTTTAAATGAATGTTTGAAATATAGTTGCAAATCACTGGGCATGGTTTGCCCAAGTAACCCTTGGGCTCGGTGGATGTGTATTTGCTTTGCCAATGCAAGGTCTTGACAGTCCAGTGCCAAAGAACTCTGATGCAAGAGAGACTGTGTTGTGCTTTATGTACATAAAGGAGAGCTACCTTATTGCCTCCCATGAAAAATTATGAAGTCACAAATTACACGAATCTGTTATTAATGTTACTCTGTAAAGACACATTTTAATTTGATACCACCTACCGGATGTTTTTTTGTTGCATGCAATGCGAGTGAAAAACGATTTGAAACATTTTCTTTTAAAACAAGTGATTGATATTAGTTAATGTTTTAAAAGAAACCAAAGCATGAAAGTAAGAACTAATGAAAATTATTGAGTTTAAATTGGCTCGAACAGCTTATCTCTCTGCCAGTGCACTTTTTTATGCACTGATGCTGATTCCTATTAAGTGCACCCCTGTGGCTCCGAAGCTGTGACAATCAGCAGCACACCACCATCAATTGGCTCTGCTTGTGGGGCCACAGACTCGCAGATAAGTCCGAGTCGTGGCCACAGGGGCTGATGGGCTGATCCCACTAATGTGCAACATAATGAGTTTTTGATCTTCCAAATTGTCCCAATGCCTGTCCATATGACAAAATATGACCAGGTATTCTGCAAGCAAGTGTTATTTTTATGGAGTCTTGCTGTTGAAAATAGCAAAGCCGCGCAACAAATTGCTTGTATCTCTAACCAATCTGCAAACTGTTAAGCCACAGTACAGGTGATAGCCTCCTCATCAGCAAAGTAACGTCAAAAAAAGATTCCCGGCCACATAAGCTAACAAATGTATCTAAAAACAGGGAAAACCTGGCAACTTAAACATTGCTTGATCATATATATATTTTATATATATGCAGTCTGCAGCACTGTGCAAACACAAATGCAGTCCACCGTAATTCACAAACCTTTTCTTAAATCCCCTACAATCCATCCACCAAGCAGGATAAATTTGAACACAGTACGTCAACAGGAAGGTTGCAAGTGGTGGGGTAAAGTATGGTTACGACCCACCACTAACAAAACATCTAACCAGCATAAAAGAAATAGCCAAAATATCCTCGAGAGGCTGTCTGGAACTCCTTCTAGAAAAAGTCCTTCTGCCAGCAGTGCGATTGTCAGGATGCACCTTCGCACGTTTACCTTTACACTTAGCAAAGAGGAATGTGGCTAATTTATGAAAGGTGGAAGTAAAAACATTAATAGCCCGCTTTGAAAGCACACATTTTGATTGAAATAGGTCCATCAATGCCACGTGGCAAATTAAAACCTCAGATGAACACTCGTGATTATTCTTCAACTTGACATGAGCTTTAATTATTTTCCATAATATCGCTGTGATTTCAACACATCGTGGGTGATGATGCGCACATTCACCATTCACCGCACGTGCAACAAATAGCAAACAATAAAGGTGCACGTCATTCCTCACATTTTTTTTTAAGGTTTCACCTTCGCAGGCCTAAATCTTGACTTAAAGCTTTCCTGACTGCAGCTCTTTGAACCTATCTACATGACTTTAGCGAAAGACCCAAAGAATACTTCGCAGGCCTATTCCAACTTTTAAAATCGGAGCCATTCTACAGTAACTTTTTCTTACTTAGACGTCTCTTACATCAATGCTCACGATAACAAATATGGAGAAATGTAAACAGCAATACCTCTGTGCCTTCCATTTATCTAGCTGTAATTTAATGTAGCACGGGACATAAAATTGGTCTGCCGAAACAACTGGCCAATTTCAGACACGTGGCTTACAGAAAACACAAAACTTCACTGCAAGTCAAACACGTCAACAAGCAACCATGCAGCAGCTTGACCTCACGTTCCTGATAACTGAAAAGATAATCATCAGAGCATAGGATTTTTCCATTATTCACTGCATGAAGTTATGCTGTTTATTTACTTTGTTAATAAAAAAACAAATTTCACGCATTGAAACATATAGACAATAATACAGTGGGACAGACCACGCAAATCGGCTTATGTAAACAAGTTGACCAGTTTCTATTGGTTATAACTTAAACTGTGAGCTTTTTGTATGGGTAAAAAAAGGCATCACGTAACCTCCTGCCAAAATGCATGCAACATCCATCTCCCAAATCCTCAGCAACTTAGGTCACGATCAATACATGCAGTCGAACCGTGACTCAAAGCCATTTAAAAGTAAAACTACAACATCGTTTAAAGATACTTGATTGCTCCAACTCAAGCATCTTTGCTTTACTACTACTACTATTATCATTACACTTATTTATCCAAAAAAGGCTCACCGAGTCTCAAGACGTTTTCAGGAGGGACCTACCAATGTTTCGCAATTGGGGGCAGTGTTTCTTTGTGTAATCCAAAATTAGTCAATTGCAGGTAATATTTCAACATTGGGATGTTTGGCCAATGGCTGTTAGATTGTACGTTTTAGCTATAGGAAGACACCAGAAGAAATCTATGCAGAACGGAGGGAGAAGATACAAACTCCACAAAGAGAGGCTCCCGAGACAGGGTTCAAACCCTGAATCGTCTTGCTGTGAGGCACAAGTGTTATCACTGTGCCTCCCTGCCACCCTGCATAATGTGATGTATTACTTTTTTGGCAAGAAAACATACCTGAGCATCGATGTGAAAAGACATATTTTTATCAATGGGTGGCTGTGGGACTTTGTGCAAGTTGGCTCAGCAGTGAGTGGACCATAAGGCTATGTTAGCCACCTGTAATAGCAGTCAAAAATTACAATGCCAAGAAGTGATACATATTCATAGCAACAGCTCATTGTGACGTGTTACCTTTAAACAAAATACATCGTAATTCACTGCAACACCTGAAGAGCAGCAGATGCCACGCATGTGGAGGAATGTAAATGTGTACACATCAGCGGGCCCCCTCTAAATAGGCAATGAAAAACTGTGACAACGACCACCCTCCTTCATATACATTGCAATGCACAGCCAGCTCTTCACATGAACGAATCAAGCTCAGCAACAGAAAATTACGGATGCTACAATGGCCACTTGATTCGGCTACGGCCTTGTTGTGAAGCAAGAGGCAACAGATTGAAATAGAGGATCAAACACCTTCAGGCTCAATCTGAACCCGGTTCAGTGCAGCTCCTTCCACATGACACAAAGCCCACTCGCCGTCTCTTCTAAATACATCCGCTTTACGTAGGCGAGATATTGCATATGGAAGATGAAATAGGGAAGGGGGTGAGGATAGGGACACATGAGACGGGGGGGGGCAGCAATGACACTGCATGGCCCAGGGCCAACGAGGCCAAGTACAGGCGGCCACAGCAACAAGGGCCCTAAGGGTCCCAGTTGCAGCCCCAGGTGGGGAAATAAATGGCCGATCACCTATCCCGGCAAACAGTCAGAGCAGCATCACCGAGTCCCATAAGTAGCAACCCTTGCACAGTGTGTTCTGCCTTTATAGGGACGAGTCAAAAAGAGGGTGAGTTTACAATGTTATATATATAGTTTTTAGAGGCACCCACAGACATGAGGTCTCAAAGTATCATGCAAAACTCAAATATTATATCAGTGTATAAAAACCCCAATCATAAAATTGTATGTGTTCATATTCACGACGCAGCGATGAACAGGAGAGGACTAGAAATGATGTTAATGGTTTTCATCATCACAAATGACGATGACGTGCAGGAGTCTCTGGGATGGGAGAAACATGTTTAAATAATAATTAAAGATCAATGTCGTGTCTTCTGTAGCATAGGGTCAGGGTTAATGTCTAAGTAATGGCCAAGACGAAGGTAAAAAGGATAAGGATTACGGTATATTCCTCATTTGGTAATGCTATGGTTATAGCTTATGTTAAGGCTGTGGACAATGTAGGCTTAGGACCAGGGTTAAGGTCAGAGTTATAACTGGTTAAGTTTGGGATGGACCCAGGGTTATTGATAGAGTGTAAGTCTGAGATTAGGTTTAGTGACAGGTGTATGTTTAGCGATATGGTGAGACCTAGAGTAAGCCACGCAGGAAATAACATAAGCGATAATCTGTAAACGGACAAAAGTCCGTTTCTCTGCATAAAAATGAAATCTAGTCCCGCAGCCCTTGGACCTTATGGACCACAGTTTTTTTGGAAAATTCGTTGGTTTACAAGTCTCAGACTGATGGGCAAAGAGTCTGCAAGTATTTTTTTATTTAAATAATACTAATTAATTAATGACCAATTATCGTCAAAGAGAGCAAGCACATATACGTTTGTTGTTGTAGAAATAACATGGAACCTAAGTTATAACTAGTGATGGGTTATTGTAAGCCATGATCGTGTCTATTGCTGATTCTAAAACTGCACCTGGGTGCATGGCTATGCTAAGGCCTGAGGCTAGATTTACATGAATATAATTGGTTTTGTCCATGCCTGTGGTAGTTTTAACCCCCGGACTTAAAAGATAACTAATTCTAGAGTTAAACCCAAGTTTATGACGATACGGAATTTAGGCTTAGGGGATGAGGATAATGCAATAGGAATGCAACATTTTGCTTTGAGCAATGTTTACAAACATATATATAGAGCATGTAACGCCAGAGCTAATTCTTTCGGTGAAACTTGGATTAAGTTGAGGTTTCCGTGACGAATCGACGACCCTGCACTGCCCAGCGTGTTAGGAGGCACCGTCAAACACCCATCACCGACACGGCGTGGAGAGGCTCTCGTCAAACAGTGGATTGACCGAGGATGACAAGTTTAAGTCTTGTTTAAACCTAGATTTTGGGCTAGATCGGAGTTAATTGTTAGGGCCATGTGTAGAGCGAGTGGCAGACAAAGCCACAGGACTAAAGTTAACGGGGTTTGACGGAGTTTGCACGCAGAGCGAAGTTCATTGCGGCACAAAGGTTGAATCGAGGGCCAAGTCTCCGATTGGACCGGGGGGGTTAGGTCCAGACCTAAGTTTAGGCTTTAGGCCTGGCCTATCCTCACGGTGGAGAGCCGCGGGGATGAAAATAGCCCGAACACTTGCACCTCTAGAGGCTCAGCCTCGCTCCGCATCACTCCCGACGTCACACCGCCCCGCGGGCCTGAAGAGACACGTCTCTCGTGTGTCACCTCGTCCACCTCATCAATGTCATCCACACAGCCGCAACGCCTCACCGGGGGCTCCGCTGTCGCTGCTCTTCTCCGTGCAGAAGCTCAGGTCGTCCTCGTCATCCTCTTCGAGCGCGTCCACCTCATCCTCCTCGCTGGCGCCGCGGTTGTAGTCGGAATCATCATCCATGTAGCTGTCCTCCTCCTCCTCTTCCTCCTCCTCCTCTTCTTCTTCGTCGTCTTCGCTGCTGTCGCGTCCCGCGATTACCTTGGACATGAGCTTCTTCGAGCGCAGTGCCGCCGCACGGCCTCCTCCCCTGCGCCCGGACGCCGCGGAGCCAACGCCGGCTCGGGACGCCGGCATCGCGGGCCCGAGCGGCCCGTGAGCGATGACCGCGGCCACGCCGCCGGCGCGGGCCCGGCCGCCGCGCAGTTTTCCCGCAGGGCCTCCAGGCAACCCCGAGGCTTCGCCTTGGCCTAGCACGATGGCTTTGGGCGGTCTGCCTCGCCTGCCCCTCATTGCTCTCTTGGAAAAAACGACCCGAAAACGAAGGACGACTGTCGTAGTCGCGATGGCACGACGCGAAACAAAAGGAAACGGCCTTCAAATGAGGAGCGAGACGAAGCCGCGCGCCCTATAGGCGTCCATCTCGCCCCGCGAACAAAAAAATCGCCGCCATGTTTTTTTTTAGCTCGCGCCTCTCACGCGCTGCATTTGGTAGCGCGGATAGGCACGGGGGGCTCGGTGCGGCGCTGACGGCGCGGCGACACCTATCCGCGCTACAAAATACAATCTCGCCACCAGCCGGCCCGGTCACGTGACGGCCTCTCCTGCCCAACTACTGCTGAGGAAGGGATCGTGATGGAGACACGTGGGTTTGGTGATGGGGGTAGTGGTGGTGGTAGTAATGGGAGACGTATAGATGTTGGTAGTCATGGGAAAGACGTGGGTTTGGTGATGGGGGTAGTGGTGGTGGTAGTGATGGAGACACGTGGGTTTGGTGGTGGGAGACGTGGAGATGTTGGTGGTAGGGATGGAGACACGTGGATTTGGTGATGGGGGTAGTGGTGGTGGTGGTAGTGATGGGAGACGTGGAGATGTTGGTCGTGATGGGAGAGACGTGCGTTTTGGTGATGGGAGTGGTGGTGGTGGTGGTAGTGATGGGAGACGTGAGTTTGTTGATAGAGGTAGTGGTAATGGGAGACGTGGAGATGTTGGTAGTGATGGGAGACACGTGGGTTTGGTGATGGAAGTACTGTAGTGGTGGTGGTAATGGGAGACACCGTGGGTTTGGAGGTAGTGGTAGTAGTGAGAGACCTGGAGTAGCCGGTGGTAGTGATGGGAGACACAGGTTCGGGGTTGTAGATAGTGGTAGTGTGGGAGCCACGTGGGTTTCTGTATTTCATAAAAGTGCAGTGTTGTTGTAGTTCGCTTTGTTTATTTTGATTAGTCAGTGGTCCCGGCTGGAGGAGGCCTTCATCCAGCAGTAGATTGACCATAGGTGTTGCTGATGATGCCGATTGACGACCCAAAAAAACAGTAGCCACATGGGGTCTGCCCAGTGACCTGCTTGCCAATCACTTTCACGTGGTCAGTGGATCCGGCCTGGCGCACGCGGTGGTGGCTTTTTTTGCATAGTGCTGTAGTTTTGAGTGGTGGAACCGGATTGGGGGAGCTAATCCAACAGAACATTGACCATGGCTGATGAACCGGTAACGATCTGGATCCGTCCAGTGACCTCGTACCTTGCATGGCACAAACGTTGGTGGTGACGTTACAGACGCTTAAATGATAACGGGGTGATTATTTTTAATACATACAAGTGTCGTAAATTTATTTGACGTAATCAGCATAAACCCGTAACCACTCGGGGGCTATCCATTGACCCATCAGCATGGACGTGACCACCTCTAAGCGCACCTAGCCTGGCACAAACGTCACCGCCGCTCAATGCGACGAACAGCGCCTGTCGTCGGTGACGATGGAACACAAAATGTGGTTGACAATTTTTGTATCGTTTTTACTGAAGTTTACGGTAGGAATTGTGTTTGTTTAGCTGCCCCCCCCCCATCTCTCCCTCCATCGCCCGCGTGTCGCTTGTTCCCAACATGGAGCCTCCTGCATTGCCCCCCCCCATTCCTCCTCCTCCCTCGCCGTCTTCACAGCCGCAGCGGTGATCAGAGGCGCTTCGGGAGGGGACACAGAAATCCGACGGCGCTTCCAGAACCCACCTCTCTCCAATCTTTCACTGTCCAATTAAGTTTCATTGTGTTGTTGTTGTTGTGTTCAATTAACGGGGACGATTCGGCGGTTAGATCGATTAAATCTAAAGCGACCGATTCCATTGGAAGTTGCATCAGTCGCCGATGCGACGATTCGGACCCCTAATCGTACGTTACAATCGATTCCTTAAATTGCAAGCGGAACAGACGGCCACGGAAGCAACCGACGCCCGTATAACAACAAAGACGTTTTCGTTCATTAGAGTTTATTCTGCGATTAATCAAAGGCCAAGGGGTTCAATAATCGATAATCGCGGTGAAGCGACTCTCCAAACCTCAAATCGAGCGGGAATCGAATCGCGACGTCGCGAACGGACAGTCCATTTAATAAAACTCGCGTGTCAGGTCGCGACACGTGTTGGGTCGATTTAACAAATTTATCATTTTACGATTGAATGAAATGCTTTGCCGCGGATGTTTAACTTTATAGTTTTATACCGGGAATAGAAGTGCCCCCCCACCCCCCGTCTATTCGCTTCCACAATCCTCACAATGGACTCGTCCAACACAATCGTCATCGCACGTGGGCTGTCCGAAATCGCTTTTTTACGTTCAATTCGTCTTTATAACTTCGCTGAACTAACGCGAAACACACTCGCACGAGTGCCTGCTGCGTCGGGAGAGGTTCTTTACCGACTTGAGATACACGAGATTGTATTTGTATGCGTCTTAGCCGCCACGACGCCTAGGCCGCGCCGAGGCCCCGCGCTGGACTAGCGGCTCTGCCGAGGAAAGTGCGACGGGCTCGGCGAAAGGATGGGCTCAGGGAATTAAGATGTTTACAATTTGACCACTTTTTATAGTTAGAACTTGGTACATTGACTACATATGGTTGAAGGAGTTAATGTTTTGATCCCAATGCACCTTCGAGAACTGTCATTCCCCCCCCCCCCCCACTTCATTTTCAGGAATGCACTTCACATTCATCTCTAGCTTTGCAGCTCTTTGCCATTTAGATATTTCCTACATCAGCCCTTGTTCAGTCCACTGCTGGATGAAGGCCTCGTCACACCATTCTCTGTTGGAAGTTTTGTTTAGAGGTTTGAGCAAACTACACAGATCCGTGATGGCGCAGATGACTTGAGGTTACCAGCCTCACTACCTCTCCAAACCCACCTATTGAAATCTCAATTCGGAATTACACTTTAATTAGTAAATACATGCATTTAAAAAAAAATGTTAGAAGCATTTCATTATCAATGGTGGTGTGCAAAACATTGAAATCAATAGCAACATTTATTTTCCAGCTCAAGTCCTATGATTGGCATCCATTCCCAGTGAATCAGAACCAACGTGGTCTCGAGCCACCTACACTACAGAACATGATTGAACCCCTTTAACAGGGTATTTTGGTCTACTCTTCCGCACTAGCTAGACCGTCTTGGAAGAGGTGGGAATGCCTGATGCATACCATTACATGACTCACCGATCGACTGAACCCATTTATACTGCTGGATGGAGAGGTGGGGGGGGGGATTGTAATAACTTGCCCATTTTTCTCAAAAGAACCCACCGGGAGATTGAACCAGCATCAACCGCTGGAATAAAAGTCCAGTGTGCTAACCATTGTACCACAGCAGCATCACTTTGGAGTAATGTTGAAAAGAAAAAAAGTGATGCACATAATACATATTAAAACACTAATGGATGGAAGTGCATGTCCGTGACTTTCAAAAAGATACATAGTAATTAAATTACAGTAAAATACTACATTTATTACACTTTTATTGCAGCAACAATGCTGTACATAGGGTTTACTTTTAAATATTTGCAGTGAACTTTCACAGATACAAACATTTTCTTACATTATATTCTTGGGTATTTTGGTAGTCATGTAGATAGGTTCAAAGAAAATAACCAAAAATAACAAAAAAACTACGTTTCGATCGCAACACAAGCGGTCGTCTTCAGGAAAAATGCTTACATTATGTATAACTTTTTACAACTATTGTGGGGGTGAATCAGGGATATAAATGTGCATGAATAATGAAGTGAAAACATTGTTCATATTGCCATGAAGTGGATTGAACACTTGATAGGAATTAGACATTAGCCTTTTACCAGTCCACTCCTGAACGAGGGTCTCGCCACACCATGATTTGACCATACTTCCAACTGGTCGCTGCAGGTTGAAGCAGCGGAGAGCAGATGTGCTGATCTGTTCATCCTACAGCCCGAAGGCAACCAGTTTGTGCATTATGCTAACCCATACAAGCACTAGCCAGTCTCGATATTTGCTTAGCTCGTGAGATCGGCTTCATTCCAGATGATTTGGTCATAGGCATTCGGCATGTTACGATGCATTTATTCACCAGCTTCAGAATCATAAATACGCAGTTGTACTGATATTCATGTTGTAATTGGCTCACTGAGAACCTGAAACCCAGGAATCTAATTAATCGATTTGTCTGGAGAGTGTTTAATTGTTACATGCATACTAGGCACAGTACACAATTCTATACACAACGTCATTTTAGCGAGAGCCCTGCGTTTAGTCGCAAGGTACTGCGAAGTATCTCAAAGGCAGAGGACTTCAATAGAGTACAGATCAGACAAATCTCTCGTCCCCCTCTTCTTAAAGCTCTCCAGCACGCCTGCTATCTTGTTCAGCTCCCCACAAAGTCGCACCTGTAAGCAGAAGGGTCAAAACAAGCAACATTGTTAAGTTTGCATTTCAGCTGCCACAGAAAAATGTTGCACAAGGAAATATCAGTAACATGAGGAACTATAATATATCTGACCATGCACACTGGATGTCACCATGAACATTGTTTGATAACCGAATAATAACAAAGCAGTTTTCATACCATGGGGCATGTCCCGCCCTACCCATATGTTAACTACCTCGCCTCATGTAGTACAGGAGCTCATGGGTTCGATTCCAACCCTGTATATTTGGAGTTTGCATGTTCCCTGTGGTCCCGTTGATTTTTCTCCAGGTCCTCCGGTTCACCCCCCGCCCCCCAAAATTTAGAAACATGCATTTCAATTATTTGGCTGCTATAAATTTCCATAATCCACTATGTTGAGCTATCATTTGTGGCCAGGTCGTTCAGTGGTCCTTACCTGGTAAAATAATAGTATATAAAAGGTGCTGACTGTTGTGTTAGCCGACTCTGTGTTGGATTGCATTGTATTTCTAAGTTCACTAGGTTTGTTTTCTACCCGATGACGATTGCTTGTTTCAATCGAAACGTCGTATTCTATTATTGAATTTATTTTCTTTCTACATGACTTCACCGAAAGAACCAAAAAGTAATAGTATATAGTTAAATATCTATTCTGCTCAGTGGCACAATGGCAGCATCTCTTAATTTGATTTTCTATCTCACTGTCAAAATAAAATATTGAATGTCATTGAAGTTGCATATGGTTTATGGACACAGAATTCATCAGTCAGACTGGTGAATCCACAAGGTTGGGTTAGAGAGTGAACATAGGAGCGTGAGAAGCATTAAAATGCATTCCCTCTACTACAAAACGCACATCCATTTCAACTTGATTTCTATAGTGCCTTTGCAGTGTACACAATGACTTGAGATTCTGTCTGCAATCAGCCACATGGCACATTTGACCTGGGTGACAGTGATTGCTGCTTTGAGTTGGCAGCTCGTCTACACGAGGACGTCGAATGTGGGAGCACTCCTTTAGCCGGTCTGTGTGGGTGTCACCGACGGCTACTTACTATGCTCCTCGATTCGCTGTGGGCACAGATATCTAACCACAGGCATAGACTCCCCTGTGGCTATTTTCAGGCTGTGCCAATGGGAGACGACCGGCAAAGAAAAACATTCTAGGATTGACGGTAAGGGTGTAAAATTTCCAAGTGTAATGTCTCTAAGCCTCATTATCAATAATTTTAAACTCACGCCAATTGTCAAATGTGGCTCGTTTACTGCGAGAATGTCATCTCGAAAGCTGTGTCAATCGAGAGATTGATGTTGCATATCTTAAAATAGATTCATTGGCAGTAGTTTCCCATTTTACTTGCAAACTGAATATATAATTAATATAACAATTGCTCAAAAAAATGGTCTTGTTAGATGTGCCAAGTGCTTGAAACCCAAATGTACATTTTATATAATTGCATGAGCCAAGAATGTCTGTGTGTCCCGCACATGACGTCACTCCACATGCCACACCCCCCTCCCACCATCATTAATATTCATGAGCGGGTGGATTTTTATTCACGCAGGTCGAGCGGAAATAACAATTTTTTTCGCAAATTCGCTTTAAGTTTGACGTTTCTTTATTGAAAGTGAATCTAAAAAATAATTCTACGCAGCAACAAAGTGGATTTGGTGTCTTTATTTATTTCTTCAGCTTTTGAGACAAAAGGTTAGTCTAAATTATGCTTAGACATTATGGTAAAATAGACACATCTCGGTGATTTTCCATATATTGTATCGATTTCAAATTTATTTTGACCCCAGCGACCGAAAGCAGAAGATAATAAAGTATCAGAGTAGTGAATTTTAACAAATTGAAGGTCAGTTATATACAATGCTACAGTGAACTGCAGTGAAGTGTTTGATGATGTACTTATGTGCAAGATTCACTGCCATAAATTTTACACTAGATACAATTATACACTGCTCAATTTTTTCGTAAATATTACAGCTTCCATCCTAGGAAGGGCAAAGAAGCTAGTTTTATATAATTGCATAAGATTTCAAGTATCAGTCTTAGCTCATAAGAAGTCAAAATTTTTCCATGCTAAAAATAAGCAACATGCAGCTTTTGACATTCCTGAGAAAGTAATGGAAATTACACAAGCTTTCTTATAAAGTACATTGTTAATTATAAAAGCCATCAAAAAGTGCCGGGCATGTAACATCATTCCGTAGGGTAGTTTAAAAACATAATATCGGCACAAATGACACACAAGGTAACAAAAGCAAGTATCACCACACGGCAATTGCATACGACCGGCTGCTGTGATCCTGTTTACCTGCGTGATTGCGAACTTGTGCATGGTGTAGAGGAGTGGCTTTGCTTGCGGCGTGAGCAGCAGCATGGTGAAGTGAGCGTCCAGCAGCAGTGATATCCACTGGAGGACCTGCATGCAAGAGACAGAAATGTCATCACCCCTCACTCATCCGGCCCATGTTCCAGGCAAACACTGCCGACAATCATTAATTTTGTTCACTTTAACTTGCGACAATAATATTCGTCAGTGTTCTGTTAAGTGACTTGGGAGTGACCGAAAAAAATAAAGCACAACAATGACCACGACTACCCACCAGACACCAAAAGCACGTATGACTACAACAATTTGAAATTAATGAGTCCAAATAAAGATGCAGAGTAAGATCATTTAGTAGCGTTGCTAGAGACTGCAGTGCACCAAGACTAAAATGGTATATAGTGTAACACAGATAGAGATATACTGCGTTCTGAAATGGTGCATGACTCACACCAACCTATCACTAAACATTTTACTGCTTTAGTGGACTTGATTAAGAGTAACTAAACTCAAGTGACAGGACTAATATTTAAATCGAATTCCACAAGTTGTCATTGATTACAATACGACTTGATTATAATAAATAAAAAAGCCTAACTAAACTAATACTGCTGCCGACACACATCCCAAAGAAAAACATAAAATGCAAATACTAAGCATTTCTGAGGAGGCACAAGGTAATCCAAAACTGCCAAATCTTACATGAGAAGATATACACTGACGTCCAAGGCACAATTTATACCATTCGCACTTTTATGGGCCATTAGGAGTAAAAGTATCAAATGAAAGCCCTCTTGCAAGCACATTGGGCTCACTGCCAGGCCTGGGCAGGCCAGGTTGCAAGGTGTCAAGTAAAGAATTGGTAATCTGTCCACGTAGATGCAGGTGCCAATGCATGGTGCAAAGCATTGTTTGTGTGAAAGCGTGGGTTTGGTCCTTTGTTTAATGATTCAACAGGAAGAGCTAAAGACACCCCACAAGCTCTCTGTCGCACGACTCATCCGACTCATCCAACCAGCTCACGGAAAAATTGCTGGCAGATCTACAAGCAGTGCCCATCAATGCCACATCGTTGTTGTGGTTGTCTTCTGAGACTAAGGAAAAAGTCACTTGTGCCAATACCCTAGATAGGCACTTGGAAGTCATTTTCAACCAATCCTTCAGAGCTGGGCTTTTGTAAATAAGGCTTGCAAAGCGGTATCGTTATCAGAGAAGGCAGTGTCTCTCCCAGACCCTGACCCCAATATAGGACACCTCTGGGAGTCACACAGTTAGAGCCAACGACCACATACCTGCTCCATATCTGGATCGGCATTCCCCAGCCTTCCATCCTTGGTCTGTGAGCACTGGTTGAGCAGGAACTGGAGATACTGGAGCAAGCGCTGTGGGCAGGGTAAATGGTGCACGTACAAAAACACACACGTGATCAACAACATTCATGGCCATGTGAAGGGTGCAGCCAATCAAACTTGTCAGTTTTTAAATAAAATATTAATTTTTAAATTGCAGCCTAGAACTTCGTTTTGTCTAATCAATTGACAGCCATCGCTGTAGCTATACAGAACAGCGCTGAATGTTCGTGTTGCCACCGGAACTTCAAAGCTCATTGCTTAGCAGAAGTGTGGTTCGAGTGGCAAGAGGTACTGTGATTATTAATAGGCCCATATTCTCTGCGTTGTTCACAATAGTGGTTTAAGACTTTCTACTGCAAAAAGCATTGTTACCACAGTATGAAAGGTGGTGGTTGGCCTTGAGAAGAAAATAAATTTGAGCTAGTATTGCAGTGCATAGCATTAATACTTCTATTAACTGAATAGGTATTTGCAGGACCTGAATAACCTGACAAAGGCAGGCAAGTTTTGCGTAACAGAATCACAACGGCTATTTATTTTAACTCAGCAATTTGCAATGCATGGGCGGTAGCATAGCCTCGCGGCTAGAAAATCTGCCTCTTGTTGCAGAAGTTCACGATTCGAATCCAGTGGCCGCCCTGGTCATTACTGCGGATGTATTAACCATAAAATACTATGTGGTGTACGCTTCACAGTGGACATTAAATATCCCGTGATATTTTTGAAAAGTGGCAATGTGCCAGCGTCATGATCAAAATTTGAAAAATCGAACAACTCGATTGGGATTATACAAATAATTCATAGCTCCCTACTGCGAAAATATTTGGCAGGACCCTCCTGTAAAAAGAGTCAAGAGACACAACGAGGCTTTCCTGGGAAAGTAAGCGAAAAAACACAAGTGCCTACCACAACATGCTCCGCTTGCAGATCTTTCAGGTAGGGCAGCATGAAGTTGTCGCTGAAGGCTGAGCAGAGGACGGCGTTACTGCAACATGTTGGTCAAGGCCTCGCAACGGAACGCGACTTTAATGGGGTTATTTTTTATTAAACAGATTCTAGGCAAATGACCAAATGCCCAATACATCAACCAGCTAGCAATAAACTGCACCATCAAAGTTGATTATAGACTTGACACGTTACTTGAATTTACCAAGGTTATAGGATCTTGGGATAAATGACGAGGGAATTCCAAAGTTAAGCAGTACGAAAAATGACCTGCAAATTACTCGATTGGGATTACATTTAACATCACCCATAACTAACAAATTGCCATGACCCTTCTGATAACGTTGCAATACTGAGGCTTCCCTGGGTATACAAGCAGAATAAATAATAATTAGATAAGACAGAGTAAGGCAGGAACAAGACCAGCGTCACCTGACCTACATTAGCTGGGTAGCCAAGTAATCGGCACAATACTGAACCAATCCGGTTTACAGATTGAAGGGTTTGATTTCCACAGCTGCCCTGTATATGCCGTGCTGTCTTACTGCTACGTGCTGCCTGCTGTAAAGTGGGTCTCAAGTAAAATATGGATATCATTGGCAAAGAGACCGACTAAAAGCCAGGAATTAAAAAAAAATAACATCTAACGAGAAAGATGTTACATCAGTGTTGCGGAAAGGTGGCAGAATTGCATGAATTGCCTTCCCAAATATAACTCTGAAGGTTGTTAAACAGATCATCTTCAGAGGCGTTATAATATCCCTCTTACGGACGGACAGAGCTAATGCATATACTATTAACCTTGGTTGGAAAGCCAAAAAAAACCCCACCTAATCAATAATTGCATATTTAGAGACCACAGTAACTGTGGTTTGCTTGGGTTTCATTTTTTTAAGCATAACATAGTTGAGTGTAATATTTCACTTATGTAATTGTGAATTGAAAAAAGATAATTTGCAAAATGACAATGAAAAATCACTTGTTACAAAACATTAAACCAAATGAATCACATCTTGACTTAAAGCTTTCGTGACTGCAGAATTCATATTCTTTGGGTCTTTCAGTAAAGCCACGTATATAGAAAAATAAGAAAAATATCACGACGTTTCAATCTATTTTTCACCTGATGACGATTGCTTGTGTTGCGATCGAATACAAATGAATCACATTTACCACATGTGCTGGGCAAGAAAGTAAAATCTGAAAGGGCTTCCAATGAACTAAATAAAGAACACTAATTGCACTAATGGATCCATTGCATTACACCACTGGTGTCCACAGGGAATGGGGGTCCTATGGAGACGGACCTCATCAGCTCACAAATGTGAATTCACCACTGCTTCACGGAAACCCACAGGGACGAGTGGCTGCCCCACATTCGTTTGACCAGGTGAAAACCCTCGATTAGTACAATGAAAAATAAATTCAAAATACATATGTAAACTCTGACGTTTGAGTTACCAGGACTGCAATCCTTTCTCGACTGTTTACAGCCGAGCCGGCGGTGAAAATTCCACATTCCTATTGTGGGTGAGAGGGGGGAAAATCCCTTCCAAACGAAGTGGTAATTATTTGCATGCACCCCAAAGGGATGATGGTCCAAGTCAACCCAACAGCCAGGATTTGAACTCGCAAACAGAATCTCGTGAGTGGCTCGCGTTACCGCCGAGCTAGCTGGCAGGTTAAAGACACTTTACAGATCATTCATCAGACAGGGCGGGGTATGGGGGGGGGGGCTCGAGCGCACAGGGACAGGATACACGAGGGCGGCCTGCTTGAGCGGCAGGGGGCACATGAGCGGCCGGCAGCTCCAGTCGGCCGAAAACTTGTCCCCGCCGGACTCGTAGTCAGAGTCTCCCTCATTGTCCCTCGCAGGCGTCGCCGCCGCCCCATCCGCGCCACTGTCATCGCCGCCGCCGCCATTCGCGGTGCCGTTGGTCGCCGCGTGGGGAGGCCCCGACTTGCGCCTGCAACCTGCCGCACCCTCCACCTGCGCCAGGCAGCCCGTGACCCCCGACACGTCCACCGTGCAGGCCTCCAGCTCAGAGTCTGTGAGTCTTTGGGAGGGGGGGATTTATACAGGTAGGAACAACAGTTCGTTGAGGCAGGGCTCATTCAAAAATACACAACTCCACTGTTGCATTTCTCATTGCTGCGGCTGTATTAACGATAAAGACTACGTGCCGTCTGCTTCACAATGGACGTTAAAGGATCCCCCGACGTCATTTGAAAACAGTAGGCCATTGTGGGCGCACACCATGGCCCAAATTCACATACTTAAAAGATAATGTACTCAAAATCTACGGAATTGGGATTACACATAGCAGGCCAGGTGCCAAGTGATCTTGTTCCGCAACAGGGACACACAGCTGGTACCACTGGGGGATTGCCCTTTTGAATGTTTGAGATGTGATTATAAGTCGCTTATCCCGTGTACAGAACTCCCAAGACTCTACGGCGTTAAGGGCGCTTCTTCAAAAACTAATTATTGTGCAGTATGTCGTGCTACATTCACGTGGAGACAATGTAATCAGCCGGTGTGCGTGTGGTGCAAGGTGGATCGATCGTGGCTGCGAGTACCCGAGGATGGCCTTGAGGCTGGTGATGAGCAGGGCTTCGGGGGTGTCAGGAAACGCGAAGAGACACTTCTGCACTAGGGAAAAATCCCTCCGCTCCAGCGCCAAACTCAACACCCCGGGACACGCGCTGCGGCACACCGACCCACCGGCTGTGAGTTAGTACACAGTCCGCGCAGAAAAATCTCAAGACGGCTTAATTATTTTACCATCATGTCTTTTGTTTATCGCTCTTTCTAAGTTAGTTACACTTTTGTTTGCTCCATGAGCCTAAATGCAACATTCGTGTATCATTCGTGCAAATATTTTCCATAAATCGTACAGGGTGCGTGTATCCCGAGCAGAACCAATATTAATAAAAAAATATTGATGATTCGTTACATGCGTATACACGTTATAGGGGTTATTTGACCACATAATTCATGGTGGTCAGTGCAGATTGATGAAGGCTGAGAGCATAGACGTTGGCGCATAATTATGAATGCAGCACAATGGATTTTTTATGCTGACAACATAGCCACATACCTCCTGAAGAAGTGAAATTGATCTTGCTCAAATGACTATTGAGGTGGTGGCCCATTTCCATATTGCAGCTCTGGGCCAGTGGTGGACACTCCACATTCCTATGACAGGGGCAAGTCTATCCATGCCTACTAACCACTACCATTCTCGATTTGCGACGGCCTGTGCTCTGGAGGCCGGTGAGCGGGGGGGGGGCACCTGTGTGAAAGGGCGCCCGTGCTCGCCAGACACACGAGCGAGCGCCGCGGGTGGAACGAGTCGGCGTCGCGCGACCGCGCCGTCGTCGCCGCTGCTGCCAGCTCACGTGCCAGACGACCCGCCAAGGCCGCCACGTCCGGAGCGGGGCACGAGCACAGCACAGACTCCAGCGCCGTGCAGATCTGGTCATCCGAGCCGTCCTGCCATGAGGGAAGCGCAGACCCCATGTGATGCCTCCAAGACGATCACAACAACTTAACTCTCTCAGCAACCCAGCAACTCCAAGTTTAACTCTCACGGTCTCCAGAAAAACCCAGCTACTCTCTCGTGCCGCCAGCAAAATCCAACTTAGCTCTCACAGCCCACACCAAAATACAGCTCAACTCTCGTATCTCCACAAAAATCCTATTTATCTCAGCTGGTAGTGGAAAACGGACAAAGCTTATGTGTAAATGATTAAATCCTAGTTGTAAAGCATAAAACCAAGTTTCACAAGGCTCTTTAGACAACGAGTTCCCATTTCAGGTTATGTGCACTGATTGTCCAAAAATGGTTTGTGTGAACTGAGTAGTGGTGGTGTGCATTGTCATGTAGGGGTATGGGTTTAGTCCTCAGTTTAATGAAGAAACAGAGGACTAGCTTAATATCCCGGTTCTATGTGGCACGGCTCATCAAACCAGAGCACAGAGCAGCTGTTGGCAGATGTAGGAGCCATGCCAACCAACAAAACGTGATGTGCCTGCAAATTCTGCTCACTTTAATTTCTATTAACCAAAAGATGCTGCCTTGGTTAGTAATCCAGAGGTCGCTGGTTCGATTCAATCTCCCAGCAGGGGAATTTAAGAAATGGTGAAAGTTTGTAAGAAACCCCCGCGCCTGTTAACCGAAGCGGTATAAACGGGATCACTGCAGTAAGTCGATCAGCAGGTCACGTGCGGTGGGATAAGTGTGAATACGCCCACCTCTGTCTGGTCGTCTGGCCAGCGTGGAAGAGTAGGCCAAATACCATTTAGAGGGACTCTCTAAGAGTTCCCTATCGTGGAGGCCCTTCCACCAGCAGCGGCGTGAGCAAGCCAGTGCACGGCTGCTCCTTAACCATTTATGAACTTCCGAATACAAATGTAATGTAGAGCGATCATCTCGAGACCCAAGGCAGCAGGGATTAAACACACCGACGGAAGCATTTTTAATCGGTGGAAATGTTCTCGGACCACCATGCAGTAAATAAAGTTGGTGTTTTGCGAAAACTTTTGTTTGTGCCACAATTCCAGAGCATTTCCCACCCACGGCCTTGCGAAGCACAGGTTGGGAAGCCCCGCTCAAAGGGATCTTAAATCCTACAAGCAACGAACCCAACATTGACATGCCCTCACCTGCATGAGTGACAGTACAGACTCGGCTGTGACAGGCTCCTTTTGTGCCACTGTCTGAGACTTCCTGCTTCTCTTTGGCTGCGGACACGACGAAGTACACACCATTAATAAAACAAGAGATAACATGTAAATAGATTTGCACTTGACATTCAGCAGAGTACAGTTGGCGTAGCAACAGGCTGGCAGTCGTAAAGGCAGTCAGTGAAAATCCCATCTGGTGATAAGAGGGGGCTGTGTTTTGCGGACGCAGATAGCAGAGTGGAATTTGCACCCTTTGCTCAAGTATGAACAAAAATGCCTTTGTGATATGTGCATGCTTGTATCTGGGTGAACATACATTCTCACAAAGTCAAATATCCCTTCATTACCCAACACACGCCAATGGGGCAAGTGCTCAAGGCGAGCACCTATTAAGAATGGCACGACACGTGGCGTGGTATGGCCAGCACGTGTCTGGCACCTTTGTATCCTCCCCCTACTAATGTTTCACACATTGCAACTGCCACACACTTAACGCCGGGATGATCTCCGAGACATCCAACACTGGCCACTGGTACTATCCCACCATCTGGCTCGTAGCACATTCATTGCTGAGCAGTATTTTTTTTATCACTGTTGCTGAGCAAAGTCTGTCTGGTAGATGTCACCGCGACATGCGTGCCAGGGTTGGCATACTATACGTCCGCCAACAGTGACGATTGCTTTTGCCAGCATGTGGCCGTGAGACAACGCAAGGTGAAGGAGCTGGGATCCACAACAGTTGATTCCTCTCGGATCCATCATTTTCGAAGTCCGAGCAACCAGAAAATCTGCTCATTGACACACCCCACAATGCACCGTGGCGAGATGTTAACTACCTCGCCTGGTATGCTGGAGGTCGTGGGTTCGATCCCGACTCTGGCGCCTGCTGTATATTTGGAGTTTGCGTGTTCTCCACGTGGTCATGTGGATTTCTCACCAGGTCCTCTGCTTGTTCCTTCCACATTTAGAGTGAACATGCGTTTTTGACTATCTAGCTGCAATACATTTCCACATAAGCCACTTTAATTGAGCTATCATTGGTGGCCTGGTCGCTTCTGAAAAAGAGCTAAATAGCTCAGAGTGGGCCTTATCTGGTAAAATTAAAAGTTTAGTTTACGTGGCTACACTGGGTCCCATAAGCCAACTCAAATAAAGGAGGCCCACAATTAATGCGGCAGGGTATCCCCTTGGTCATAGGGACTTAAATTACACTCATCTACTAATGAAACATCTTTTGTGTTTACGTTACCTTTGGATGCTCGTCCTTCACAGGCTGCGCGTACCAGTTGACCAGTGTCGGGCTTGGTTTTGTGTCTATCGAAAAACCAACAAAAACAACGTTAAATTTTGCACAAAAAGCACAGATTTAGGTAAATTTTATTTGTTTAACCAGAGACCATAATAGTTTGTTTTGCAAGAGTGACTTGGTTCACCAAGATGGCAAAAGAAAAATAATATAAACTTTATCAAAGCCATCAAGAAAATAACAATCAGGGCAAAATGTGTCAAAGGAGAAATCGAAGTTTGGATTTGAAATCGATCAAACACACACCAAGTGCTACACAACTTGACGTGACCTTTTAAGTGATTTTGTATCAGGTGGGCAAGAATCTGATTGGCCTTTAACTGAACTGAAATGATGGCATGCGCAACAGTCAATATTTGTTTTACTTTTTTTATAAAGAACATGACTACAATAGACATCTATGTCAATAAACAAGAAAACAGTCCATTACTAAATACAAGTACAACGCATCTGTCCCCAGAACTCACACATGGCTCATCCTAGGAACTAATTATTACTAATTAGTGCCATACAAGATGCACCGTGTTTAGCGCCGACTGGACAAATTGAATGGGACCACAAGGGGCAGGGGGGTGTGGTCACCTGTGTGGAGCAGCTGGTGCTGCTTGCCCAGGGCCAAGGCAAGGCAAGTGGGCTCACAGGTGAACGCGCTCACCAGCAGGGTTTTGCCATGCGCCAGGAACAGCTGATTAGACACACGCCACAGCTGTGGCAAAGAGAGTGGTGGGGCGGGGGGCAGAGGGGGCAACAGGAGAGGTGGACCATTATGACAGGCGACAACGGGTATGTATCTTGAATTTATTTGGCACCATAGGTAGCCAACCGCGATAATTCTATCAGGACTGCTGCACTCGCCAATATCAACCACACGTAAAAGAAGATCTGGCCTGTTTAAGTGGACAAGCTTGAATGACTTTGTGAATTTAACCCCCTAAAAACTAGATTCATTCCCTGGCTAAGTACAGCACTCGGCGACAATCATTTTTTTCCGCACATTCAGTTGCCGAGCACAGGCAGCTCATGTACACGAGGACGTTGAATGTGGGAGCACTCCTTTAGCCGGTCTGTGTGGGTGCCACCGACGGCTACTTACTATGCTCCTCGATTCGCTGTGGGCACAGATATCTAACCACAGGCATAGACTCCCCTGTGGCTATTTTCAGGCTGTGCCAATGGGAGATGACCGGCAAAGAAAAACATTCCAGGATTGACGGCAAGGGTCTAAAATGTCCAAGTGTAATGTCTCTACGCCTCATTATCAATAACTTTAAAAGTACACCACTTGTCAAATGTGGCTTATTTACTGCGAGAATGTCAACTTGAAAGCAGTGTCCATCTAGGGATTGGTGTTGCAAATCCTAAAAGATATGAATTGGCCACAGTGTTTCCCATTATTGCTGTAAACCAAATATGTACAATGAATATAGTATTGGCAAACAAAAATACCGCCAAAAAAACATTCCAGAATACACAGTAAGGGTCTAAAAAGTGTATTTTTTTTTATTTAGGCCTCATGGACATTAAGCGAAACCTAAAGGCAAAATTTTGCATGTTGCTCATTAGCTCAAGCGAAAAAGTCAACATGAAAGCAGAATGACACAAATGCACACCACGTTTTCTCATTGAAAATAAGTACATTTCAAAATATCACTGTCGTGGTCACAAAAGCAATGTTTGTGGGGAATAATATCTATTTTCTGGACTTGTGAGGCATAAGCAATCAGAAAATAACACTTACCCAAGAACAAAAACAAATATTTTTTGTTACACAACGAGACAGGCCATCGCTCTAGCTAAGAAAATCATCTCTCCTTTGTCCATCGGCCTTGTGCACAATATTTCCCAGCAATAAATAACTAACTCTGAGACCCATGATACACTAAGAACCTAATAAAAATGCCATTCATGTTCACAAGTCTTGAATAGTCTTTTTGCATACACTGCCTTTGCCGGGAAGGACCATGGCAAGTGAATATGAGCCTCCCAGAGCTCATGCCCTTCGCAGGGATTGAGTACAAAATCATTCAATGGTTCCTGATTAACACCACCGACCGAGTGGGGGAGCTGGTGGTGGCAACACTTACCCGTCCGCAGGCTGTCTCACTGCCTGGAAGACTCTTCCAGTCCTGCAAGGTGTGAAACTGTGTGTTCCACACACACAGGGCTCCTGCAAAACAAGGCAAGTGGTGACACACTTGTGTGGTGGGGGCATGTCGCAACCAGTGGTTGAAATCGCAAATGTTAACACGCGGCTGGCCGATAGACACAAGACTGTCCCTCACGAGGTGGAACAGGATAAACCGTGAAAATGAAATGGCAAAAAATTGATTTATGCTTCAATTAAAGATATATCAAAAATGTTGACAAGTCATTGAATCTTGCTTCGATGGGTTGCGTGTTAGATATATATATGGCTCAAGCTCTCTAAAAATGTGATTTACATTCTCGGGGCTTTCGGTAAAGTCACGTAGATAGAACAATAAAATAATAATAAATTAAAATGAAAATCAAGTGAATAATCTTTTTTTAAATATCACGAGATTTCGATCGCAACACAAGCAATTATCATCAGGTGAAAAAAGAGGGGGGAAAGCTGCTGAGGAAAGCTGTTTTTAAAAGACCCAAAGAATATGAATTCCTGCAGTCACGAAAGCTTTAAGTCAAGATTTAACCGGCCTCTACGGGGAGGGGGTTTCCACACAACTATTAGATCTTTTAACAAACTTCGAGACAAGAAGGCTCATCTGATCGAGTCGCTCACATTTCTGAAGAGATGCCGCGACACCATGGTAATACCGATAGCCTTTACACTCACATCTGCTGCTGTCACTTCTCCTAATGCTAAACGGATCTTGTTCAGGGCCGGCCTATCCCTGATATCAGAGAGAATAAGATTGCTCCGATTTGAACTAGACAATTTAGACAAGACTCTCTTGAAATCACACTTAACATTGACGGAAAAAAATGTCTACATCCGATTGGGACCATGTAGATAACATGACAGCCTCTTCAAGCTGCCTCAATGTCAGCTAAATGCAAAGATAACCTGATTTCCAAGTTCAACCTTTTTTCCAAGAAGAAACCAGATCCACACATTAAAAAGTTAAACGTTGACAAGATTGTTATCAATCAGAGTAACAGTCCGATTTCCGACAGCCTAAAATCGGTTCTAGCTAAAAGGCAGAATTTTGCAGTCACCCCTAAACACATCCCAGTTGATATCATTGCCCAGGTGGAAAAGGATGGCAAGTTACCATTCTTGGATGTTTTAATCGAAAAGAGACCAGATGGCTCAATGGGACAGTCTACAGGAAAGCCACCCATACAGATACCTATCTAAAACATGACTCCCACCACCATCTATCCCAGAAAAATTACCTCATCAAAACTTACACCATAGAGCTCATTGTATATCCGACCATCATCACCGAGCCAGTGAATTGGAACACGTACTCCAAGCCCTCAAGATGAATGGATATTCAGACTACACAATCCGTAAAGCTATCACCCTAACCGTTGGGAAAGAACCATCTGAGGACCCAATAAAAACCATCACCTTGCCATACATAGCAGGGATCACCAAAACGATTTCCAAAATCATGAGCAAACACAAGATCCAGGTTCGATTTAACACAGTACATGAAATTAGTGATCTGATCCCATCTGTGAAGGATGTGATCCCTGACATGCAATAGCCCAGCGTCTACAAACTAAGCTGCGTCTGCGGCAGCAGTTACATTGGGGAAACTAAGCGACATGTCTCGGACCATGTTCGTGAGCATAAAGCAGATCTGTAACATGGTAGGACCAATACCTCAGCCGTGGCTGATCATTATTTTAATGCGGTGGGGGCTCACACGAAATTGACTTCTCCAAGACGAAGATACTCTGCAAGCCCACTGGCTATCAACAAAGATTCGTTCATGAAGCCATCCAGATATATAGACAGACACAATTTCAAACGAGAAGATGGGTCCCAACTGAGCAATCATTGGAAGGACGTTATAAACCAGTTTAAGTCATAACTGGCTGTGATGTTTCCATCCTACCTTCCGATGTTAGCAGTTATTTTCGACTCTGATTTTACAGTAACAGGTTCACACTAACAAAGCCGTCGTTTACATTGACATGCTCATCTCTTACATTGACATGCTAATCTCTTACATTGACATGCTAATATCTTACATTGACATGCTAATCTCTTACATTGACATTCACATCTCTCTCACTTTTACATCACTAGCCCCGCCCACGTCGTTTATGACCCTTGGGCTACACCCATTTCAAACCTTTAAAACAGCCTGCCTCAGCCGCTTTTTCCCCTCTTTTTTCACCTGATGACGATTGCGTGTTGTGATCAAAACGTCGTGATATTTTCATTATTTTTATTCACTTTATTTTCATTTATTATTTTGTTCTTTACCGAAAGACCCTGCAGTCACGAATTAAGTCAAGATTTAATGTGGTTTACATTACACTATCATATCATCTTGATGACCACAGAATCTAAAAGGTAATTTTAACACTTTTAGAATATACCTAGATTTTAAGCTACAGCCTGAAATGGTTTATATAAAATGCACACACATGAACTTTATTACCAGGTGAGAGCTCAAGAAGACAAAAAGCCTATTTTGGGAGAAAGCCCTGGGCGGGGGGCTATATTCTAGTTAATTCAAGGCTAGAATCCAGATGTAGGAAAGTTATCACCATGTGCACTTGTTAAGAGGCAATTAACGCTTCACCACACCTCCAGAAATTGCATGGTTGTATGCAGGCAAAATACATGCATGTTATGAAAGTGGGTTTTGGGCAGGACACGTCATGAAATAAGGTCAATTAAAATTACACGAAACAAGGTCAAGTCTAGTTACAGTGGCAGCCAAGGACATACACCGAGGAAATTGAATGATGAAATCAGCTGTGTGCAGGTGCTCAGTAGCCGATTACAGCGCAGGTCTGACATATTGTGGCAGCAGATTGTGGAGGCCTTCACATGCACCAGTGGATTGAGCATGACTGATGATGACAATCATAAAATAAGTTAATCACCTTTAACGGAGAGCTCGTATGGGTGCCTCACCCCTGCCACCACCACGTGCGACTCATCCAGCATTGCCAGGGAAACGACCTCTGAAACGACCTCAAAGGCAGGCAGCTTCATCAGCAGGTCAGTGGTCATCACCCCAGTCTGACCATCATCCCCCGCGAAGCAAAGTGGAACCTCGGCCCTGTACAAGCCACCATCGCTACCTGCGCCACGCAGAACAGAGACATCCACATTTGCTCAACAATGCACCCCGTACAGTTAGGCATGGGTGATGCACGCCTGCAAGCCGCTGCTTTAGAGGCAAACATTGGTTGACCGCGTCGTTATGCGACATTGCAAGAGGACGTCTCACATAATAACGTCACGAGGAAGCGGGACATGTGCATGGTGTGTGATGTTGCTTTGGCCAAATTTTTTTTTATTTAGCATCAGTTATATATTGTCAAGTTTTCCATAACCCTTTGGCCAAGTTGGCTAATTTTACTGAACAGCAATAACAAATTTATGCTAAAGTTTCAATTGTTTGATCATCTTTACAGGAAATGTGATCTTTCCGCCACAGACAGATTAACAGAGCGGACACGTCAACACTTGTAAACGCTGGGAAAGCATTAAAAATGGGCAACACGTGTCACTCACACAGCGACGTGAGCTGCACTCTTCCCTGCTGGAGGCTGACATCGTGAGCCAATGGTCGGGCTCCAGAATGCCCCGGTCGCAGCAGGAGCTTCCGCTTGGCACTGGAGTTGTTGAGGCTGTGCACGTGGAAAGTAAAGACCTCATCCTGGGCAGAGAGACACCAACAACCAACGCTAAGGCAATGAAAAATGCTTCGACTTATCAAATATAAATGAATTTCCTATGCTCACCTTACAAGCAACAAATGGTGCCTGTAAGAATCTTTTTTTTCGTGATGAAAGTTGTGCGACTCATGTTACAATTAGGCTAACGGAACTACAACTGTACAAATGAGACAGAAAAATGTGAATATAAATAAGACAGTAAAAACAAGAAAACAATGCTCAACTCTTGTATCTAATCGTGACAAAATCATGACGTTGCATAGAATATTTTTCTTATTTTATTGCTGCCTTGTACAGCTTTGTGAGATGTAGTTTTGCAAATGTATTAGAATCACTAGGTGGCATTAACCGATACGTTATAGAATCAGAATATTTATACCTGGTTAACTAAACTTGGTTAACAAGCACAAGTAATCCTTCACCAGAACTGAGGTAAATTACAATTGTCATTCATAATGTTTAGCAAGTACAATGTTAGTGTATTTCAGCTAATTATAGTGGATCACAGGTGTGGCATTTGGAGCTACACAAGCCACTACATAAGTTTACCAAGAACGGTGGACACCTGCCATCTAAAGTTTTACCTTCCTTGCCTTTCAATGAACTGTCAAGATCCAGGTCACAATCCAACGCACGAATAAGTTGTTTCTGACATGACCCAGTGGCAGCCCATTCGTCGCTTGTTACAGACATTCGTGGTTATAATCTGGCAGGCCACCCTGGTTAATACTATGGGTGTATTAACAGTAAAAACGCACGCCGTCTGCTTTACAATGATCCCCTAACGTCATTCGAAACAGGCAGGTCACTGCGTGTCGGCATCATGGTCTAAATTCGAAAATTATCCTGAAATTACTCAATTGGGGTTAAACATATCTTTTACCACCCCCCTCCCTACTGACATAACAATGCCTGCAAGTAGGCCAAGCGCTGATTCACCTTGTGCCACACAGGGATATCTCTGCCACTGGGGGTGCTGTTTTAAATGTTTCAGATGAGATTTAGTCAAGAGTTGTGCAAAGACGATGTTCAAATACAAATTCGTCGATTTTTCCACATTATTTCAGGCATATCTTTTGAGTGCAAGAATCTACTTCGATTGAAGAATTGTCGAATTAGTACGTTTTTTTAGGCGTTTATTAATTACTGTTTAATAATCGGTTGTTCATGACCTTACCTTTTCACTTAAATACACAACAAGCTTTGTCTGTTCGTCACCAATGGGCTTGCAATACCTGCAAAGTAAAAGGAGAATAGCATGATTAACCCTCAATGGTTACATCACAAAGGCATCACCGGAGCCACATCAACATAAACTTGCAAAAGCAAACACAGCACTCCTTTATAATGACCGAGTAAGAATCATACATATACAAATCTAGTTTCAAATTGGGCAAATATGGAAGAGTAATACATATTATTGGTAGAGCAATAATTCAAGTGCTTCCATGAAAACACGAGCAATGGGGTACCAATCTCTCTTGGCTTGGATAGTGGGCAAAAACGTTTAATGGAGAGACCAGTTTGGTAACACCACTACCTGACTGCCATTTGCAAATCACAACGCCATAAGAGACTGAGCAGACAGCATGTATGAACACCCGCTGCGGCAGAACGAAAGCAACCACGGACACGGCTCAGTTATCGTAACAAAGGAAATTCCCATTAAATATCTCTGCGTGCGTTAGCGCCGCTACCTGATGACCTCGCCCTGCGGTAGCGAAGCCTCCACGGGCTGCTGGGGGGCAGAGAGCAGCACGTCGAGGGGCAGCACGGCCCCCCCCTCGAACAGAACGGCCGGCTCCCCGCCACACACGCCCGGCACAAGGCTGTGAATCTCCGCCGAAACCTGTGAATAAAACCCACAGCCAGTTGCCGATTTTGTTTGATGAGCATAAACCAACTGGAATCAAACTAAAATTTATGATGCAAAAAGTACGAAAGGCAAAATATTGCAGGATACTCACGGTGGCCTTGAAGACTTTGTCAAGATTGACATCTTCATCTTTCCAAATTCTTAGTGTCTGAAATATGATTAAAAAGACATGAAAGGGGAAATGTGCACACCATTCTCATACACAAATATTTCTCATTGCATTGGATCTTTTCTGGTTATGTCATTTAACGAACAACAAATCCATTAGACGTTGCACATACCTCATGATTGATAAACTCTACAACCTGCAAAATTAATGTTGTGGATTATTTTTTATGAATTCCCGCTTATATTACATACATTGTCATGATTACGCTTGTTTACCCAAGAAAGCCTCACCGAGTCGCAAGACTAAGTCTTAAGACTCGCTAAATCCCTCTACCCCAGTCTCAGGAGGGTCCTACCAAGATTTTGCAGGAGGGGTAAACTTTGTTGTGTTATCCTTATTGGGGAATTTTCAGGTATATTTTTACATTGAGATGTTTGGCCAATATAAGTTAGATTGTATATTCTTTTTGTACAATGGAAGGAAATCCTTGAACCCGAGGAAACCAATGCAAACCAGGGGAAGAACAAAGTCCATAATAAAAGGCGCTCGAGTTGAGAAACAAACATGGCTACTTCTTGCAGTGAGGCACGAGTGTGAGTAACCACTGTGACACCCCCCTGCCACCCATAGGGCATACATGTGGCGAGATGTTAACTCCCTCGCCTGGTATACAGGAGGTAGTGGGTTCGTCCCGACCGTGACGCCTGTATATGTTGGAGTTTGGGTCTTCTCCCCGTGGTCGCATGGATTTTTCTCCAGGTCCTCCGGTTTTACCTCCACATTTAGAAACTTGCGTTCAAGAGAATGGCTGCTATAAACTTCCACGTGATAAGCCACTTCGTTGAGCTATCATTTGTGGACGAGTCGCTTTTGAAAATAAGCTTCATAGCTCAGTAGTCCTTACCTGGTGAAATTAAAATAGTTAATAGTTTTAGTGTTCGTGTAGCAGAGAAACGAACAATGGTACCTTCTTGTCTTGCACGAGGATGTACTCTGCGGTGAGAGGGTTGTAGATGGCGGGTCCTGTGATGCTCTGGCCCTGCCGCAAGCTCCATGTGCCAAGTGGCTTCTGCTCCGATACCTGCATGTGGAAAGAAGTTAAAGTCAAAGAAAAGCCTCACAGATGCTGTTGAGCCCTGCCACTGCACTCGTACTGAACTATCAATCCGGGCGATTGGAGTGATTGTGAAAAGCCACAGCTGCTCCGCACAGTCACGGTTATGAACCCATCTTCTGTGCTGCCATCTCCTGGCCAGACGGCAGCGCAGCATATTTTTCAGATGTACAAATCTACGTGATCCACCAACAAATTAACCTCATGGCAGGACCCCGGGTCCCACATAAACGGAAGTCAAAATCGCAATTAATTAATTAATTTTTGGCGACTCAGTCCAACGGCGCACATAAACGCTGCGACCCACCTGGCGCGGATCATTCTGTTGTCGTACAAGCGCAGTGAGGACGAATGCACAGAACAGCTGAACAAGCGAATGCACTCCATGCTTGGGTATGGGCAGGATCATAAGTCTTATCCAAAGCTGCTCAAACTGCCTACACGACTTAAGTCCTTTATTTGTCATCACGGTATGCATAATACAGTGAAACTGCTCTTATCTTCATTATTATTTGTGACCTGCCAATGTCTGCAGCCAGGATCAATCGATGACAATCCTATTACCTGCAGATATTTAACAGATGAGATGCGTTGCACCGTTACTTCCTCCTGTTTGATAATACTTCTCGTCCGTATGCATCTGTGCAGATAGGCTTTTTTGCGGTTAAGCCATAGTCGCCACATACCGCTCGTATAAATGCGGATAAGAGGAGCGGCAACCAACTACTCTGAAGAGTAACATTGGTATACACGCTTGTTACAATATGAACAGCGCATTGAAAACACGTACTATTTTATGTACGGTTTACAAAGTGTGTTCACAAATCCACACTGAGAAACACGATGATTGACAGAGGGGTGTAAATTGTTTCGATGGTGTAGTTAAATAGAGGTACTGCAGGTAAGTGGATTTCAGTTTGAAAGGCATAGTTTGCCAAGACAACACTTGCCACCATCCTTCAAGCCCATTGGTGAAAAATAGCAAAGTTTTTGTTTCCATTATGTTTATGCGAGAGCCGGGGGTTTATGGGACCCCGGGCTCCCGCCATAAGCTTCAAATGCGCGTAATCACATCTCAACAAAGTGAAAGTCTCTCCCTGATAAAATTACCATTGGGCCCGAAGCAATTGGGTGGAAATTCCGTTTACCAATGGTGGGCGTGGCATTCATTCTTAAGCGAACCGCGTGGCATTCTTTCTTAAGCGAGCCACTGTTTAACTGCGTTTAGCGAGGCTGTAATTAAGCCATGTCGTAGCAGATCGGTGCGAGAAACGAGAGTACAAAACGACGGGCCCGTCCTGTCGAAAAGGTGGCCGCAAAGTGCCTCTGCCCCGGTCTCACAACCTGCCCACTGAAGGGGTGGAGGAGAGACTTCTCGCCCAGCCGATGTGACAATGGCCATCGGCCGGTAAAGTTAAGAGTCGGTGTGAATTAATGCCTGCTCAAATAAGCGGGAGGCTGTGCTCGTGTTCTGTTATCCTAATCGATCTTGATGTGAAGCTTTCGTGACTGCAGGAATCCATACTCTTTGGTTCTTTCGGTAAAGTCACGTAGGTAGCAGGTCCACTGCTGGATTATTTTTTCCGCCTGATGACGACCGCTTGTATTGCGATCCAAACGTCGTTTTTTTATATTTCTACCTACGTTACTTTACCGAAAGAACCAAAGAGTTGTGGAATCGACATCCCTATGGTTAGGACGAGTCTCATTAGAAACACGAAGGCGTGTTCATTAAGAATTAGAAAGCAAGATAAACCACTACGCGATGTTTAAATCAAGTCACCCATCCACCACAATGCATTTCCATCTTAAAGCCATACGTGCAACTTAATCTCTAATTAAACACCTAAACCAAGATAAAATACAATCGACATTTTTACGCGATTTAAACTAAGACAATTGAAACACGCTTTGCAATACTGCCTTGGTAGTAAATAACTCCCATTAGTTAATTCCACTGCCCTAAAATGAAACAATATATTAGGCGACGTTTTGGGAAACGGCCCTTCGCAGCATGTAAGAAGCTAAGCGTTAAAACGTTAAACACTTTAAATTTTGATTTAAAGCTTTCGTGACTGCAGGGATTCATATTCTTGGTTCTTTCGGTAAAGTAACGTAGACGGGAAATAATAAAATAATAAAAATATAAAACAATAAAAAAAATTATCACGGTTCGACTGCAACACAAGCAATCTTCATCAGGTGTGAAATCCACAGCAAGAAAACGTGATAATTGTATTGTTCTATATTTATATTATTTTATCATTTCCCTTCTACGTGACTTTACCGAAAGAACCAAGAATATTTAAACACTTTAGTTAATCGCGCACTTAGGCCCCTTGGCCTAGTCGGCTGAGGCCTCGCCTATACCACCCAACCATGCGGTAGTTCACGACACGATTCGGCCAACGAGCGGCCCCCCCCTTCTTCGCTTGCGATTCAAAAGGCTGCCCAACCATCGACTTAAGCTCGTTCGGTCGCACGAATGATCCCGATGGTGGCATGAGGCCCTCCCGGCTTTGCCAAACGCGGCCATGTGGCAATTACAGAGGGGGGCGAGTTTCTTAGGCTTCAACAGCCACGTGTGTACAACGCAGAGACGGAGGTGGTGGGAGGCTGGTGAGGGTGGTGGGCTCGGTACCTTGATGAGGGAGACGCTGCGGGGGGACCTCGTGAGGAGCGCGAGCTCCGGCGCGCCCGGGGTCCCGCAACTCGCGGCGCCCAGCAACTCGCGGGGTCCCAGGCGCAGCGAGGACACGACCAGCGGCTCCTGCAGCAGCGCCATCGCGGCGGGCGGCGTGTGACGTCACCGCGTCCTCGGCGTTGGTGAAGTGACGTCATCACGCGATGTGGTGACGTCACCGCGTCACCCCCGCGCCTCACCCCCTCCCCCGCGTGAACGAGGTGAGGTCATCACGCAACGTGGATGTTGGGGGCTGGTGGGAAGCATGTGCAGCAGTATTACAAAGAATACTCTTTGGTTGTTTTCGGTAAAGTCACGTAGGTGAAAAGTAAAATAAATGAAGACAACTAAATTAAATCACGACGTTTCGGGCGCAACACAAGCGTCCTTCTTCAGGTGGGGACAACGTAGCGAAAGCACAACCGCTTAAGTGTGTCTAAGAGATGGCTATGACGAGGAATTATATCGTCGCGAGGGATGGAGGGAGGGAGGGGAGGGGCCATGGTGAGTGTGGGGGCGGGGTGTGGGCTGGGAGGCAACGTTGTGAAGCACGGGGGGGCGCTGGGAGGGAACGCATGGAGTTCAAACTGAAGCTTTGTGATGCAGGGGGCATAAGTAGATAAGAAAGCTAAGCCTTTTGTTATGCTGCCGGGGGGTGGGGGGGTAAATTAGAAATGCGCATTTATTTAAAAAAAAATTCCTACGTGACTTTACTGAAAAAAACAAAGAGTATGAATCCTTGCAGTCACGAAAGCTTCAAATCTAAAATTATTACAAATAATATTTGTGATTTGTTTTATTTCGGTGATTTGTTTTGTTTTATTTTCACCTACGTGACTTTAACGAAAGAACCAAAGAGTACAAAGAATATGTGCAGAAGTATTGTTATACAATGCTGTGTCAATTCATACGGTTTGGCCGTATTCTTGTACCGGGAAATTGAGTTTTCAGGTCCATACGACGTACGGCCGTTTCAATACGGGCAAAAAACTGTGTTTTGTTTTTATTTCTCCCTTGTGATGGTACTTTGTAGGATGAACGTTGATATGTATAAGGGCACTGGGTGACCAATAAGGTCTTAAATGGTCTGTAATAAGGTAGGCACTGATAGGGGGTTGACAGCTATGTGTAAATAAATAACTCAGAAATATATACAAATAAAACAACTATTGTGTATCTAACCCAGGGAAAGCCCACTCTAATATTAGCTTATTTTTCAAAAGCGGCCTGGCCACAAATGGGCTTATCGTGTGGAAATGTAACGCAGGGGATCATTGATTCCTCCTCGCGGTGCATCCTGGTAACTTCTGGAGGGTAATTCCCCAGAAGGCCAAATCTATTAATCACTCCTAAACCATCGGAGACGCAAGAAGAAGAAGCAGCAGCAAAATAATCAAACTCATCCAAATGCAAGTTTCATGTAAGAATAATAATCGATGCGTCGTTTACATGCGCGTGGCAGCGAAAACTCTGGAAACGAGTTGGGAGGGGGAAGCCAATCCGGTTGTGTGGCGGTGACTATCCTTCATCCTGCAAACAATTGGGACGACACAAGCAGCCTTCATCTCCCCCTGCTGGCAGACTGATGCCCGCGTGAAGGCCGGTTCTGATGAGTGTTCTTGTGTCGCACAGGGACGGCTTTCCACTGGCGGTGGCCCCTTGGAAAAACAATTGTGTAAGATCAGATGCAAGTCGCTAATCGTTTAGAGGTCGGCAGTCTACCGATTAAATGGGTATGGTTGGCAAGTATGCCACACAAAGACAATGATCCCCGTGTAGCCTTTAACACAACAACAACAACATCAATTGGCATTCGCCACTAAATGCCTTGTGCCCGGATAGGTGCACTTTAACAGTTCATAAACGAAGGAAGATTAGGATCAACAGTGTTGTAACTTTCTGACCTGCCCCGAATGGACATATGTGAAAAAGAGCTTAGTAGCTAATCGGATTTCTCCAGGATAAATATAGATTCTGAATAACAGATTAATTTAAAATAAAATAAAAAAAATCCTGTCACAAAGAGAAAATGCAGAAAGTTAAACACTTTTCAGCCAACTGCTCCTTCACAGAAAGCTTTTGTTGCCCTTGGTAATTGTGGAAGTCCGCCCAATTGATGGAACGGTCTCTAACCTCTGGAACTGAAGAGTTTTGACCCAGAGACCTTAAAGGAATGTCCAAGTGCGTACGGCTTAACGAATGAATGCAGGTCACCAAGGTGCCACGAGAGCGCTTACAAAGATGGGAACGAAATGTGCTGAATGTGATGGCTTAACCACGTGCAACCCGGCAGTACAGCTCTCAGTGTTGTGGTAGCCGAGCTTAACATAACACGTTTGGGGAAATAAAAAAAATCCCTGACGGTACTTACATTTTATTTGTGGGAGTTTTTGTTTAAAGTTATATGGGACTTCTCAACCATGTTTTCATTCTTTGGTTTGATATTCTGTACATAGTTTTTTTATGGATCAAATAAAGTTGATATCAACTGGATATGTTGATGGGGGGTGAGTTAATGTAGTTGCTTTTGTTGTTTGACATGTCATTTGGTATCTGCGATGTTTTGAAATTTAGGCAAAATTTGATGTCAAATGACTCAGTAGTCGTGGTGGTTTTAGTTCGTGTACTTGTGCCTTTGATTTGATGTTATTTTGTGGCTTCAATTGCTGTGAAGTGGCTATACGGTATTGACATTGTGGTTATGATTTGCCCCATTGAACTTGCCTCTTTATGTTGCCGTTTCGTTTGGAGTCATTTTGTTTGTTTATATTGTTACGCGAGTTTCTGTTGGCTGTAAATGTTGACGTCACACTTAGCTTGGCACCATTGTCGCTTGGGTCTTCACGTTTTGATTTGTGTTCCGGTTCAATGCCGTCCTGCGGTGTTTTTAGCTTGCGGATTGAGTTACTATAAACGTTACGTGTTGATATTGTCTTGAGTTTGAAAGTGTTGATATTGTGTCTTGTGTTGCACTCATTTGAGAGCATCTTACATTACTATTATCACTGATCGAGTTTTCATACCGCCATTTGCTAGTTTGTTTCGTGTGGCTCGCTGTTGTCAGATGCCTCTTATTTTATATGTAGTGTGAGTAGCTATAATAAGATGACCACTGCAGCAACAAAATGCTGGACTGCACCTTTACCTGAAATTATTCAATCCCGTAGCCTCCCATCCGCTCCACGATTTGACTGAAAACTCAAACCTGTCTTGATTTTATTCTGATTTGTCTCGTTTATATTATTCATTGACCTTATTGTCCCATTGTAACAAGTTGATTAGGTCCAGTAGCCTGAATGTTATCGATGCGAACATTGAACAATGCCTTTTTATTTGTCATTAAATACGTGGTGAACAAAGGATTTAAACTGACTTTTGAACAACTCAAATGTGCATAAATCGGTTTTAATTTGCATGCAAGGTGATTAGGTCCAGTAGCCTGAATGTCATCGATGCGAACATTGAACAATGCCTTTTTATTTGTCATTAAATACGTGGTGAACAAAGGATTTAAACTGACTTTTGAACAACTCAAATGTGCATAAATCGGTTTTAATTTGCATGCAAGTTGATTAGGTACAGTAGCCTGAATGTCATCGATGCGAACATTGAACAATGCCTTTTTATTTGTCATTAAATACGTGGTGAACAAAGGATTTAAACTGACTTTTGAACAACTGAAATGTGCATAAATCGGTTTTAATTTGCATGCAAGGTGAAGACGAGTGCTAAGCGGACGTCTTAAACGCATCTGCTGGATTTAACTGAGGTTTAGGATGGTTCAGGATGGTTCACGGCCTGGTCAGGATTTACTGTCGCGTGCCAACCAAGCTTTCTCTGATTTCCCACTTCAATATGTGGTGGTCGCGTCTGATAGGGGTGCCACGGTGGCGAGATGTTAACTACCTCGTCTGATCCAGATCCCGACCCTGACGCCTGTATATTTGTAGTTTGCATGTTTTCCCCGTGGTCACATGGATTTATCTCTGGGTCCTCCGGGTTTTCTCAACCACATTTAGAAGCATGCGTTTTGAGTATTTGGCTGCTATAAATATTCACGTAATAAGCCACTTCGTTGAACTCTCCTTTGTGACCAGGTCGCTTCTGAAAAAGAGCTATATAGCTCAGTGGGCCTTACCTGGTAAAATAAAAACTCGTTTAGTTTATATAGACGAAATGTATTCGGTTCAGGGGCAAGCGTGATTGTTTGAGACGGGTCTAATCCAAGGGGGTACAATGGTCGTGCTGATGATGAGATATTTATAATTGGCGACGTTGCTGTTTTTGTCCAAAGCTGTCGTCATCGTTCTTTATCGTCGAACCCCAACCCCCCCACCCTTCCAATTCCCCCCCCAACCCCCCACCCCCCAACCACCCCCACCCCCCCAACCATCCCCCACCCCCCAAATGCTCACTTGTTAAATGGACAAATCGTCACGAGGGGGCACTGTTCCGTTAAAGCCACCCTGTCAAAGCCACCTGGAATGGAGCCTTACCTGCCTACAGAGGATTTGATTCATTGAACCGGCACAAACACGGCCTGTGTTCTCATCCCGCCCTCTGCCCACATTTTTTTTTTAGGAATTGCAAAGTCATCCTGCGCACTGGGAAGCGCTATTTGCGATCCTGTTTGTTTTCCCCCTGAAGACAGCGTTGTGGTAATCCGTACCCAGCGTGTGTGGATTCACCCCCCTTAACACAGGGGACTGGCATATGTTTGTAATGTTAATCGTATTGGAAACGTAAGCCTCTTTAGCTATATATTATAAAAATTTACGTTTAAAAGTTTATGCTGCATTTTATTATAATACAATTTGGACTGAAATTTATTTTTGGGTACTTTTAGCAAACAAAATAATCTTTTTCCCCACACGACAAAGTCAATTTTTATTATGTTACATAAATTGTAGCCATGAGGATAGGCTGCAAGGACAGAATGGAAGCCTTCTCAGTTCCTGACGCCGTTATCTGGTTTCACCACCTCAAAGTCCAATTAGAAGCATGAGAAGAAACTAAGGGACTGCGTGCTATTATCTTGGCGTGGGGACTGTCTTGCTGTTGTTTCTGCTGCCTTGCCCAATATTGATCAAATCGGACCTATATAATTTATTAAATATATTTTAGTGACGCAATTTTTTTCTGTTTTGCACTCCTATCTAGTTTTTGTATTGTTTGCTGTTCTAACTTGCTGACCCGCCCATACTGGATATCTGTGAAAAAGAGCTTCATAGCTTATCGGATTCCTGCTGCAGTCTAAATAAAGATGTTGATTCTGAACTGTCGCAGAGAAGTGGAGAGACACTGCAGGGGTGATGGAATTGGCCATGCCGTCAAAGGCCCGAAAGGCCAGGGGACTGGAAAATTACCAACACATGGCATTACATGACACGGTGATAGCATCAGCACCGTGATGCAGTTTGAGAGAGAGAAAATAAACCGAAGCAAAATATCCAATTAAGACTGCTGCCAAATCAAACATCAAATGAAACGCACTCACACAACTTCTGTCTTTGAAGCTTCAGCAAAGCTGCCATCTGTGCACACACGTGTGTTGGTGTATCAATGTGGTGATGCGTTTACCAGATAAATAATACATTATAATTTCAACGCTACTTCTGTGAGATTTCTAACATTGGTTCCCATCATCTTCATCTGTGCCATCCGTCAGCTCATTGGCGACGAAGGGGCCGATTTAATTTCCGCCAAGGTTATCTTTCATTCGTCAATATCACTCCTGCTTCGTTCCATCAACTTCTACCAAACCATCGTGTTGGCTGTTGATACGTTTTGTGACTATATTTTATCCATCAGCTCACCCACATCACACTGGACTTGACAAGTCAGTGCTAGCTGGGTATGTCACGCTATGAGTTCTTAAGGGAGTTAAACAAATTTGTGTATTTTAAACGACAATGCCTTAAGGCTCGTCAGGCGCGAGATGAAGCCGTCTTGTTCTCTGATGCGCATTCAGCACGATGGAACTCGCACAGTATCATTAAAGCGGTATCACCAGAGATTAAATCGTCTGTGCAGTATGGGGTTGGACAAGTCACACAAAGACAACGATCGCCCGAATAGCCTGAGAAGACTGTTGGGGCAAGTGCTGTTAGCGAGCACCTATGAAGGCCGGCATGGCACACGAGGGGGTGGGTGGCCAGCACCACGCCCCGCCGCCTTTGTCTCCCTCGTGGCGATGCCTACACGCCGCACCAGGTACTCACACCTCCAATTACCACCGTTGTCTACGTACGGAGCGAAATAATAAAAAAAATACATACGTAGTAATTTGAGGCTGAGTCGACCTAGGGGAGGCCCATAACCGGTTCAAATATTCGCCACAGTTATTGCTCGTGAGCGGGAATCGAGCTCTGGTTGGTGGCGCAGCACGCTAACCACGACACTACCGCAGCCCATGACAAGTGACACGTGACGCTGGATCACACACACTTTCCCGTCTCCACGTGCATTCCTCCCTATTGCACCACCACCCACCACTGCTATCCCCCTGGGCGTCCTCTTCGTTACTAAGCAATGACCTCCCCCTCGCGTTACCCCTCACCCCACACCGCACACCTCGCACCACGCACCCCACCCTCCATTCTCCACGAGGTCAAGGTTGACGTTAAGCATTCCTCTCTGAGAAACGGAGGGCGAGGGTGGCGGGGGGCACCCCTTAACGTGCGTGCGCGCGCGTGCGCGTGTGTGCGCATGTTTTTACGCCTTCTAGACATATATCAAGAAGTGCATTTGCTAAAATAGAAGAAAAAATAAAACTTTTTTGCGCACATAGTCAATAATTCCGTTTTCCGTTGTGCGATACATGAACACTGAAATATCAATGTAACGTTCATCTCTCTCTGTAATCGTAATCGTCATTCCACTGCTGGATGTTTGTCTCCCCACGCCATGTGGGTCACGGGGGGGGGGGGGGGGTTGTTTGGCCATAGTTTCCCAAGCTGACCAGTGCGGTTGGTGAAGGGTCTCTCCAGGACCATTTCAGACATCATCGGGGCTTATTTTCCAATGGGACAGTCTAGAACACTGTTCCGGGAATAATGTTGGCACGCCACATTCATCTATGTTGAGTTAGTCATCACATTTTGTTTATAAACCAGTTCGCATGATTATAGGAATTTAGAATACACAAATATCGGATTATATTATAAAATTAATTAACGCCTGGATTTCACCCGTGCTCGCCATGGCCAGGAATTTAACTCATGCAGCTCGTGCATTATAGTGCATTAACTACCAACGCTCCACTCCTACATGTACACGACACGATTCAATCACGAGCCATTCAGCGAGACTTGAATATGTATATGGCCTTACTAAGATGAGTTCATTTTAATTCGTGGGGATGAGATAAAAAAAAATTATGCTAAAATAATAATACATTTACAGCCCGTTGTCAATCCACTGCTGATTAAAGGGCCTCCACACACCATGTCCGGTTCCGGGGGATTTTGGCCATTCTTCACCACACTCGTACACTCGTTGGTGCGGTTTGGTGTAGGGATGGTGGGGGGGGGCATGGCTGGGAATCAAACTCAGGTGGCTGTGTTCATCGTGCAATGCACCACACCCTGCGTCACTGCTCCAACCCCACTTCACATAAACAACACAGTACGTACAGTGTGTATTGAATATGAGTCAATTATATGCTTGCCCCTGCAGTGATAACAATGAAACGATCATTGAAATATAATGTAATAATGTCCCTCTTGTTAATGCTACAGAGGTAGTAACACCGTGACATTTCTCTTTGAACAGGTACATAGTGCACGATGAACGCCTAAACGATTTGTAACAACGTCAAATTTGCAAAATATTTTCCCGTTGACCAGAAGAAATATAAATATCATCATCAGCCACGATCCATCCACTGCTGGATGAAGGCCTCCGCAAGCTGCCACGTGCTTCAAACTCCTGCGATGCAGCACTTCACACAACCACACTGATAACGACACTTCACAACAACAACAAATATTAATGCGAAACAATAACTTCATTGCAGTATTGAAAACAACGTCCCCACTATTCCTTCATGCTGTAATGCTTCACGGTACTTAGTAAACATGCGTCCTAAGAGGTACAAAAACACTCCTTAAGATGAAATTGTCCATTAATAAAGAGACCTGAGACTCAAATGTTGACTTAAAGCTTTCGTGACTGCAGGAATTAACATTCTTTGGGTCTTTTGGTAAAGTCACGTAGATAGGTTGAAAGACGATCGCTTGTGTTGTGATCGAAACGTAGTTTTATGTTATTTTCTTTCAACCTATCTACTTGACTTTACCGAAAGACCCAAAGAATAAGACCTGAGACTCATTGAAAATTATTTCCGGGTAAGTAACTAACATTATGTTTAATGTTGGATTGCATTTAGCATTAATAGATGCAAAGTAAAAGTGTCACTGTTGTAACTCTTGCTCGCCTGAACACTTATGCCCATCGGGGGTAAGGTTACAGAGACTTCCTTCTTGAACAAAAATATCTTCATTCGAAATCTTTATGAACTTAAAAAATCATCAATTACTCACCGTATGTGAAGTAACTTTTTTATATATAAATGTATCCCTTATGGAGGTGATTATATAATAGGTCAGGAATCTAATATGTTCATGTAAAGAATAATGTAAAACCAATGACATAATTTCCCCCCGTATATTTACGACTATAATGAGCCAAGAATGTCTGTGTGTCTCGCGCGTGACGTCACTCCACATGGACAGCCCCCCTCATTAATAATCATGAGCAGGTGACGTCACTCCACATCGAACATTAATAATCATGAAGAGGTGACGTCACTCCACATGGGGGGGCGAGGCGCCTCCCCCCCCTCCTCAACGTCAACTCACAACCCTTACTACAAAGGCAGAACCCTCACGTCACGCGATCTCCGTAACGCTGTTGAGACATTATTTGGGTCTTTCGGTAAAGTCACGTAGATGGTTCAAAGAAAATAACATTGACGACATAGAAGTAAAAAAGACGTCATTATGAACAAGGGATTATAACCTTTATTAATTAAATAGGTCTGTGTCACCGCGCCCTTACAAATTGCACACGAATTGATGCAATTAATATAACGTAGCGCTCTGCTTTTCGCTTGCAATTTTCAGATTTACTGCAATACACCCGTCCTTGGACGGGCAAAAGGCTAGTTGGTATATAGTATATAAGTATTAAAACCACGACCTGCTCTTTTAACGAACACGTAATGGGCCGATAGTACATCACATATGAATATATCGCGAGCTTCTTTGTCTACAGTATCTACAAATATATTGGATTTGTATCCAGCAGAAGCTCCTGACCTCTCGTTTTTACATGTTGAAATTAAAATCACTCGAACACGTTTAGTTTAAAGGAAAAAGAGATTTAGAAAATCTCATTTTGGCACAAAGCCAAAAAAAGATATTTCTGTTGCATAATGAGCCACGCTGCATCCCCATCATAGGACGAAAGACAAAGACGTCCCTTATAGCCTTAACAGACTGTTGGGGCAAATGCTGTTCGCGAAAACCTATGGAAGCCGGAACAGCACACAAGGGGTGGGTGGCCAGCACCACGGCCGGCTGGCTTTGTCACCGCAGTGGCGATGTTCACACAGCGCACCAGATACTAATTTTGAGGCTGAGTTGACCTAACGGAAGCCCAGGTCCGGTTCAGATAATCGTCACCGGTGTTGGACGTGAGCGGGAATTGAACTTGGGCCGGCGGGTTCGTAGCGCAGCGTAGCGCTAACTGCTACACTACCGCTCCCCACACACACACCACCACATCCCCTCTCACAGACATCGCGCCTCTCAGCCAAAAGTCCCGACAGACTCCACACAATTAGAGATGTTTGCCTCAGTGGTAGTAGGCATGCAATATTTATTCACTGTAAATTAGCACAATTCACGGTTGTGATTCGTTTGAAGAATACATTCCTTGTGGTCTATTTTTTTCATCTAGTTTGTTTTATTGTTTCAAAGTTGTGGTGTGTAATTTGTACCGCATTGTTCCATGTATGAGCGTCATACATTTTCAAAATAATGAATTCAGCGATTCCACATTGGCAGTAGTGCACAAAGCACAAGCAATAAAAACTAAATGAAGGGATGGAGGTAGGGATCGATAGTGAGGTAAGTGGAGGGAGGTTGATATGAATGTGATGGAGGGAGAGAGATAGCTAGAGAGAGTGAAATCTTTTGTGAAATCTTTCATTTAAAAAGAGGGGGGTTACATAAAGCAAAGCATTGAAAGAAAAAACAAAATGATGAACGACTACACCGAGCATATTCTTGTTTCCTCTGATCGAAAAAAGGAAGGGAGAGATGGAAGGAGGAATGAATAGAGGCAAAGAGTATGGAGTTATGTAAATGAAGGAAGATAAAAGGAGCTCAAGGTTGAAAGGACAGACGAATGAATGGAGAGACAAATAGAGAGGCAGAGCGATGGTGAGCTGGAGAGATAGCGAGATGAAGGGAGAGAGAGGAGAGATGTGAAGGGATGGGATGATTGAGGGAGCGACCGGGATAAGAAGATTGAGGAGAGAGAAGAATTTGATTGAAAGGCAATGGCGTTATGTATTTATGCATGTTGAACTTCTTTCGCACCGTACGTATCCAATCGTGATAATCGGTGGTGCGGGGGAAGGACTGCAAACTAAACACAAACAGCTATTCTAAATAAATTAGTTTTCAGTCTAGATTTAAAAGTACACAACTCCAGCGGCTTCCTAATATCGGAAGGAAGAGCGTTCCAGACGGCCGCAAAAGCGCATCTGAAAGCGCCGCGCGATGCAGTGGCCGTCTTTGTTCGATGGTTATCCAAAAGCCGCTGCTGGGAGGGGAAGGGAAAGAGAGTTCTGAATGCAGGGCTGTGTGAAGGGAGGGAGGGAGGGATTGAGAGACGGCGGGATGAGGAAGGCAAAGGGGATGGAGGAATATTGAGTCATCGATGGCGAGTTAAGAGAAGCGAAGGGAGGGAGAGCTGGTGGAGTTGGGAGGAGGGAGGGAGGGAGGTAGAGAGAGAGAGAGCGAGGGGAGGGCACAGCAGGCAGTACTGCCCCCCCTCTCCCTCCCCGTGGCTCCCGGGTGCCCTGGGTGACGACGCGGTCCGCTTCCCCCGTCCGCGATGACACCACCACTCGAACAACGCAGTCGGTGCTCGCACAGCGCCGAGCTGCGCGCTCGCGACAAATACGAACCCGCGACCACCGTTCCAGCAGCCTGTGGGCATTGATTCGTCGATTTTGATGGATATGTATCTGAGCTGTATGTGAACTACTGAGGGTGCATTTGGTTTAGCAAGGGCTTACGGACGGACTAAAGAGTCAAGCGCTGCCTGGTCGGTGGGGTTTCTATAGCTTCTTGTTGTTGTGTGGGCGCGGTAGATATACCACATTACGCAGCGCCGATTATAATATATAGGGGCTGTGTGTTCTAGACAGCGTTGGGGCGGCTTGGAGGTTCTCTGTGCCGTGTGTCCGAATGGGCAGCGGCGTCTCGAGGGTTGTTCGCCCCCATCGCCGTTGCGTTCCGTAGCCGCGGGACCATCGCAGGGACGTGCGCCTTGGCCACGTAAAATGCGTCAAATCCGCGGGCGGTCAAACGCGCATCGTGGGGTTCTTGTGATGGTAATTGGCGAGCAGGGTTAGTCGCTGTTCTATGTTGGCACGGCTTCTGTGCTCTCTTTTTTAAACCCCGAGACAGAAGGACACAGTCGACTATACAAATGCGCGTTGCGCCATTCTCTTGACGAAGAACTCCGAAAAACACAAAGCTGTCGTGCACGGACAGGCGGGCGCGTGTGTGTGCACTCACGCGCGTATAGGCCAAGTAGTTTTGTTTCACGCGCATACAGTTAGGTGTATACGTATACATCCATCATATCACTGTGTTTGGGGGACGGAGACCTTCACTCATAGCTGCTTCAGTCAGCCAAGGGGACCCACCCCTGGCTGCTAGTTGGTCACCAGAGAAGGGGCAGCATCATCACCGGCCACAGCTGCGAGCTGTGAACCCATCTCATGGTCCTGGATTTGTGAAGAAGCAGAGAGAAGATGAAGGACAACGGAGAATCCAAGGATCATCAGCTGACGGTGCGTGTTTGCTTGTGTGGTTTGTTCATCATGATAAGCCCTTAATTATATCTACCGCTGAATGAACGCTTCCCCAAACGATGTCACAATCTCTAACGGGCTTGCGATGTCACAGTCCGTCTGCTGTGAATGAGCTTTTCACCGTTGTTCCATTGTGGTGGTGGGGATGTTTTTACTTGGGCTGTCATTCAATCACCTGTCTCATCCATCGACCATCATTCCAGCGATGTGTCCTGCCCAAGCCAACTTACTTTGCTTCATTACGAATTATGTTTTCGATCTTGCTTTTTGTTCACCTCTTTGCTCCGTAAATTTAATCCATATCCACCTTCCATAATTGCTCTACGTCGTCACATACTGATGCGTTTTCCAGTTGCCTCCCTCTCAAAATGTTGCTTTGTTTACCAAACTTGTTACACGACTTTTGCATAACTCACATGTATCTTGAGCCCAGCTTCGGAGAATTGTTCACGTTCAGTAAAGGCAAACCTAACAATGTTACGGGTATGCTCCGAGCCTTGTGGATGGCTTAAGCCAATCATCACCTGAAAACAAGTATAACCCGTAAAAACAAAGTTTTTCACTATAAATCCTTTATATGCGTGGCAGCGAACTTAATATAAAGGATTTACAAGTAAACCCGTAAAAACAAAGTTTTTCACTATAAATCCTTTATATGCGTGGCGGCTAGAGTCTTCTCGTCCTCTGGCTTGAGATGGCTGCCACCTATGGGTCAGATGATTGTCTGCCAGTATTAAACAATTGGTAATTAAATATTTAATTTGTTTTCCCTAAACAGTGTAAAATTTTAGAATTAATTTTCACGAAAATTAATTGTCACACACAACGAGTCTGTGTGGAAAATCTCAGCTCGATTGGATCACGGGAAGTGGGTTAAAAAACGACCGAAAGATTTGCACGGTCGTAAGCAAGCAAGCACGCAAGCACGCAAGCAAGCAAGCGAACTTAATATAAAGGATTTAAAAAATATATTCGCCTGTGGAGGACGCGGGGATCGATCCCGCGACCTTTGGCATGGGAAGCGAGGGCGCTACCAACTGCGCTACTCCGCCACGGCCTGTGGAGGGGTATCGCTCTGGGCTTTTACACTGTGACGTTCAGCCAAAGCCATGAATGAGTTCTATTTGAATATATGTAAAATAATTTGTTTTTGCCTAAAAAGTGTAAAATTTTGGGAATTTTTTTTCACGAACATTAATTGTCTCGCACAACGAGTCTGTGTGGAAAATGTCAGCTCGATTGGATCACGGGAAGTGGGTTAAAAAACGACCGAAAGATTTGCACGGTCGTAAGCAAGCAAGCACGCAAGCAAGCACGCAAGCAAGCAAGCGAACTTAATATAAAGGATTTAAAAACGGCAGTACTTTGCAGGTGATGTGATCCAGGAGGTGGAAACAGGTCCAGAGTTTGCCTGCTTAAATAAATACTGATATTAAGCACTGGCCAGGAATGATGGGCTGACATTTCAGTTCTCATTATTTTTTGATGAATAGATCCAGATTACTTTATGTTTTGTGAACGTATAACATGTGTAACGGCAAATATATGGAGTGGAGGGATACAAATGAAACGAGTTATTGTGATGTCTTAATAGCCTGGTGATGATTACATTTGCTGCCGGACAATTCAATTTTCTACTCGGTTCAGTCAAAGTGCCTCCCTGCTCAAATGAGCATTGATCAGTGCTAATTGCTGTCGGAGGCCCTAAAGCAGCAGTGCAATTCCAAATTCATATGATGGGGGGGGGGCACCGTTGACCTCCCACGAAGTCAGTCATTTTATTGACACTGAATAAATTGTGGACTAGCTCACACAAGTTACATTTCTGCGTGAAGCGTTGTGCCACATCAGCAGCTCATATTCGACGCAATAGTTACATGTTAATCCATTGCCATAGGAAGGACCTCCTTACGACTTGTTTGACCATATTTCACCACGCCGGGCAGTGTGGGTTTGTGAATGGGCAGCCCAGGACTGGTTTAGATATCACTCACCACTGATGTTATCCGTGGGTGAGAATAAAACGCAGGTCGCCGGGTTCATGGCACGTGCAAATCACGGTGTCACCGCTCCACAGCAGTAGGTTATATCCTGCAATAATGTAAATACAGTATATACACACACATTCAGTCTATGCACACCACTCCTCCCCATATATATTGGTTCATAAATACTGAAGATGTACAATATAATGAAACACCACCGTGCCACCCCAGGTTATATATCCCGTGTAGACCATTTCAAAACTGTGGCCCTGTTCTGCAGTGAATGTGTGCACGCATGGTTGACCCTCCTGGTTTCCTCTCCACCCTCTCCACCTTGTGGAACCCCACTTCTTGATGCCTTGCCCAAGCATGATACATGTGACTTGTATTTTTTGTATCATTGTCGACTTGCTTAATTTTTTTCTCTTTTTTTGCACTGTTTTTGTATCGTTCGCTGTTGCAACTCGCTGATCCGCCCATACTGAACATCTGTGAAAACAAAGCCTCATAGCTCATCGGATTCCTCCTTGATTCTAAATAAGGATTATGATTCTGAAACTCTCCCAACCACCATACCTTCCCCCCCCCCGTATCACCCCCACCTCGTGACTCGTGAACAGGTGGCTCTACGCATCCGGCCCATCAACGATGCCGAGCTGGAGGAAGGGGCATCGGTCACGGCCCACCGCGTGGACGAGCAGGTGAGGCGGCGAAGTTAAAGGGGAGGGGGGGAGGAGTCTTTAACGTCCTCGCGTAGCCATGTCGGCGGCTCCGCGCTGAGGTGGGAATCGAACTGCGGACTCCACTGCGAACTGGCTGCGTGCTGACCGCTCAGCTGTCAGGCTGGCGATGCGCCGTACGTATGTACACTGTAGATTGAACCTGAATGCAACAACAGGCAGTTCTCAAGAAATGAGTTTTCAATCTCGATGCAAAAGTGCGTTGGTTGTGTGCACTTGCACATGAACACGTTCACACACTCACACACTGCGTTGCTGCCCGTGGCAAGGTGTGTTAATATGATGAATCACTCCAAATAAGCCGAGCGGCGTTTTATTTTTATTAGCTGCGTAATGCGCTGTGCATGCTACCTGCGCTGTCACTCCATGTGAAGCTTTTGGTATTCCCGGCCACAGTTATGCCCTCCGATTAGCATGGTTGGCTACGTACGGTGCGAAAGAAGTACAAAATGCATACAGTGAGGGAAAAAGTATTTTATCCCCTGCTGATTTTGTACGTTTGCCCACTGACAAATAAATGATCAGTCTATAATTTTAATGGTAGGTTTATTTGAACAGTGAGAGACAGAATAACAACAAAAAAATCCAGGAAAACGCATGTCAAAAATGTTATAAATTGATTTGCATTTTAATGAGGGAAATAAGTATTTGACCCCCTCTCAATCAGAAAGATTTCTGGCTCCCATGTGTCTTTTTTACAGGTAACGAGCTGAGATTAGGAGCACACTCTTAAAGGGAGTGCTCCTAATCTCAGCTTGTTACCTGTATAAAAGACACCTGTTCAAAGAAGCAATCAATCAATCAGATTCCACACTCTCCACCATGGCCAAGACCAAAGAGCTCTCCAAGGATGTCAGGGACAAGATTGTAGACCTACACAAGGCTGGAATGGGCTGCAAGACCATCGCCAAGCAGCTTGGTGAGAAGGTGACAACAGTTGGTGCGATTATTCGCAAATGGAAGAAACACAAAAGAACTGTCAATCTCCCTCGGCCTGGGGCTCCATGCAAGATCTCACCTCGTGGAGTTGCAATGATCATGATGACGGTGATTAATCAGCCCAGAACTACACGGGAGGATATTGTCAATGATCTCAAGGCAGCTGGGACTATAGTCACCAAGAAAACAGTTGGTAACACACTACGCCGTGAAGGACTGAAATCCTGCAGCGCCCGCAAGGTCCCCCTGCTCAAGAAAGCACATATATATGCCCGTCTGAAGTTTGCCAATGAACATCTGAATGATTCAGAGGACAACTGGGTGAAAGTGTTGTGGTCAGATGAGACCAAAATGGAGCTTTTTGGCATCAACTCAACTCGCCGTGTTTGGAGGAAGAAGAATGCTGCCTATGACCCCAAGAACACCATCCCCACCGTCAAACATGGAGGTGGAAACGTTATGCTTTGGGGTGTTTTTCTGCTAAGGGGACAGGACAACTTCACCGCATCAAAGGGACGATGGACGGGGCCATGTACCGTCAAATCTTGGGTGAGAACCTCCTTCCCTTAGCCAGGGAATTGAAAATGAGTCGTGGATGGGTATTCCAGCATGACAATGACCCAAAACACACGGCCAAGGCAACAAAGGAGTGGCTCAAGAAGAAGCACATTAAGGTCCTGGAGTGGCCTAGCCAGTCTCCATACCTTAATCCCATGGAAAATATGTGGAGGGAGCTGAAGGTTCGAGTTGCCAAACGTCAGCCTCGGAACCTTAATGACTTGGAGAAGATCTGCAAAGAGGAGTTGGACAAAATCCCTCCTGAGATGTGTGCAAACCTGGTGGCCAACTACAAGAAACGTCTGACCTCTGTGATTGCCAACAAGGGTTTTGCCACCAAGTACTAAGTCATGTTTTGCAGAGGGGTCAAATACTTATTTCCCTCATTAAAATGCAAATCAATTTATAACATTTTTGTCATGCGTTTTTCTGGATTATTTGTTGTTATTCTGTCTCTCACTGTTCAAATAAACCTACCATTACAATTATAGACTGATAATTTCTTCGTCAGTGGGCAAACGTACAAAATCAGCAGGGGATCAAATACTTTTTTCCCTCACTGTACGTGCATAAGTCTCTATACTTGCAAAACGCGTGGAACATCGGTGCCCGTTTGATTCATGCTGGCCTACCTACGATCCATTTAGGGTTGAACCTGGCTGGAATGTGTTTAGAGCTCACAGATCTTTTACAGATCTGGACGCAGGTGAGGCTGCTTTGGCTGGGTGATATAACCTGCATGTCCAGCCTTCACATGCACAAACCGTTTCTTTTTGGTCGGATAGAGGGGCTAAATGAGCATGGCACAGGCTGGCAAAGAGATGGGCTGAAAATGTGGAGCTGAGTGGACTTGCCGAAGACTTGTTCCGGTGGTGTCAAGATTGGCTTTGGTGGAGGAGGCTCGTGAAGGACGCTACTGGGCAGTTGGAGGCAGTCACCCTCCAGCAACAACGGAGGGCAGAGGAGCACCGCTCAAAAACGAGTAGAGCGCTGGGAGGCAAAATCACAGATAGTTGGCACAGTCGGGAGCACTGGTGGGGCATCTCCCAGTCATCTAAGTCAGTCAACCTATAACACCTGGGTCTGTCCTGTGACCTCCTTCCTTGTTAGCGATCCTTTGACACTTCATGTGGTCTGAAAGTGCACCTCGCTTCACACAAGTGCACAAGCGTTGCGGTGACGTCACCACCACTCAATGGCATAATGGAGGCTGCTATTGAACACGTGTGTGCTTTTTCGGTCTCCGATTTTCTTTTGTCATTTAGTGACCCAGTTAACTATTGCCATTGAGACTCTATCCTGGTCACTATAGTTCTCAGCTGGTTAAACAAAATAACATTGAAGTTGAACATATCTTATAGGCATTAACAATGCATCGAGTCATCAATTATAATTGATCTTTGTATTCAAGGTAAACTTGCATTAATTAATGCGGATAACAATTGAGTATATATCTTTTTTAGTTTTGTATACATTGTGATTAATTCATGCGACACCTGCAGCCTCTCGGGGCACTACAATGCACCACGATGTCAGGTTCAATTGTGTCCATGAAATGTCACGGGTCATTGAGTCGCGTTGGGTGACGAATAATTCGCGACGCAGTTCGCCGTGCTTTCAATGCAAGCTTGGGCTTCAACTTCCCCTTTGCCAATGAAGTTGCGCACTCATCCCATAGCCTGAATGTCAGCGGGGTGCACACGCGTCGACGTCGACCGATTGGCACCTAGCGCGGCGTGCCGCTTGCCACGCTTCTCCACGGACTGCGAACGCCACGAGGGTGCGTTTCCTTCCACCCGCTCGTGAGGATTTGTGAAATATTGAGCGGCAATATTGCACCGCGGAGAGGTACGCCGACTGGAAAATAAAACCGCGAGTGGATAGGTAATGAGAACATTGCTGTTTTCATCATAACACAGAAGTTGCGTGTTTAAGACAGACCATTAAATAACGTCATGGTGCCAAGAGACTGGCACTCAACAATGTATTATCTGCTCATTTTGTGTATTGTATAATTTATTAAATAGCTATTTACCTTGGCGTCCATACGCACTCTATTTAAGTTTCAATATAATAAAGTTAGCCCAATGTTTTGAAATACAGCCAAGGGGTAGATTTGCTGAGTTGCGTCGCTGTAATCCACAGTGCGGGGTGTCATTGTCAAGTTTTCCTCATCAAAGGTGTAATTTTTCACACCCTTGGTTTTTTTTTTATCCTCGGCTCTGCAGAAGCCTTCTTATAGATTACTTTGTTGGGTACGGAAATTAGGGACGGATTGATTAATCTCTTACACCTTCCCCCCCACCCCGTGATAATTACTACATCGTGAGCAAGCAAATATTCCATTATTACACAATACTCGATGTTCAAGCACATGTGTGTATGCTGCTCATTGGAGGGCTGTAGCCACCGTGGGTGTTGTAAGAGAATGGACACCCCTCCCCCTCCTCAAAGTTTTTAGATATGGCTAAGAGACACTCACGAGATTAGGTACATATTACTGAAAACTAGACCGTATACGTTTTGGCTGATATAATTATTTTTGGGATTAAGTCACTCCAAAAACTCCTGAGTACGCCATGATTTAATTATTGTAGCCCATTGATAACCCGGTCTAAATGATCATTGGGTCACCTATTTTATGGTGAAGATAAGGTCTGAATTAAAAAGCGGTAAGTTTGCGGATTTGGTGATCCCTATAAAAAAAAAAACTAATTTAAATTTCAGTGGTTCTCGCTCTTTTTGAAGACCGCTTTATAATTGCCGTCAGTCAGTCCATCTCGTAACTCATTAATTCCTTTCAGCTATATATACATAACATAACGTCCTTGCAATACATGGAAGATACATGACTACGTCCTACTGCCCACTCACCAACTTGAAGTTCACCAGGGCTCCCTAGGGGAATAGGAGGTGTAGCAAGGTGCCGGCTTACACACAGGGTGTGATATATAACACCAATTGTGTGAAACACAATGCATGGTCGTATATAATAGGTTCAGGTCCTTCTCACACCATCAATTTTCCGTGAGTCGGATTGCAAGCTCGGACTTATTGCGAGCGACCCTTATGGAGACACAGACAGACCCCTCTCAATGCCGTGTGCTTAATTACCACACGGAGGGCAGTTACACTCAGTGGCAGAAACACGAGCACAATTGCCATACAGGCGTCGCCTAAAATACGCTGCGTAATGATGATGATAGTGGCGATGTTGGTGATGATGATGAGGATGGCGTTGTTAGTTGAATACAGGTGCTGCAGTTGTGCACATGCTGCCAATTAAAGACAGTGCCACGGTCCTCCCATTACTACTGCAAATGCAGCTGTGCCTGGCCCTAAGAGTAATGTTAAATTGTACGCAGCATTATTCATGCAAATCGTATCTCACAATCCCTTGAAGAACTACAGACAAGCGGGAAAGCAGCAGCCAGTCGGCGAGCGGTGTTACCAACAATTACTCAAGCTCTGCAGTCCTCGATTCATGCAGATGTTTTTATCTCATCAATGAGGGTTTATTCATTTATTGAGATGGTCCACACGTAGGAGGGCGCAATGCTATCACCCATACAGAAGGGACAGATGGGAAATTAGTCCACACGAACTTCCACCGTCTCCTTCTCACAAGGCAGGTCGCAAATTTCAGTGGCTGTTCTCACACCTTCGGAAATTAACATGAGGTCTCAAGTATTGCATGATTTTGTGTCCTTTATTGAACCCGATGAGAATCTATTGAGATATCTTATTTATTGTGCGAGAGCTGAGTAACTGTAGTTATGAAATATTCATTGGCTGTGACAGTGACACATGTATATGAGTGTGCTACTCTCATAACATTGGCGTCACACATACTTTAATGCATATTTGATAGCAGACAGCATGCTAAGTATGATAATGTCTTACATTAATTGCTATAAACTCAAGAATTCCTAAATTTATTCATTTTAATCGATGCCTAGGATCTAAATTAATTCCGTAAAAATGTACTCCTCCACCCCCTCACCCCCTCGTAATCGACTATCATGATGTGCGATTGTGATTAATATTGAAGATTGCAGCAGTGAATGTGAGTCAGCTCACGTGACGAATGTATCAGTCACAAGTGGCCACGGGCATAGCATACAGATGGAAAATAAACACATTCCTGCGGAGGGAGCTGGTAGGAACGTTGGGTTGCTCGGTCAATGGCCAGGGTCAACGGCGGCGTAGTGTATTCCGCAAATATGGCCGACTGTGAGGGCGGGCACAAGCCGGCGTGAGTAGGTTAAACGTTGAGTTTTATAAGGGCACCACGGGGTGACCAGCCTCTCCCCACCCAGCCTCACCCCTCCCAGCCCCACCCTCCCCACCCAGCCCCTCCCCACCCTCCCCACCCAGCCCCTCCCCACCCTCCCGTCTCCACCCAGCCCCACCCCTCCCATTTGTGGGTGCACGACGGGCGGACAAAATAATCCTCTGTGGGCTGGTGTAACCAGGAGGTTCCTACCAGTAATAGAATATCAGAGGGGCAATTCCATACGTGTATCAAGAGCAGAATACTCGCAATGTTATCGACGAGCCTAGACATCGCTACAGCTGTACCTGTTGCACCTGAGCACTGATTCGATTGCATCGAGCGACGGGCTTCCACCGGCGATGACCGTCGCGCATGAAACCGAGCTCTCCTCCCGCTGACGTCTGACCGATTGCTCGAGAAGCCCACCGACCAGACTAGGGCAATGGCCACAGGTTGCTGCCGGCAGCGTTGGGAACAGCTGGATGGCGGGCCACAGGTGACGATGAGGTAACGGCGGTGAGTGTCCGATGGGAGTGGGCAGGTGGTGGACGGGAAGACGGCGAAGGTAATCTGAACCCCATTAAGTCATCGCGCTCCCCCTATTACGTTACGGCGCTTCATAATAACAGGGCAGATGACAGTTGCTGAGTTAAGCGCCTTAATTACGTTGGTGACTGTTGTTTTATTAATACCACCGGTGCTAAAAATGTCAATAGCAATACCACGATTGTTATTTGCAATGATACAATTATCATTGCGGGAAGATTAGGAAGCGATATTACCAAAAGCAATACAAACAATAAGGTTGTTACTGTTGGTGTGTTAACATTACATTGGCCTACTCTTTATATTTCTGTTATCAACATTGCTAACTCTACGCTATGGGAACCTCATTTGCCAGTAAAAATATGATGATTGGTTTTTTACCCTTCTATCTGGCAATAAACTGACACCTTTTTACAAGGAGTCATGTTTGCATAGACCGCAATACCTGCAGTCATAATACAAACAAAACAACATAACTCTGATAATGTGCACTGTCCCTGAAGTTGATTGGTCCACACCCGAGACAGCATTCCTTAGAGCCTAGTCTCACATGGGTTGGACCAGATGACGCCAAAAGGCGCACAACTCAAAGACAATGCACCATCAGAGTATGAGAGCTCGGGGCAAGCATCTACACTATGGGAACCTCATTTGCCAGTAAAAATATGATAATTGGTTTGTTGCCAGATAGAAGGGTAAAAAACCAATTATCATATTTTTACTGGCAAATGAGGTTCCCATAGTGTAGATGCTTGCCCCGAGCTCTCATACTCTGATGGTGCATTGTCTTTGAGTTGTGCGCCTTTTGGCGTCATCTGGTCCAACCCGTGTGAGACTAGGCTCTAAGGAAAGCTGTCTCGGGTGTGGACCAATCAACTGCAGGGATAGTGCACATTATCAGAGTTATGTTCTTTTGTTTGCATTATGACTGCAGGTATTGCGGTCTATGCAAACATGACTCCTTGTAAAAAGGTGTCAGTTTTGTTGCCAGATAGAAGGGTAAAAAACAAATTATCATTGCTAACTCTGTTGTTCAGTGGAAATCCTCTGATCCGATTTGACGCGGGAATGACTCTTTTTATCCGAGCGGTAAACCAGGTAAATGGTCAACGTTAAACAGGGAGATTCCTAGCTCCCACCACTGCTCGCAGAATGGTATGTGGCCTACTCTTCCACCCTGGCTGGAGGCAACGCACGCGACCTGCCCGATCGGCTGCCTGTGGTGAACCCACTTGGGCTGCTGGTGGACAGAGGCAGGGGGAGTTGGGGAGCTACAAAAATCTGCCCACTGCTGCGCTGCGTTGGGGAATCAAACTGGGAAACCCTGGATTGCAGGTCTAGTCTGCTAACTAAGACTGATAATTACGGCGCAACGGCATGTTTACCCACCTGGAGCTGTACTCTGTTGCTAAATCGACGGATTTAAATACCAGAGTCCACACGGGTTGACATAGGGAGCCGTCATCTGCTTATGGCACGGACGACCGTCAAGAATGGGCTGCAGAGTACAAAGTAAAAACTCAAATAAATACGAAAATCAAAATAGCAGCCACATGGTTTATTTTTTCTGGAAAAAAGGTAATCTTAAACAATGTGAAGAACAATATATTGAACAATTTGATTTTACATTCATGCATTATACAAGAATAGGAATCAAAGTCGTTGCTGTGGTGTTCTTTGTTCGCGGGTTGAACGGCCACACGGGGTTCCATGCGTTGGTCTTGCGGATAACAACAATAACATCATCAGGCAGCACTTGAAGAACCGGTCAGACTCTACCGATGAGACTTGGAGAGTTTTAACCGGTTACCAGTATTCCCACCTTAAACACATGCTTCTGGTAAAACATTGGTCCAGAAGTGTCACATGAGGTCTCAAATAAAACCCACATGTGTGGGTTTTATTTTATTCTGTTGTTGCTATTTTAATATGGAGAGACCGAGGCGAGTGATAATTTATGCATTTGTTACACAAGACGCGTCTGTTGGCCTGTGCACTCGGACTCAATGGCATTAACCACGGCACGGGTATCGAGGGCTATTTAATGTCAGCGACATTTGATTTGCTGCTGCTGTTACCATGGACATTGAGAGGCCGGCTGTGGAGTTGGTTTCACGGTTGATTGGTCTCCTGCTCTCGCATGCAGGTTCAATGTTCACCCGCGTGCAACCGGTTTACTAGCCACCCCATCTGGCCCTCCTGCTTCCTGCACCAGCCACTGAACCAACCCATTACGAAGATAACGAACAAAACAGCCTCATCAAACAAACACGCTGACCTTCATCCATCTGGTCGGTGCCGTGGTGAGCGCGCTCCACTCACTATTAAAAAACCGCGCGCGAGTGTTCGAATCCAAGTTGTGGGTTGACTCGGCTTAGCATCCACTACGAGGTTGATGCAGCGAGTGCCACTGTGGAAAGGCGATAGTGGTCACACTGGGCAGATAGCGATTCATGTCACAGGAATGTGGGATTTCCACTTTGGGCTCAGGGCCACCAATAGAAGCACAATTAATCAGAATCGGTCATTTACCTATCGGAAGGAGATATCTCGTTTCAATGAATTAGCCTTTGGCATTCACAAGAGCACACCACTGTGGTCAACTTCGTGCGTTGAATTACAGGCAGTGGCTGGGGTTGCTGAAGGAGCTGTGTCCATAACAAAGCACTGACCCGTACACATCGACAAGCTGAGCTCGAATGCTGGGGCTTTCACCAGTAACAGCACGACCGCCTCACGCATTGCACGTGGTCTCGCCACGATCTTTATTGAGTGCTCAAAGTACAACAAATCGATGGCAATAAAAAAACATTGATTCGTACTTTTATTTTTCCCCATCAAGTCTGTTTGCCAGGGCTTATTGAGCAAATAGAAAGAGGGAGGCGGCCATACGACTGAAGGGAGCGGAGTCGTGGGGGTTTTGTGTGGTCGACCCTTCAAGGGTCTTCAATAAAGGTTGCTCCACTCTAGGACCTGCACTTTTGCCGTGGAGACGTATGTGCGTGTGTTTAACTTCTTTCGCACCGTACGTAGCCAACCGTGCTAATCGGAGATGCGGGATATTGAGATTCCAGGAGGGCGAGATAAAACACAGCTTCACACAGCGAAATGCTTCTGGCGCGATTGAAATAGATCTGTTTGACAACACAAACACCCACAATTCAACAACAACAACAAAAAAACAACACAATAACCGGTGTCGACTTTCTTATTTATTTAGCAGTTACAAAGATCACTGGATGTTCTCGCAATTGAGTCACACAGCGCCCTCGCGGTGCAGTGACGATCACTCCCCCTAAAGATCTTGAATTGAATAGCCGACGAGCTTGGGAGCGAGTCTCAATTGTCATTCCCGTGGGATGGAGCTTCGTCTCCTCTCGCAGGCGGAGCAGCCCCCCCAGGGAGGGAGTAAGGTGCCGGAGAGATGCGTGGGAGGCTCGCTTTATTTGTGGAGGCCACTTTATTCGAGCGAGGGGTGGGGGGGCTTTCCCGCTGTATTTCCCGCTGACCGAGAGCGCTCCACGTCCCCAAGTTCACAATCAGCGCTTTGTGGCCAATGACGCGCCCGGTGCACCTCCGACATTGACGGTGTTCACCAACCCTCACCCCCACCCCACACCTTGCCGCCGTTGGGTAGCCTAACAAAAGAGCGTATTCAGTTCCGTATCGCGGCAAACTGAGCTTGCATTGTATCGAACTCAAAGGCAGAATGCTTTTTTCCGTCTTCTTTTTTAATTAAACAAAAACCAGATGCACTTTCTAGATATTTACCCCCCCCCCCCCTGGAAGTGTCGTAGCGGCACCGCGGCTCGGTGTGGAAGCGTCATTGGCAGCGGAGGGGGATTTAAAAATCGTGGTGCTCTAAATTCATCGACTTGGGTCTCCGTATGCGCGCGGTGCGTACGGAGTGAGGCAGCAGATGTTCAAACAAAGCCCTTGAATTGCCGGAGCACCCCCCACCCTCCAACCTTTCCTTCTCTCCGCGAGACGCTCAGCAAAATGTCTGCCGTGTTGGCGTCGATGTTGTACCTGATTTGGTGGAGAGCTACAACGTAACCCTGCTCATCTCGACCGCAGGGAGTGAAGGGTCAGGGATTTCTTTGCAATACTACGAGAGAAATCCACCCCCCAGCAAACTGTGTTGCAGAATCCTCTATTCAGGAAAGCCTCACCGAGTCTCAAGGCTGTTTTGTTAGGAGGGTTCTGTGTCGGGATGTTTGTCCGGATCTTTCGTGAGTCTTTTCATGTTTCTTGTTACGGAATGGAAACCATGAAGAAGGAAACCAGATTCAGCAGAGAAACCACTTCATGTTCGCAGCAATTGTTTACGTATATTTATGTTCACATAATTTGGCCACATTCATAGAATATAAGTGGTATGCAAAATGACAATGCGTGCATCGTTCAATGCCATTTTCCAGAAGAAGATATTCACCTATGTTGTTTTGTGTGCCGAAATATATTCCCCCCAGTGTGTTGGCTAGGCAATTTGAATATATATCACTCCTGAAATGTCACGCAGCTTTCCCTTTGGTTGAGACTTTAGTAAATATCATGCATCTGCTTTCATTACCCATTGGGATTCAACAAAAGGCGGTGATTTAGATTATTTTGGATGCTCGTGCCATCGAGCCATATACTGCACTTCTGACAGTCTGGCATGGCCAGCTTCAATGGTTTTCATTTCCTTTTAAGAACGCATGTTCTGCCTCTGTTGGCCAGGTGTAGAGATTTCCAATGGCTATCTCATCTTAACTTAATGAGGCACTTATCTGTTTTGCCCTGGGTAATACAGCCACTGGGACACACTGATGTTAGATAAAGCTTGCAAGATGTGTTCCGGCTATGCATAAGCAAAGTAAACAAACCCAGGGGGTCCCATGCAGCTCAAGGGGGCTCAGATTCATGAAAAGAATATTGCAACATCAAATATCACTTTGAGTTAAAATCTTGTCAACTAAAATATATATAATTAGCGAAAAATCGGAATCACTCTCTCTCTCTCATTCCAATATTTTCTGGATCTCTCATCTCACAGCTAACTTCATCTCTGTCTCTTCTGCACAACTGTAATTTCGCTCCATGCCTGTCTCATCTCATTCTCTCATCTCACTCCCTTATCTACATCTCTTCTGCTATCTGACTAGGAGTTTATGCATTTGAAAGGATCCGGTGTAGTTTATATTTTCTGGGGATCCAAGAAATAGCATCAACGATACATAAAGCACACCGAGAACTGGACTCGTTTTACGAGCTGGAAGAAATAATTTCCTCCCAAAAAATTGTGTGCAGAAGGCCCGTGTCGACCAGATCTGGGATGTTAAACGAATTATATTTTTTTTCAGGAATGTGATCTGAAGGCAATGGGGAGTTATGCATATAATTCGAAATGGAACAATATCATCATCCATTGTCATCATCATCATTATCATCATCATTCTAATATATTCTTGGGGATGATGGCAGCAATAGGTTCACGAGCTCAATGCCAATGTTTAGGTCTGCGGGCCACAACGAGAGGGCTTCAGGAGAGAGTTCGTGGAGTTGTGTTGCTTCTATTGTTGAAGCAGCGCAGACTACGGGGGTTCACTTCATGGTCCATAATTTGGAATGCGTGGCTACATTCGCCCCGTGTTGGGTCTTCAATGTTTAATTCGTGAAGGAGATGTGTGCACCAATCCTGTTGATGTTATGACCATGACAAATTATTTACGAACGAGATAAAGTTCCCGCATGTTGACATCGCTGCCCGTGATCTCGTTATACCAGAGGATGATCGATCTCTCCCCAGCACAAGACCTGCTTGAGCGATTGCATTTAATTAATACTGAGTATACGTGTGAAATTGAACATTTCTCAAAATTGATTTATATAACAAATTATCTTATCGGGATGTATTTGTATTGTTGGGGGAGGTGACTTCGCGTGCATTTGCATTTTAAATGCGTGACTCGCAAACCAATACCTCCCATCAATAGACAAGCCCATCAAACAAAATTAAAGAAAAGCCCATCAAACAAAATTAAAGAAAAGCAATATCAAACTGGTCTCCGAAGTCTGTGATGTCACCTCTGCTGCTGCCATTTCTCCCACCGTTTTCTTGTTCTTCTTCCCTTCTCTCTGTCTCCACCTCCGTAATTAATTTCGTCTCTCGTCATCGGTTGTTCTTATCATGTGCACTGCCCGTTCCTACTTGAATTGGGGCACCGCGGTGGTGAGATGTTAACCACCTCGCCTGGTATGCACGAGGGCATGGGTTCGATCCCAATCCTGACGCTTGTGTATTTAGACATTTACATGATCTCTCCGTGGTTGTGTGTATTTTTCTCTGGGTCCTCCAGTTTCTCCCTCCACATTTAGAAACATGTGTTTAAGAGTAAGTTTGCTGCTGTACATTTCGACGTGATAAGCCACTTCGTTGAGCTATCACTTGTGGCCAGGTCGCTTCTGAAGAAGAGTTAGTGGGCCCTTACCTGGTAAAATAAAAAAAACAATGTTTAGTAGTTTTAGAAATTCAGCAACTGAGATCCCCAAACAAAGAAACCAAGGTGGGTGCAGCCAGCGTGAGAGATGAACACGCTCCAATTAGCAGCATGCTCCTTATTCCCGCGCGGAGATGGAGTAGCAGAGGTCTAGGGCGGACATCCATAATGCAGCACGGAAAGAGCGTCACTGCAACAACAGCAGCGGTAGCAGCAGTAAGTAATAGCGATACAAACAGGGAGTCACGCACACACACACACGGTGCAAAACGACACACTCATTTAACAATGTGAATAATTGAGATAATTGATACAGAGAAAGGTCATCAATGCATATTTTAAAGCAGCGGAGTCCCTGCAAGGCTGAAGGCATTAGGCGTAGGGTTAAACACATGTCTACGTCGACCAGGAAACGTTACTTGTAAGCTCATGGAGTGGGTTTAAAGGTCGTGTTTGAGTGATTTGAAGGCGGGTGTTGCATTAGCTCTGTCCGTCCGTCCATAACCGGGGTGGGCACACCAGACCTCCTGTAGAGACGGCTCCAAACGTGTTTTTTTCCCTGACAGCTACCCAACGGCTTGCGTGCTGCCAATTAAATACACTCATTAGATTTTAAAAGAATGTTGGAAAGCGTTAGAGAGTCCACGTGCACGCGTGATTCATGCTGAACGTGTATTGAACCCACGCAACGGTTTTCCAAATGTGCCTCAAGAGATGATTTAATTCACCGTGATGACGAGGAGTCTGGTAGTTCTGTGAAACTTTCTGCTCTGAGCTCCTCACTTGTTTTGTTGAACGGAATGGCAACAGGATAATGAATATAATGAGAGGTTTTACTTTCGTGGGCTGTGGAGATAATGGTGATGCTGGAGCATTTACCTGTAATTGCGTTGCATTATGCACTCTCGTTGAGTGTGATGTCCACGACGAGTGTGTGTCATACATAACTATTATGGTTAGAAAGGTAATAATACAGCTAATTATAAGTTTGAGCCTATTTTCAATTCACTGCTGGATGACGGAATCGGGACTATCACATTAACAAGTAAGCAGATCACCGAAGGTGACAGTACTACCTCCTTGTGGTTGGGGTTGCATTTAGATTGTTTAGGAATCCAAAGGTGCATTTTACAGATGGTATTACTTTCACTTTAAGGATGTTATCAGTCAGTGAGGGTGGAGTGATTCGCCCAACTGGTGAGTGGAAGATTTGTCGCAGTGCAGGGTTGTGATTCAATCAAACCCCCTTTTTTATATTGCCTATTACAAACAACATATGGAGATCTATTTAAAAAATGGTGTCCTTACATAATTCAAGGCAGGTATCATGAGATTATGAACTGAATTCATGGAACATAGCATCATTCCACCCATAGTAATCAGATTATCATTACTTTAGTTTTTTTTATTCTGATGTAATAAAAAAAAATTACATGGGGGAATTCATTATATTGGCAGCGAAAGCTCGTGGGAATAATATCAAGAGTGGCCAAAGCATCCAAATCGCGATGCAGAGCCAACAGTCACAGCAAAGTACGGCACATTTATTAGCTTAATTTAACGTGAGAGAAGTTAAGTTGAATAAAGTCATATTCTTGGTTCTTTCGGGAAAGAAGAAAATTATTTTCAAAAGATAACATTTTCTTGCTGTGAATTTCACACCTGATGATCATTGCTTGTGTTGCAGTCGAAACGTCGTGAGCATTTTTATTGTTTAATATTTTTATTATTTTATTATTTCCCTTCTACGTGACTTTACCGAAAGAACCAAGAATATGAATCCCTGCAGTCACAAAAGCTTTAAATCAAAATTTGTATAAAGTCATTAACATCCAAACAATATGATTACAATAATGTAATTTACCAAATGTAGCAAGAGGTTGCTTTAAACATTAGTGTTATCTGCTGAGGGCTTGACGGATTTTTTTCCATTTCTTTTGCTCTGTGTCCCCTGTAATGTCACCTAAATACAATGTGCACTGATGGCTACTTCATTGAGGGCGATATTGGCACGTACAATAAAGACGGATTGATTGATTGATCTGGCGAAGCTGCGACTCTGCTCAGGCAAGCCGTGAACTCCGTCGCACACCACTCGCGGAGCACTCACAGATGTTCAGCCTGGCGCAAATTTGCTTTCCACAATCTTGATTTGACGCTTTCCTGACTGCAGGAATCCATACTCTTTGGTTCTTTCGGTAAAGTCACGTAGGTAGAAAATAAAATAAATCACGACGTTTCGGGCGCAACACAAGCGTTCATCATTTTGCTGTCCAAACTAAAAAATAAATACAAATAACAACAAAAACACTGTGTACGTGCCAACAACAACAAAAACTCCACTATGCGATCAGAGGGAAAAAAAACTAATGACGAAATCGCTCAGAATGTTTCGCCGCAACCCTTTACGACGTTCTCACATCCATCGCCGTCGCACATTTAGTTCCACGTGGCAGGGCAAGCAGAGCAAGCGAAACCACCATCGCTTCGAAAATGACACGCTCCCCTCCCCCCACTGACGGCCGTCGCTGTGTTTGCGTAGGGAAATCATTGCCACCGCTGGCTGCGAGACAACACCTTTCATGCTTGTGTACAGGAAACGGCGTTGTCGCTGCCTGCTGTGTTTACCGTTTCCTTCTCTGAACGGGGTTTGGTGGCGTTAGTTTATTCCTATTTTATTCTTTTGCTGGGGAGTGAAATGTCACGGAGACCGCGTGCTCCATCGATTGCTCGCTCGCGCGTGCGGCACCTGCTGCTGCTGATGTAGCTACTGCTGCTGCTGATGGAGCTACTGCTGCTGCTGATGGAGCTACTGCTGCTGCTGCTGATGGAGCTACTGCTACTGTAGCTACTGCTACTGCTGATGTAGCTGCTGCTGCTGCTGATGTAGCTACTGCTGCTGCTGGTGGAGCTGCTGCTGATGTAGCTGCTGCTGCTGATGTAGCTGCTGCTGCTGCTGATGTAGCTGCTGCTGCTGATGTAGCTGCTACTGCTGATGTAGCTGCTGCTGCTGATGTAGCTACTGATGCTGATGTAGCTGCTGCTGATGTAGCTGCTGCTGATGATGGAGCTGCTGCTGATGATGATGGAGCTGCTGCTGCTGATGATGGAGCTGCTGCTGCTGCTACTGCTGATGTAGCTGCTGCTGATGATGGAGCTGCTGCTGCTGCTGATGTAGCTGCTGCTGATGATGGAGCTGCTGCTACTGCTGATGTAGCTGCTGCTGCTGATGTAGCTACTGCTGCTGCTGATGGAGCTACTGCTGCTGCTGATGGAGCTACTGCTGCTGCTGCTGATGGAGCTACTGCTACTGTAGCTACTGCTACTGCTGATGTAGCTGCTGCTGCTGATGTAGCTACTGCTGCTGCTGATGGAGCTACTGCTGCTGCTGATGGAGCTACTGCTGCTGCTGCTTATGGAGCTACTGCTACTGTAGCTACTGCTACTGCTGATGTAGCTGCTGCTGCTGATGTAGCTACTGCTGCTGCTGCTGATGTAGCTGCTGCTGCTGATGTAGCTGCTGCTGCTGCTAATGTAGCTACTGCTGATGTAGCTGCTGCTGCTGCTGATGTAGCTACTGATGCTGACGTAGCTGCTGCTGATGTAGCTGCTGCTGATGTAGCTGCTGCTGATGTAGCTGCTGCTGATGATGGAGCTGCTGCTGCTGATGATGGAGCTGCTGCTGCTGATGATGGAGCTGCTGCTGCTGCTACTGCTGATGTAGCTGCTGCTGATGATGGAGCTGCTGCTGCTGATGTAGCTGCTGCTGATGATGGAGCTGCTGCTACTGCTGATGTAGCTACTGCTGCTGATGGTGGAGCTGCTGCTGATGTAGCTACTGCTGCTGCTGATGTAGCTACTGCTGCTGATGATGGAGCTGCTGCTGCTGATGTAGCTACTGCTCCTGCTGATGTAGCTACTGCTGCTGATGATGGAGCTGCTGCTAATGATGGTGGAGCTGCTGTTGATGTAGCTACTGCTGCTGCTGTTGATGTAGCTACTGCCGCTGCTGATGTAGCTGCTGCTGCTGATGGAGCTGCTGCTGATGATGTAGCTACTGCCGCTGCTGATGTAGCTGCTGCTGCTGATGGAGCTGCTGCTGATGATGTAGCTGCTGCTGATGGAGCTGTTGCTGCTGATGATGGAGCTGCTGCTGCTGCTGGAGCTTTTGCTGCCCCTACTGCTGCTGTTGCTGCTGATGATGGGAGCTGCTGCACTTGCTGCTGTTGATGAAGCTGGTGCTGCACTGCTGCTGCTACTGGTGGAGCTGCTGCTGCAATACTTGCGCTGCTGCGGCAGCGAACGTGGCTGTGGAATAGTGTCAGGGACAAGTGTGGGGCATTTGTGAAACACAAAGAAATTAGCCTAAGGGTTAAAATTCGCATATTACAAATTAGACTAACTTGCACCAAACATCTATAATTGCGATTAAACCTACACAGCGGTAGACATGCGTTTAGATTATTTTGATGATTTGGCTGCTATAAATGTCGCCACGATAAGCCACTTGGTCAAGCTATGATTTTTGGCCAGGTCGCTTCTGAAAAATAATCGAATTGCAAAGTAGACTTTGCCTGGTACAATAAACAGATATATTCTGTTTAGTTTTTTGCTTACCTTTCTTACACTTTGCACTCCTATCGTGTTGTTTTTGCACTGTTTGTTATTGTAACTTTCTGACCCGCTCCTACTGGGCACGTGTGAAAAAGTGCTTTATAGCTCATCGAATTCCTCCGGTACAAATACAGATTGTGGTGTGTGTGTGTGTACATACAATGTGTCACAGCACGACACATTTGCTATTCGCCCGGCAGTTTAATTCGCTTCGACTTGACACGCAGCGAGGCTGCAACGGGGCAGTGGGGGGGGGGGGCTTGGCAGGCAGCGTAGCCGCTCTGAAGGACTTTTACCAGCCCACGACTCCTCCAATCCAGCCAGCCTCGTCCCCACCACACTCCACCTCGATCTGCGCGTGTCCAGACCTGCCCAGCATCGCGTCTCCCTCCCCTTAGGGCTCTCCCTCCCCCCTCCCCGTCGCCATGTGTGCAGCCACCTCTCCTGGGCAACTTGGGTTCAATTCCAGGAATTAGGCGAGGGATGATCATTATAATGCGGTAATAGCATCCTGATCGTCATTGCGTTGAGTCGCTTGAGGGTGATTTCGAGTTTTGTCGGCGGATGATGGGTTCCGAGTCATTCGTGATTATCACCAGAATGGATGATGGCAAGATGGTCGAGAATGATGGATTACAGTGGCCGACCAAATGGGGAATTGACCACGTTCAGATACATTCACGTGCATGCGCTGAAACAATGCATCGCCAGGCCCCGCAATCGATGCCCAGCAAAACAAATACAAGCGAACAAATAACGCTTCCAGCTGAAACAAAGAAACACGCAGTCTCTGTCGCATCCCACGGAATCTCTGTTGACACATTCAAGCAGCCGTGCTGTGTAAGTTTTCGTGCACCATACGCACGCGTGGCGAAGCGTTCCGTGCTCCCCTCAACTGTTTGCGTGACTCGAATGAGCAGTGCCGTGTCCACAATCGTGAGCGGCCTCGTTGGTCTGTGGATGATGGGTGGGTTGGTGGGATTAGCAGAGCAACGCTCCGACATCGGTGCAGGAAGATCGCCTCTTCACGCTGTCCCCTGCTGTCACGATCCACCACTGAATGGGCACCCCGTCAGCGACTGCGTAACACATTTCAAATGTGTATTGGTGATATACGAAGGGGCCGTCCATAAATTACATCACGCACCTAGGGGGGGTGGGGTCAGACATTTGTGACGATGTGTGACAAGGGGGGGGGGGGGGGTTGAGAAATGTGACGTCACATCAAAATGCGCAACTTTAAATAAATATAGACAACACGTTCTACTTAATTAAATAGACTTTTTAATAAATGTTTACTCCTACAACATCAGAGTGCAGCGCCACATTAAATACGCACTACAATGACAATAGTTTAAAACGATTTGAAGCATGTTTTATTTGGGGGGGGGGGGGCAGAGCTTTGTGACGTCATATTTTAGGGGGGGGGGTCTGACTTTTTGTGACGCCGTGTGACGAGGGGGGGGGGGTCAAAAATCGTCCAAAATCGCGTGACGTCATTTATGGACGGCCCCAAAACAAAAAACAAATTGCCCACGTTAAACGCTTCTGGTGGAGTATATCGGCCATGCCTGGGATGTTTTTGTTTTCTTTCACGAAGGGGTTTATCTCGAGCCGACAGATGGTGGAGGCTTCGTTTTTTTTGCAGCCGGCAGTCGTCGTGCTCTGCTGAGCTTGATCGGAAGGGACATTGGCGTTTGCTGCTGCTTGGCAGCACGTGCACGCGTCTGTACGTGCGCATCTTCTGTGTGGGGGGGGGGCAGTGGTAGTGTAGCGGTTAGCGCGCCGCGCTACAAACCCCACGACCAAAGCCGTTATTATAATATATAATGGGGGGGGACACACATACACCCCAATATTCAAATATGCTTCAAATGCCCCCCAACCCCCCCCAATATATTGCTATAAAATAGATTTCTGTTTATATGATTGTGGTTATGGTTGTACTTTATTAATCCCTAATCTCTGCCATTACATACAATGAAGCAAGAAAAGGTAAAAAAGAAAAAAAAAAGAAATGTAATACAATACACTATTATACATTATTGTAAAAAAAAATCCATCCTACGTGTGAGTGAATTTTTTTTATATTTTAGGCAGGAAATTCTTTTCAAATTTAGATTTTTTTTTTCTGGGGTGGGGGGACCCCCAGACCCCCTGAAAGATTTGGTCCCCCCCAATGTTGAATCCATGGCTACGGCCTTGCCCACGACCCGCGGTTCTGGGCCTCTCCTAGGTCGACTCAGCCTCAAATGAGTACCGAGTGTGGTGTGTAAACGTCGTCGCTGGGGAGACAAATGCGGCCGGGCGTGGTGCTGGCCGCCCACCTCGCGTGCCGTTCCGACAGTCATAGGTGCTCGCTAGCAGCCTTAACAAACACACTTTGTTTAGGCTGGACGGGAGATCTTTGTCTTTGTGGCAGTGCTGTAGCGCCTTGTTCATGGTGGACCCGAGTTAGATTTGTGACACAAGTGGTATCTGATTGTATTTTGGGACCTCACATTTCTGAATGAGTACCCGTGGCAGTGTGTAACCATCACCGCTAACGGTGGCCGGGCCTGTGTAGTGCTGATAACATTCTACACTCGTGAGCTATACTGACCTCAATCGATGCTCCCAAATGGCCCCTGTGTTCTCGAAAAACAGAGGCTCTTAGTTCTGCCTGTGTGTGGTGCGTGTGTTCACGGAAAATATTATCACTGCATGCCGCTGCCATTCATCACACACTTTGTTTAATGAAAGATGCGTAATTGGATATTAGTAAGTACAATATAACGACCACCCCTGTTAACGACAAATCACTTAACTACGGGCTTCCATAGAGCCTAATGTGTAGTGTATAATGTAGTGTATAGTAGTGTATAGTGTAGTGTATAGTAGTGTATAGTGTAGTGTATAGTAGTGTATGGTGTAGTATATAGTAGTGTATAGTGTAGTGTATAGTAGTGTATAGTGTAGTGTATATTAGTGTATAGTGTAGTGTATAGTAGTGTAGTGTATAGTAGTGTAGAGTGTAGTGTATAGTAGTGTACAGTGTAGTGTATAGTAGTGTATGGTGTAGTGTATAGTAGTGTATAGTGTAGTGTATAGTAGTGTATAGTGTAGTGTATAGTAGTGTATAGTGTAGTGTATATTAGTGTATAGTGTAGTGTATAGTAGTGTAGTGTATAGTAGTGTAGAGTGTAGTGTATAGTAGTGTATGGTGTAGTGTATAGTAGTGTATAGTGTAGTGTATAGTAGTGTATAGTGTAGTGTATATTAGTGTATAGTGTAGTGTATAGTAGTGTAGTGTATAGTAGTGTAGAGTGTAGTGTATAGTAGTGTATAGTGTAGTGTATAACAGTGTAGAGTAGAACCCCTCTTAATGACTAATCGCTTAACGACAGGCCTCCATCGAGCCCAATGTGTTGGCTTAACGACGGGCTGCTGTAGGTACAGTAAATATGAATCAATGCACATATTAACCACGTTAATTTTAATAGTATGTGTTTATAATGTATCTGTATGCATTATTAATAGTTTAAATATTACAAAGGTTTTTTTCTTGGGTGAAAAGGGGCAACTTTCGATGCTATCGGGACGAATTAATCCCTTTAATGTGCATTTCCTATACTCGCTTAGCGACCAAATCACTTAACGGCTGATTTAGTGGAACTCATCGCCGTCGTTAAGAGGGCTTCTACAGGCAGCTAGGTATGTGCCGTAGTATTGTAGGGCCATTATGGGAGCTGACTGAAACGGCAGATATCTTTGTGTGCGGTTTGGTCTGAAGCTCCCTACAATCAATTCACCCTGTGCCACATTTTCGTCTGATCTCAGAAGCTCAGTGGGGTTTCTGAACTTGGCGAGTAACCCGGACGGTCGCCCACCAGGGCTTGCCAGGTGTTGTAGGCATGAGGCTAAAAACGTGGCCAGGAGAATGAAAGTGTCCAATGTTGCCACCCTCTTGCCGTGCGAGCGGTTGTGGCGTTTTATATTGCCGCGCACTCCGGGGTCATCCCACGTGAACCCAAACACTGCGCCCCAAGGTTGTTGGGCCAAACGTCTCAATGGCAGGAAACTTTATCAACGTTCGGCATAAAAGTGTGCCCGTTCTGTGCGCTCGGCAAAGCTTGTCGTTAAGGCGACAGTGTTGAGCGGGTTTACAGCAACTTCCTCGTGTAACGTGTGGCCACTTGCCAACACGTGCCCCCCCCCCCCGCAAACGAAATGGCCCCTAATAGCTGTCATAGCCCTTGTTATTGCAGGCAAACAGGGCGCTTTACTGGTTGTCCTGCCGTTATTCACCACGCAAGAGTGCGAGCTGTAAAGCCAGCCAATGTTGAACACTTTGTCTGTTGTCATCGCTGAACAAACTAATCGTAGATTAATACTGAATTCCATTGATTCGGGATTAACACGCCTGCGAATATAAAGATCCCCACCGCGTAGCCGTAACAGATTGTTGGGGAAACTTCTATTAGTCATCGCCTTTGGAGGCTATAACGGTACGTGAGGCAGTGTGGTTTGGCTAACATCACGCCCGGCCACCTTTGTCTCCCCATTGGTGGTAGTTTACGCACCACACCAGGTGCTCATTTGAGTCCGAGTCGACCTCGGTGAGGCCCACGAACCCGTCACTGATGTTAGCTACGAGCGGGAATTGAACTCGGGTCGCCAGGTTCATAGTGCGCGCGTGCCGCCAACCGCTTCGACTCCGCCCTTTCTCTTTGCCAGTGTACACCCATATGTACACACGTGTGTATAGAGTACATAGAGCTTTGGGGCAAGCGTTGTTTGTGAGCACCAATCAAGGGCAGCCGTGAAACACGAAAGGGTGATGAGGTATGTTGCCAGCACCGCAATCCGCCACCTTTGATGACCGCGAAATGCCACTACGGATGCACGTTCCAAGGCTGAGCGAACCTATGCAAAGGCACGTGTCATGTTCATTTACCGATTCAATTACTTACCGAACCCGGGTCAATGGGACTCAAGGTCTGTGTGTGACAGCCACGACGACACCGCTTCCAACATGCGCGTGTGCCACTTGCTGGCAGCGGACGAGCCCCCTACCAGGCAAACGCACGCAGCACACGCAGATGGACACATTCAAGACAAAGACCCCCCCCCCCCCCGTGTAGCATTCACAGACTGTTGGGGCAAGTGCTGTTAGCGAGCACCTATAAAGGCCGGCACGGCACACGAGGGGGTGGGTGGCCAGCAGAGGTGTGGACTCGAGTCATGTGACTTGGACTCGAGTCAGACTCGAGTCATGAATTTGATGACTTGCGACTCGACTTGGACTTGCATAACAATGACTTTGTCCCACCTCTGAGATGTGGACTCGAGTCATGTGACTTGGACTCGAGTCAGACTCGAGTCATGAATTTGATGACTTGCGACTCGATTTGGACTTGCATAACAATGACTTTGTCCCACCTCTGGTGGCCAGCACCTCGCCCGACCGCCGTTGACTTCCCAGTGGCGATGTTTACACACCGCACCAGGTACTCATTTGAGGCTGAGTTGACCTAGGGGAGGCCCAGGACCGGTTCAAATAATTATAATCGTCACTGGTGTTGGCCGTGAGCGGGAATCGAATCCGGGTAGCCAGGTTCGTAGGGCAGCGCGCTAACCACTACACTACCGCTCCCCGCACACTCACATGTACACATACAAATTATTCTGCACCCACACAAAAACAAGGACGAACATCCCTCCATTTTGTCTACACAGACTGTTGGGGCAATTGCTGTTAGCGAGCACCTTTGAAAGTCGATGCAGCAGACACAAGAGTGGTGTGGCTAGCCCCACGTCCAGCCACCTTTGTCTCCCCAGTGCTGATGTTTACATACTGCACCAGGTACTGATTTGAGGCTGTGTGGATCTAGGGGAGACCCAGGACGAATTCAGATATTTGTTAACCGTGTCCGGAAGTCGAGCTCAGGTCGCCAGATCCACAATGCATGCACCCGGTCACCTCCAAGTCTGTAAATCTTAACAATACTCTAAATTCAAATATTTTAAACTGTAATAACGATCGTATAGATAGGTGTAGCTGACAATTGTATTTCTTTGTGCATCCTGGGCATGTGCTTCAAGGGCAACAAACATATGTGAGCCAATAAATGGGTAATAAATGGGTTTTTTTCTGCTTTAATGTTTGCCCTGAGTATGTGCATTATATTCCAGACACCATGTGCTGCCTTGCATCTATTTGCCATAAAATCTCCACACTCACCTGCAAAATATGTATGTCTCTGTGTTTGTTTATAATCACAGGGGAGCGGTGGTTTTGCAGTTAGCGCTACGCTGCGCTTCAAACGCAGCGACCCAAGTTTGATTCCCGCTCATGGCCAACATCCGTGATGATTATCTGAACTGGTCCTGGGCCTCCCCCAGGTCGACTTAGCTTCAAATGAGTACCTGGTGCAGTGTGTAAACATCGCCACTGGGGAGACAAAGATGGTTGGGCGCGGTGTTGACCACCCACCACCTCGTGTGCCGTGCTGGCTTTCATAGGTGCTCACTAACAGCACTTGCCCCAACAGTCCGCTAAGGCTATATGGGGGATCTTTGTCTTTGTTCAAAATTATCAGTGTAGCCAGCATGCAGCCCCCAGACACCCTTATTAATGGGGAATGATTCCAATCCGCAATGTCCACCGTGAATGTATTACCTAAGCCTGTCGGTAAAATAAGGACACGTCCTTATTAATTTAGTGTCATTGTGGTGAGTCTACTGCGCTACGAACCCGATGACCTAAGTTAGATTCACGGCTATGTCTCACTGTAGTGGTGATCAAATTAACTGTCCTGGGCTTCCTCTCGGTCGACTCGGCCTCAAATGGGTACCGTGTATGGTGTGTAAACATCAGCACTGGGGGGACAAAGGCGGCCGGGTATAGTGCTGGTCGCACCACCACCTAATAGGCCATGCAGGCCTTCAAAAGTGCTCACCAACAGTACTTTCTCCAGCAGTCCATTTCGGCAACATGGGAAATCTTTCTGTTCATATACGGGATACTAAAAGGTTGTGGCATAGGGGTTAGCACACTGCGCTGTGTGTTAAGCTACCCAGATTTGAACCTTGGCCATGCATGGTACTGGAACTTGGGCTAAATTATTCCCCCAGGTTTGACTCAACTTAAAAAAAGATTGCGTGGTGTCACGGCATTTATACTTGAGCACTGAGAGGGTCGGTGACTGGCAGTGTCGTGTCCTTGTGTGTGGAGCTGGCTTTAATCCGTGTTCTCTTACAGAATTTTCCCTGTCACCTGTATAGGAGAGCTGACTGGGCACCACGGTGATGAGATGTTAACTACCTCGCCTGGTATACAGGAGATAGTGGGTTTGAACCCGTTCCTGACGCCTGCTCTTTATTTGGTGTTTGCATCTTCTCCCCGTGGTTGTGTGGATTTTTCTCCGGGACATCTCGGGTTTTCCCTCCACATTTAGAATCAACAACACGCGTTAAGAGTATTTTGGCTGCAATAAATGTCCACGTGATAAGCCACTTCGCTGAGCTATCATTTGTGGCCAGGTCGCTTCTGAAAAAAGGATGTATAGCTCAGTGGACCTTACCTGGTAAAAAATAAATAGTAGTTTGCCTTGTGTGAATGGTTGGCTACATACGGCGCGAAACAAGTTCCACGTACTTACGTACAAACACGTTTGTTCCTTCAATAACTGAAATGCCAATCAGCGCCGAGAGCCCAGAACCCAGCAGGCAGCGTCATTGACGACCGTGACGAGTTCTTTGTCGCAGAGTTATTACAGGGCACTGGAAGTTCCTGTTGGCACAAGCACATTTTTTCCCTCCAATAGCTGTTTTATTTTGTGTTGTAATATGTATACAACAAATATAATGTATCTCAAACAAGCACAATGCAGCGCCTGGCTCTATTGGTAGCAGTACCTTATCACCAAAACCAGCAATTGAAAGTAATCTACATTTAAATGAATGCACAAAGATCCCCCGTGTAGCCTCAACAGACTGTAGGGGCAAGTGCTGTTAGCGAGCACCTATGAAGACTGGCACGGCACACGAGGGGGTGGGTGGTCAGCACCACGCCCGGCCGCCTTTGTCTCCCTCGTGGCGATATTTACAAACCACACCAGGGTCCTCCTTCGAGGCTGAGACGTGACACTGCGCACGTACACACGCACACCACCCCTGGCTGCCGTGCCCTCTGTCACTTTTCCATTCGGCTAAGGGACATGCGTGCTTCGGCCGTGTTAGTTTGCCCGTGCGCTGTGAGCGAATCAGCAATGAAGTCGTACACGCCGCGTCCCGCGATGGTTTAGTTCTGGACGATACAAATATTGAGCCGAGTATACAATTGGCGGCCTGTAACGCACAGATCCAGTAAAATGTCTCCTCATATGCACTTGAGGTTTTACACTGGCATTCGCATTTATGGAGCACCTGTTTTACTTGGCCGTTCAATAAAATAAAAACACTCAGCAAACACCGCACGCGCTAACGCCTAGAGCGCCTGGATCGACCGCACCCGCTGTCTGCGTTGCAGACTGCGAGAGAGACATAAGAATAGGTTTTATCCTTTCTGGCAATAAAACATCAAACAGAAACCTTTTGCACGGAATCAAGTCTGCATTGACCACACACACTTGTGGCACAACATGCTAACATGAACATGCTCTGGTAGTATGTGCGTTGTCTTTGAAACTGATTGGTCCACACCAGAGACAGCTTTCCTTGGTTCTCTGTTTGTGTAATGAACGTTACATGGATAGGTGTGCACGGTAACGCACCTTCCCATGCGCTCACGTTCCAAACGCACACGTGCTCGGCTAGAGCATGCAGCTTGTACGTAAAGTTTAAATCTGTACACGATGTGTCTCACCCTTGTCTCTCTTCATGGAAGATGCAGGGTGTAGGGCAGGCGGGGGGGGAGATTAATTAAGGTGTAGGACAATCAATTTAAAAGACAATGCTTATGTTATCAGGGCATGCTTGTTTGCATGTTCTTCACAAGTGTGTGTTGTTGATGCAGACCTGATTCCTTGCAAAAGGTTTGTATTTGGTGTTCGAACATTTTAACTCCTCCTGTTTTATTGCCAGAAAAGGGTAAAACCTGGTCTTATTGTCCATACTTTGCTACTGCCAAAAAGGTCCCATGCTACATGTGCATGTATGAATGTTGAACTTCTTTCGCACCATACATAGCCAATGCTGTTTCGAAAATATGTTGTTATGCACATTTCCCAAAACACCTATACAAATGTGGCCATTCATATTGATAAGCTTTGGGTGTTTTCATATGAACACGAGGAGTGTCCTCGGACAGACGAATACGACGATACATGGGCATTCCAGGGCATAGCAACGAGTAGGCAGCCCATCAGCTCCCATAAACAATATATGACTAAAGGGAATGTTTTTTTATATGTTTTACCAATAATGAAACGCAGAAGTTCCCCAGCCCCCACTTCTTCCCTCCCACCTCTCCTCCCCCCTTATGTTTTATTCTCTCCTTTGGCCTGAGTTAGAAACTGTACCCTGGTGCACACTGATCTGCACCTTTCTAACGAGGGAAATCTACACAGAAGTCAGACTCCCAACTCCCTCTGTCATGCCGATGTGACTTGTGTTTGTCTGTGCCCTCTGATGTCATTCAGTCAAAAAAAGGTGAACTTTTTTGTAAATATCTATCGGTTTATCCGAATTGTGCTGTCCACATCATCATCAAGCACGTGATGAACAATCCATTCGGGAATATCGCAGGGCAGTGCAGCTCATGTCAGAGTTTTCTTTGTACCACGACTACTCCCAAAAATATCGTCGCAGTGAAATGTTTCACCCTTGATTGTGGTTATTATTACGTATTGATGTATGCACTCACTTATGCGACGTGATGTCACTCCTCGAATTTAACCCAAAAAAGACTTCCATTTCATTGGGATATCACCTAGCTTTCAGTGACGATCACCAGTTTATTCCTCTAAAGCCTCCACTTGTGCCGCCATGATGGGAGCTGGAATGGAGTGGGGTCTGGGATATTTGCGGGAGAGTCGTTAGGTCGGTGAGGTGAGTCACTGTGAAGGTCGGCTCGTGTGCCCTGTCCCGTGCCGCTACGCCTACCTCCGCCAAATTAAAGGGAGCCACTGGGGTTGATGATGCGGGTGGAAATTGGGGTGATGTAAGATATTGGAGTTGCGACTTTTATAAGAGCTTGGACAACTGTATCGATTTCAACAGGCAAATGCCTTGTTACCGATCTACGAACGTAAGACACAATGGTTATCAACCTCCCACGTTTTTTTCTCTCTCCCAAATATGATTGATTTTTGTGGAATCAACACATGTGGTTGATTTGTAGAGACCCCGTTTATAAACCTTGCTTGTTCGCATCGTTGTTTGGCCTCTAAGTATTTCATTTGTCTGTTCCCAGCGATCCTCATGAACAATTTTTTAAACTGCGTTATATGACATTGCTTTGTAGTTTTAATGCAACGTTTTTTGTTGTTGCAAGTATGGCACAATAAAGATCTGCATTGGCTCAACTGATATGTAGAGAGGACCATGACACACCGAGAGAGTGACTCGTGCAATCATAATAGTTTCTCTCGAAGGGTTAGACATGTTACATTGGGCACAACCATCGCAGATTTTCAAAATATAACCGGAAATTTCCAAAAACGAAATTTGTTATGTTGGGCCCCCAAATATTACTGACCAGAGGTAACTTAGACGCAGGTTTTCGTAGCAAATACAATGAGTCCATACTTATTTTTGAGTCTAGCCACGTAGTAGTTTTATGCTAAGATTAAGAGGTTGCTTGGGTATTCCTCGGATGTCATGGTCAGCCTAAAGGTACACATTGCTGCTGGTCTTGTGCTAACCTTCATCGTCAGCTAATCTACTTGCTGGCCTCTCATGGAGGACAAAGTCGCTCGCTGTCTACTTGTAAGAATTGTACTCCTTAATGTCTTATGAAGGGGATGCTGAATCCCAATGGAGATGATTCTCGCCTCCCAGAGATCCGGCTTGATTTAAACTCGTTTTTTCATGGAAAGGTTCGTGTATAATTGGCCTCTCTAGAAAGTGATGACTCGTGTGTTCATTGTCGGGGGACGCTCATTATCTTAATTGCTTCTGAACGAATGTGCAAACGAAGCTCACAAACAATTATTTGTTGTTGCGTGATGTGCCACGTGCTTGAGGAGAGGAATTTAAGTGAATGTCAAGCGAAGAGTGGGTTGCATTGGCGCGGCAAAAATACATCAGGTGCGCTTATGCGGCCGTCTGAAACGCCCTTCCTTCCGATATTTTGTGTTTAGCTTGTTGCCCTTGCCCCACACTTCTGATACTGGTAGGAACCACCTGGTTCCACCAGCCCACAGGGGATTATTGTGTCCGTCCGTCCGTTGTGCATCCAAAAATGGGAGGGGTCTGGCTGGGTGAAGAGGGGAGGGTGGGGAGGGGAGGGTGGGGAGGGGAGGGGCTGGGTGGGGAGGGGCTGGGTGGGGAGGGTTGGGCTGGGTGGGGGTGGGAGGGGTGGGGCTGGGTGGGGAGGGGCTGGTCACCCCGTGGTGCCCTTATGAAACTCAACGTTTAACCTACTCACGCCGGCTTGTGCCCGCCATCACAGTCGGCCATATTTGCGGAATACACCACGCCGCCGTTGACCCTGGCCATTGACTGAGCAACCCAACGTTCCTACCAGCTCCCTCCGCAGGAATGTGTTTAACACGGTTGGCGATGTACGGTGCCAAGGAAGTTCACCGTACATACATGTAAATAGCACCGAGTAGCTTCTATCAAACAGTGGATAAAGAATGACGTCTCTGCTCAGCCATAGGACAGTACTCATTTGCATTTACAGCATTGTTGGAAATCCCATTCTCAAGGCATGGGCCAGTCAAGGTGTAGATAGGGTGGTGACCACTGTTAATGTCTAACTAAGTGGCACTCACTTGATTTTCTGTTAGCGATGATAGGGTTTTCAATTGTAAGTTCAGCAAATGATAATGATGACAATGCCACTGATGGTATTTTGGATTCCTCTGGTCATTATTATTCTGCCAATGATGTGATGGAGGCTGATGATGTGATGGTGATGGTGATGATGGTGATGATGATGCAGCGTGTCTTGTTTCTGTAATGTTCCACAACCACAGCGATCGTGGCGTGCATCTCCACGCAAACGCTCAGTCACGTGCAATGCACATTGCTCGCTCACTGCCAGAGCTAACGAGGTGTGACACATGCACGGATTCTGGGCCAAGGCTGGTGAATATTCAACTTATAAATAAAACGTGACGTACGGCAGCTCGCGAGGTGGGGGGGCGGTCTAACCCTGAGCTCGAGGTGGGCCAGGTGTGTGTGGCCTCGCTCACCTCCCCACTCCACCATCTCTCCCCTCCCAGCACTCGCCTCCCATCGCCTTGGAAGTTTCCAGGCCGTGTCCCCATCGTCCGAGGCACGCAAGCGGGGCCGGGCTGGCTGGCACTTCCTCCCGAAGGGAACGGCAAGCGCAGAGGGCGGCCGATTCTTGAAATGTGCCAGACCCGTGCGCAGATGTAGGGCGCCCCCGTGGCTCGTTAGGGACAGGGCTCACGTAATTGCCTGCACCCCCCCCCGCCCACCATCGCTGCACGTGGAGAGAGTGGGAGGGAGAGGTGATGAGTGGAGTGGTGTTGTGGCTTATTAAAGGAAACTAAATGATCATCGCGTGTTCTCACTGGGGTGGGGGGGGGGCAGTTCGTGGAGACTAGGGTATCTCTGCGTGGGGGACAGCGACTCGAATGGCACACGAGGTCTTTGAGTTAATTTACAGCACGGCTATGGCCGTAGTCTATCCGTGAGCGATACGCTGGGCCCACAGAGTGCAGAGCTCATGGATCGCACGGGACGCATCACAGGTGACATCACGGGGTACATCACAGTGCGGCGCATTACGGTGGGGGGGGGGGCACCACGTGACCGAGACTTCAAACCTGCGGCTTTAAGAAAGGGCGGTATGTGGCAGAAGGTGAAGGTTGCTCTCCTCTTAAGTGGATGTTTCGCTGTTATTCACTTCCCTGCGCAAATTTCCTCTAGTCATTCCAATTATCTCCCAAACACACGACTATTGTTTTTTTTTAACGAATTGGAAAACTTTCCAAAGTAGGACCCTCATTTGCATTGATAAAATATTACAAAATTTGGTTGAAAATGTGCTTTCATAACTTACCAGTCAGTGAAGGACGCTGATATGGAGAGGGGGGCAGCATTTAAGTCAGACACGCGCGCGAAATAACACGAAGCATGCCTGGGCTTTAATCGCATCAAGGACACTCCGATAATGTGGCAGCTGCCTCTGATGTCTGGTTCACTGCACCCGAACATCCATGTTGGAGCAAAGTGCTCTTAGGAGGTTAATCAGCTTTCATACAATGCTTGGGACAAGAGGATCATCATTCATTTCGACTCATATACTTACAATCAACACCTCTAGGCTTTTTTGCAAAATAGAATTCACGGTATATTAAGCATGTTAAGCTGGCAACTTTTCTTGTTCATGTTTTTGTTTTTTGTTTGTTGCGGTTGCACCCGATTCAGGAGCCGAATGGCTCACAGGGCTATACCAAATAAATGAAACTGATCATAGCTATAGAATTGTCATGATTCGAGCTTGTGATTGATTCAAGCATTGTTTGGATGAATTTGTATTATAATTGGTTCTTTACCCTTCTATCTGGCAACAAAACTGACACCTTTTTACAAGGAGTCATGTTTGCATAGACCGCAATACCTGCAGTCATAATACAAACAAAAGAACATAACTCTGATAATGTGCACTGTCCTTAAAGTTGATTGATCCACACCCGAGACAGCTTTCCTTAGAGCCTAGTCTCACATGAGTTGGACCAGATGACGCCAAAAGGCGCACAACTCAAAGACAATGCACCATCAGAGTATGAGAGCTCGGGGCAAGCATCTACACAATGGGAACCTCATTTGCCAGTAAAAATATGATAATTGGTTCTTTACCCTTCTATCTGGCAACAAAACTGACACCTTTTTACAAGGAGTCATGTTTGCATAGACCGCAATACCTGCAGTCATAATACAAACAAAAGAACATAACTCTGATAATGTGCACTGTCCTTAAAGTTGATTGATCCACACCCGAGACAGCTTTCCTTAGAGCCTAGTCTCACACGGGTTGGACCAGATGACGCCAAAAGGCGCACAACTCAAAGACAATGCACCATCAGAGTATGAGAGCTCGGGGCAAGCATCTACACCATGGGAACCTCATTTGCCAGTAAAAATATGATAATTGGTTCTTTACCCTTCTATCTGGCAACAGTTGTGCGCCTTTTGGCGTCATCTGGTCCAACTCATGTGAGACTAGGCTCTAAGGAAAGCTGTCTCGGGTGTGGATCAATCAACTTTAAGGACAGTGCACATTATCAGAGTTATGTTCTTTTGTTTGTATTATGACTGCAGGTATTGCGGTCTATGCAAACATGACTCCTTGTAAAAAGGTGTCAGTTTTGTTGCCAGATAGAAGGGTAAAGAACCAATTATCATATTTTTACTGGCAAATGAGGTTCCCATGATGAATTTGTATTGTTTTGTTTGTATTCTTTTTCATTTTTCTGTCTGGTTTGTACAGTTTTTCGCCCTCCATTATCCATATTTTCTCAGGAGTAAAAAGCTTGCATACAATTTGTATCGATCGTGAAATAATAAATTCCCAGCTAAATTTTAATTATGTGCATGTACGCATCATCACGTGCCTAGCAACCGTTCGCACGTGCATTTAGTGCATTCAATCGCTATTTATGTGCCCGAAAAATCCGCGCTGCATTTGAAGACTTTTACAAGAGGGTCCCTGCTTTGGGGAGTTTGGCCAATTTCTCTTTGATAAAATGTTGAGGACGCGGGGAAGAAGTCAGTGTGTGTGACGCAATCTGAAGGAACGATACGCAATACTTGGCAGGGCTGAGCTCACCCGAATTGAATTAATGAACAGTTTTGCGATAACCATAACCCTGGTATTAGGAGCAGAGACCCCTACGCATCAACTGTGATGTAATTAGATGACACTCAGCTCGAGCTGCTGGTACTAAAGGCTGGCCTTGCAAATCGCATTGCTTTGTAAATCCTAATGCGACTGGAGAGCACCCTCTCTGCTTATACGCACACAAAGACAAAGACCCCTCGTTTAGCCTCGCACACTGGAGGAGCAAGTGCTGTGAGTGAGCACTTGTGAAGTCTGGCACCGCACACGAGGAAGTGGTTGTGTACCACCAGCACCGTGCCCAGTCTCCCTCGTGGTGATGTTTACACTGAGTCGACCTAGGGGAGGCCTAGGAACCGGTTCAGATAATCGTCACTGGAGTTGGTGGCTGTGAGAGGGAATTGAATTCGGGTCGCCGGGTTCGTAGCGCAGCGCGCTAACCACTACACCACCGCTCCCCATACAGACACAAAGACGCACAATCTCTGTCTAGACTCCGAAGAGCGGCCCGGCCTGGGGTTAGTTTGGAACTATTGTGCGTGTCGGTCACCATGGTAATACAATCCTGTTGGTCGGTAGGGCCCCAGTTTCCATGGGAACTCCCTACAATACGCGTGTGCGTGTGTCCTTGTGTGTTTGAATGTGAGGAGCGGGAGTTCAGCTGTCAGTGCGTTGCACTACGAACCCGGCGACCCAAGTTCGACTCCCGCTCACGGCCAACACCAGTGACGACTATCTAAACCGGTTCTGGGCCTCTCCTAGGTCGACTCGGCCTCAAATGACTACCTGGTACGATGTGTAAACATCGCCACCGGGTAGACAAAGGCGGCCGGGCGTGGTGTTGATCACGCCGTTGCCGGCCTTCATAGATGTTCGCTAACAGCACTTGCCCCAACAGTCTGTGAAGGCTACACGGGTGGGGGGGGGATGTGTCCCCCCCCCTCCAATATTTATTATAATTACGGCCTTGATTCGGCCACAAGTCACGATGCGCACCGTCACTCGTGGCAACCGTTATCTGAACCTCGCCCGGACCTCGTCCTGTTGAACCAATTAGCCCGAAACAACAATCGTGATGTGATGTGGCCAACTGAAAGCTGGAAAGGGCGCTGTAAACATCCTAAATAGAGCCGAATAGAAAGGTAGCTGGGAGTGCGTTGTGCTGACCCCATCCAACACTCAGCTGCGTGTCGTATTGGCCTTGATAGGGGATCGCTAACAGCACTGGCCCCAGTGTGAACACATACATGGGGTGGATGTGGCGGCCCTGTGTATCTGTGTGTGTGACGATTATCTGAACCGGTCCTGGGCCTCCTCTAGGTCGACTCGGCCACAAATGAGTACCGTGCGGTGTAAAAACATCGCCACTGGGGAGGCAAAGGCGGCCGGGCGTGGTGCTGGCCACCCACCCCCTTGTGTGCCGTTCCGGCCTTCAAAGGTGCTAGCTAACAGCACTTGGTCCTACACTCTGTCAAGGCGATACTGGTGATCTTTGTCTTTGTGTGTATAGGCGGGAGCTGTAGTGTATACATACATTGTCATGTGGCTTCAAAGTGCACCTAGCCTGGCACAGGCGTCGTGGTGACGTCACAGTCACTCAGCGGCGACGTGACTGTGCTTCGTGGCGAACGTCAAGTATCGGTAGTGGAGTGGCTGGCGCACTGCGCTGCAAACCCGGTGACCCGAGTTCGAATCCTGCTCACGGCCAACACCGGTTGACGATTATCTGAACTGGCCATGGGCCTCCCCTAGATCGACTCAGGTGTAAAAACATCGCCACTAGGGAGGCAAAGGCGGCCGAGCGTGGTGCTGGCCACCCACCCCCAACAGTCTGTTAAGGCAATACTGGGGGGGGATCTTCATCTTTGTTTGTGCCTGGCTGTGCATGCGTTTATGTACCTTCCCAGGATAATTAGATGAATTAGATCGGGTAAATGGTGCGGCGTAAATCGTAACGAAGTTTCGCGGCTTAAACGCAGCGGTGAAAGCGAGAGCTGTCGCCGCTGATCTCGGCTCCCTGCGTTTTGTTTCTTGTCTTCGCAAGGAGGAGGGGGGGGGGGTGGTTGAGTTGGGTTGGGGGGGGGGCACGTGTGAAACGCACTTTACACTAATCCCGGCTCGCTCAGCCCGGCCAACAAAGTGAAGGGGCAACATTTTTTTTTTAGAAACCCACATTCAGCACACATTGCCCTCGGCGGAGGGACGGCCAGAGGAGTGCTGTCGGTGTTTTGGGCGTCCTCGCTCCGACACGCCGGGTATCGAGTGGCACGAGTGGACTTCAGGGGGTGGGCTTAAAACGGCAACAGTCAATGGCCACGGTCAATGGCTCTTAAGGAATGGCCGTGGCAATTCTGAGCACATTGCACTTTTGCTGGTGTCTTGCAGTTTTCTTTTGCGCGTTTTTTTTGTTAAGTGCCGTTAAGTTAAGAATGCAACGATAATGCAAATGTTGGGAGAAACAAATATGTTGTGGTGGTTAAAGTCAAATGCTCGTAATGTAATTGATTTATGTTCCGTCATAGGGTGATGTAACTGTAACCTCAAACTAACATTGGTTGGCAATATAAGTTGTTTTTCAACAACAGTGCTTACATAAAGTGTATGTGACTGCAAATATTATTAATATAACTGGCACAAAGAACATTATACATGCAGAACCCTACGGTTAGTTTTTAATTAATTAAGTTGGTCGCATTCAAACTGTGTCGTTCCCTTGAAGATAAAAAAGATGCAGAATTCACTCATTTGCATTGCATTCAGGAACATAGAGAAATAAAAAATAATATAACACCGCTTACACGTGAATGTCTCAAATAGATGGGAAAAAAACAGCGAAGGCTGTCATACGGGGCGGCGGTACAAACTTGAACATTCAGACAAAAATAAGAAATCATGAAAAAATCAAAACGAATTGGGCCGATTGAGCGGCAGCGTCACACAACGTGCCCACAGCGGTCTCAGTAGCACGACGACAGATCCACGCAACAACAACAACAACCAGGAGCGTCCGCCTAAATAAACTCCCATCCTTGCATACATTTTTATTTTGTAAGGTCAAGGGGGTGTCACGACACAAAGGGCATGACCTCGCGTCTGGTTCAGTTGACCTGATCCCTCTCCAGCCAGCCCTGGCTTACCTTATCTAGCGTTTTAACATTGCCAAGGCTCCAAAAGTGTGATTTGAGTGCCACTAAACCAGCTTCACGCCTGCGTGGCTCAGTAGAGGGTGGGATGGGGTGGGGTGGGTGGTGGTGAAGCACCACTGGGCAGGATGAAACGTGCAGGCACGTGGTGCGGGTGCAGCGAACGCTCCTGAAAGTTCACCGGAGCAAATACACCGGTGTTTGCCGCTGGCAAACACATCTTCTGGCAGGAGGCTCGTGAAGGACGATCTCCTTTTCTCAGGCCCGGGTGCCGGGACACGGAAAAAAATACGCAACTCCGCTCCGACGGCGCATCGAGAAATGAACGGCTCCAGCTCACGGCATGCGAGCTGAAGCGAGCGTGGTGTGGGAAAAAATCACGATTGGGGAAAAAAAACGCACACGGGCTTTTGCACTCACAAGCAGGCCCGCTTAAGCCGCTCTTCCGTCCCCACGGGGCACGGCCGAGGCAGGCGTGCGGGTGCGAGCGGCTCCTGTGAAAAAGAACGACGGGTATGAAGGCGAGTTTCTCCTCACTGCCTCCGTACGTGTTCAGAGTGTAACCGATATATGGGGTAGAGCAGGGGTGCGGTGGTTAGCCCACCGCTCCGTGAAGCCGCTTACACGGAGTTCGAATCCCAGGACGTGGCTACCTTCTGTGGCAAGGGTTGCCTGAACCGGCCCTGGGCATTTCAGTTCACCAATTCGCATTGACCAGCGTGGTAAAGTATGGTCAATAAACCCCATGACCTACGCAATATAGTGAGTCCTTCATCCAGCAATTGATTGACAAACGCCTATACATTGTTTACAGAACATATACACATTTTATTTCGAATTTGTGCTTATGCAATATCACGAAATGAACTTCTTTATTTTGAATACAGGTGCAAGTGGAGGTTGTTGAAAACGTGGATTGTGGATGGGACACATGTGCAGTGTGGAGGTGGACAGGTTACAAAGCCAGGCAATGGATTTGCATTCAGAGATCAGCAAACCAAGGGGTAAACCAAAGAGCCAAATGGTGAGATAATGTCAGAGCAGTCCGTGAATGTCGGTTATGAACGTTATAAAAACCTTGGGATCCAGCAGAAGGAAGCAAATGATGAAGTATGGTGGCATCAACAGTAGTGGCCATGGTAACCTCTTGACCTAGATCTTGATATCACTTATGAACCAAAATAATCCATGTGCCAGAGCAGTACAGTCGGGCGTATTGCTTTAGATAGTCGATAAAATGAAATTACGTGAAAACCCAGTAATTTAAAAAGGTTATCACATAATTAACTTTCACTGGCCATTCAACTTAATTGGGACCACTTAGAATTTGGCTCCGCAGGTGGTACTGACGGGTTAAATATTTTACCCAGACCAATGAATAAAATGAACAATTTAACATTATATTTGAGTCTATTTCACACGGCAGAGACAAACAATTTGGCAAACATGAGACACCCCACGGGACTTCCAGCATCTCCTTTAAATAATTCGTTTGACCTGCCTGAAATACATAACTCGATAGCTGCATTTTATTTCATACCTCCAACTGATGGATATAGTTAAATTAAGTGCAAATACAAATTGAGGATTGGTTTAATTACGCGGTGCAGAATGTGTTGCACATGCGAATGTCGCTTTGGAACTAAACTATAAACTTAAACTTGTTTTTATTTTACCAGGTAAGGCCCACTGAGCAAAATAGATATTTTTCAGAAGCAATCTGACCACAAATGATAGCTCAACGAAATGCTTATCGTGCAGAATTTGTAGCAGCCAAATACTCTTAAAAGCATGTTGATTCTAAATGTGGAGGGAAAAACCGAGATGTCCCGGAAAAAAATCCATACAACCACGGGGAGAACATGCAAAGTCCAAATATACAGCAGGCGTCAGGATCCGGATCGTACCCACGATCTCCTGCATGCCAAGCGAGGTAGTTAACATCTCGCCACCGCGGAAAGTTGTTGACGCACTTGATCCACTTGTGCACACTCCACCCACGTTTAGTCATCCCTCCGTAATGTACCATCGGCTCTGTGACTCACTTAATAACATTCAGTTTCCTTAATTTCATTCAAATGTTGCTGTCGGTGTCATGTCCTGAGAAGAAGAGTCCGTTTGGAACTCGCGTAGGGCGATGCTCGACCGAGCGTTAGACAAGGGACCCCAGAGGAGAATATCACGGCACAAATTTTGAGATCACTCAAAGTGACATCGCAAATTCCAGGGATGCTGCACTTTCACGCATGCTCTGCTCCAGAGATATTTGTCATTTGTAAAAATTGAAAACCATGTGTTTTTATCTCAGAACTGGAATTTATTCAAATGCAATGAAACCCCCCGTTTTATGTGTTTTTACAGTCATGGGTGACCAGGCTAAGGCCATCAACTCGGTGCACTCGGGCACATTTACGGGTGGCCGAAACTCGGATTTGAACTCAGAATCTCAGCAGACCGCTCTCCTAAGCCACGCAACCACCTCCTATGTGACTTAGTTTTTTTCCCTTTGGCTCTGCAGCACGTTTTTTTACCGGTTTACAGGAATACAGTAGTGGTGCGCGTGTGTGTGTATTAATAAAATACTCCCAGCTGTCCAGGGACCGTGGCGGTTTCTACTGGGCAGATGCTTCACGTTTAATTAAAAGGCTTCCGTCCAGTGTCAGACGGCTCTTATGCACAACCGCCGTCGCATACCAATCCGAGTCCGTGCGCCCCCTTTTATTGATCATCGCAAACCGCCCCGTGGCAGCTGCTCCTGCCGCCACGGCGCTGCTGCTGCTGCTGCAAGGCTGCTTCTAGCAGCAGCAGCAGCAGAGGTGAGGCGAGGCGAGCCCCTCGCCGTCCTCTTTGAACCCCCGCCGTTGGAGCGATTCCGTGGCCACTCGAAGCGGCCATCTACAGAATAACGGACGCACGACCCACCCGTTCCCGCCTGCGGGGGCCTCTTCAGCCGCATCGATCGCGAAAAGTGACCTGCGACCTCTTTTGAAACACCTGCCAGCCAGAGCTCACAGCACAATAGAGAAACAGGGGCACTCACGGATTAAGTGGGCGTTTTGCACGGTTTTTTTTGGGAGTGATATTAAAGGGTGGTTTTGTTTTCCACCAATCCAACCTTATTTTGTTAGAATTTTACTTTGGTCGTCGGTGCTGCCCTGCCATCGACCAAGGCGACCTTTATCTCTCAAGCGTTGAGGCTGAGCCTACCACACCGAGTACTCGTTTAGGACGGAGTTGAGTTGACCTCGTGGAGGCCCAGCACAGGTTCAGATACCGATTACAATGATATTGTGGATCATGGTAACGGGTTGAAGCTGGGTGACTGGCAGTCGTATTCTTTGGGTCTTTCGGTAAAGTCACTTAGATGGTTCAAAGAAAATAACCAAAAACTACGACGTTTCGATCGCAACACAAGCGGCCGCCATCAAGTGGAGAAGAAAGAGGGGTTAGCCTCTAAAGGCAAACTGTTTTTAAAGTCACGTAGATAGGTTCAAATAATTTTTTTTTAAAAACTACAATGTTTCGATCGCAACACAAACGGTCGTCTTCAGGAAAAGGGGGGCTTCAAATGAGCGTAGCCCAAGTGTCAGAACAGAGTGGGCGGGGCACAAGGGCCCTGGGGCAGCATGGGAGGAGGAGCTTATGTTAATGAGAGGGATTAAAAACGGTGGGCTGCTACACGTAGGGTGCAGAAGGTTATGTTAATGTGATGGGGGGTTAAACAACTGGTGAGCAACGGACAGTGCTGAAATGGCAACATTACAGCCAGTTACGACTGAAACTGGTTGATAACATCCTTCCAGTGATTGCTCAGTGTGTGCCCATCTTCTGTAATGTTGACATTTCAGCACTGTCCCCATCACATTAACATCACCTCCATCCTGCATGTAGCAGCCGACCGTTTTTAATCCCTGACAGTAACATAAGCGCCTCCGCCCATTTTAAACCTTTATAAACAGTTTGCCTTTAGAGGCTAACCCCTCTTTCTTCTTCACCTGATGACGACCGTTTTGTGTTGCGATCGAACCGTCGTAGTTCTTTGTTATTTTCTTTGAACCTATCTACGTGACTTTACCGAAAGACCCATATAATATGAATTCCTGCAGTCACGAAAGCTTGAAGTCAAGATTGTATTGGCAGTCGTGTAAATGTCCAAGCCACTGCTTCCCTGCACAATGCACACATATAGAAAATAAACTTTCAAGATATATATTGTTTTTTTCTAAACATGTTAATTGATTTCAGCAACAGCAAACATGTATTTTAGCCTACGTTGTGCATCTATGTTGTTCATGTTTGCGTATCGTGCACACGTGTTGATTGTAAAATAACGGCGATTCATTGCAAGTGAGACGATAATGTTGATGATACTGAAGCAATAGCGTGACTAGCATGGGTAGGGCGTCCTTTACCCCCCCCCCAGTAGCCAAAGCTATGAGTTGGCGCCCCCTTGACAACCACCACGAGATACGTTTTTAACAATGTAAAATAATAAAAACGTATTTAAAACAGAGTGCCCCCTACATCGTTAAATGTTCGAGACCGTGAGCGTAACGCTGTGATTAGGCAAGAGGAGCCGTGACACATTATAGTCTCGGTGCGACAGACCGTTCGAGACAAATCATTTATTGGGGCGCCACCTAATTTAGTTCACTACGCCACTGCACCAAAGACAATTTTGGTAAAGCATATTTTGAATGCTGACGATGGTAACGTTGATGGCTGCGTTGCTGATGTTGGTGATGCCGTTGGGGACGACGACGACGACGACGATGATGATGGCACTGAGGTTCTGCGACGTTGCTGAAGATGACATCACGTGCGGTCTGTGGTGGTGCTCGGCAGATGGTGGTGCTCATGGATCCCATGGAAGACCCTGACGACATCCTCCGGGCAAACCGGTCTCGCGAGAAGACCTACATGTTTGACGTCGCGTTCGATTGTACGGCCACGCAGGTGAGGCCTCTCGATCCACTCTCACCCTGTTGGTTTCTCACGAGGGTTGCCACCTGTCCTGTTTTCCTCGGCTCCATCCTCTTGTTGATTGTCAGTTTCACAAAAATAATAACAATATTAAACCACTCGAGACCAGTGTCTTTACATGTAGCTCTCCCCTCTTCCAGTTTTGTGAGATATTATTTTTATTCTATGTTGAACTTCCTTCGCACCCTACGTAGCCAACCATGACGAATATCTGCATCAGTCCTCCCCTAGATCGACTCAGCCTCAAATGAATACCTATTACGGTATGTAAAACATCAGCACTGGCGAGACAAACGCAGTCTGGCGGGCCGTGGTGCTGACCCCACCACCCCCTCGTGTGCCGCTCCGGCCTTCACAGTTGCTCGCCAACAGCACTTTCCCCAAACAATCTGCCGAAGGCCATACGGGAGGCACCTTTGTCTTTGGGCGCGCGCGGCGTCTGTGTGCGTGGCCACGCGTGCCTGGGGCCGCGTGACGCTGTGCCCTCACTTGTCCACGCTCACCCCGTCCCACGATTATGTTCGTTCCCCCCCCCGCATTGTTTCGCGAAGAAGGTCCAGCGTGGTAGCTTCACGCGAGGCTGCACGAGAAGAACGTGCGGCCGAACGAACGCACGGTTGGCGGATTTTAAAAGGAACAGAACAACAATAGAAAACTTTTATTTTTTTATCTGCTGCTTCTGGTAACGTCAGGAACTATGGCTCACGTGGCTCATTCACCGCAGGCGAGTCTGTTAGGGGGTGTTTGTCTCACCTACCTCGTGCCTTTTATTCCGTTTTGTTGTTATGCATTTAATTCCGTTATAATAATCTACAGATCGTCGATGGATACCATCTTCCCCATGCTTGGTCAGTCATGGTTTTTTTTTATATCCTACTTGCCCATGCTGGGCATTGTAAGTGGTTAAAGAGGACTCGTTCAGAGATGACTCACTCGTGATGTTTAGCCAGGAATCAAACTTAGGTCACCGGATTCACTATGCAGTGTGTCAACCACTGCACCACTAATGCATGTTTAGCATTTCAAACACTGCTAATGTTTATACTCAAACACAAACACTGCCGCTCCACCCACAATTCCTCGATAATTCTACTCATGCCAGTTGGTCGAAGAGTCAACGTGTTTCCTTGTTGACAACTTTGCAGTGATCATAAAATGAATAATTTTAACCGAACAGTTGAAAACTATTCAACACATTTTTTTTGTTATTTTACCAGGTAATGCCTACCGAGCTCTAGCGTTCTTTGTCAGAAGCGAGCTGGCCACAAGCGATAGCTCAGCGAAGTGGCTTATCACGTGGAAAATCACAGCAGCAAAATACTCTAAACGCACGTCGATTCTAAATGCCGAGGGAGAATAAAAAAACCACGGAAAGTTGCTGATGCACCGCTCCGATGTCGCTGGTGCGAGCCTTCGTGCCCAACGCCGTGATCGCCCGTGTTGATGTTGATATTCGCCCCGCGTAACCATGACCGCGATTCCCGCTGTGACTGCACGCGCGCCGTGCAGGCTGAGCACAGCGTAGCGCGCTCAATCGCAGCGACGTTTACAGACGGGGGACGGAGAAGAATGAGAAGGAGAGAAAGTCACACGGAGCAATTGCGATCCAGATTGTGGAACGCGTGCTCGCACACAAAAGGCCGTGCTGCACATCCGACTTGCTCGTGCGTTGGACAGTTCACTGCCAATGTCTAGGGAGGCTCAGGGAGGCAAACACAGCCCCCCCCCCCCCCAGCGATGGTTTACTGCACGCCTCTGCAATGTTGTTACACAAGCACGGCAAAGACACAGCTACAATAGCGGATGTTTTACAAACTAGGTTTGGGCAAAGGTTGGAGGAGCAGCATTGTAACGGTCTGGTCAAACACGCAGCGTTCTTTCCACCTTGTGGAATCGATTGTGACTCGGTGAAGGGCATCTGATGTGGAGCGTTAAACTCGCGCGCGTGTCCGCGTGAAATCTTTGGGGGTTTGTCAGGCTGCTGATGCTTTGCTTTGGTGAAGATTAAGTGAGCTGAAACTCTGGATGTTCTGTACAAACGTGCGCGCACACACACGCACACACACGCACACGCACGCACGCGCACGCACGCGCACGCACGCACGCACACACACGCACACGCACGCACACGCACGCACGCGCACGCACGCACACGCACGCACGCACACGCACACAAATATACACACACGCAGCGATATACTGACTCTGGAGCCAAGGGCGGCTAGAGAGAGCATCCCCGAAGGCCGGCACCAATCACAACAGGGTGTAGTGGCTATCAGAATGCCTGGCACCACCTTTGTCTTCCTCGTGCTGATGTTTACACACTACACCAGGTTCCCATTAAAGCTGAGTGGACTTAGAGGCGGTGGGGGGGGGGGCACCAGTGCGGATATCACTTGCCAGTATTGTGAGTCGTCGCTGGGAATCAAATTCGGGTCATTGAGTGCGAAGCGTAGTGTAGTAGCCACTTCACCAGAGACGAGACTAAGATCCTCCATCACCCCCCCCCCGCCGGTATAGCTTGAGCAGACTTTTGGGCCAAGTGTTGTAAGCGAGCACCTCAAAATCAGAAGTTTATTTCTTACAGTGAAGCCCACTGAGCTAAGGAGACTCGACCTGCAGACGACATCAAAGCATTCCACAATTACCGATTAAAAACAACAAACTTAATGAAAATACGCCTTTGAAGGCTGGCTCAGTACACGGGGGGGAGTGGAAGAGGCAGTTGACCCCACATTTTACCCCACCACACACGCACCTCCGATGAGTACGATTGGCTACGTACGGTGCGAAAGAAGTTCAACGTACATCCCTGCCCATGGTGTACCCATTTATGCTGCTGTGTGGGCAGAGGCGGGTGGGAGGGGGGAGATTTAGAAAACTTGGCCTTTGTTTCAATTTCCTCACCGGGAGATTGAATCGAACCGGCGACCTCTGCATTGCAAGCTCACTGTGGCTCACCATTCCAGCTGCATCGCACGATTAATATAAAGCGCTCTTAAAATGAGCGCACAATATTAGTGTGGTAAATTAAAAGTCGGTTTTGGCGGCCGACGCCGAGCGAAGCCCGGCAGGGCTGGTGGTTTAACGGCACAGGTGCGTCCAGATAGGCCCTCTCGCAACAAAGGAGGGGCCCTGCCGGCAATGTCAAGTTACTCGGCAACCGAGGACCCCCGTCACGGGGGTCTGCACTGTGGAAGCAAGGGCGGGCGGTCCGGCTCGCGTCGCCTTCAGAGTTTGGGACCCATGCAACGTCTCTCTGGCACGCTATCCCTTACTTTAACCTTTCCTCCCATTAAAGTTTCATTTGAGACGTCTTAAAATAGACTCGGAATTGGAGCGCTGGCAAAAGGAATTTATAGTCACGTGCTATGATTATTATGATGTGTTCCGATGTTGAGTTTTCTTTCAAACCTTATGTTACCGATTTACTTTATAATACATGAGCGTGTTTCATTTTGGTGGTCGACTTGCAACTGGAATTTGTGAACGGGGTTAATGGGTCCTCACTCATGGTGCGTGCGAGTTTCAAAAATCAATGTCTACATTTTGGCGTCCTCTGGTGTGGCCCAATCAGTTTCAAGGACAATGCATATATTATCAGAGTATGTTTTTTTCTTTGCATTCTGACCACAAGCATTGTGGTTAATGCAGACATGATTCCTTGTAAAAGGTTTCAGTTTGGTGTTTAAACATCTTAACACCTGTTTTGTTGCCAGAAAAAAGGGGAAAACCTATTCGCATATTTTGTTACTGGCAAAGGAGGCCCCATGATGTAAATGTATATTAATAGCTTCAAAAAGTTAAAGAGTCTCCACTTGTTCGCCATCATTGTCAACATATGCCTGGAATCTTCTCCACGTGAAGGCCCATTTCTTGTGCTATTGTTGCTTCTGAGAAAAATATTATCGAAGTATTAACATTTTTTTGAAGCACCCTGTATATACACAAGCATGACAATGTATATTTATGTACGCATCATACTTTTAAATACACGTCATATACATGTATAACCCATTGTCAGTCTACTGCTGGATGACCACCTCTACATGGCATGTTGGTCATTGCGGGTTGTTTGACCATACTTCACCAATCCGGTCAGTGTGGGATTTTGAAGGTGTGGGCGGGGGGGGGGTTCGAGGGGATTGGTGCAGATTTTGCTTCCCAATATGGCAGGTTTAGTAGATGCAATGACGCAGTGTGTTTATACTACACTTCATTAATATAGCCATCATATAAGTACTACAACATAACAAATGAGATGTCATCTGCCTCGCCTGGCGTACAGGAGCTCGTGGGTTCAATCCCGAACCCTGACGCCTGCTGCTGTATATTTCGAGTTTGTATGTCTCTCCCCGTGGTCGAGTGAATTTTTCTCCGGGTCCTCCGTTTTTTTCCCCCTCCACATTTAAGATCAACAACGTGCGCCTCGAGCATTTGGCTGCTCGAAATTTCCACGCGACAAGCCCCTTCGTTGAGCTATCATTTGTGATTGCCCGGTCGCTTCGGAAACAGAGCTACATGTTAGTTCAAGTCGGCCTCAATCGGTAAAAAAGACAAATAAAAAAAAGACAAATTCTCTTGCGGGCACTCTGCCTGCAAGCAAACGTCCCTATTCGGCCTGCGGTGCTGCGATCCCTGTTACGAACGTGTCCGACCGCGGGAAAAGTTGCGGGGGAGGTTGCTCCTCCGGTGGCTTTGTGTGCCGCCGGTCCTGTTATTCTTTCCGCTGTGATCATAGCTCCCGGCCGTGCACACAGCGGTCGCCGCCACTCTGCAAACAACCGCGACCGCGCTGGCGTGCGGCTCTTCATGGGCTTCACTCTCAATGCCGCGTGGGGCTCTTAAACAAAATAGTTCCGCAATCTTCACTGCGATTTATTATTCTTATTATTCTCCCGTAGTTTTCTTTTGGGGAGGTTTCGCAAGGTTTTGTGTGTTTTTCTTTTGCTGTTGTTATTTTAAAACAACCCACGAGATTCAGGTCAAATCGTCTCCCTCCTCAACTGAGCGGCGGGATGGTGGTGGTCCCTTTCATTGGTAGCTCTGAACCAGCGATGGAAATTCCATGCTCCTATGGTGGGGGCCTTAAACACATCCGCTTTTGAAAAGCATATTTGTACGAAGAAAGATGTAAATAATTACGTGTACGTTTAGGTCGTGCTTGTCCCCTGAATGCTTGCCTTATACAATATATGGGAGTGCCATGTGTTTGCCAGTCGGGCCATCTGGTAGACCACCTGGTAAACTGGCAGTGTTTGTTTGGCAAGCCCGACTCTTCAGGCGAGAGCCAGAGAAGCGAGGCCACTCCTGAGAATGTGTGTGCTTATAGGGATGTTACCGATTGACTTGCGTCTGGAACGTTGGTCGCCGATGGACTGATTTTTTTTTATGTGGCTATGCGGAATAGCAAATAATATAGATTACCCAAAGTGCTTCACTACATTGCTCGTTGAAGTGGTTGTGGATAATTGAAGTGGTTGGGGTGCTGCAGTGGCGACATGTTAACTACCTCGCCTGGTATACAAGAAGTCGTGGGTTAGATCCTGACCCGGACGCCTGCTGCATATTTGAAGTTTGCATGTCCTCCCCTTGGTCACGTGGATCTTTCTCCGTTTTTTTTCCTCCACATTTAGAATCAACATCCGTTTAGAGTATTTGGCTGCGATACATTTCCACGCAATAAGCCGCTTCGTTGAGCTATCATTTGTGGCTGGGTGGCTTCTGAAAAAGAGCTCGACAGCTCAGTGGGCCTGGTCAAATAAAACAAAACGGTCGTTAGATAGCTCCACAGTCATTAGTTTTCAGGCTGCAATGTTTCGTTTGTGTTTCGCCAGGATGAAGTGTACTTGGCGACAACAAAGGAGCTCATTGAGGGCGTGATCTCCGGCTACAACGCCACAGTGTTTGCTTACGGACCCACAGGTACGACGCACGGACACGCAGACTCACGCGTAAATGTACACACGGACGCGTGGAAGTCTTCCCGCTAAGTGAACAGAGGCCCTGGAGATGCACAGAGAGAGGGGGACGAACACGGAGACACGGGTGTCACAGGGAGACCCCCCCTGCAGTTATAAACACAACTCATACTCAACTCAAAGATAGATGATAGATAGACAGACGGACACAGAGAAATACACGGAGAGAGATAGACAGAGAGAGAGATAGACAGAGAGAGAGATATAAATAAAAAATGAAGATACTAAGAGACGTACATAGAGACACTGACAGATACAGACAGAGACTCAGAGACAGGCAGAGATACTGCGTAAGACAGACACAGAGAGTATATAGACTCAGAGACAGGCATACAGATAAACAAATACAAGGACATATACAACATCGTGGTCCCTACATACCCACAAGCATGTTATACATGTTTAAAGACGTATTACACACACACATAGTTGGTATAACACACCAAGCCTGTTGGGGCAAGTGCAGTTAGCGAGCATGAGGAGGTGGGTAGCCAACACCACGCCCGGCCGCTTTTGTCTCCCTAGTGGCCATGTTTACACATTGCACCAGGTACTCGTTTGCGGCTGAGTCGACCTAAGGGAGGACCGGTTCAGATATGGTCACTGGTGTTGGTGGCCGTGAGCGGGAATCGAGCTCGGACCCGCCGGGTTCGTAGCGCAGCAGCGCGCTGACCGCCGCACCACCACTCCCACACACAGACCCCACGCAAACAGACCCCCCCTCGACCACTCTGCTCCACCAACACCACCACCACCACCACCTGCGACGAGAGGCTGCCTTGTGAATGCTGCGTCTCTCTCCTGCCCCCACCCCACCACCACCTAACCCCCTGCCAGGGGCTGGCAAGACCTACACGATGCTGGGCACGGACCGCGACCCCGGCATCTACATGCGCACGCTGAGCGACCTCTTCCGCGCCATCGAGGCGACGAGCGACGACATGAAGTACGGGGTCACCATGTCATACCTGGAGGTGGGTCGCATTCTCGGCGTTTGCGCCACCATCACAGCGCAGGGGAGGGCGAGGATTGCTCTGCGCTCTGCGGATTGAGCGATGGAGTAATTTGCAGGGAATGTTTAAAATTTGCCAAATTTTGGACGGCGACGCTGGCACACACGGCCATTGATCCTTGGTATAATTATAATCGGTACAATAAATAGGTAGACGATGCAGCATTGCAGTCAACCTGTGCGTTTCGCTCTTATACATCTCACCCCAGGCAGTTGATGAGATTGCCTGGTCACGAAAGAAGACTCTGACCTTGAGGGCTCTTTGTGTGCGTGTATAGATCTATAATGAGATGATCCGCGATCTGCTCAACCCTTCCACGGGCTTCCTGGACCTACGAGAGGACCACAAGGGAGGCATCCAGATCGCGGGCATCACTGAGGTGTCCACCAGCAATGCCAAGGAGGTGCGCGAATCATCGTCACCGCCATCGTCATTGATATCATCATCTGATGACATCGTTGCTGTCATCATTGTTATAATTTATCAATAATTTTCACGATCACCATGACTGGAGCAATTGTCCAATAATCAAGTGGGGAATTAACCGAAAATTCCATCTAGCTCAAAGTGGATGTTAAATATACTCTGGCAGCAATCGGAATACTATACCAGTTTGAATAGCTATTTAACATGGTTCTCACCGAGATATAAAATGCTATCAGTCTATAAATTTAACTTAGCCAGTTTCAGCAAAGTCTGAAGGGTTGGTTCCGAAGTCCACATTGGAGGAGGACAGGAGAGGTTGGATATAAGTCCACTTCAAGGAAGCAAGCCCAGCTGTGCTTGTATTAGAAGTTGATATTTGCCTCCCACTGTGATAATGTAAGCGTGTCTTCCTTTTATGACATTTGTGCTTATGTAAAGGTGTGCTTATATCCAGTGTCTGTTACATCGTCAAAATCAATACAGATATTAAGTCACATTGATCTTTGCCACATTTAAGTATGACCTGCGAAATCTCCAGTATCAAAGTCTGTCTTTCTCTCTCTCAAGTTCTCTCCCCAAGGGCAGGTCCATGGCTCAGGCTCCATCCATCCCATCCAATCGCACTTTCTCCCTTCACCGCACCACACTGCACACAATACCAGGGTTCTTGTATGTGTGTTGAGCTTTTGTTGCATCATACGTAGCCAACCGAATGTGGGATTTCCAACACGAGTTCAATGCTGTCAATTAAAATGAGTTTTGTCCTATGGCTGAGGGGGAAGACACTTTGTCATCATCATTATCAGCAGCCGTCATTCTGTATTCACTTTTGAATAGAGGCCATTCGGTGCCATTTACTGGTATGTATATATGTTGAACGTTTTTCGCACCGTACGTGTCAAACCGTGCTAATTTGAAGTGCGGATGGGAAGGAAAGCAAACTAAGCACAAAAAATCAGTTCTAAAGAAATGAGTTTTCAATCTAGATTTAAAATGTGCATAGCTCCAGTGGCTTCCACTGAGCCATGACCAGGGCGGTAGCGTTGCGTTTCCCCTTGCCTTCCTCAGCAGTGTGTGTGAGGTGACATCCTCTCCGAATGCAGTTTAACCAGGACAATCTCATCGTCATTGTTAGAAAAATGACCAGTGTTTCTCAACCTTTTTTGGCTACTGTACCCCCCCCCCCCTCTAATTGAATTTAGTTTCAACCAAATACCCCCTTGCCTGACCCAACATCAATGTATGTATAACGAACATCAATATTTTAACCAATTATAATTATCCATGTTTTTAGGTATCCTAACTAGCGAGTAAAAACAAATCGACGGATGCTCGGCATTAATGACGTCATTTGTGCGCGTTAACTGGTTACTCTTGGAAACCACATTGTTCATGATCAATGGGTTCAGAAATGTCTGTAATATCATTCTAGGTTACCTTATGGATTAAATGTCATCGTAGTTATTTTATATTGCCAAATTCATACATGATTATTCACCAATGACTCTCAGGTATCATATAATTTCACACATTTATAAATCACCTCAAGTACCCCCTGGGACATTGCCGCGTAGCCCCCAGAGGTCTACGTACCCCGCCCGATGGAGAACCACTCACTGCATTAGACGATCCTGCAAGCGAGCAGACGCTATCGTTCTCCCCGACCGGCGCCCGCGCAGATCATGCAGCTGCTGGTGAAGGGGAACCGGCAGCGCACGCAGGAGCCCACGGCAGCGAACAAGGCGTCGTCGCGCTCGCACGCCGTGCTGCAGGTGACCGTGCGCCAGAGCAGCCGCGTGCGCGACATCAGCCAGGAGGTGCGCACGGGGCGACTCTTCCTCATCGACCTCGCCGGCTCGGAGCGAGCAGCCCAGGTGTGCGTCAGATCACACCGGCCGGCCGGCCGGCCAGCAGGTCGCCAATAAAGCAGTCACCCAGCCAACCACTCGCCCGGTCAATCACCGATCCAGACTTCCAGCCAGCCACTCACCCAGTCCAGCCAGCCACTCAAGACACTTTTACACTCAGCCACCCACTTGCTCAGTCACCCAGCTAGTCATCCATCCACCCAGCTAGCCACACATATGCAGTCAGTTATCCAGTCACTCATCCCACAGCCACCCACTCATCTGGCCAGACAGCCACCCAGCTACCCGTACAATCAGCCATCCAACGAGCCAACCACCTCACCCAGACTGCAGCCAGCCATACAACTACCTTTTGTAAGCCACCCAACCAGCAATCCACCTTCCCAGCCACCTAGCAAACTGCTCAGCCAGCTCGGTACCTTCTCAGGTGCCCACCCAACAATCCAGCCACCCGGCCACTCATCCAATCATTCACTCTATTTTGAACGATAGGCCTACAGGCTTATTTTGAGCAACTTTGCTTAATCCACACGATCATCACCACCACGATAATGATGAGTTACCATAAATAATCATGTTCATGATTACCATACTAATCATTATCACAATCGTCGTCGTCATTATTATTCTAACCACAATCACCGTCACCATTGTCACGATGCAGTGGCAAATGGCACGTCAAGCGGCTGTTGTTGTTGACGCCGGATGGGAGCAGACACAGAACAGGGGCAAGCGCATGAAGGAGGGCGCGCACATCAACCGCTCCCTGCTCGCCCTGGGGAACTGCATCAACGCGCTGAGCGAGCGCGGCGGGCGAGCGCAGTACGTCAACTACCGGGACAGCAAGCTCACACGCCTCCTCAAGGTACACCTCATAGTATACCTCAAAGTAGGCCCTCAAGGTAGGCCCTCAAGGTGGGCCTCAAGGTGGGCCTGAGGGTAGACTTCAAGGCAGGCCTCAATGCGGGCTCTCAAGTTATAGACCTCGATGGGGGCATCAAGGTAGGTCCACACAGACCCTGGCTCCTGTCAGACCATGCAAAGGCAAGATATAAGACCTTCCCAAAAGGAGGGTTTGGTGGTTCTAGAATTTCAACCGTGTTTAAATAGGGCCCGAAATTAATAACAAGAACATAAATCAATGTATTTTTTCAGGTAAATGTCAACAAAGTACCATTTGTTTGAGGGTCGATGAAGGAGGAAATTGCTCCCATCGCCATGCCCTTGGGAACTGTGAGAGTTGAGACTTCAGAAGAGCAACATCTGAGTTGTAGGCAACGCTTGGTAATCCGGGTTGCTGATTAACCTCTGTGCAGGAGCGCTGCTTCAGTTGTTAGTTGCCCCTCGCCGCTCGCGGGTCAGTGACTGGGTGGCCACGCGACCGGGAACGCGTCGGCAAGTAAACCGCGTTCTTTATGAAACATTAAAAAAGGATGACACAGTACCCTATACTTATCCTTTATCCCTACCTTATCTTAACTTAAGAAGGTAGGGATAAACGTCACCTGGTTCGAGTAAGCAATGCAGCATGATATGACGGGCTTGCGTTCTTGTTACGATACATATGTAATGGGGAAAAAAACGTATGACACAGTCTATTTCTTCACCCCAATTCTACACAGGTAAATGGTCGATTTGTCTTCATAGCTAATTCACATGGTTTGCATTATTCTTGTTAATTATTTTATTTGGCTGCATGGATAAAGATATCTATTGACCATGACTTCACGAGCAATTCTGCGGTGAAATCTTGAAGGGATGTTCTGTGAAGCATGGGGCGTGCACTGATTGTAGTGTTCTGATTTGAGGTTTATTCCATGTACTGTGCTTCATTACGGCAAGAAGGCTCTGTGTCTCTGCATCTGACTCATATATACTTATTTTATTTCGTCAGCCTTATTGGCTATCTAGGCCAAATTGTCCTGTATTTGTTTAAGCACGCAAAGTCAGCACTGGTTTTTGGCCTTCTGAGTCTCATGAGCAGACGCATTCTTGTTCCACAAATGCTGCCGGATAACATCGCTCTGGACAGCAATTGAGGCCGATGGACTTAAACAAATTTGTTATCTATATTTGGAGACAGGGAACAGTTACCGCTTAAATCTATGGACATTTTTTTGCCAGTATTAATGCCATGTGAAGGGTGTCTATTTAGTGTTTGAACATCTTAACACACCTGCACTCTTGCCGGAAGGTGTAAAGCCTTTTCGTAGTTCAGAGTTCCTTTTTTATATACAGTATATGCACTTTTACCCATAATGCTCTGCAAGCAGCAAAAACAAAAACGTGCACCGTGGGGTTTGTACGCAATCCAAATCCAACCGGTGCATAACAACACCAGCGGTGCTAACGGCCCACGCCGCGGTTGTGTACAGGACTCCCTGGGCGGGAACAGCCGCACGGTGATGATCGCCCACATCAGCCCGGCGAGCATCTCCTTCGAGGAGTCGCGCAACACGCTCACCTACGCCGACCGTGCCAAGAACATCAAAAACAGGGTGAGCTCCTCCACCCCCAGCGGCATCTCAGCCCTCCCACCCTCAAGCCCTAATTTTCTGGGATAAACTTAGCCCCGCACTCCTCCGGGGCCGTCGAAGCGAGTTGTTCCGCGCATGTGCTTAAGCATCTGCCACGTGAGTGTGGAATTTCCGCCCGTGGTTCTGGGCCACCGATGGAAAGATGAGCACCGCCCATTGCTGGTTTGAGCGGGGAAACGACTCACGCCCGACCTCCCCGCTTGGCGGGGCGTGTCGCCCGCGCGCTCTGCCCCATGGTCTCTGATGGAGACGTCGCCACTTTTTCCTATGCAACCGCCCGATGGGAAGTAAACATTCGTCAAGGTGGGAATGTGGCCCTTCGGCTTGATTATTGCGGAGGTTTTTGTGGTTGAGCTGTGCAGCTTATCGGTGCTCGCTAACAGCACTTGCCCCGAAAGTCTGTTAAAGGGCCATACGGTGAATCTTTGCCTTTGCTGTGGAGCTCTCTCCGACGCGTGTTTTTTGGGGTTGTTGGCCATGTTGTCCAACGGTCCGCTTCGCGTGCATGCCGGGAGCTTCACACGTGGGGCGAAACGTTAGACGTCGTGCCAACCAAAAACGTTCTGCCTCGTTTCTTCGTGTACGTCAAGGAGCATGAACGATCACGCGAACTCTGGTCATCCTCACAGAGGAAGCTTTTGGCTGACCATCGATCAAAAACGTACACCGCATCATGCGCTTTCAGATGTGCTTCTGCGGCTGTCTGGAATGCTCTTCATTCCGATATTAGTAAGCCACTGGGAGCTATGCACTTTTACATCAAGATTGAAAACGTATTTGTTTGCAATTTAATTTTGGGTTTAGTTTGTTGTCCTTTTCTCCGTACCTCCGATTAGCACGATTGCCTAGTGACAGTGCGAAAGAAGTTCAACATACATACAAGTAAATGGCGCCGAGTGGCCACTATCCAACAGTGGATAGAGAATGGTGGCTGCTGCTGATGATGACAAAGTATCTTCCCGCTCAGCTCCAAGACAGCACTCATTTGCATTGACAGCATTGAACTCGTGTTGAAAATCCCACATTCGGTTGACTACGTACGGTGCGAAAGAAGTTCAACATACATTCCGCATCGCATCTTCGCCCCCCACCCCCTTCCACCCCGACCAATCGATTCCCCAGGTGCGGAGGAACCTGATGAACGTGTCGTACCACATTGCGCAGTACACGAGCATCATCGCCGACCTGCGGCGCGAGATCCAGCGGCTCAAGGCCAAGATCGAGCAGCAGTCGGTGCTGGACCAGCCGCGCAAGGATGGGCGGCCAACGATCCGCCACGTGCAGGGTGAGGTCTCCCCTCGACACCCCCCCTCCCCCCGCCGTCACCTCCCCACCTCTGACCCTGTGGCGGTGCCAGCCAATTGGGAGCCTCAAGCATCCGTCACGTGATTAACAAACGTTGTACGATGGACAAGGCGCGTGTCTCGACTCTATCGCACGCGTGTAAATGTGAAATAATGTACCTAATAGACTAATTAGAGATTTTGAGATAGGGGCATTCGAACGATGAGCTTTTTATGACTGCGCTTTGCATTTCGCCAGCTTAAGTACGTGCTTGCTCACAGCGCTTGCCCCAAGTCTGTTTGGCTCTCTGGGTGATGGCTGCCATTGGCTGTGTTTGGGGGGGGCAGAACAGTGATTAGCACACTGCACTACAAATCCGGCGACCCGAGTTCAATTCGCACTCGTAACCAATAAACATCGACGAATATCTAAACTTGTCCTGGGCCTCCCCTAGGTCGACTCAGTACCTGGTGCCGTGTGTCAACATCACCGCTGGGGAGACAAATATGGCGCGTCGCACTCTCTCGTGTGCCAGTGCTGGCCTTCACAAGTGCTCGCTTACCAGCACTTGCCCCAAGCAGTCTGTTCAGGTTACACAGGGGATCCGTTGTGTTTTACAGAGGAGGTGAGCCAAGTGTCACGTCTTCGCGAGCAGCTGCTGGCCGTGTTCCGCGAGCAGATGGAAATCCGCCGCAGCCTCATGGAGCTCGAGAACTCCAGCCTCGCCATGCACATGGACATGTCCAGGCACCTGCTCACCATCTCCGAGTGAGTGGCGGACAGCATACCTGCCAACCCACATGGTTTATCCGTATTCTTGTACGGGGAAATTGAGTTAAAAAAAAATGTATATTTGTTTGTTTTTCTCACTTGTGATGGGACTTTTTCGGATGAACGTTGAGATTTATAAGGGTACGGGGTGACGAGTAACGTCTGAATTGGTCTGTAGTTAGGTAGGGCACTGATAAGGGGTTGACAGGTATGGGACAGCGCCACCGATGGGGCATAAGAGCAAGCCCCTTATGTGCCCGTGGGGTGGCGCAAACCGTGCACCACATCCTAGAAGTCTGCGCAATTCACAAACTCAGCGGAGGCCGACTCGCCTTCAACACAACAGGACCGGAAGCCAGCGCTTGGCTTAGGGGTTTTGCATTCACTAAAAATAAAAAAGCGTCGTCGTTTTCAGAACATCCAGTGGCCATGGGGAGCTTATAATTAATGTACGTTGAACTTCTTTTTGCACCGTACGTAGCCAACCATGCTAATCGGAGTTGCGGGATGTATGCGTCCAGACCAGTGAGCTGACTTGGGGTTTTCGCTGCCCAAGATTAAGCCCATTGGATTTCTGCAGGATAAATAAAGATTCTGATTCTGATAAAACCGTGTTCTTGAGTGCAGAAAAGTTGCCACCCCTACGCGTCTGCTACGATGCCCTATCATGTAACTGCTCTCTTCTGTCCAATGCCTTGTCTCTCCACTCTATTTGCCACCCATATTCTACGCTCTTATCACCTTCCCTCTCCATGCTCCCTATTCTCACTGCCACTCCTATCTTCTCTGCCACCTTTCCTCTGCATCCATTTCGGCCATCCTCCCTACTTATTCACCCCTCGCCTCTACTCTTATCGCCACTTCTCCCTCTCTCCACACACTCTCTCTGCTCTCCGCTATCTTCTCTGCACCCTTTTGTTTTTTATTTATTTCCACGCCCTGCCCTCTAAACCACCTCCTCGACTTTCCATTATCACCGCTGTCATCTCATTCTTGTCCCCATGCTGCCCCCACCTCCCCCCCCACCACCCTCGTCTGCCTGCCCTGCCCCCCCACCGTCCTCCCCCCACGGCCCCCCCACGCCACCCCCACCCCCCCCCGCCAGCTGGGAGCGCGAGCGGCAGCACCGCGTGCGTAAGTGGCGTGCCGAGCGGCGCCGCGAGTCCAAGGGCGGCCGCGACTCCGACGACGGTGAGCAGCAGCGCAGCGGTGGCGGGCGGACCGACGACGACGACGATGACGACAACAACGATGGAGATGACGAGGAGGGGGGCTACTCCGACCCCCCGGACTCGCCCGAGCCCCCCGAGGTGTCGGGCGCAAGGTCCGAGCTCTCGTCGATGCTCGCCGAGCAGAAGAACACGTCGAAGCTGAAGGTGCGCGGGTGGGCAGGGAGTTGGTGGACCACGCAGAGATCGCCCCACGCGTTTGTGTGTGTGTGTGCGTGTATGTGAGCCTCAAATGAGTACCAGGTGAGGATGTGTAAACATCGCCACTGGGGAGACAAAGGCGGTCGGGCGTGGTGCTCGCCACCCACTCCCTCGTGTTTGGGTGCCGGCCTTCGTAGGTGCTACTCGCTAACAGCACTTGTCCTAACGGTCTGTTAAAGGCTACACGGGGGATCTTTTCTCCGTCACGCTGTTGTTGAAGAGCAGGTGCTTGTAACAGTGGCAAGGAGCTGGTGTGTTAGGGAGCAACTTTCCTGCCGTTCTTCGGCATGAAGCTACTGTCGATGAGCAGACACGAGTGAACTTCTGCTGGTGTCACTCAGCGGGTGCTAACAGTGCTACAGCTGCCGAGTGTGCAGGCCGGTGCCAACCACCCGTGGGGACATTGTGTGAGATTCCTACGCCCGCAGGTGGCAGCAACAATGACAATACTGCATTCAAAGAGAGTACCCATTGATAGCGACGATGACGCCGGTGCCGCTCGCTGCCTTCCCGCCGGGGCAGGCCGAGCTGGAGAAGAAGCTCGCGGCCGCGAAGGCGCGCGCCGTGCGGCTGGAGGAATCGCTGCCGGCGGCGCTTGGCGGTGGCGAGCAGCGGCAGGTGCTGGCGCTGCTATGCAAGGTGCACGAGCTGGAGGCCGACAACGCGGAGCTGGAGTCGCGCGCGCTCCTGCGTGACACGCTGCTGCGGCAGCGCGACCTCGTGCTGCGCCGCTACCAGCAGCACGCGGGGCTGTGCGACCAGGTCATCCGGCACCAGCGCGACCTCATCCACGGTGGGTGCCGCCGCCGCCGCCACCAGCACAGCCACCCTCGCCACCACGAACACCACCACCTTCGCCGCAGCCACCGCCGCCACCACCACTACCACCACCGCTGCAGCCACTACCGTCACCACCGCAGCCACCACCTCTGCCGCATTATGCTGGCATCATACATACATGAGTGAATGGGTACGTGAGTGGGTGTGTGATCGAGTGGCTGAGTGGTTGAGCGAATGAGCAGGTGAGTGTGTGAGTGGGTGAGTGAGTGAATGGGCACGTCAGTGAGTGAGTGGTACGTGAGTGGGTGTGTGATCGAGTGGCTGAGTGTGTAAGCGAGTGAGCAGGTGAGTGTGTGAGTTGGTGAATGAGTGCATGGGCACGTCAGTGAGTGAGTGGTACGTGAGTGGGTGTGTGATCGAGTGGCTGAGTGTGTGAGCGAGTGAGCAGGTGAGTGTGTGAGTTGGTGAATGAGTGCATGGGCACGTCAGTGAGTGAGTGGTACGTGAGTGGGTGTGTGATCGAGTGGCTGAGTGTGTGAGCGAGTGAGCAGGTGAGTGTGTGAGTGGGAGAGTGAGTGAATGGGTACGTGAGTGGGTGTGTGACTCCCACTGCAGACCACCATGTGGTGGTGCCGAGAGACGTGGAGGAACTGTACCAGGCGTACCTGCGCGAGCTGGAGGAGGGGAACCTGGACAAGATAGTGGCGCTGCACTCCATCACCACCACCGCCCTGCGGGTGAGCGGCACCCAAGAGCGCAGCCTCTCTGGCTGTCCCAACGCTACCACACGGCTCAGAACGTGTGTTGCACACAGCGTGTTACACATGGCTATTGGGCAGAAATTGTGAAAAATTTTAGTTTGTGTTTTGTCTCCCTTCAACGGTGATTATGGTGAGGACAAAACCTCTACTGGGCATCTGTGAAACGACAGGACATCTGTAAAAAAAAGAGCTAATCGGATTTCTCCAGAATAAATTCAGATTCTGATTCTTTAAATACCGTGCACAGTGGCGTGTGCACCGTTGGCGTAGATTCAATATAATTAGTACCGTAGAACTCTTACCCACAACGAGGTTGGGGCTTAACTTTCTCTCCTTCACCCCCTGCACCCCCCCCCATCGCCACCCTCACCACTCCTCCTCACCGTCCCGCAGGAGCGCTCCCTGCCCATGCTGGGCCCCGCGTCGCTGATGGCCCTGGAGGTGCCCGAGTCGGAGCGCGAGGACGAGGGCTCGCCGCTCGACGCCAAGCGGCGCAGCAAGGGGCGCGGCAAGGGGCGCCTGGCGCGGGGGGGAAGAGACGCGACGCGCGACGCGCTGCCGCCCATCCACCCCGACCACGACAGGTGCCGCTCTCACTCACGTGGACCTTCACAGGTGCCGCTCGCTCGCTCGCACGGATCTGGACAAACATCGGTATTAATAAATATTATGGATCTTGATCGGTGCATTGGAGGAGCCCCGAGGTTTCTGAAGGCATGGGGCAGGAGGAGGCCACGTGGGCACCCTACCCACCCCCCCCCCCCCCATTGTTCATTAACGACAATATAAACCGGCTCGTTGTGGGGCTCTCTTTGTGTGAGACTCGGGGGCTAATTAAATCGTTTGCCCCCAACCCCAAATCCCTCCCCTGCCCCCCCCCCGCCCCCCCGGGAGGCCCTGGTTACAATATGGCACACTGCCCATGTCTCCCCTGCTGCTGGGAGATAAGGAACACAGAATAATTGGTTCACCCCCCCCCCCACCTTGGGAGGCTCTTACGGACACAATGCAGCAGCTAAACGCTCCCTGCGGAGGAGGAGTTGCACTTTTACTTTATTTGACGTCGCTAACTCGAGGCCCTAGGATAATGTGCAATGAAAAGCAGAGAAAGAGAGAGCCTTGCCATAGGACTGTCGACTTCCCACCGATGGCTCAGGACCACCAATGGAGATGAGCACTGTCCGTTGCTCATTTGAGCAGGTAAACACTCTCGCTTAACCGATGGGTTTTCATTAAATTTAATATTTTATGCCTCTTCTTCAAGGGGATCTTGCGGTGTGTTGTGACGACCGTCTCCCCATCCGCCAGCATGCCCACCCCAAACAACAGCCCGACCAGACTAACAAAGAGAGCGCGTCTGTTTCTTGTATCCACGTGTCTTGTCTCTGTCCGTACGTGTTGGGGGGCGGGGGGTTGTAGTGGTGAGCGCGCTGCGCTACGAACCCGGTGACGGGAGTTTGATTCCCGATCATGAACAACACCAGTGACGATTATCTGAACCATTCCTGGCACTCCGCTAGATCGACTCAGCCTCAAATGAGTACCTGGTGCGATGTGTAAGCATCGCCACTTTGGAGGCAAAGGCGGCCCAACGTGATGCTGGCCACCCACCCCCTCGTGTGCCGTGCCGGACCTTCATCGGTGCTCACTAATGGCACTCGTCCCTGCAGTCCGCACCTCCGATTAGCACGGTTGGCTACGTACGGTGCGAAAGAAGTTCCACATATATACATACAAGGCTGTGTGACTCTGGGGTCTCAAATAAACGGAAGTCAAAATCGTAATTAATTTATGTCTTTTTGGCGACTCCGTCCCACCGAGCACACAAACACCGCGACCCACCTGGCGCGGATCATTATGTTGTCATGTCATGTCCAAGCGCAGCGGCGAGGACGAATGCGCAGAAGAAACAAAACTTTGATTAGCGCATCGTGTAGAGCTCGTCGACACAGTTTATGCGAGAGCCGGGAGCTTATGGGACCCCGGGGTCCCGCCATGAGGTTGATTTGGTGGGATCTTTGTCTATGTCCGCGTGTGCATGCACGCGTTCGTTAAACGGGCGAAGCGACAGCAACAAAGTGTTCAAGAAAAGCCCCAAAGCACGGCAGATCTACAAGTCATCGGTGGCCACGCCGCCCCCAATCCGCGTCACCACCGTCTCCTCCGGGCACCAGGTGAGGGCGGCATGCACCGCGGTTCGTCACAGGCACCATATCGGCGAACGCTACCATCCTCTGTAATTTTCTTTACCTGCCTCGAAGTATTGCAGCTCTGCCGACCTAATTGCGCAGCCATCTTAATTACCACCCGACAAGCAATCTTTGCGGAGCGTGTAAAGTGGTGCGTCCCCAGAGTGTTGTGAAGAGGACAGTTAAATTGGCTGCAAGTGGCCCCTTGCGTAACAAACAAACACAACACCTGATGTAATTTCCCTTCAACGTTTACTGCTCGCACTGACACTTCAAGGCAACTTTTCGCTTAAAAAATGTTGTACAACCGAACCCTCCAGATGCATTTTTCTGACATTGTGATGCTGTACTGCTGGCTGCGAGTGTGTTGAATGAAAATCTATACATCCGCTGAGATGGCGCCAAGCATTGGAGATGTTGAGGGTTCGTGAATAAGCTCTGGGATTATGCATGGGATTTGTGCTTTTGATTTTTTTTCCTTTCATTAAGTGTGGGTTTTCTCAGGGCATTCCAGTTTCTTCCCACATTCATTATAACAGAGAGAGGAAGAAAAAACTTGCACAAACAGAATTTTCAATCACGCGATGATTGAACTGCAGAGTTTGGTATTCAGACCTGGATATGCTGAGTGAAAGCCAATATTAAACGTATTGATGGGATCTTTTTTTATCCCATGGGATATGTTTTAGGCCATCAATCTCAAAGAATCCTGAATAATAAATAAATACGTAGATGATTGCATACAAACAGTGGATATCACTTGCGATGCTACTGATTAATAATAACAATAATTTCGGCTCGTAGCGCACACAGTATGCACTCATTCCTCGGAGACAGGGAATGATCAAAGACACGAGAAACCACAGCCAGGCAGAGAGGCAGCCACATCGGTCAGCTGACAATTACCCAAGCTCTGTGGTCCACTATACGTTACGGTGTTAACACATTCCTGCGGAGGGAGCTGGTAGGAACGTTGGGTTGCTCGGTCAATGGCCAGGGTCAACGGCGGCGTGGTGTATTCCGCAAATATGCCCAACTGTGAGGGCGGGCACAAGCCGGCGTGAGTAGTTTAAACGTTGAGTTTTATAAGGGCACCACGGGGTGACCAGCCCCTCCCCACCCAGCCCCACCCCTCCCACCCCCCACCCAGCCCCACCCTCCCCACCCAGCCCCTCCCCACCCTCCCCTTCCCACCCAGCCTCTCCCCACCCTCCCACCCAGCCCCTCCCCACCCTCCCCTCCCCACCCAGCCCCACCCTCCCCACCCAGCCCCTCCCTGCACGACGGACGGACGGACACAATAATCCCCTGTGGGCTGGTGTAACCAGGAAGTTCCTACCAGCATAAGTCACTTAACGAGTGTTTACATGTGGGATTAAACTGGAGTGCCTGGAGAGTGGGGGAACACTCTATCCAATACAGATGGAACAGGTGAAGTCCACATTTGCTGTCATGCCTTCTACTGGCGAACCAGGGTATGGCACCTCCTCGATGCGCACAGGAAGGGGGTTTCACCATTCTTGGTTCTTTCGGGTAAAGTCACGCAGATATAAAAAAAAAACATCAAATCAAATACAAATTAAAAACAAAAAATTAAAAAAATTATAAAAAATACAAATAATAAATTGAAAATAATAAAAGCAAAAAACCACTTGCGTGATCCGCCAACCCTCGCTGCCTCCGCAGGGACGGATTAGAGGCGTGCAGAGCCACCACCTCCTGGCCATTCCGCCAGCAGTGGTGTGACCAAGCAATTGCAGGGCTGCAGCTTTATGTTTTTTTTTATTTTACCAGGTAAGGCCCACTGATTTTTCTGAAATGACCTGGCCACAAATGATAGCTCGACGAAGTGGCTTATCACGTGGACATGTATAGCAGCCGCCAAGTACGTGTGTCTTATCGTGGAGGGAAAAGCTGGAGGAACCAGGAGAAATATCCACATGACCACAGGTAGAGTGTCACTCAAACTACAAATATACAGCGAGTGTCAGGGTCGGGATCAAACCCACAACCTCCCGTATAGCAGGTGAGGTAGTTAACTTCTCACCACCGTAAGATGTTAACTGATGGCACTGTTGACGACCTCACTCACGGTAATCCACCCCCGCCCCTTCCCCCCTCAACCGCCACACAGAAACCGGAGCAGAACACGAGCAGCCTGGCCAGCCTGAGCGACCGCTGCAACAGCAGCCTGTCAGGTGACCCGGCCCCCGAGGACACACGAGGGGGGGCAGCACTGGGACACGGGGACCAGAGACGCGCCAGGCCACGTGGACGCACGCAGGCCAGCGGCAACAACAACAGCAACGTCGTCAACCTCAACAGCGTCAACAGCCACCACCACCAGCAGCAGCAGCATGGCAACACCGGCATCAACACCCGGGTGGCACCGGCCATAACCGCGGAGATCGCCACGGGGACGAAGAGCATCTCCGTCATCGCTGAGCGGCGGAGGTCGCGGGCGAGAGCCATGGAGCCCCTGGAGGGAGCGGGGTTGGGGTTCGGGTCAGGAATGACGGCCTCCCATGTGAACTCTCAGCACTCGCTAGGTACGGCAATGGTGGCGGTGGCGGCGGTGGCTGTGGCCATCGTTTATCTTCGTGGTCTGTACAGGAATGATGCATGTGTTGCAGGTGTTTTGTTCCGTGGATGGGTTTAAAACAGACTGCACGTCCGCATCATGTTACAGTAGTTCACTTCTCGAATGTAGCGGCGGTCCTGATTAATACCGCGGTGGGCGTATTAACCAAACAAGTGCTGGTCGGGAGGGTTGATGCAATCCATCATCCCTCTGGGGTCATCATTATCACTGTGTGGAGAAGTCCACAGTGGGTGCCCTATGGATAGACTCGCCCCTGTCGTAGGAAGGAGAACTTTCCGCCACTGGCTGAGGGCTGTATGCATGTTGAACTTCTTTCGCGCCGTACGTAGCCAACCGTGCTAATCGGAGGTGCGGGCTGTAAACAGGAGATGAGTAGCATCGCCTCAATGCCCACTTGAGCAGAGAATCACTTTGACTTTAATCGACTCTCGGCCTCTCCCTGGCATGGCCCGTCCCTGCGAGTCAGGCACCGCCCTGGGCAGCCACACGGGCACCTTCCGCGTCAACCAGGCGAGCAGCGAGGAGAGCCTCGGGCCCGGCTCCACCGCGGCGGCGCGTGGGGGGACCCTGCCGGCTCGCGGCGCGGGGCCCAACGCGCTGGCCGGAAGGGAGAGGGCCGACTCCCTGCAGAGCGATCGGGCCGAGCTGCAGGCACGACGGCAGCCACGGCGAGCCGCCCCGCACGGTGCTCAGGCTCCCCCGCCGATGTCTCAGCATCAGCAGCATCAGCAGCACCAGCAGCATCAGCAGCAGAGCCAGGCTCATGCAGAGCAGCCGCACGGACGCAAGACGCGGTCGCGCTCCTTCGAGGTCGGCAGACAAGCGGTGAGTGCTGGCGAGAGGTGTGGCCGAACCCACGGAAATAGACAAAAAAACTAACTCCTGGCTCGGGGAAGGTCGTCTTTCTTATTCACGCCATGGGGGAGTTAATCGGCAGTGTTCGCGTGTTCATATGCGGGGTCGGTGAATGGGCCGTCTGGAGTTAGCCTCACAGTAAAGTTCTGAAACGCTGCCAGTGAATGATAAACTGCTGGAGCACTGGTTCCAAACCTGTGGTCCATGGACTAATCACTGGTGGCTCATAAGGCAAGTGGGAAATGCTTCCGTGGAACTGTTGTAAATGCGAAGATATAGCCATTTTAATAAAAAAAAAATGTTCTTGGTGCACAATGGTCCGTGAAAGAATTCTGGACAGTGGACGGTGGCGGCGGATCCAGAAAGGGTTGGGAACCCATTGTGCTAGAACAAGGATCCTGCATTGCACAGCGCAGCATTCATTGGGTCGGGCTCTGGCCAGTCTTGTCCAATTCTCTTGCCCGTGGCACTCCGTGATTTCGGAAAAGCTGTGCCCACGTCATTATTAATTGAGCTGGAGTCTCGGGACCGGCAGCACTGATTTGTAAGAGCAGCGGCTCTTTTTGCTTCGGTACTCATGACATCACGGAGGTCAATGGGGCCACGGCCCTGTGTGTCGTGACGTCACTTGCCTCGCTCGTGTTAAGCCAGAACACGGCCGAGTGGCTTAAGAATACGGTGCGCATTAACACAACAGGGTTGCTGTTGTAGTGTGGTGCTGTAATGGTTGAACTTCTAACCCGGAGGTCACCGGTTCGATTCAATTTCTTGGCACGGCAGTTTTCTTTTTTTTTTTACATTCGACACCAGCCTGGTACAAGGCGCGAACCGGAACAAGGAAAGAGGATTGATTACAGAAAAAAAACGCGGCAGCTTTCTTAATCCCCCTCCTCTGTATACCCAGCAGTGCAAATGTGCACGCCCACAGTTAGTCGATTGGCGGGTGGTGGCATGTCGTGGGGTGAAGTGTGGGTACTGCCACCTCTTGCGCGACGTCGGGCCAGCGTGGGAGGGACGGCAATCGAAGTCTTAAGTGACTCTGCAAAGCTCCGTCTAGTGGAGGGCCATCTGGCAGCAGTAGCGTAAACAAGCAATTTCAGGGCTTGCACCTTTACGCCGGAGCGAGCGCGGAAGAGATGGCAATTGCACTCGATTGCATTTGTCCATCCCCCGCACCTCCGATTGGCACGGTTGCCTACGTACGGTAGGAAAGAAGTTCAACGCACATACATGCAACACTTTAGCTTGACACTAGCCCAACTGCACAACGTTGCCAGCTCTCAACGCAGCCCTCACTGCAAGCGGCGAGGCACGGCCATCGCCACGCGCAGTGCACGCCTGGGGTGAGACACGAAGCCGCCAGGGGTTTATTCCATCGCGTCCACTGCCTTGACCGCCCCCAGAGGTGACGGAGAGTTGGCGCGCAAGCCGGCGGTCCGTTTCTTTTTGCCTTTTTCGTCGGCCCGGTGGGGGGGCGAGCCGCTGTTCGCTCCCTCTCCGGTTACACGCGCTGCCCGTTGTCCCCGGCAGTAACGTGAGGCCGACCACGTCGCCGAGCCCCCTCCCCGAGAACACTGAGATCATTCCAAGGTCGAAACGTGACGCCTCAGTGGCTCGCCGCCAGGCTACAGTGAGACGGCGCGGTGGGTTTCAGAGTGGGGGCCAGCAAATGCTGGTGCCAATGTTTGCACCGCGTATTTTAATTAACATCAGGACTGTAAAGTCCCTGTGCAAACTTGCTCTGCAGCCATCTGGGCCTCCCGTTTCTCCATTGCTGTTAATGGGAAATCAACCTGGTTCAGAAGCTCTACAATAATGTATCGGTGGCTGGCTGAGACTCCACGTACAGTTTATCCTCCTGAATAATATCTCACATCCAGTCAATCTGCCAAAATATTTTCAGCAGTCGACAGTCACAGCAATGCGTGGAGTCCATGAAGACATATATTAATGTGGCCGTTCATTCGCTATGGAGCGTAGTTATTGGGACTGATATTTGCCTTTGTCAGCGAGTTCCTGCATACAATCTGAGTATAGCAAGCTGATGGCTAGTGCCTGGAAATCAATTTCGCCAATAAAAAAAACCTTAAATTTGATTTTCCACTAAATTTGGCTGGATATCAGTTTCACTGTCAAGTTGGTAACAAGACTTTCCCTCTTAGCAGGGCGTGTGAAAATGTGTGCTGTCTCCGCGTGTGGGGATAAAAATACCATTTGAATGGATCTCAGAAGTTCAGTTAAAGTCCGCTTGCATCGGACATTCTCTACCACACAGGCTTGCATGGTCCGCGGAAGTTCCACGTAGATTTGTCATCTCATGACACGACATAATAGCACAACGACAATAAATTGCGGAAACACCTGAAGCAAATAAAATCATCTGACCTTGAAGCGTGTCCAGACTTGAAAGACTCCGTCCTCTCCCTCCACAACAGCTGCCCAAGCCGAAGGCCACGCAGCAGCGCGTCCTGGAGACGCTGTCTGACCACAAGATCTCGGGAGCGGCCGCCGCCGGGCCCACGGGGGCCGGGGGTCGTGCCGGCCAGAACCCCGGGCAGCCCAAGCCCCGAGCCCGCGCCGCAGTGATGCTGCACCCCCCGCCAGCCCCTGGCGGTGCCGGCGCTGGTGGCGGTGCCGGTGGTGGAGGAGGGATCGCACCGGCTGTCATCGTCAGAGCAAAGCACCAACCCGGATATCAGCCCACAGGCGAGTAGGGGCACGGCCTCACGGAGCGAACGTGGGTTCGTGACATTATCAGATGGATGACAAAGAGGAAAGTGCCGATCCGTCAATTACATTCAATAATGCCAAAGATTATTCTGGACAATTGGTGAGATGTTAAAGTAATGATAATGGATTACTTTAGATGATAAATGAGCACCATATCAATTATTTGTGTGATGTGTGGGTTTAGAACTCGTTTGATATTCTTGCGCGATGGTTGATGTTACTGATGATTTGTCAACGCCGACGACGTCGACGTTGACGATGCAGGTGGAGAGCTGCACTCCCTGGATCCGCTGACGACGCCTCCCAGCACCGTGTTCCAGACGAACGGCGAGCGGCACCGAGCGCTGGCGCTGCAGAAGAAGACGCGAGGTCACCACGCCGCACGACACAATATTCACAAGACGACCATTATATCCCGATATCCCATAACTTCGTAATTGTATTTCACGCTTGTATTGTTATTTTTGTGCAGTTAACTCAAACACAGGCCTTCCTTCAGTGTTTCTGATTATAACTTTACAGTCTATAATGATCAGAGGGCACATGCTGCCAGTTTAACAGGAAATAACGAAACATTTAATATAACTATGAAAGGGATGATATCACGTAATTATCGTGCAGTCAAATTATCCAGAAAACTATTTACAAAGCACGAATTTAATAGGTAATAGCAGTTACTTTTACTTTTCTGTGAAATTACATTATTGAATCATTCTAAATATTTGGTCAGAAATGTTAATGTCAAAACGCAGAAATACACAGCAACAAAATTCACGATATTTAGCAAAACAGACGATACCAATATTGTGGCTCTTATACCGTTCACTATATATCATCGTATCACCACATCGCAGCAATCCTACACGCGCCTTTAAATCCCTCCACCACATGTACGTGCATTTAAACAAGAGCTGGGCTCTCTGATTTTACAATTTGTCGATTGCTGGACCGATTTTACGGATGAAATGATACAAAATAGAGTTTTATTTGGTTATATTGCATAAATATATAAATGTGTCGTTGAAAACCCGCCACCTCCCAACACAGCCAACTAGTCAGGGTTGTCGCATAAACAGAACGTGCCAATTCGTCACTAGTACAGCACACCGGTACAGCACACAACACATATTAACGTCAGTGAAGCAAAAGCCTTAAGAGAATTGAGAGCAAATAAAGATATACAAATTCTTGCTGCTGACAAGGGCCGATCAACTGTTGTGATGCCCCGTGAGGACTACGATAATGAAATCAAATATTTACCTTAAAATTAACGAGACCCAACCAGCACCTTGGAGCGTAAAACAACGACAGTCATTGCCAAGTCATCCATTCCCAAGGAAGAGCAATACTTGATCAAACCAAGGCAAACAAAACCACCAAGACTTTATGGGCTACCAAAAATTCACAAACCTGATGTCCCATTAATACCCATAGTTAGTACAATAGGCTCTGCCACGTACAAATTAGCACAATACGTAATGAAACAAATACAGCCCTACATCGGTAGGACCTCTTCATTCATCAAAAACTCTGAACATCTCGTAAATATAATGAAAGATATTAACCTTAACTTTAACGATATTCTCGTAAGTTTTGATGTGACTTCTCTGTTCCACGAGGGTTCTGGTCAACGAGTCAATTAAATTACTCGACTCTCTGGTAACGAACGAAGGTTTAGCTAAAGACAACCCAAGACGAGCTGAACACCGTCTAAAGAACACCTACTTCTCGTGGCAAGGTGACTTCTATAAACAAAAGGAAGGAGCAGCAATGGGCTCTCCTTTGTCTCATGTGATAGCAAATTTGTACATGGAAGATTTTGAAACAAAAGTAATAGGTTCTCAAGCACACTAAAACCATCCGCTTGGTTTAGATATGTGGATGACACATTGGTGGTCTGGTCACACGGCAAATATACACTGAACACATTTCTAAATCATCTCAACTCGCAAAACCCATCCATCCAGTTTACCATGGAAGTGGAAGCTGACAGAACTCTACCATTTATGGATATTCTGCCCAGACGGGGTCGAAATGGAAAAAATAACACACAAGGTTTGCTGAAAGAAAACGCATACTGACGCCTATCTGAATGCAGAGTAACACCATCACCCCACACAAAAATCTGCTCTTATCAAGACGCTCATTCATCGAGCTAAGAAATTGTCAGATGGTGACAGTCCGAGAAGTGAAATTCAACATGTTAAAGAAGAGCTGCAAATGAATGGTTACAATGATGCACAAATCAACACGGCATTGAATGCCAAAACCAAATCAAATAACACGAGCATTGAAACTGCCCAAGTAATTAAAACGATCAAAATACCGTACATTGCGGGAGTAACTGATAAACTAGCCAGATGTTGGTAAAACAAAACATCCAAGTCAGATTTGGCACGGTACATAAAATACAGAAATTAATATCTGGTACAAAAGATGTATTACCGAAGCTATCAACAGAAGGTTTGTACAGGATTAACTGCACGTGTGGTAAATGTTATGTTGGGCAAACAGGACGAATGATCAGCACGAGACTAAAATAACATCAGAGAAATATGAAATACTCCCAAATACAACTGATAGTAGTAGCAGAACATGTGTGCCAACAAGGACACTCAATTGATTTTGATAATGTTTAAGTTCTGTGCAAAACTAGCTACTACTGGCCAAGAATCATTAGAGAATCTATCGAAATTGAAATAATTAAAATCATTTTAACCGTTCAGATAGCTACCGCCTTAGTGCTGCGTGGAAGCGAATTTTCAAATAATACATTATTTAAATGCATGCCTACAAAGGGCACCATACTTCAAGAGGGATTACCGTTGGTACGGCTATTTTAATACACACAATAGACAAGAAGGACAAGATCAAAGGGCTCGCATAATGCACATGCATAATGTACGTTGACTCAGTAATCCCCCCCCCCCTCCCACATTGTGCAAGAGCGCAGAAGTGTGGTCACCACATCTACGCCTCCATATAAGGAACAAAACAGTTAGACTTCTCCACAAATCTGGCTGTCGCCTGATGAATCTAGTTGTAATTACTGGCGAAACGTCGTACTCAGATTATAAATATTGTGGCTTGGCTCTCAAAGACACCGGTGTGTTGTACGAGTGACGAATTGGCACGTTCTGTTTACGTGACAACCCTTACTAGTTGGCTGTGTTGGATGGTGGCGGGTTTTAACGACACATTTATATATTTACGCGATCTAACCCAAAAAACCTCTATTATGGATGATATTGGTCGCAAAAGCCTACGTGTTAAACTGAAATTATACAATTTAATTAGATGACAGAAGATCGTTGGAAATAAAGTCTCGCCCTTTGCTCCCACATGTGGCCCTGATGGGAGGTGATGGGCAGGGCTTTGTGTCATCATCATCAGCATTATCGGCTGGGCGTGGCTTGTTGGGGGGTTTCCTGCCTTCGGGAGGCAGGATGAAGGGTGTGGGAGCCATTTTCAAAGGGACCTGAGTAATTGACTACGTACAAAAGTAGCCGATTCTAATTTTTAGGTGAATAACTGACTCATTTTATCATGGGACCGTTTTTATCTGCTCACCCCGAGCTATAAATGCTCTGATCGTGCGTTGTATTTGCTGTTGGCCTTCTGGCATTCTCCGATCTGACAACGGTGGTGAGACTAGGCCATAAAGAAGGCTGTCTTAGGTGTAGTCCATTCTGTCTCAAAGACAATGCCTATATTATCAGGGCATGTCTGTTTGAATGTTCACCACAAGTACGGGTGGTTAATGCAGACTTTATTCCTTGCAAAATGTATGTATTTGGTGTTTGAACATTTTAACATCTGTTTTATTGCCAGAAAGGTTCAAACCTTTTCTTATTTTTCATAGCTGACTAATTTTACTCCACCTTTCTGGCCTCGTGACGTGCTGTGAAGAAGAGCCATTGCACAAAACGTTCCATATTATACACTTTGTATTTTTAAGGCCATTGTGTTATTCATGAATGTGTTTCTGTTATTTGTGCTTGTATACCACTGCCGCACCTCCGATTAATTATCGCGGGCGGCTATGTACAGTGCAAAAGAAGTTCAACATACATACAACACCGTATTACCAGATAATTTTCTTAATTTAAACCCATATCTGTGCGTGTGTCTCTATGTTTATACACGCACGCTTTATGTGTCTATGTGTTGTCGCATCCGTGCATATTTAATGGCAAGCAGCGGTGCAGTGGTTCCATAGTGACACACGGTGTGTATGCATGATGTGTACACACTATACACTATTGATGTGCCTGCAATTAATCATCAATAACATCTGGCAACCCAGCAGTGTTTGTTCAACAAGCCTGCCTGATGATGAGACCCAGAAGGTCGGAACTGGTCCAAAGTAATGCTGAGTAAACAAATGCTGATGGAATACTATTTGTGTCATGGATAAACAAATATATATATTTTCATGTGGAGAGAGGAATGGAGATATGTTTATTTAATTAAATCACTATCAGTATACGCACCGTGTGTGGACACCTTGTGTGTTATGTGGAGTGCAACTGCACACACCCATGTGGATATTGCACGCATAGATAATACTTACAGTGTGCATCTTCCATTGTCTATCCTCTGGTGGATGAAGGACTTCTCCCTGCCATCACCAACCCTCATTTGTCAGGGCTGCTATCAACATCGATAATCACAGGCACATAATGAGATTTGTGAATTTTAAAATTAACAATTGATATGAATTGATTAACCAACGCATCGGTACATGTCCAATTAACCGCGTGTAAACCGACACTATTTTACTCATGCCACGGTACCATGCGCATGAACACAAACAGCGACTTGGCACAGCCACATGATGTGCCCCCTGTAGCCGTGATTGAGTCTCCCTTGTTACCGAGTCGAATAATAAACATGGCTCATGGATGTGAATGCTGGCGCTGTATATGTAAAGCCTCGAGATATGTGGTTTGGAGATTTCGTTCTTTTGTTATCTTGCGAAATAAAATGTAACATGTTTGGGCCAAGCATTATATAACTTACCGAATGCAATGTGTATAAACAGCAAACATATAAAACACGAACTATTGTATAATTTTTACAGAATTCTTAGAAATATTATAAACTACAAGACAGATGTTGTGATTGTATCTAAACTCAACACATGCGTCAACAATATGGTGCTTTGAAGAGGGCCATTATTCAAAACAATTTTTATTTTTTATTTTAAGGCCACAGTGTTTGTGACGAGCGTGTTGTTTTTGATTAGTATACTTCTGCACCACTGCCAATGCAGCAGAAATGTTTAACACATTCCTGCGGAGGGAGCTGGTAGGAACGTTGAGTTGCTCGGTCAATGGCCAGGGTCAACGGCCGCGTGGTGTATTCCGCAAATATGCCCAACTGTGAGGGCGGGCACAAGCCGGCGTGAGTAGGTGAAACGTTGAGTTTTATAAGGGCACCACGGGGTGACTAGCCCCTCCCCACCCAGCCCCACCCCTCCCACCCCCACCCAGCCCCACCCTCCCCACCCAGCCCCTCCCCTCCCCACCCAGCCCCTCCCTGCACGACGGATGGACGGACACAATAATCCCCTGTGGGCTGGTGTAACCAGGAGCTTCCTCCCAGTAATATTTTCTGGTTGTTTTCATGAACAATAAATAGTAATTGTGAGTCTACTGTTTGTAAATTTGCGTTTAGGTTGTCCTCTGATTAAGTACAATTTTACAGACATGGAATTTTGTGGAAACGGCATACGCCACGCAACTGCAAGGACCCACTCACTACCCCAGGCGTATCTAATCGGCATTAACCATGCAGCGATTCAGACTAAAATACATTATTGCAATCCTCAAACATACATGAAATAATGTGAGAATCGACTATTCGATTGTTATAATTTGTTCACGTGACCTGTGCCGCCACAAGAGACGATACAGGACATTCAACGGAATGTAAATAAAAATCCTGAAACAAAACATGGGTAACTCCGATCTGTAGTGGAGGCCCACTCTGCCAAGGAATTGCATGACTGCATCCGTGCCCTTTGTTCGACACCGCTGATCAACTCGTGCTCACGATCTCCCCATTTCTCTGCCTTTGTGCACCGCAGGTGGTGGTGGCGGTGGCATGGGGGGACAGCAGACGACGGCCGACCCGCCAGCCACAAGCACCATGGCGGGCACCGGCAGCCACCTGCTGTCCCTGCCGGGCAATGCCAAGCGGGTCGGGCGACCCTCCCCGCCGGCGGCGCTCGGGGCAGCGCCGGGCGGGCAAGGAGCCGTCGCCGGAGCCGCCGCCACCGCCGGCAGCGGAAACCCGAGCCCCTCGCTCGGCTTGAGCGGGCAGGCGATCCTCAAGCACGAGTCGCGAGCACGCAGGGCGTGAGTGCCTTGAGAGCGCGGCGGGCAAGGGGCAGAGTCTCCGGAGAAGGGGTCGGATTGGCAAAGGAGGATCCGTTTCTGTTTTTGTCACCCATCCCCCCCAACCCCGAGCCACCCAACAACATTGGATGGGAGGAACTGGCGTGGACTCGGCTGTTGACAAAAGCACGAGGCACACAAGTGTTCCTCAATTGATGGATGGAAGGAAGCTTACAATGGTGGACTACGTGCGGCGCCCCGTGGCTTGTGACTGGCTGCACCTTGCAGCATTCGGGTTGTGGGTGAATTGAGGTGCAGGCTTTGGTGTTGCTGCTGCTGCTGCTGTTGTTGTTGTTGTGCCGTTGGCGTGTTGGGGACGGCGCGAGGGGAGTTGACCGCATGGAGCGGCACGGAGCCGCGAGCGAAAATCCGGACGCGAAACGTCGACGGCGTCTGAAACGCGCCGCTCGGCCTGTCGAGCGCGACCCACGTAGCCAATCAAATCGTAACAAACACCACGGTGGGGGTCACAGTGGTTTGGTTACTCGACGCAACCCTTCACGGGGGGGTTGGGGGGGTACTTTGGAGTTCCCGGCTGATGCAGTAGTGAGAATGGGGAAAGTATAATGACGTAACATCAGGTTGCCCGTCTTGCCCGGTTTTCCACTCATTTAAACTAACATCGATTCATTTTTTTCTTCTCTCGTGTCAGTGCAGCAGGTTAGTGATGAGCCACAACAGTTGGCCACTGCTAATGCACTCAAAGTAATTAAACCTTTTGTGGAGTGTTCGCGTTGAATCGGCGCCACCGTCAATTTTCACGTCTCGTGAAAGATCCGGCTTAGGGTGAATCCATAACTATAATTAGACAGAGGATTATTGTTTTCTCTATTTGGTGATGGGTTACCATGGGATTTTTTTCTAATCAATCGAGCATTTATTTCAATCAATGGCATCAATAAAATAAACAGATTAATACTGAGTGCATTTTAGCAATGGTAACATTAAACATACGTAGCCTAGGTTCATACTCGGGGTGTATTTAAAGATGTTGGGTGCAGGTGGCCAGTTTTATCCACTCCTCCAGTGTAGTGGATGGCTCTGCAAGCATTGAATGGAGCATTGCTCAGTGTGGGGCATCCAGTCAGCTGTTGGGGGGGGGGTTATAAGTTCTGATTGGTCTCGAATGCCGAGGCAAACATGTCACCCTTGGTGACCGTGTTCACCCAAGTCGGAGGAGAATCTCTGTTAATAACCCGAGCGTCACCCAACGCTGGCGTTAAACACTCCGGGACTAGTTTTGTAGTTTTTCAGCCACTTTTTTGTTCCATGGAAAATATAGTCTCGGCTATTTGCTGCAATGTCGTGTCTTAAATTAGAGATTTCCTTCCCCGCCCATGGCGTCTCGCTCACCTACACAACGATAAATTTAGATTTGCAAAAAAAATCGAGGTAGTAAAATTGTTTATAATTGGAATCCTAGTGCCTCAAAATTGTATTTAAACAAATGCTGTTATTTGTATGTCTGCTATAACGCACGGGTTCATGGTTCCTCATGTTACCAAGCAACCAACATCTGTCTGGCAAATCTCTGCGAACACATCCACACACGGTCAGACCCAGCGCGTGCAGTGGCTTCAGGGTTGTCATCTCTCAGGAACGTATCATGGAAACATGAACAATATCACAAAATCTCTCAACACCGGGGCAGGGGAGAACGGCATTGTCTCCAGTGGCTCATTATTATTATAAAACCGTCAAAATTGCGAGGACTTTTAATGTCCCAGGGAGACTTACACATTTCCCAGGACAGTAACCTCCTCAAAATGAGAGCGATTCTGGGAAAATCACTGGCAGGTGGCAACCCGAAGTAACACGGGAGAGCGCAGCGTTCGCGAGCAGCGACGGCTGTGAAGCACAGCGGGAGCTTGCGGCTCCAGCGGTGGGAACGACCGTGAACGTTCCACTAACGCCAACCAGGGAGAGCGCATCGAGAGATGGAATCCCAGTGAGATGTGAAATCGCGGGATCGACCATGAGACCTGTGTTGATCCCATGGAAAAGGTGACAGACAGGCCGTGCGGTGGGTGGGCGCGTGTGTGGGTGGATGAGTGCGTGGGTGGGTGAGTGCGTGGGTGTGTGGGTGGGTGAGTGCGTGAGTGGGTGCGTAGGTGAGTGGGTGCGTAGGTGAGTGGGTGGGTGGATGAATGGGTGCGTGGATGAGTGGGTTCGTGGATGAGTGGGTGGGTGGATGAGTGGGTGCGTGGGTGAGTGGGTGGGTGACTGGGTGCGTGGGTGGGTGGGTGGGTGAGTGAGTGGGTGCGTGGGTGGGTGAGTGGGTGCGTGGGTGGGTGGTTGGGTGACCGAGTGAGTGAGTGCGTGGGTGGGCGGTTGAGTGGGTGGGTGAGTGTTGCTTGCGTGTCTGCCGTGCTCACGTGCCCGAGGGGACGCACTTATTTCCAACTCTGACTTCCGTTGACGACGTCATCGTGTCCACGGGCGTGGCCCATTGATTTACATCGCCCACTTGATTTGTCGACTCGCAAGCGGGCTACAATGAACCGTTATCATTTTTGACGTTTGTGTTTTAATCAAATGTAAACTTGCATTCGTAGTTTTGGTTGGATATGTTTTTTTTACAATAAGATATGCAACAACACAACGATTGTTGGGTTTCTAAAAATCATGTTATTATGGGGTTTTATGGTTCACAATGATTAATCAAAATTGTGTCTACGATAATGTTTGTTGATGGTGTTGTGTCAAACTGATCAAATGCAGCGACTGTGGCACTGCTCGCAAATTAGAATTTTTTTACTGAAAAAAATTCAAGCATGAAAGATTCACGGAAGCTGTGGCAGTGAAATCCGATTCTGAAGGAAATGCAAATGATTAGTTCAGATGTTTTTGTTCTGTCGATCTCAGTTCAGACGAGGGTCCGTTCGTATTTCAAGTGTGAAGGGAAACTTCAGTTTTCTATTCCCCCAACTGTTATATCCAAGTTTTTTGTTAATTAATTCGCTGTATCAACTCTCCCAATACAGTATGTACATATCTGTTAAGTTGTTTACAGCGCTCACACGCGCAGTTTATCTTCATGTACACTTGTTTTTTTAACCCATAAAGAACAGAGCACTTACGTATTCTGATAATTACATTGATGTGAGGATTCCAACATACACCTTGAGCAACTTTAAAGTTTATCGGCAGCAAGAGAGCATGCTATTTGTGTGTGCACGTGCGTGTGAGCGGTGGCGCAGCAGTTAGCGCACTGCACTACGAGCCCGGCGACCCGAGTTCGATTCCCACTCACGACCAACATCGGTGACGAATATCTGAACGAGTTGCGTGCCTCCCCTAGGTCGACTCAGCCTTGAATGAGCAGCGAGTGCAGTCTGTAAACATCAACGCTGGGGAGACAAAGGCGGCCGGACGTGCTGTTGGCCACCCACCCCCTCGTGTGCTCGCTAACAGCACTTGCCCCGACAGTCTGTTGAAGGATTTGCGAGGGTCTTTGTGTGTGCAAGGCTGTCAGTTTACAACAATAAAATAAAACACTGCAGCCAAACCTGCATGTAAATGACCAACCGGTTCGTTAAAAAAAATCATGGAGTTTGTTTGTCGTTGCTTGTGGTGGTTGTTTTGGAGTTTGGGGAAAATGAGGGAAAAGTGTTTTTGACCAAGTTGGTGAGAAGTCTGTCGACTGAAAATACCGACTGGATTTTTTCAAAAAAATGAAATCAGTCTTTGCAATGCTTGCGCCTATGATCGCTGGTGGCTTTAATCAGATCATCCACCTCCAGATGGAGCGCGCACCTCCAGATGTTACGTATTTATTAGCGAGAAATTGTTGAGTTGCGTGTGTTTTGGTTTGAACCGGGGTAGAGATTTTGTTAACAAGATAGAAAAAAAAACTTCAATGCAATACTTGTAGTGTAACATCGATTTTGCAGCCTAAATCTGGAAATGAATCACAGTTCTAAAGTCTTAGAGAAAGCATGATTTATTTTAAAATGGTATTTATTTGTTGGGTTTTTTTGTACCAATATTAACTCAAACTCAATTAAAGGTTTGGATTGCTACGTGCGTGTACATATAGAGATTAAGAGGTTTGGAGTTTTTAAAAGGAAAAATAAAATATAACTTAAAACCGCATCAAGCGTCGTCATTTTCTGGCAAGTTTGGTGCCTACAATGAAAACTTTATGCGTCAGCGTGGACTCAATAACATTTCGAAACACGCCTTCGTCCGAGGAAGCATTTCACTATCAGTACGTAAACCGAGAGTAGCTGTTGGGGAAACTCCCATTTTCAGATTTGCAGATAGGCGTGTTTCCTTCCGTTTATGTCCAAATAGTGTTTTTGCACAATAAGCTATTGCTGAATGTGGTCGTTTCAGAATAGTGTCAGTCCCGTATGGCAACACAGCTCCCATTCGAGAGTTTAGTTCATAAATTGTATCATCGATGTGAGTTTTAGGATCGACACCCCGACTCACCCCCATCCATCGACTGCACTTACGGATGGATGGAGGAACAGATGGAGAGCTAATTAGGGATGGCATATCAAAAGGAAAATATCCTATTAAGCACTCGATATATTTATGTTGTATATCAAAATATTGATGTACACTAAAAGATCAGAATGAATGCATACATTTTGTATTTATTCATAAGATAGTGCAATGTAAATATTCAAAATAAAATCATCGTTAATTCCCGCAAGTGATGAATCATACGTAATAAAGTCGCAAAAAAATGTAATAATGCAAAAGGCAGAATGATGTTGCATTGGTCAGGACTCACCACAAACTTTTCCAGGACAGCGTAAAAAAAAGGAAAATGTAACATTCTTACGTAAAATACTGCAATGGCACAAAGGTTAACCACTCAACCGCAACCTCAAATTCTACATTTCAAAATGATTTGTAACAGTTCACAAACATACAAATGTGCGAGGCCTCTGTTGTAGGATCAGCGCGCGGACCAAGAGCAAACTTCCGTGTCGACCTGCATTCTACACGTGCGCCTGGTCACCGATAGTTGTTTTGGGAGTAACTCGTTTTTCCCTCTTCATCACCGAGCTAAACAAACAAAATGTTGAACCGCCCATTTGTTTCGGTGTGAATAACACAACGAATCGGCATGAAAAATAATCGAAAGAAAGACACTGACGTTTACAATTGATGGACATCTTTCGTACATTGCACCCAATTCACTGAGACAAAACGGGCATCCTACACCGGGTTGAAAACCACAAAAGCTTCCGTGGATCCTGTGGTTCCACAGCACCGCCTTGTGGTGATTATTATTCAACAGCAACAAAACACACCGCTCTCGGGACTGCGATGAAGCCACAACGGCCAATGGAAGTGCAGGGAGATGATATTATGAGTAGGCCTCGGCAAGGTAAGGTAATTTACCCTTTTTACCGGGTAAAAGGGTAAAGCTAAAGGGTAAAGGTGTCGACATGCCAAGGGGTAAGGTAAAGGGTAGGGTAAAGGTAGCTCGGAAGAATTACCCGCTAGGGTAAAGGTAGCGCAAAGTATTACCCGGTAAATACGGTGCCTTGTTAACCGCTAAAAGCTCCGTGGCGCAGTCCGTGGCTTCCATTTAATAAGTAATTTTTAAAAAAACTTTTTTTTTAACACGCTTTTATGAAACGTACTACTAATGGCAGAACTCCACGACTCCAGGAAGTGGCCTCGAAGCTTGCCATAACGTCAGGGACCGTGGTGACTTACAGCCAATGTCAGTTGAGCGTCGACAATTAGACCCAAGCCGAAACATTCCATATAAAAAGAATTTTTAAAATATATATATATTTTATGATAGAATATAGTATTGTCATCAGTAAGCCATAAGTATACCAAGGGTGCAGTCGATACCACATTGGGAAGTGGGTTAAAATTGAGTTACAAGATTTGAGGATACAACAACGATAACAGAGTGAGTTAAAAGAAAGTGTGTAAAATTGGAATCATCGAGAGTATTCTATATGGATAAAGCGCTCTACCTAGCATTTACCGTTATAAACCTTTTTTATGTGTAGTACCCTAGTAATTACCCTGTAATCGGGTAATTTTTATGGGGTAAGGGTAAACGGTAGGCTCGTTGCTTTTTACCTTTTACCTTACCTGCTAAAGGGTAAAAGGTAAGGGTAGAGTGATTGTATTGTGGTAAGGTAAAAGGTAGGGTAAAGGTAGGCTCGTTGTTTTTACCTTTTAACTTGCCGAGGCCTAATCATGAGGATGAAAAAAAAGCAGAATTACAATGACCGAAGGCAGCTTTGGGATGGGACTTAAAGAGGTGAAAAGCAGAGGTTGCAGAGATTTTGGAAACACGAATCGACGTGCATGAAGAAGACCATTACTGATCATTGTTCACGTTTCATAATGTTGCACAGTTAGTCATCAGCTTACGAACGCCCGACTTACGAACACAGACTTTGGTAAGTCCTAACTGGCACGTCTACAAAAGACATGCACCCTCATGTTTTCAGAATCGTGCTATTCTATTTAAGGTCACTGAAGCAGCAATTTGTGATTGCATGTGTAAGCATGCAAGTGCGTCCATTCAAGTGTATTCCCACCCGGGTACGTGTATGCCTATTCGTGTATTTACACATTTGTCTGTGTGTGTGAGATCCGACCTCCGACCCCCTAGGAATAGGTTTTCAGATTTGCTGAACATTTCTGTGAGGTCTTGGAGGAGGGGAAATCTCTCAGCTTGGAAAACATTCATGGAGCAAAGTGAGGATGACCCTGCTGAGGCTGCTGTGCCTCAAATATTGGAGGAAGTAGTCACCCCCTGTGAGTGGCTGGTTGCAGTACCATCTGTTGAGGAAGTACGGAAAGCAATCGAGATTCTGAGACCATGAAAGCGCCGGGCAGAGATGATCTCCCAAGTGAAATGCTGCGGGAGGGTGGCGTTTGTGTGCAGACTGCCCTATATGACATAATACATCTGGCCCACTGGATGGGTTCCGCAGGATTGGAAGGATGCCCTGGTGATCCCCCCCCCTCTTTAATTATGGGGACCGCACATACCTGTAACAACTACAGATGCATCTCCCTCCTCTGTGTGCCGGGAAAGGTCATGGCAAGGATTATTCAACATCGCCTTGTCAGGCACGCTGAGGAGAGGCTTGTGGAGCCCCAATGTGGTTTCAGGTCAGGGCGGTCCTGCACAGATGCCATATTTTTTGTCCGTCTGCGACATAAGAGATGTAGGGAAATCCAACAGGACGTACATTTCTGATTTATTGACTTGGTTAAGGCCTATGATATTATCTATAGGCCTGGGCTCTGGGTTGTCCTTCATGCTTTCGGAGTCCCTGGCTCTCTGCTCACAATCATTACAACCTTCATCATGGTGGACAGGCCCGGACAAGAGCCATGCCCTGTTCACCTTGGGGTGCGACAGGGATGTCATCTAGCTTTCACATTATTAAACATCTTTTTTGACCACGTAGTTCATAAAGCCTTCTATGGCTGTACCGGAGGAATCTCCATCTGGTACAGATACAATGGGAGGCTGATCGATGCCTGGGTGTGGTCAAGGGGTTAGCTCCATTTTAGTCAACCATGTTATGTCTGCTGATGATCTGGTGATTGCTGTTTATTCGGAGGAGTTGGAGGCGTTGCTACTGAACCTGGAGCGTGCCACGAAGAGGTGGGGCCTTACCATCAGCCCCACCAAAATTAAGCATTAAGCATCAAACACTCCCACCCCTTAACTCCCCATTGGTGATGGGGCAGTTGTGGAGAGAGTGGAAAGTTTTCCATGCATAGGCAGTGTGCTTATCACTACCTACGGTTTAACAGCAGAGGTCTCACTCCGAATCAGTCGAGCAGCATTATATTTTCATCGGCTGCATAACGCTGTGTGGAACCTACCTGGTCTGTCGCTCCACATGAAGCTCGCTTATTCTCTGCCACGGTCATGCCATCCCTTCTCAATGCTTGCGAAACGTGGGCACCCCTAATGGAACATCTTCGCCGGTTAGAAACATTTAGGGTGGCCTGTCTACGATCCATCCTGGGTTTAACCAGGCTGGATTGTGTGAGGAGCTCATAACAAATCCTTGAAACATCTGGACAAAGTTCCATCGGGGAGCTCACAACAACCAGCAGAGCGCCGAGCGGCAAAAACACAGCAAGTTGGCACAGTAGGGGGCACGTGTGGTGAATCGGCCAGTCGTCTCAATCAGTCAACTCATGGCACCTGGGTCTGTCCAGTGACTTCCAGCCAGCGGGCGTTCGACACTTCACGTGGCCTGAAAGTGCACTTAGCCTGGCACAAGCGCCGTGGTGACGTCACCGCAACTTAGTAGCGAATGGCTGTTGTTGTTGAGCGAGTTTGGTGGGAGAGCAGTGAAGTAGCACGTTTGCTAGCGCATTGAATTACAAACCTGGTGACCTGAGTTCAACTTCTGGTCTCCCCTAGGTCCATTCAGCCTTAAATGTGTACTTGGTGTAATGTCTGTGTGTGTGCACATCAGCAATGTGGAGGCAAAGGCAGCCAGGTATGGTTCTGGCCACACCTCCGTAGCGTGTGCAAGGGCAGTCCTAAATAGGCTCCAACAGTCGAGAGGGCTCTCTGTGCGACATTTCAAAGTGATTTCCTGCTCAAATGAGCAATGAGGCTGTGACCAACTCCTGCTCACAGCTCGAAGTCAGTCGTGGAAATTATTCGTTCCTATGACTAAACCTTTGTGCGTGCGGTGCGGGAAGCGGTAGTGTAGTTGCCAAAGCACCACCTAACGATGATTTGATGATATAACATATGCTGCTGGTTAACGTAAGCCCGAACGGCCAATTGATGAATAGATTCAAACAATTAATATTTTTTTGTAGCGATATATAACAGCTGATGTATATGAATATGTTTCCATGATATGCAAATAGATAATAACATCATCGATTCTCAACAACGTTATCTAAATTAGTGTATTGTCAACCGCTGTTTCTCCTTTTTTACGTAAAAAAATACGACTTGTGAGTGTAAATGCCAAGCCCACACACGTGTTGCTTGCGGTAAGCCATCGACAGCCTGAGTCGGCGCTGATAGGGCTCAAAACTAGCCCCAGGTTCATTTTGAGAGAAGCATTCTGTAAGATTTAATCAACTCTTACCGCATGCAATTTTTAGTGGGGGGGTTTTCTGTTTAACTGTAAAGCAGATATGAATGCAGAAGTATTCGGGTTCATTTTCAAGTTCCGTTTTTGCTTTCCAAACAATTTTGGCAATCGGCGTCTGCGAAGGGAAAACTCAATTATATATTAGCACCGCGCGCAAACTGTTTCAATTCAAGCCAAGACTAATGTTGCCAGTGTGTTGAAACACCTGAAAATATCTACACGGGCTGCGGTATGTAGCGTGTTGCAATCTCACATTACAAGTTTAAGATATTATCACGGGCCAAAATCCGTTGATGCCGGCGAATGGGGCACCGCAGTGGTGAGATGTTAACTCCCTCGCCTGGTATGCAAGGAGGTCGTGGATTCGATCCCGACCCCTGTATGTTCTCCCCGTGGTCGCATGGATGTTTCTCCGGTCCCTCCGGGTTTTCCCTCCGCATTCGGAAACACGCGTATTGAGTATTTGGCTGCTATACATTTCTGCATATTAAGCCACTTCGTTGAGCTATCATTTGTGTCCAGGTCGCTTCTGAAAAAGAGCTATATGGCTGAGTGGGCCTTAGCTGGTAAAAAAAAAAGTTTTTAGTTTTAAATATCACTTCCTTCTGCTCGATCCCTTCAGCGGTTGCAAAAGTTTGCACGCAACCCAAAAATCCGCTCTTACAGTGCACGATTTGGTTTCTCTCGCACACGCCGTAACCTTCTCTTGGCACGTTCCATTCCGAACTTCCAAGTTGCTTACCCTGTCATGACATGGAATTCCTAAAATAATGTGTGATGCTGTACTGCGTTGACAGTGGGTGCACAAGCACAAACAACAAAAACTCAACAAATGCTTCAATAACACTGCCATAAAACTGGCCCTTCATATGAGAGCTGAGTTTTTCACAATCAAGGAAATCCTATAATTGTCTATTTGTAGATGTATTAAGAGGCTAGATTTCGTCAGATAACAGCCAAAGTAGAAATCGAAAATGTTTTCTGTTACAAAGTGTTAAAGTTGTCAACTTTGGGCCAAATTGAAATTAGAAAATGATGGGCAGTAGGTGAGCAGGGTGATACTCTGGTAACATTTGTGTCTCACAGGAAGAAAGACCTGGGTTCAATTTCAGACTCGGGTCCCCTTACTGTATGGACTTTGTATGTTCTCTCTTCCCCTGTTCTCCATGGGTTTCCTCCGGGTTTCCTGCTTTCTTCTCATAACTCAATGAAAACACAATGTCACTGGTATTTGCCAAAACATCCCAATGCTGGAAGAAGAAGAAACACCCTGCAAATTACTAAATTGGGATTACACCAAAGCAACATCGCCCCCCTACTTGGAAATACTTGGCAGGACCCTGCTGAAAAAGGGTCTTGTGACTCAGTGAGGCTTGCCTGTGTAAACATGCATAATAATAATGATGCCTATATTTACAACAGTTAACCCGAAGAAACACATTGTGAAAAATGAAAGCAGTTTTTTTTTTAATAGCATTTTTTAGGCTCATCCAAAACGCTGTCATCAAAACGGTCTCATTGGCCATTTCTGTGGTCAACTCCGTCATTCATTTTTGGTGACGAGGCAACCAGAGTAAACTCACTAAGTATAGCGTTTGGTCAGAAGTTAAATAATTGATTTGTTCAGACCCACACTCTTGGTAAGATGCCAAGAAGTCCATACACACGCAGACTGAGCTGTGTAGATCAGGAGTTATGCTCGGAGTTTGATGTGAGAGAGACGGACCATATCACTCATAGAGGTGTGTGCCCGTCCCGACCTCAGCTGCAGCGTGGCACGTAGGCATGGACAAATAAACTATACATCAATACATTGGAACCATCGATGTTTGGCCATCGATGGAAAATATAACTGGGCCCTCTCCTAATGTTGCCGACAGATGTGTGTATGCACTGCCCTGTACTGCAGATGGGTTAACGTTTATGTTATGGAAAATAGACGCAAATTTTCTGTTGGTTGAGCATTGGACCCTGAAACCATAACCTTTGTACATTTTTTGTGAAATATTTTAAGGCAGTGAACTTTTTACATTTTGTAGAGTAGACTAAAGATTATTGACAAGTGTTGATCCTTCAGCAGCCATTGGCCATTGTAATGTTTCTATAAAATGGTTAATCATTCGTTTTGGCAATATATCCTGTTATAGTAAACACGAATTTGCAGTTGTGTGAGTGTTGACCCTGCAATAACATATTTTGTACGAAAAAAAATTAGTCTATTTTTTATCATTAATCATAATTATTTTCTTCCTCTATGATAAACATTGCTTTTGAACATTTGCATTGCCCTTTCCTGTAAATAGTTAATTTTTAAAACGTGAAAAATATATATTTTTACAATCTCTACGTGTTTATCAATTTTTCAAAAACTAAAAACATTGAGTGATAGAGATATGTATGTTGGACTTCTTGCACACCGTACTATCAATGTCTTCCTTTCATGTGACATCGCTAACAGCCGGCGACTCTGTGAAACTCTCTCTGTCTATACTGGAGTTGCCGCCCGGGCAGCCGCAGTATCGACAGAGCACCGGGGGTCAAGCACAACGACAAAGGCCCTCCCTAGAGCCTTGAACAACAGACGATTGGGGCAACTGCTCTTAGCAAGGACCTATGAAGGCCGGCACGGCACACGAAGGGGGGGGGGGTGGTGTTTCCAGCACCACAGCATCACGCCCGACCGCCTTTGTCTCCCCAAAGCTCATGTTTAAACAGCGCACCAGGTACTCATTTGAGGCTGAGTCGACCTAGGGGTGGCGCAGGACCAGTTGAGACAATTGTCACTGGTGTCGACCGTGAGCGAGAATCTAATTCGGTTTGCGGGGGTTCGTAGCGAAAGCGCGCTAACCCGCTACACTACCGCGACACACTCACATCCACGCACCGGCAGTGTGGGTTCCTGTGTTCGTGTGGCAGGAATTGATTGGTACCGAGATCTGGAACCCACAGCACAGTGTGTGTGTTGAACCTTATTACAGTCGACTATACATAATCTTCATAACCCATCTAGGCTGGCTGGTTGTGTGTTTGTTGAAAGGAACTCAACGTACGTAAGTACATACTGAGAAATGATTGCACGGTTGGTCTACAGCAGCCAATGTGGGCGACCCTAGCACACATCCATGAGAAGGTTAACAATAATCGAGGGTTTCTCAAACCCCAGCACTCGCAGTCGTCTTTAACCAAACAAGTTCTTACAGGCCGCGTGTGCCCGATGATGAATGTATATTACGTGGGTGTATCGACCTCGTTCACCCTGCGAATTATTTTGTAACAGAGGATTTTTTTACGGACACCCTGTACAATGCAAAGAAACCCTGCAACAATCCATCTGCAGCAAAGAAATAAACCTCAATTGGGCTCCCCAGGAAAACATGGGACATCAAAAACACACGAATGTGGATCAGCAGTTTCTATATATTCATTATTATTTATGAGTTTTTTTCATTCATAGCAAACCTTTATTTTTGTGGTGTGTGGGGGGTGGGGGGAATTGATCATTATAATGTGTACAATACAACTCCGAGTTTCCGATCGTCCGCAGACTGAGATGTGCACAGAAACTATCGGTCGAACACGCGACGTTGATTCGTCTTTGCCGGTCGCGTCTCTGGCCCCGCGCCGTCCGAACGAGACCCCTCCCGACCAGTGCCAGATTAAGCGAGTTGCGGGGCCTGTAGCATAAAGGGGCCATAAATAAAAAAAACACGTAAATATGGAAATACAATTTTTAACTTGCATAGTAAAGTCATTGTGTTTTTTAATTTGCTATACAGCCAGATAATGCAACAAATCGCTACCCTCATACACCCAGTCGTTCGTAAAAGTATAAGGCGGTATAGTACTGCAGTAATAGAGCAAGTGCAGAATCACTGAACCGGAATTGATAGATTGAAAGCATTTAGCGCGGGGCCCTTGAAAGTGCGGGGCATATGCAGCTACTACACATGTAGCTGCTACTACACACTACATGTGTAGTAGCTACTACATGTGTAGCAGCTACATATGTATAGTAGCTACTTGTGCTACGACGATAATCCGGCCTCTGCGCTGCGCGTGCGTCTGAACGAGGCGCGCTTCTGTGGGGAGCGGTGGTGTAGCGGTTAGCGCTACGAACCCGGCGACCCGAGTTCGATTCCCACTCGGCTCACGGTCAACGCCAGTGACGATTATCTGAACCGGTGCAGGGTCTCCCCTAGGTCGACTCAGCCTCAAATGAGTACCTGGCGCGGTGTGTAAATATCTCCACGAGGAAGACAAAGGCGGCCGGGCGTGGTGTTGGCCACCCACTCCCTCGTGTGCCGCGTCGGCCTTCATAGGAGCTGCTACTCGCTCACAGCACTTGCCCCAACAGTCTGTTAGGGCCATACTGAGGATATTTGCCTTTGCAGCGCTTCTGTGATGCATACGCGAAGCGCGCACTCTCGCTCGACCAAAACTCACAAACAGGGCTCCCTCCCCACGGCTCCCTCGCCACGGCTCCTTCCCCAGGGCTCCATCCCCACGGCTCCCTCCCCACGGCTCCATCCCCACGGCTCCCTCCCCACGGCTCCCGCCACACGGCTCCCTCCCCAGGGCTCCCTCACCACGGCTCCCTCCACAGGGCTCCCTCCCCAGGGCTCCATCCCCAGGGCTCCCTCCCCACGGCTCCCTCCACAGGGCTCCCTCCCCACGGCTCTCTCCCCACGGCTCCCTCCACACGGCTCCCTCCCCAGGGCTCTCTCCCCACCGCTCCCTCCCCAGGGCTCCCTCCCCACCGCTCCCTCCCCACGGCACCCTCCCCACGGCTCCGTCCCCACGGCTCCCTCCCCACCCCCTTCGCTGCCGCATGTCTGCACGCCGCTTCCCGTCCCGCCGTGGACGAGATGGCTCGCCTTGCCTCGCGCTTCCTTTGACAACAGGATGCCTTTGAGCGGCGGCGACGCGCTTCCGTTTGTTGTGGTTCGAGTGGCAGCGGGGAAACATGTCAGAGTCTCTCTCTGTGCTGGAGGAATCCGCTGAGCTATGAAGCTCTTTGTTTCACTGATGTCCAGTAGGGGTGGGTCAGATGTGGTCAGCGGCGGTGGAGTCCAGGCAAGTGGCCCGCCTACAAAGACAAATATCCCCCGAATAGCCCGAACAGATTGTTGGGGAAAGTGCTGTTCGTAGCGAGTAGCACCTATGGCCCTTCCACACTGTGGCCGCCACCTCCATCCGAATAAAAGCCGTCCCCTGGAAGTGTTCTTGGCCGAGGGCCTGGCGGATTTGAGGTGAGAGGGCTGGGACAGGCAAGGCTGAGTCGGTTTAATGCGGGCGATCATTCGTGATGGATGGGTTCCGTCCCAGTCACCGATGATAATTGTACGTCAAAAACACCATCATTGGCATTTGTTTTGTACTCAATTTAGCTCAATTCTATTTCTGAGAATTAAAATAGCAGTGTGATTGTAACGCGACAAATATTATTCTCAAATGTAGAGCGCATGGGAAAGTGCTTCCCACGCCCCCCACTTTGTGGACCAGATGTGACCTCGAAAGATTTTAGAATTAGCTCTGCATTATCCACTTCCGAAGGTTGTTCTCTATAACACGACGGGGATTGTACTTCTCTGCGATTGGGATTTTTTTTGTCTCATGGCGTGACGCCAATAGCAAAATCTGGATAGAATTGGAAGAAGAAAAATATTGTTTCAAAGTTTTCCTCCTGTTAATCAGCAGCAGGCATGTCGGTTACAACGCCACGTGGTCTGGAGCCTGATACTAACACCCCCTCCCAGATCTAAATCCTCCAGAAAGGAAATCTCACATCACGTCGCAGGCGCAGCAGTGGCCGCATGCTTCCACTTGTTTCCACGCCACTCCACCTCCACCCCCAAGCTACGTATGTCGCAGAATCACGACAAGAAACAGCAGCAGCAGCAGCTTTGAGAGGCCTTTCATCCAGCAGTGGAATGACCGTGGCCTACGACGACCACATCTCCACCGTGCGCACCAAACGGAGAAATACTGACGTGGGAGTCACATGCAAGGTGGTTGCCACCGTACGGATGTGATGCACGTGGAATTTATTTCGCGCCTCCGATGAGCGCGCGTGGCTCCCCGTACGGTGCGAACGACGGTACGACCTCCACCTCGACTGCCACGCCACTTTCTCCGGTCGGTGCACACAAAAGGAGCGGTGGCCCATTAAAGACGCACAAGATGATCTCTGTTGATGTACATCATGCATTGTCGTTGCTCGGGTTGTGGAAAGCCGACAATTGTTTTGGATCAGCTCTCGACGCGTTGGGCCCACACCTTCCGATGTGCGATCTCGGTGCAGGTCGCCGCGACTCGTGGAGGTGGGATGGAAATGTGTGTCCGGCACTTCCTCGCCACTGGAACAGCAGCGAGGCTCGCACGCAGTGCCAATCGCTCAGCGACGCTTGTTGAACCCAGGTGACGGCCAACTGAGACTCGGTTCTCGTGTTTTGAGTCCGTGCAAGGGAAACGTGACGGACGTTGTCAGCGATTCCTTGCCATCTCTAGCTGGCACGGGCAGGGTTAAGTTTAACCCGTGTATGTATATTTACGCGATCTAACCCCCAAAAACACCTGTATTCTGGGTGACACTGCTCGCGAAAGCCTTCTACTACGTGTTGATTTGTTGTTGTTGTTGTTGTTCCCACATTGCAGGAATCGTGTGCCATGTGCAAGTCGATGCTGTTATTCCTGTGCGCGTGCACGTTTGGCAAAGCGGCCGCGTGCCGCTCGTGAAACGAGTGTGCAGGAGGGCTCGGCCAGGAGTGAAATCACCGCCCCAGATTTCCCCTTCCTGAACGCCTGCCGGGGGGGGAGGTAAGGTGGCCTCGTCGTGCCAAGTCAAGGCCCCTTCTGAGATCACGACACGCCAAGAGAAACAAAGCTCTCGCTCAGCAGTGTGCGCATAGGAAATGGTTTCAACACGGGTTCGGTACAACAACCCAGGCAGCAGCAGCAGCCTTCGATAAGATAGTTTCAGACTTGGCGAAGTTTTTTTTGATTGACCCAATTCAGGATTTAAGTTTGTATGTGTGTATGTGTTGAACCTCTTTCGCACCGTACGTAGCCAATCGTGCCAATCGGTGGTGCGGGGGAAGGACAACAAACCACGCACACGAAAAGCACTTATCAAGAAACGAGTTTTTGGTGCATATTGAACAGCTTTAACCGACGGTATTGTACTCATGTGAAGGCTGTTTGTAGACTTTGTGGTGGCGCTGTGCTACCAGTAATGAATGGGACCAACAGCGAGGGACAGAACAGCAACATCAGGCACGGTACGCGTATATTTTAAACACATCAGCTGAGCACAGACTTAAAAAACCGGCAAGCAGCCAGCAACAAGCAACGCTGTCAACGTTGTAAGAGATAAGGCTGAACGTGTTTCTCGAATTGAGCAAAGTTAGAAGAGTTTTTTTGTTAAGAGACTGGAGCAGTGGAAATAAGCAGAAAGCAACGTGTGCAGCTTGCTTGGGGGGTTGAACGCAGAATGGCTCAGACGAAACTGTCAGATGTCAACATAAAAGTCGAACTTTTTCCCTTCTTAAGAATTTCAATTTCCATTACACCAATCACCAATTCAGTCGAAGACACAATTCCCGTCTTACTCCAATTGAATGTATGCATTCTTGTTGAACATGGCAAAAATATATCGTTGTGGAGTCCTGGTTCATGACAAAGTGGGGAGATGTTGCACCGGCGGGATAACAAAGTAACACTGACGCCAGTCTAGCCCCTCGTCGCATGCTCCACGCAGGCATATCTCGTGAGCTTCCTCTGCTATCGTATGACAGTGAGTTTAGCATCATCATGATTTCACACATTGCACTTGTGGATTAGATAACACGCGCAGGTAAATGATTACGCCGGTAAATTCAAACTGTTGGGAAGAGTGAATGTGTTTGGGAAGTGCACGTGGCAGGAAGGGAGGTTGGTGAAGAGTCTGAGATGTCCACCGAAGGGGGATGGAACAATTTATTCGCCTCGATTTGAGGTGTTAAGATCAGAATTAGAGTATTTATACTGCAGTAGGAATCCGATGAGCTATAAAGCTCTTTTCACAGAGGAGCGGGTCAGAACGGTACACCAAGATGGTTTATTATTGTGCAGGATGATGATGAGACGTGGGGTGTCGGGGAGTCCTTCATCCAGCAGTCACTTGATCGTGGCTGATGATTGCAATTTTAATTTCTATGGCATGCATCCTGCAATTTGAATGTTGTTGTTAGTAGTACTCTTCATTTGTTTATTTTTATGGTGCGATTGTATACTTTATCTGTTTGGTAAAAAAAACAGCATTTGCCCCACCTCCCCCGACTCTTAATTCGATTATTTTGCTGCTATAATGTCACGTGATGGTCCACTTTGTTGAGCTATCATTTGTGATAGCCAGGTCGCTTCTGAAAAACAAGTTAAAACTTCAGTGCGCTTTGCCTGGTGGGATGGGGATGGTTGAGTTTTATTTGCGTGTGTTTGGGCGATTTGTTTACTTGCACTTTGCACTACTGCCGTGTCTTGTTGTTGTTGTATTGTTTGTTGTTGTTGTTGTATTGTTTGTTGTTGCAACGTTCTTAACCCGCCCCGACTGGGACATCTATGAGAAAGAAACGAAAACTTCTTGAGAGCTCATAGGATTCCTCCAGTATGAATACATATTCTCATACTGATAGGAACCTCCTGGTTACACCAGCCCACAGGGGATTATTGTGTCCGTCCGTCCGTCGTGCAGGGAGGGGCTGGGTGGGGAGGGGGGGTTGGGAGGGGTGGGGCTGGGTGGGGAGGGGTTGGTCACCCCGTGGTGCCCTAATGAAACTCAACGTTTAACCTACTCACGCCGGCTTGTGCCCGCCCTCACAGTCGGGCATATTTGCGGAATACACCACGCCGCCGTTGACCCTGGCCATTGACCGAGCAACCCAACGTACCTACCAGCTCCCTCCGCAGGAACGTGTTTCTCTGCTCTATATCACTGAACCCTGTTTGCCTCGCTGGACGACTGAAACAATCAGCCCAGCCGACCTGGGAGGAGATTGTGGGACCCGAGAGGGGGGGAGGGAGGGGGGTGAATGGGGGGGCGTTGGAAATCTCTGCGCGTCATGCGGAGAGGAAACTCGGCGTCACGCGGCAGCGCTCCTCGCCTACTCTGTGGCTCTGCCGGTCCCTCCTCTCTTCGTGGAATACGAAGCGCGGGAGGTGCGCTCCTGGGCCGAGTAACGGCGTCGGGCAAACAGCGCGGGGTTACAGCACGTGTCGACAGCTGTCATCGTCAAACTCAACAGCCGTCAAACTCGACAGCTCTCGTCAAACTCAAAACTGTCAAACTTGACAGCCATCGTCAAAGTCAAAAGCTGTTGTTAAACTCAACAGCTCTCGTCAAACTCAAAACTGTCAAACTTGACAGCCATCGTCAAAGTCAAAATCTGTTGTTAAACTCAACAGCTCTCGTCAAACTCGACAGCTGTTGTCAAACTCCGGGGAGGGGGGCGGGGGACCTCGTTCGGCCCCAGGTGCCGCCTCGGATCGAGCTCATCGCGGCTTCTTCTCCAGAGGGGTCGTTCACGTGAGTCGCACCATCACCGCACGTGGTTGGACGCGTGGGGTTTTTGGTTTTGTTTGTGGCCCACGACGAGGGATACGATGGGCAGACGTGGATATTGTCGTGGTAGCCACGGGCAATAGTGCATGGGGGATGTCAGCGAGGGTTTGAGTTGGAACATCAAATCGCTCGGACTCTTGCTGAGACGACCCGTGGCTTTGTTTGCGCGCGTAAGTGACGACTGGTATGTATGTTGAAACTTCTTTCGCACCGTACGTGGTCAACCGTGCCAATCGGAGGTGCACGTGTGTCACGCTCACGCTGAACACGCGCACGCGCTCGCACGCGTAACCGTACCGACACACGCGCACACTCAGTTATGCTTTCATTCTTGTCAATCCACTGCTGGATGAGCCCCCCCCCCCCCCATGTCATGTGAATCGTGGAAGTTAGTTGGCTAAACTTCACCATGCTGTGCACATTGGTGGAGGCAGTGGACATGGAAGTCGTAGCATTGTACAGTCCAACTATTAATGTTTCTGGACTGCCCTCTGCCTATAACCCGTCACACACATACACACACATTCACGCCAAGCACACCAAGGCCGTAGCCATGGAGTCAACATTGGGGGGACCAAATCTTCCAGGGGGCCTGGGGGTCCCCCCCCCAGAAAAAAAATCTAAATTTGAAAACAAATTTCCTGCCATTTCCTGCCTGAAATATAAAAAATATTCACTAACACATAGAATGGTCTTTTTAATTGTCTTTTTACAATAATGTCTAATAGTGTATTGTATTACATTGCTGTTTTTTTTACCTTTTCTTGTTTCATTGTATGTAATGACAGAGATTAGGGATTAATAAAGTACAACCATAACCACAAAGATATAAAACAGAAATCTATTTTATCGCAATATATTGTGGGGGGACATTTTGAGCATATTTGAATATTGGGGGGGGGGTGTGTGTCCCCCCCCAATATTTATTATAATTACGGCATTGAAGCATACACACGCGGGTGCTCACTGACATAAACACGCGCTCTCAAACTCATGAAATATGCCCGCATACATACCACTGGCATCAACATGTCTTACCGTTGAGAAGGGCATTCCAGAGTAGATGCGTTGCATGTTGAAGTGCTTCTGTCGCCGTGATATTTGCCGCATAAAATCCCCACGCTCTTATTTTGCAATGGTGATCAGTGCATTTGGATGTATGCCACCAAGTCCAACAAAGTAATTATTACAAATTATAACGTCTGCTTTAACGTGGGAAAAGCATGTCGGAAAACGTAAATCGGGTGATCTTTATGCCATTATCGTCTCCATGTCGTTATCATCATCTCCGTCTGGGAAGTCTGGCCTGGAAATGGCTGATTGTTTATCCTTCTACAGTGGACAAACGTCAGCTCTACAGTTTCACAAGGTCACGCACAAACAATAAAAACAACGATCACAAACCTGATGTTAAGGTTTGAAAATATCTAAATATTGATAATGACTCTGCAGATGATGATGGTGGTGATGGTATCAGCTGTGACAGAGATCCGTGCCTCTACAATGCCAGCTTGGCTGACCGACTCTCAATTCCCGGTTCGAGCTTTACAACTCAACACAAGTCCACAGAGACCAGGAGATGCTTTATCAAAAGAGACCTGGGTTGAGCTGCCTTGCTCAACACAAACATTTTGCACCTTACTCTCGTAGCACAGCTCAGCTTTTAGAAACGCATGCCTACATTGTATGACGTTGAACTTCTTTCACAACGTATCCAACCGTACTAATCTACCGTCCTTGTTTTAATCACTATGTCCGAGTGGCGAAACATTACAATGCATTAATTGCAATCGGAAGATTGCAGGTTCAGATCACAGGTGCGGGACGATTCAGCCCTTCACCCCACCGGGGTTGATAAAATTAGTACCACTTCGCGGCAAAGGTCAACAGTTTATGGAGAGACTCGTGCCTACCAAAGGAATGTGGAATTTCCACCACCTACTTTAAACAGATGAGCTCCACCCAACGATAGATTGAAAGCACTAACCTGACACTGTTGCTAGCCACTTAGCGATTTCAATAAAAAAAGTAATGAACACCAATGTGCATTAACTGCCAGGGAAAAACCAGAGATGGACTTTAGAACCGTAGTCCCAAGTCAAGTCAGTTGTGTGAGCCTATGCCTCAACATGGCACAGCAGCATCCACTCTCCAACAGTAGTCCCTGTCCATCCCTGAACCTCAACACGCTGAAGGAGACTAAAAGCTTCAAAGCTTGAGCCACGAGTAGGCCTCGGCAAGGTAAGGTAAAAGTGTAAAAACGAGCCTACCTTTACCCTACCTTTTACCTTACCACAATACAATCACTCTACCCTACCTTTTACCCTTTAGCAGGTAAGGTAAAAGGTAAAAAGCAACGAGCCTACCTTTTACCCTACCCTTTACCCTTCCCCTTGGCATGTCGACACCTTTACCCTTTACCCTTTTACCCGGTAAAAAGGGTACAATAACCTTACCTTGCCGAGGCCTAGCCACGAGCCACGGGGCCGTGTGCGTGTTGTCCTCAACGTTTCACTGCCCTCGCTCTCGTTCCACGCCGCATGCTTTGTCTAGTCGAGTCTGGGATGATTCTCCCACTTGGGTTTTTCGTCGACGTCTTTTGCTGACGTTAAATGATGGATGCAACGGCGTATTTTTGTTCAAAATAAATTCAGAAAAATAACAAAAACAGAGGTGACCGTGTTTAGTTCCAGACGTCAACTTGAACATTCTTGAATTAGAATTCAGATATCTTGGGAGTTGTTGTTTAGACCTTTTTACGCCCCTATCCATGAAGTAACAAGATTATGTTTAATCTGCCTCTGAAGTATTCATGCATGTAGCATCATCCACTATCCCAATGCTGGGAAGTTGGTCCACGCCTCTTCATGTCTCTTCCCACAATGTTTTGCCGATCGTGCTATCAGCATGCTGTGACGAGGCGAGTAATATGTTTTCGTTGAGCAGAGCAACCTATTATGTTAGAGAATGGTCCGTGGAAGTGGATAACACGGAGCCACATTTTCCCTTTCAGTGGCTTCTGGTCAACACAGTATGTATGTTGAAATAATTTCGCTAATTGGAAGTGCGGGGGAGAATGAGAACCAATTGAACACAAAAATAAGCTCGAAAGAAATTTGTTTTCAAAGTAGAGGGAGGCACTTTCCCACTCGCTCTGCCAGTAAGATTAATGTTTTTGGTCACATGAAAAGTCAAACAGATATTTGAAATTCTGCGGGCTGGCATTTGACCAAATTAAGCGCACGAAAACAAAATCACGGATTTTTTTTGGTGTGTGTGCAGTCATTCGTGACTCAACTGAGACCATCAACCCATGGGGCTGGAGAACATCAGAGGCTGCCACCTCGATTTGAGACCAGGACCTCAGCAGGGCCACTTTCAGCGCTTTGACCTCTTGACATCTGAGCCATCTGGCGGCGACCTCGTTGATGTACACTTTTATTTAATCTAAAACCAGCCACTGAAATGCTCTTCTCACACTACTCGTGCTCACAATCGGTAATCGAGTCGATTGCTGCTTCATGTTGGCTCACTCCCCATTACTTAACTGACCTCGTGTCTCCTTACATCCGAGGTCTGTCACTCTATTCACAAGTTGCAGGGATTGGTGGGAAATGTGGACCTGTATTGTATTCAGTAAGACTGTTTTTGACTGATTCAATACCCCTTTTTAATTGCGCCTGAAGATGCATTTGTTTGAAAAGGTTTTTAACTTCATTTGAATATTCAACAAATAGCTGTCTTTTATTTGGCTCACTTTAATCTCTTAATTTGTTATGTTTTATAACACCTATATAAGCGCTTTGAGAAGTATTTAACTTGAAAGGTGCTATAAAATATAGGTTGGGTAATGACGTATCGTCCTTTCTATTAAGCCGGATTAAACTCAAGATACATGCATCGAATACGTGTCCGAATACATTTTTAGATTAATGCATTTTACAAACAATGGGTTCACGTGATCTCTATCGCCACTAGAAATGATAACTTTCACCACAATAAAAAAAGGATGCTTAAATTGAATCTTGATCTTGCATGGTGACGAATCACCGCATTGTCACGAGGGAGGTCAATCATTACACCCCTTCGTCTTGCATATTGTAAATCCATTAGTGCATGTGCAGGTACGATAGCCTTAGCACAGCATTGCGAGAAGCTGAATGGATGTCGTTTGGGATCCATGGCCCGTCTGGTCAGCCTGTCTCCACAGTGGCACTCCACCGAGCTTTCGATTCTCTCCTTCACCAAGGCGGTGGCCCCGTGCGGGCGCACTCCCAACAGAGACGTGACGCTGCTCGTCGTGGGTGTGCGCGCAGCCCATGCTCTCGCTGTGGACTCACGCGGAGCCGGGCCCCGGCCCGCGTGCCCTCATGGAGGCTCTGACGGGCGGTCCGGACCAGGCGCTCGCGAGCCGCTATCGGGAGCGACTGTCGCGCGGTGAGAGGGCCCTGCTGGCGCGGTGTCACCGTGGGGGCGAGGAGGGCCCCTTCGGCACCGCCTCACCGGCGTGGCTGCTTTGCCAGTGGCCCGAAGAGCCGCAAGGATTCCGCGATTTCGCGATGGGCTGCCCCCCTCGGTGCCGGGCGCTGCACGGGATCCCCCAGCCCACGCTGCACCTGCAGCCTCTGGGTAAGGATGAGGCGGTGGGGGGGGGGGGGTCCGTCACTTCCTCCGAGGTGGGATGAATCGCGAGAGAAAGAATTTGTCACGTAGGAACTACAAAATTATAAGAATGGGTTTTACCCTTTCTGGCAATAAAACAAAGTGTCAAGATGTTCATAGACCTTTTGCATAGATTATCAGAGCATGTTCGTTTGCATATTTTGCCACAAGTACGTGTGGTTAATGCAGACTTGATGCCTTGCAAATTGTTTCTATTTGGTGTTTAAACATCTTTACACCTCCTGTTGTATTGCCAGAGAGGGTAAAAACTTGTTCTTATTATTTTTCTTCACCATTTTGGATGCTGACAAAAAGGCCGTAACGGGAGATCTACAAATCGCTCAATTGGGACAAGGCACAGCAATTATCGGCGTCCTGTCTGGGAGAGTAACGCTCACCTGCCGGCCAGGTGCCGAGTCACCTGCTGCCACACGAGGACGGTTGTCGACAGAGGTGGCACCTCAAACGCTTGAGATGATGAGATGTTGTGATGCAAGTCGCTCATCGCGTCTAGAAGCGCTCCGAGACACCGCAGATTGCAGGGTGGTGCATTGTCACCCATCCAACTACGATGGTTACTAGGGCCACAATACAGAGAAATCACGGACACGTCACCAGTCCTTGCAGGATTAGTAAGGCAGTTTTTGACGTGATAAGTGTGCATTTGGTAAGGCATTTGCTTTAAGTAACCGTGTATTTTGTCAACACAATGGGGCGCTTATATTCCTTGGGCATTCAATGTTTTTTTTCCTGCACGGTATCCATGCCGCAGCCTACGAATCTCCCTTGAAAGCATTGGGGTGGGGGCGGGGAGCGCACCGCACTGGTTGAGGAGACCCACGACGACGATAACAGATGATGACGATGATCACGACGACGATGATCACGACGACGACTCTCGTGCAGGGTTCACGGACACCGGCTGCGAGAGGTCGCGTGCCTTCATGGCGGCGGTGCGCGGCTACGCCGAGGCCTTCCTGCCGGGCTTCACGGTGCGCCTCAACGAGCCCCTCGACGTGGCCGAGAGCCGCAGCCCCTGCCGCCGCGACGCGCGAACGGGTCACTGGCAAATCCACGCCGGCAAGTCCGCACACGCCCACGTACACGGGCCCACACACGGTAAACTAAAACCATTTTTTTTTATTTTACCAGGTAAAGCCCCACTGCGCTATGTAGGTCTTTTTCAGAAGCGACCTGGCCACAAATGATAGCTCAACTAAGTGGCTTATCACGTGGAAATGTATATCAGCCAAATACTCTAAACGCACGTTTCTAAACGTGGAGGGGAAAAAAAACGGAGAGAAATCCACGCGACCATGCGGAGAGAGACACACGCAAACTCCAAATATACAGCAGGCGTCAAGGTCGGGATCAAACCCACGACCTCATGTATACCAGGCGAGGTAGTTAACATCTTGCCACCATGGCGCCAGGCTTGCCACCTCTGAAGGCCATGATCCACTCGGGCAATTGCTGCCGACGATGCATTAACCATGAGGTGACTAAAGCAACTCGGGTGAGCAACGGAATGGAGTGACAATAATTATCTCGAGCCAATCAAAGTAAACCTCGATGAAAGGTTTTCTGAGCAATTCATATTTTAGGGACTGGAAATTAACCTGTTTATTAGGCATGGGGTAGGCCGAGTGCTAGGCACTAGTTGATTAGGGATGGGGTAGGCATGGGACTGGTCACGAGTTCGGCGAGTCATTCCTCGACGCAGTCCAGTCTTGCCAGTGAGCAGTAACGCACACACACAACCCAATGATGCAAGACGCAGGTTGGTAGACTGTGCCCAGATCACTGTGTGCATGAGATCATCTACTGACCGCCAAATAATTTAGTCTTTGCAAGACGGCGCTTGCCTATGTTTGTACACTGTTGGCGGTTTTTATCCCTTGGGTTTTCACAGTTATGTTGGTTTCCTCCCCACAAGTAAAACAGCCATCAACCCACTGTTCACCATCGTGGGGAACCACAAGCAGCACAAATAACTAGGACAAGAGACCACCTCATTAAAAAGTGAATACATTCTTCATTGCTCTAGCCTCCGGGCCTTGTTTAATAATTCACAAAATAACCAAACAAATTCAGGATCCTCCTGAAAATGATTGTATGCTGAACTTCCTTCGCAACCGCACACAGCCAACCGTGCAAATCGGAGGCGCGGGAACTAATCGTAGGCGCTGCGTGAATGTGCTCGCAGGAGCGATACGAGCCGTTTATGGGCGCACCGTGTAAAGTGCATCTCGCCCCGCAGACGGGCTGCTGCACTACCTGAAGGGGCTGCGAGCTCCTGGCCGCTCCTGTCTACTGGGGCTCACTCTCGCCGACCTGTACGCTGGGAACTCCGCCGACTTCGTCTTTGAGAAGTGCCTGCCCGCAGAAGGTGCCTGCAAGCCATGACCTAGACCAGGGACACGGGCCATTCATTAACATTGGCATCAGTGCCATATTTCTTTTGACACTGGTAATTAGTGCCGTGTTGTCCGTCATGGATCAGAGATGATAATAATAATAATGTTACGGCTCGAAAATAAGTCGCCGGCATTTGAGTACAAGTGTCCGAGGCAGGTGCTGGTAAGACGGGATAAAGCGCTGCAGTCGTGGGACACGTGTGCAGGGTGGGGGCAAGGCCGATTTCCGAGAAAAAAAATCCGAATGGTCTCCACGGTCCAATGATTGAAGGTAAGACCTATAGCCGGACGGTGCAATACCATTAGGGCAGATCTTGGGAGGTTGCTCAGTAACCGAACAACAGTCTTGGGGTCTGACAGACGGTAGAAAATGCTGGCAAGGTGTGACGCCATCGCTGGCTTTGGCCATGATCACATTTTCATCTTGACCTCGATTGTCTAACATTGTCTTCACAGTGTCATAGCGTGCAACGTTGGCACCAGTGCCGTATTCTATAACGCCGGCACGTAGCGCCGTAGTCAGATTGTACGCAACAATGCGCCAATGTCTCCAACACCACCGCTCCACACTCACTCTCCTGACCATGGTGCAGGGGTCGCCGTGTGCAGCCTGGCGCGACTCGACCCGGACTTCGACAAGCGGCTGCGCGAGGCCGGTAATAAACAGCGGCCTCCTCCATGGCCGGGCCTCACCGTCATGCCCCGGCATGCCAAGGAGCTCCCCATGGGAGGCCCATGGTGGCAGCAGCAGCAACGGAAGCAACAGGAAGGTGGAGAGCAGATTCATAATCAGAAGCACAATCAAGGGCGGCAGCAGCAACAGAATCAACAGCAGCAAGCGCAAGATCACCTGCTGCAGCAAGAACATCTGCAGCAGCTGGAGCGGCAGCAGCAGACAAATCCAGATCAACAACGCAATCACCAAGAGCAAGATTGCCACCAACAAGACCAATATGATTTGTCGCAGAAACAAAATCAACAGCTAGATGAACATGCTCAGCAACGGCAAGAACAGCAGCAGCCTCAAGATCAACTTGTGAATGAACATGAGCAACGATACCACCAACAACAACAGCAGCAGCTGCCACCTCCGGGAAGTGAACCCACAGCGCCGGATCGCGATGCCGATGCACGCGATGACCACGACGAGAAGGAGGAGGAGGAAGAGGAGGAGGCCTGGTGTCGGCCCAGGGGACCGCAGGGCCCGTGGGCGAACGCGAGCCTCGTGCGGTGCTACTCGCCCGCCGTGGTGGGACTCCTGCAGGCCCGTCTGGACCCTGCGCGGAGCGGCGACGGCGCTTGGTTCGCTGGCCTCTCCCTGCCCGCCACGCCGGGCGGTGACTTCCTCCTGCACTCGTGCAAGGTCAGCGATGCCTCCGATGAGGGCATCTCAGGACTCCGTCGTCACGACGAGTCCTGCTGTTGAACAATTGTAGGAGTTGATGTTGAGGATGGTGCATAGTATACTAGCTTGAAGTTTGGGCAAGCCAACCCAGCTCTGTTTTTAAGCCGAGTTACCTCTATCTAGATTGAAAACTCATTTCTTTCGAACTGCTTTTTGTGTTGAGATTGTTGTCCTTCCCCCGCACCTCCGATGAGCATGGTCGGCTACGTACGGAGGGTCAACATAGTATATAACATATAGGGAGAGGTCAGTCGCTAGCACACAATGTGATTGCGTCACTCCGTGTGGTTGGCATTTTGGGACAAATTTGTATCTAGACAACCCGTGACCTCGTTGAAAGGAGCATGGAGAAACTCAGCAGGGGGCCCGACACGGTTCGATGTGAAACAAACTTTCAACAAATGAGAAACACAGAAGTAGTAACCACACGATCTGCCTTTGTCTGCATTCTGTTCTGGCTCTCAAGCCCGATGTATAAGGTTAGGCTGTGGGTGCCCATCGCTTAATTGTAAAAAGAAAAATACCAAAATTCGTGGACTTGGCTTTAGCAGTGGACTGAGTGGCCTCGAGTGCCCCTCCCCCCGCAGTGGGGTTGCATTTCGACAAAAATATATTTTCGTCTGATTTTATGTGAATGTTGCAATGTCTTCAATACCACCAATGGCTTCAAATCACAAGAATGTTTGTTGTTTCGTCAATACGAGAAGGTGGCTATCAGAATCCAAGTGTCTCCGTGGAGCGGTGATAAATTCCTTTGGTTGGTGCCGAGCCAGTGATGGACATGACACGTTCCTATGGTAGGGAGGGAACACGGGAGGATGTAGATGAGAGGAGGGCTCACGGTAAATAGGAGCACAAGTGAAGTACCGTGCGACAAGTCCGCAGGATGATGAGATGTTAACATTTTTTCAAACTTTTAAGAAAAATAAGTGGGGCTTTGGCAAGACACGTCGCTTTTAACGGATGGTGGCCAAGAGTAATGACGGAGTGGCAGCCAGGGAATAGAACGGCAAGGATGGTCGGTGGCTTGGGGAGGCCTTCATCCATGGGCACACGGTGGCTGACGATGACAATGTAGTGTAGAAATTATTCAATAACAATAAAAAAAATTGATTTAAAGATTTCGTGACTGCAGGGATTCATATTCTTGGTTCTTTCGGTAAAGTCACGTAGAAGGGAAATAATAAATTAATATTTTGTTTTATATTTCTATTATTTTATTATTTCCCTTCTACGTGACTTTACCGAAAGAACCAAGAATAACAATAAAAATGATTGTTGTAAACACGATTAATTGGCAGCCATTTAACAATGGGGAGGGGGGGGGGTATCTTGGACTCTAAAAAGGCAGGAAACTCTCCCGCAGTCGTGCACGATCGGCGGTGATGTTGTGACCGCGATGAGGTTGATGAAGTCATCATCAACCTCATCGCGGGGTCTGACGCCACTGGAAATCATTACATTTACTCCTGCAAATGATTTGCGATTTTATAACTTGATTCATGAAAGTAGAATTCTTAAACGACATATTCCGTTACACTGCTTTAGCAGCGGTGCGCAAACACAAATAACAAAAAAATTCGAAAAGTTTGTCAATAACACTGCCCTCAAAGGAAATGTACATACAAATATACCATCGGCAACATCCAGGGAATGACCATTGATGAAGAAGTGCCATTTCCAGACATGCTGCCTCCCGTATCTTTTTCTTCTTCTATCTAGCGCAGTGTTATCGCCAAACGTGCTGAGTTTCAGTTTTAGACCGAGTAGTCCATTATTTCAATAGTCAACAGCTGCAGTTCTCAATTTGTGCGCTCAGTCCACGAAATTAGTACCACCTGAGGTAGCAAAACCTCAGCAGCACGGATGTATTAATATGAATATTGCGAATGAAAGTGCATTATTTTATAACCCAACTCATTTGAAATGGTTATCACGCAACTCACGGTTGTTGACTACATTAAGAAATTAGATGTTAACGACCTCGCCTGGTATATAGGAGTTCGTGGGTCCGATCCCGACCCTGCCGCCTCTATATGTCGAGTTTGCATGTTTATCTCCCCGTGGTCGCATCGATATTTTTTCTCGGGGTCCTCCAGTTTTTCACTCCACATTGAGAATGAACACGCGTTTAAGAGTATTTGACTGCTATAAATGTCCACGTGACAAGCCACTTCGGTGAGCTATCATTTGTGGCCAGGTCGCTTCTGAAAAAAAGAACTCTGTAGCTCAGTGCGCCTCGCCAGGTGAAATGCGACTGTGGTCATCCAGAACAGACCATAAACAACGTAAACCACGCAACACACAAACACAGAGGAGACACACCGCAGCGGTGCACTCCGCTGCTCCTGATGCGGCCGTCTGGCTCACCCACCTGAATGTGTAATCGTAGCCGTTGCTCTACATCGACATCAGGCACACGAAAGCAGAAGCCCAAGTATTTTTGTTTTTAATATAGAACCACTACAGTTAGGCCCACCTCAGGAGGATACCGACAAAGTGAAATATTCCGACCCGCGCTCATGGACTCCGTGGCCGGGCTACCACGCTGGTGCCCGCCCCCCGTGTCCCGCAGGCGGTGGTGCACGCCGCGTGCCACCTGCTCGGCGTGGCGCACTGCCGCTGGCTCGCGTGCGTCATGCAGGGCGCGCGCAGCGCGGCGGTGGCACGCACGCGCCCGCCGCACCTGTGCCCCGTGTGTCTGCACAAGCTGCACCACGTGGCCGCCTTCCGCCTCGCCCCGCGCTACCAGGTGAGGCAGGAGGGAGCTCGCAGGGTGCCACTGGGGCGAGATGTTGACTACCTCGCCTGGTACGCAGGAGGTCGTGGGTTCGATCCTGACCCCGACGCCTGCTGCTGCTGTATATTTGGAGTTTGCGTGTCTCTCACTCCCCGTGGTCGCGTGGAATTTCCTCGGGATCCTCCGGTTTTCCCCTGCACATTTAGAAACATGCGTTTAAGAGTGTTTGGCTGCGATAAATAAATAAATAAGCTCCGTGGGCCTTGTCTCATGAGCCCAGTGGTGGAAATTCCACATTCCTATGAAGTGGGGTGGGGGGGGTTAAGAGTCTACTTTATAAGAAAACTACTGATGACTTCCCACAAAGTGGTACTCGTTTTGATCGACATCAGGGGACTGAAGCGATAGGTTACCCGTGGAGCAGGATTTTAAATCAGTTTAAGACGTAGGTTTTCGCGATCAATATTATCCATAAGGTTTATTTTTTTGGGTTAGATCGCGTAAATGTGTCATTAAACCCGCTACCACCCGACACAGCCAATTAATAAGGTGTGTCACTTAAACAAAGCAGGCAAAACAGTTACTAGTTCAGCACACCGGTGTGTTGGAGAGTAAACCCACATTTACAAATTGGAGTACGTCGTTTCGCCGGTAATTACAACTCGCATCATCAGGCGACAACTCGAGTTGTGGAGAAATCCTCCCGTGATGTCGTCACTTGTGAGCCAATCAGGTGCGAGGACCAGAGGGGGGGGGGGGTTAATGTATTCATATCAACTACAGTTGACGTCCATTATCAGTTGGGTTTTAAATCGCAATCTCATTTGGATTTTTAAATCGCAATCTCATTACGAGCCAAGCGGTTTGCAAGTGCCACAGGATGAATATGTATTCACACACCTTCCTCCAACAGCACGAATAGACAAAGCTACCGACCTATATTGAGTGGTCATGAACCAGCCAATACTTGGTTGGTTTTGCTCAGCTTTCTATTTGTTTTAATGCTGTACTCGCTTGCCTGTGCTTCGTTATGTTGGTGACCCAGATGACTCTTGCGAATGAGACTCATCGCGGTCTCATGAGTTGTCACCTGGTGAAATAAAATAAGCCTTAAACTTGAACATAGAGGAGACTGGTGTAATGGAGACTTTACAATTTTTTTTTTAAAACAACCTTTGCTCGATTGGATACAACTCACTCTCCTTCTCGCCCTCTCATCCTCTCAACCTCTCTTAAACCCTCCCAACCCGTCTCTCGCCCGTCACCAAGTGTCTGTTGGATTGGGTGCGCAGCCAAACGACGCCGGACGACGACGAGCGGACAGGCGACCGCGACTCAGACGACCTCACACCCCCACGAGCCTCTCACCCCGCCACGCGAGCGCAGCTGTGCAGCGACAACAGCGACAGCACCGGCCGGCAGCCCACCGAGAGGGCCGAGCGCACGGCCACAGCGGAGGAGAGACGCGGCACCCTGGCGAGTCACGAACACCGCACGGCCACAGCGGCCGAGGACGGCGCCCTGCGAGACGCGGGGGACACTGCGGCGATGGACGCCGCCGAGTGTGGCTCTCTCTTCTCGTTCGAGCGCTGGCTGCTCGCTTGCCTGGACCAGCTGCGAGGAGACGACGAAGCCGGGAACGGCGACGAGGAGAAGGAAGACGGCCAAGAGGAGGAGGGAGTCGACGAGACGCCGCCCGACTGGGACCGCGCGCTGGAGGAGCTGCGGGAGAGAACGCGGCAGAGTCGCGCGAGGCGCAGCGAGGCGGAGGCCAGGGCTAAGGAGGTGGCCGGCGGTGGCGGCGGTGGCGGCGGCGGGAGCCTCCGGGGGTTTCTCAACGCCCGGGTGTCCACGCTGAGGCGACAGCTCAAGGGCAACAGCAGCTTCCGTCAGATGGCGGAGGTGCGGAACATCGCGGAGAAGTCCTGCAAGAGCCTCAGGGCGAAGCTGAGCGTCAGCGAGAGAAAGACGCTGCAGGGCGCCCCCAGTCAGATCTCGGGAATTTCCAGGGACAACTGCAGGAAGCCGGACCAGTAGAGCGATGTGCCAAACCTCCAGCGCTCTCTGTGCTTAGAACGCCATGAAAGGCGCCTGTCCGGGTGGTGCGAAACGTTCACTTCGATACGCATTCCTCGACCGATAATCGGTTCAATTACTACGCCTCGCCTACAATAGTTTGGGGGGGGAATTCTCAGCAACACACCAAAGATGGGAGCTGGACGGGGTTTGGCGATGTCATCGGCATCGGCCGCGTCATGCCTTGCGTGGCTTGTCGGCCTGGGGGGGTCATAGCTGTCAAACCCGTATGGTTTACTACCCCGTATTCTTGTACAGGGAGACGGAGAGGTCAGGTCCAATCGAGAGTTCAGGTCCATATGGTGCACAGACGTTTCAATACGGGCAATTTTTGTTGTTGTCTATTTGTTTGCATTTATTCCCTTGTGATGGGACTTTGTAGGATGAACGTTGAGATTTGTAAGGGTACGGGGTGACCAATACGGTCTGAATTGGTCTGTAATAAGCTAGGGCACTGATAAGGGGTTGACAGGTACGGGGGTTTCCCACCTTCGTGAAGTGAGATTTTGAGGCGGTCGCCACTTTTTTAAGGATGTCGAGTCATTGACCAGCACAAATGCAGAGGATTATTTATAACCGACTAATCAACTGAGTGGACAATGCGTCCCAGCTGTACTTTTAATACAAATTGAAGATTGTTTTTCTTTCTTTCTTTCTAAAACCAGCCCTTGTGACATCCCCCCACAAGCCCAGATTCGATCATTACCATTCGTCTTCATCCACATGCCCATCATCGCCGCTGTGCTACACGCATCACCGCAGGGTTGGTAAGGGGCCATCATGGCGTAGGCACGCAAAGATCTGTCAAAACTTGACCCCTTAACCCCTCCATGTAGGCACGCGTACTTTTTACACCCCCCCCCCAATCCTATCGAATGGCCGATATTTAATCCACGCAGAAACGATCAAGGATTAATAATATTAACGTGTTCAAGCAAACAGATAGTCCACCGCCAGACTAACTCGTTTGAAGGCCAATGCAGACAAATAACACTGGTCAACACACTTTTTCTGGCATAAGGTATTCCAACGGTTTTAATGTAATTTTGGGGTGCTGATTCCAAATCTGGCATCAGTTTTTGTCTATCACATCAGGTTTTTGAGATATCAAATATTGCATTTTCAATAAAAACTGCAGAAGAAAAATATTAAATAAATGTGGATATCTACATAAAATGATATTATAAACACACGATCCTAAAAATACAGCACCATATTTTAACACTAAAGCAGTCACTGACTCGCAACAACTTGCAATCATAAATGACAGTTAATTTCGGGTAAAATCAATGAAAATGGGGTATGCCGATAGCATAAAAATGAGATGTGATAGAGCAAATATGAGATCAGATTTGGAATCAGCACCCTGAAATTAGTCTAAAACAGCTGCAAAAGTCCAGGCCAGAAAAAAAATGTTTTTTTTGTTGACGAGTGTTATCAAAGCTTTACCCCCCCCCCCCCCCGTTTCCTAAGCGTACATTGTCAGTAGACCCCCCATACGCAAGCGTACGCATTTGGGTTAACCCCCCCTCCCCCCTCCGTGCGTACGGACTGAACGGATGGCCCCTAATAGCAGGAAGCTGGACCCTGAGTGACAGCAACTGCGCGGGAGGACGAGAAGAAACGCGAGGTTCGGTGGGACTCCAGTCGGATTGAAGGCTCCCTCTTCTGGCCACGTCGTTAGCGCAGCCAGTGCTTGTGGTGTCGTCACGAACGCTGCGTCGTAACACGCCCCACACGGACGGATCATTGCAACGGGTTTAGAGGTGCAGCACTGCCTCCCCTTCACAACTGCTGTTTCAGCGGTCAGAGTCAATACGCGTAGCCTTTTTTTTTACGAAACATGACAATACAATGTACTGTAATTTTTTTTCTTAAAGTCAATACATTGCGGTTTTGCCCTGGGGGAAAATCTGTGCCACGTTATGAATCCACATACATTTGTTAGAATATTATCCACTTCCAGTTTGTGAATTGTGCCCAGACCAAAATCAGACAATTTATCGATAGACAATTTTCGTCAATGTGCAACAATTAAACGTGAGAAGGGGTATAATGGAAACGATGCCACTATCTGTCTATTTATCTGCATGAACACTGGAAATGCTAAATATTGTATATTGTACTTGCTGTTGCTTGATATAATTACGAACTATATACATACACAGGTGTTATAAATGTACACCTGCACATGAGTTTAACTTAGTAAAACCTTGGGTACATTTACAACTAACCAATCTTAAGCCTATACAATACAATTTAAAGCTGGAATAAAAACCACGCACACACATGGATTGTGTAATGCCCTTGTCTAACATACCTGTCCTCTGAACGATTTTTACGAGCGGATGTTATGTTGCAAGCCACACGAAATGACTTTACACGGTATGTGGAGATGCGAGAGAGCGTCACACGTATTTTCGTCATCACGACATGGGCGGAAATTAAAAAGGCGCCGTCGGCGCCTGATTTGCGAATCCTTTCGACGCTGGTTTTGTCTCACGTTTCGGGCTGGCCGGTTGTCTACCGGGAAAGGCCCTAAACAGGGACACGCCGATGCACTGGACCACGTGCACGAGCCATCGTGCCACACCCCTTGTACGGACAATGAAAACGCACCGACACTGCAACCCTTTAAAATTTCGATACAAATTAAGTAAATTTTGACTTAAAGCTTTCGTGACTGCAGGAATTCATATTCTTTGGGTCTTTCGGTAAAGTCACGTAGATAGAAAAACTAATAACAATAATATTATAAAAATAAAGTGAATAATAAAATAAAAATATCACGTTTCGATTGCAACACACGCAATCGTTATCAGGAGATTGAATGGCTTACCAAAAATCCATAAAGGTACACCACTTCGTTCTATCGTCTCCACCATTGACTCACCCACCTACAAACTGACCAGATTTCTGTCTGAGACCTTACAACCATTGACTGGTAAGACCACCTCAGCTGTACTTAACTCAGCTCACTTGGTATCGTTAATTAAGGACATCTTACTATCTCCAGGTGATTTGCTTGTTAGTTTTGATGTAGTCTCTTTGCTTACCAAAGTTCCTGTGCCTGACACCATTGCAATCATTGAAGATTTTGCCCAACAAGGACTGGATGCTGATGTACCGGCCCTGGTTGGACACTGCCTCACCAACACTTACTTCACCTGGAATGGAACATTCTACAAACAAGTTGAAGGCACCCCAATGGGTTTTCCCTAATCTCCAGTTGTAGCCAATGTTTTCATGGAAAATTTTGAGACAGATGCCATGCAGGCATCCACTCTACGTCCGTCCTAGTGGAAGTACGTAGATGACACGTTTGTCATCTGGCCACATGGCCGACCAGCTCTGAACCAATTCCTCACCACATCAATTCCATACACCCAGCCATCGAATTCACCATGGAGGTGGAAAAGGATGGAAAGTTACCATTCTTGGATGTTTTAATCGAAAAGATACCAGATGGCTCAATGGGATACGGTCTACAGGAAAGCCACCCATACAGATGCCTACCTAAAACCTGACTGCCACCACCATCCATCCCAGAAGAATTCCCTCATCAAAACTCTACACCATAGAGCTCGATGTATTTCCGACCATCACCACCTAGCCAGTGAACTGGAGCACGTACACCAAGCCCTCAAGATGAATGGATATTCAGACTACACAATCCGTAAAGCTATCACCCCAACCGTTGAGAAAGAACCACCTTAGGACCCAATCAAAACCATCACCTTGCCATACATCGCAGGGGTCACCAAAAAGATTTCCAAAACCATGAGCAAACACAAGATCCAGGTTCGATTTAACACAGTACATAAAATTCGTCATCTGATCCCATCTGTGAAGGATGTGATCCCTGACATGCAATACCCCAGGGTCTACAAACTAAGCTGTCTGGGGCAGCAGTTACATTGGGGAAACTAGGCGACATGTCTCGGACCATGTTCGTGAACACAAGGCAGATCTGAAACACGGTAGGACCAATACCTCAGCCCCGTGGCTGATAATTGTTTTAATGCGGTGGGCTCACACGAAATTGATTTCTCCAAGACGAAGGTACTCTGCAAACCCACTGGCTATCAACAAAGATTCGTTCATGAAGCCATCCAGATATATGGACGGACACAATTTCAACCGAGAAGATGGGTACAAACTGAGCAATCTTTGGAAGGCCGTTATATACCAGTTTAAGTCATAACTAGCTGAGGTTTTCATCCTACCTTCCGATGTTAGCAGTTATTTTCGACTCTGCTTTTACATTAACAGGTTAAATGCCTCACACTAACACAGCCGCCGCTGCTGGTGTCCTCGAGGTGGCGGCAGCTCTGCGATCTTCCACTGACATGCAAATGTATCACTTTAAACATCACTAGCTCCGGCCACTTCTTTTATGACCCTTGGGCTACACCCATTTCAAACCTTTAAAAACAGCCTGCCTCAGCAGCTTTCCCCCTTTTTTATCCTGATGACGATTGCTTATGTTGCGATCGAAACGTCGTGATATGTATTATTTTTTATTCACTTTATTATTTTATTGTAATTTTTTCTATCTACGTGACTTTACCGAAAGATTCAAAGAATAAAAATGGAAGCAGTTTTGACTGGCTGCATGATATTGACGGAGCCAGCAACCTTGATTGAATTATGCTCAATGAAAATGGGCCTCTCGCCTTTTCCTCCCAAATCAAATCAGCATCCACACCGACCACCGCAGCCACCCTCTTGCATGTAAAGGAGCACAAACTACTTGATGCCGAGGGCTACTTTTTGCATCTTTATTGTACATTCCCTGTGTATGTACAGATTATGTTACAGGTTTACGCAAGGCAGAAGCGGGTATTAGGTTTGGCTTATTCCATCCTGACAGTGTGAAACTCTTCCATAATGTATTTTCCAAAAAAAGCCAGATGAACGTCGAAAACACTACAAAAATGGAAAGTAAAATTGTAATTTTAATACAAAAAGAACCTAAGCGTAATTCAATTTACACGTAATAATTTACCAAAATAGGAACATAAAATGTACAACAAAATGGTAAGAATGCACATTTAATATGTGGTACTTTTTAGTTTTATTATTTTAATAAGGAGTAGGATATTAGCATGTGTATAATATGGTTATGCCTGCCACAATCACATTACTTCCACTCACTTGCTCTAGCCAACAACACATACCTTAGCCCATTAACCATTGACTCTACAAGCTGCAGTGCATGCGGCCCACCCACCCATGCTAAGCACTACACTAAGACCTTCAATCTAAAACCACCACTTGCTTAAAAGTCCCACAGCAGCAATGCCCCTCTCCATCACCATCAATAAAAGAAATCCGCAGAAGCTAGCAAACCGTTAAGATTCGACTTCAGAACAATGACAGTTTTCACACGGGTTGTTTTATTCATCCCCCTTCTTGCTGCTTGCTCATTTTCATCCAGATGGGAGTTGTCCCTCTTGATGAAAAGTCACGTGGCTGTCACGCTCTAATTTAATTCTAATTTGGTACCGTTCGACATCAGTGTTCAGTAAAAGGTCGAACCGGTGAGCTTAAAAGGTTGGCTCTTCCGCGGATTTCTGGACAATCCCCTTTCTCATCCGTCCCAATGGACTGGCATAACCTTTCGACCTTAACAGCGCCCGCTACTGGCTGCACATATATTAATTACCACGGTCAAGTGTAAAGGCAACACGACATGGTTAAGAACACGGTGTGTGTGTGCGCGCGGTATTATGTACTATAATTGTATGCCTAAAAAAAACTCCGCAATTGTTACAATACCACGTGATGCATTCAGATGTGTGCCCCCCACACCCCCACACGTATTATATGTACATTCCCTAATCTGCTTCCATAACTGCACTGCCAGCTGCTACTTCTCATCGACTGTCATCGGAGGAAACAAAAAAATATATATATACGCTTCATAATCCCAACTTCCAATTAACTTTTCCACGAGAAGCCCACGACAAAAGCCGCTACTCGCGCGTAAGGCAATGACAAACGACCGTCTAACTACGAACGCGCCCCTACGCTTCAGTGGTAACGGGGGGGGCAGGCGGAGGCGCGCGGTTCCGTCACAACAAACACAATGGCTCATTCGTCCAGGCAACATGTGGGCCCCCCCCCCTCCCCGGGGGAAGGGGGTCAGGAGTGGCGAGCTGCAGCACACCGATTGGACGACACGTGCGCGCGCACCACACACGGCCACAAATTGGGAAGACTGGCAAAAAGGTTGAATTGCGACCACGACAACAGCAATTAGTGAGGGTAATAATACAACATCGACAACAACGGAAGAGGCGACGTTCTTTTGCCGAGGACGAGCAGAAGGCACCCGCGGTGTTTGGCCTTCGACAGCGCCCGAGGCAACACGCTGCGGCAACGCAATTCATTGATGCCCCCCCACGTCGCCACCTGGCTTGAAGACGATGACGACACTCGCTTGCCGTAAAATAACGACGCGAAATAAATGGAATAAACTAAACAATTTTTTTTTTTACATTTTAATGTTCCACTACGCCCTGTGGAGCGCAAAAAAAACATAAGCCCTATTTACTCGTGTTATATTTTAAATCAGATAGATTAAAAGCTTACAAAAATACATGACGACGATACAGTACAAGTTACGGGTATTATAGCGACTATGACTAAAGGGGAGAAAAAATGTACGTATATGTCCAAAACGCCACAGCTACCATTAGAATCAATTAATAAACAATTTTTAAAAATATCCCTGAAATGTGTACTTGCAGAAGAAGCCTTGCGAATTGAAGGCTCTCCGGGGGTTGCGGTGGGCTGACACAGAGCTATGGTCGGCATCAGGAAAACCGAAAGCGGCAGATTTTGAAAGTGTGGCGAGTGACGTTGCCCGGTGGGCGCTCCTTGGAACTTTCTCGAACAGGTCGGGGCTCCACACCGCGTCTAACTTCCTTAACCTTGTACCCCAGACGTCCTGAAAAAAAGATCTTTGTACGAGCGTGCGGCTGGCATGGCAGAGGAGACGAGAGTACCCGGCCCACAACCACACCATTTACGATGTCCCCCCCCTTCTCCAACACCTTGCATAAATAAGGAAACCCACGCGCGGAAGGCACCGAGCGAGAGAGCGAGAGACGTGCTGTGTTAAACAAAGGCGTGGTCGACCGTTGCCAAGGCGGCTGAACGCTTGCAAAGAGGACAGCAGAGTGGTTGGGGAAGAGCCTATGTAGGCGTGTGTGCGTGCAAAGGTGTGCGCACTCAAAACGAGACTGTACCAAAGAATTAGTAAAAATAAAAATTCTAAAAACAAAATGGAAAATCAAGTATCTTTTCCATTAAATAATAAAAAAAAATCTTGAGTGATTTAAGGCAAGTTAAACATATACAAAATGCTAAGTTTGAGATACATATGGAACAAAAAACAATACACGAATCGGAAAGATTTTCTTTAAGTGGTATCTTCCAGTCTAAAACAAATGTTTTCAATCGCGTACAGTGTGTTTGTTACTATTCACAGTCTCTCTCAGCTCCTAATGCAAAGGCTGAGCTCTGGCCGATTAGAAAAGGAGTACAAGGCAACTTGGGAGGATTATAATCAGGCTCCTGTGTCGGACAGAATGTTAAAGAACCTTTCAGCCATGCAAGCCCAGGAACCGTTGTCTTGTTACGTGACGAGTGCTCAATGAACCATCATGGCGTGAACATCGACTCCCTTGAAGCAGAACAGCGGACGGACCAATCCCACTATCGTTCGGCAACAACAAAATTTGGTGTCAAATATATTCTAGCGGATTATATTATTATTACTATATACCTACACTTATACATATGGCACTATTCCTGCAATGTGGTCAAGTCACAAATCTTCTCCTACAGTTACATGTCACGAGCTGCAATAAGCAGGAACCATCTTGGCAAAGAGACCATTAAAATCGAAAAAAAATTCCAAGCTAGAACCAAAATTTGTTTTGCTTTTAAAGTGGGCCCTATAATCTTTCTGTGAGGGCCTAAAAGAGCCCTCTCGTTACACATATGGCCTTAGTAAAACTAAGCAGCTAAAAAATGACACGCATCACGGAACGCCGTAAACATAAGCCCAGACAAGTTCGTGACACTCATGGAATAAGATCAACATTCTGATCAAGAGTTTTTTCTTACAAATGAGCACAAAGAGCTTCCTCCAACGAGGAGAACCGAATATAGAAAATATATGGCATGCCCATTGTTTATTTCTATTACCAGAATGCAGCCTCATTTGCCCTGGGATGAACAATGATTAAGCGATATTGTGCAAAAGGGGTAAGGGAATAAAACCTGGATTATCTAAAAAAGAGATTTAACAAATTAAAATCTTTCACACGAAATAAAACAAACAGGCAATTTCCCAGAGATTTTCTTCTTCTTTTGGACAGGAAAAGGCTAACGTAGAGGGTAATGTGGGCAGAACACATGAAAAAACAATAATACAATTTGTTGAAATAAAACGTTTCAGTCAAAGAGCCTCAGTAAGTTGGAAATAAAAACTAATTCTGAATATCTAGTCAGATTTCTCTTTCAACTGGTCTTTTTTTTTTTCAACAAAGTGCTTTTTGTTTTAAATCGCATTTCTGCCAAGTGTCTCTACCAGGGCTTTCAAAACTGAAGCTTCGATGCCACAGCTCCATCCTCGTCGCCACACTAACCACTCTTCTCCATTCAAATGCAACTTGAGTCGAAATTGCACGTAGTCCACATCAGACGGCCGACTGGTACAATTGCAAGCTTGCAGCAGGGTGCGAGGTACAAGAAGTGGAGTTTGAGAAGCCCTTGCCTGTAGCGATTCACAATTACTCAAAGAAACCATCAACCCAGACTCAAAAGGCCACCGCAGTGCTCACTGAAAGGTTAGCTTTGGGGGGGGGCAGGTGGGGGAGGAGCCGAGTTAACGTCACTGCAGCATCAGCTGCTTGAGGTTGTCACGCAGTATGGTATCCCGCACGGCCTCGAAAACGTAGCGAATGTTCTCCGTGTCGATGGCGGTGGTGAAGTGGTGGAAGAGCGGCGTAGTGCGCTCACGCCTCTTCGAGTCGAAGGAGCGCACCAGGAACCTCTGCACGTCCTCCAGCTGATGCGGCGAGCCTACAAAGTCCGGGAAGTAGTCCGCGATGCTCGTCATGCGAACCTTCTCGGCAAGCAGGTCCGTCTTGTTGAGGAACAGGATGATGGAAACGCCCTGGAAGGTCCGATTGTTGACGATGGTTTCGAAGATGTTCATCGACTCGACCAGGCGGTTGGTCTTGCGGTCCTCCATGAGCACCTGGTCGAACTCACTCGACGACACGAGGAAGAGGATGGAGGTGACGCCCTCGAAGCACTGGAACCACTTTTGGCGCTGCGACCGCTGCCCGCCCACGTCCACCATCTTGAAGGGGATGTTCTTGATGTCGAAGTCGTGCTCCACGATGCCCTTGGTGGCCTTGCGAGCAAGCAACACGTCCTGTCTGCTCGGCAGGTAGTTCTGTTTGGGTAGAACGAGGGAACAGCAGCAGCAGAGGGGAGGGTATTTGTCAAGCGGTGGTTCACGGTTCGTGCCCAGTGGCGCCCGCCCTGGTTCAGACTGCCTATGTATTAACTGGATTGGCAGGGGGCGTGAAGAGATCTCGTGACGTTCTAAAAAAGATAGAAGGCCGTGTGTGCCTGCGTCACGTTCTAAACTAGAAAATCGCTCGCAAATTACATAACTAGCAAGGTGACTCGGCAGTGGAGTGAGCGGTTCACAATCAGAGGTGTGTCAGTTCAAGTCCTGGCTGGGTGTTTACAAGACCAATCACCCCTCTGGGGTTGATACAAATGACGACCACTTTGGTGGGGGAGTCAACAGTGGTTGTCCGAGAGATAGATGCACCACCATCGAAATGTGGAGTTTTCACCACTGGCCGAGGGCTGCAAACAGGAGATGAACGTATCCAGTGTCCGGCTAATCCCTGTCCGACGAGCCCCTGCCTGTGAATCTGTTTGTCTTGCTCAATATCATTTAGTGTTTCTGTTTGCCCCTCTTGAGGCTGATAAAAATTAGTTCCAATTTGTGGTAAGTTTACACTGGTCATGCTATGGAGGACATCAGCTGCTGTCACACAAATTTGATACTTTACCCACGAGCTCAAGGTCAGCAGTGGGGTTGAATGCCCACGCCGTTACTTACTCAAGAGTATGGAGAAAGTAGTGACCCGTGATTTGTCACGTACCACGTTAATTGTGCCACTGTCTCCGTCACCCTTTCCAATTATATCATTTTAACTTTGGACTACCCAATATTCTGCCTGAAATATTGAAGAAGAATTATCCGTAAAAACATTGCAAATGCTGAAACTAGGTTAACAAATAAAAGTAAATTTTTTATGGAAGAAATCTAAAACATGTGACGTTGGTTTTCCATCATGAAAATAGATAAAATATCTGTGAAAGGTGTGACATTAAATGTTGGGTGGCCCCTAGGCCCGTTGCAGTTCACCCCATTGCAATTAAACGAATTATGGCAATTCAGGTCAAGGATTAGTTACTTTAAACATTATGGCGAATGTAGCATCTCTAGTGGCTGAAGGGGTAAAGTGAACCTATTGTAGGTTTAACACAGGCTATCGCGACCAATATCATCCATAAGGTTTTTTTGGATTAGATAGCATAAATATATAAATGCGTTGTTAAAACCGGCCACCACCTGACACAGCCAACTAGTAAGGGTTGTCATGTAAACAGAACATGCCAATTCGTCACTAGTACAGCACTAGTGTGTAGTGTAGTATGCTAGAAAAGCACATCTACGCCTCTATAGAAGGAACGAAACAGTTAGACTTCTCCACAAATCTGGCTGTCGCCTGATGAAGCTAGCTGTAATTACTGGCAAAACGTCGTACTTAGATTGTAAATGTTGTGGCTTGGCTCTCCAACACACCGGTGTGCTGTACTAGTGACGAATTGGCACGTTCTGTTTTCGTGACAACCCTTACTAGTGGGCTGTCGGCGGGTTTAACGACCCATTTATATATTTACGCTATTTAACAAAAAAAAACCTCTATTATGGATGAACCTATTGTATACAGGAAATCTAGTGATGCTGATACTCACAATTCTACAAAACAAGACTAAATTAATAATTTAATCTCATGAGGCAACGAGGTTGGGAGCCAAAGCTCCGAGTCCGATCTGACTTACAGAACAGCAGCTGGAAGAAGACAAGGGGAGAAGCGGATGGAAGCCACAGCCCAGGCCAGTGCTGTTTCCCCCACCCTTTTGCTTCAATTCAAAATTGGCCTGCAGGCGTTTAGAAATACTGTCCCAGAACCTTCATTTAAATTCCAACCACCGCTCGCTCTGTGCAGTCTGTGGGTAATCCTCCCCACACTTATGACATTCACTCTGCCCAACACGGCACATTTGTAATTTTCCTCTCTCTCGCCGAAGTGGCAGCCACCGCCACTACCACCACGCCTGCGACATACTTGGGTGCGGCTCTCTTCAGGGGTGCGCTTGTTTGGCAAAAACAAATACAAACAGGCTCGGGCAGACGCTATTGGGCAACGTGCAAGTTCAGTCGAGTCACGCGCGTGCGACTAGTTCGCGGACCGACTGGGGAGCCTGCCGGATTTGTAATCTGCAGCTGGATGGAACCGTGCACGCGCCGCTGTTTGTGCGCACGTGCCGCTCAAGGGTGTCATTTTGAAAGGACAGCATTAATCATTGCCCTCTCAACGCACCTGGCACACGACGCTGCAATTCGATAAAAACAGACGAGATACATGGCCAGCCGTACATTATATTTTTTACACTTTGGCCCAAAAACACAATTAACACGATTGAAAGCGTAGCCACATCAAGGTGTCAGGGTAAGCAATTATGAAAATTGGTCTGCTCTGTGCAGATCTGACCGCAGCATCGCGCAGCGAAATGAGGCAAGGTAATGCATGTTACCGGACACCACTTGTGGCATACGCCCTCTCGCTGCTGTAAAGCGCCAAACCAGAGATGGCTTTTGTGCTCTTTGTAGATGGTACCGATTTCCTTTAATGGCACATCACTGAATTTCATTTTGCAGAACCATTCAAGGCTGGCTGCACTTTGTAAAAAAAAAAATGTAAAGAGATACAACAGCACGATCCTCCTCGTAGCACCCTAATGAAAAGCTGTAACCGTGGGTTACGCCACAGCGTGCAACCTTCTTCGAAGTTAATGTTTAATTAAAAACAACTATGGCAACTATTGTGTGTGTGTAGGGCACCACTGCACGCGTCTGCACTTGCCTCTCACGGCCGAGCATTCTACTGGCGAACACACAAAGTCTCGATCATCATCATTGTGTGCTATTAGATGCTCAGCTTTGGTGTAATCGTTTTATGCCATGTCACTTAACTGCAGATGTTTCAGTTTTGCTATGCATCGAATGAGCCACTGAGGCCATACTGCACCATCAATGTTACTCTTTGTCCCAACGCTAAGCTCCATCCGAGCAGGTGTGCGTTCAATAATTATCAGTTGTGTAGATTATCTTCTACAATGACATCGGCAGGCACTCTCGGCCAACTGCTACCGACGCTGTAAATGTTGAAAGGGAATAGCGGGGAGAAAAAGAGAAACGGACACCGGTGAAGCGTTCAAGAGGATTGTTGTCAGGGTTAAAGCTCGTACATACAGGCTACTGGGCTACTTTTTTTAGGCTTAGGCCTAATAAGCTCAACCACTGAAATAGCTTCCCCCAACCCCTCAATTTCGAGGGTGGCCATTTTACTTTGCTCGCTCTTCACTTCTGGCGTTCCCTGCACCTTCAGCCTTGCCACACGACATGCAGGCGCCGATTTTTGTATCGCTCCCATCTCCCCTCTTGCTGTAAAATGTGAAAGTGACCAACCACCCTGCACAATTCCCATGAATATATTCCTTCAGTATTTGCACTGCAGTTCTAAATCTGTTTGCCGATTTTGCGCTGCTGCTGCTGCAAGTCTACGCACACAAATCAACACATTCAAAGTAAGCATAATGTGTCCGTATAAGGAGTTGCTGACAAGAGACTATCTGCGGCTTGACAAGCCAAAACGCCAAGTGCCTTTCGACCAAACAAGCACAGGGTGCTCATCATTAACAAATGCCCTAAACAAGTTTTTGGACTTCCTCATACCTAAGGCAAGGTTCCGTTTCTGCAAAAGGGCAATCACTGCCGACGTTCACGAAGGGGGCGATGGACCGAGTCGAGCTCCGAGACTTAAAACTGGAAACCTTCCAAACGCGAATCCGGAAAAAGGCACAAAAAGGCGTCAATCGTAGATCCACATCGCCCGGTAGCATTTCCCGTGGCAGTCTCACCTCCAAAAACCAAATGTTTACACGTGCCGCCTGCAAGCCAAGTAAATAACGCCAAACAACGCCGCCGAGGCAAGAGGCAGCCTGCATTCCTCCAGCCGCCTCCAGCTCGTTGTGTTTTTGTCCACCGATTGGGGGAGCTCAAATTGAAGGCTTCAATGACTCGGTATGCGATTGAGCGGAGGCAGAGTTCTGGGTTTAATCGCGCTAAAAGCCCATCACGCCGTGCGGCCTTTGCCCATAACGAAGCTCATTACGTACTTAAGCAAACGTTTATTAAGTTGCACAACTGCGTCGTGCTAAACGCTGCAATCGGAGACCGGGAGTGGGGGGGCTGAACAACAAATTAAATTAGGAGAGTCTTCGAGCTACTTCGATTTAACGCAACTCAAACTTCGTGGGGGGGGGGGGGAATGGCGTTTGTGTTTTCGGCGGAAGTGGGGGAGGGTGGAGGATTGCAGGACTGCTGAGCAACGATTGCTCCAAAGAGGCATTTGGTTGCGTTGGTTGTGAGACTATAAACCTATTTGTCGGAGTAAATTCCTGTGACAGGATTGAAAATGCAATGCTCCGTTTCATCAGTCAACAGAATGGCAGCCTGCGGGTTATCTCGCATCAACACCAGGTGCTACAGGGGTACACTGCGAGTCGATTGTAACTTTGTGCTTTCCTTTAAACAAAACGTTATTTGTGGTTCAAGGCCTTGATATGAGAATGTAACGCATTAAAGAATGCTTACGTCTCTAATGTCATGTTGTTCAGTTTTCTTTTCGTCAGAAAAATACCCAAAAGCTGCCTAAAACCTTGCCTTCAATATTACTTCAAAAACAAATGTCAGAATTCCAACAATCCATTTCATTCTCCTATTTAAACTTAAATAAACTAAAATGAAGCACTTTTATTTCAGAAGTGTGCTGCTTGGTCCAGCAGATGGCAGGAAACCCACTGCGAGACACAGATCAGTGTTGTCAGCTATGTCTGCTCAACAGCTTACCCATTACATTCTCAACGGAGGGGATGCTGTGCATACACTGACAAATTTTATTATATTATTATTCCGCATGTTTACCCAGAGACCCGGAGTCTCAAAAACTCTTTTTTTAGAAGGGTCCTGCCAGGTTTCACGCCGGAGGGGGCAATACTGCTATTTTAAATCCCAAGTAATTAGCATTTTAATGTTCAGCAATGGAATATTTGGTGAAAACCAGTTACGTTATTATTTTCTTAACTATCGAGGAAAAAAAACTGAGAAACCAGAGGAAACTCGTGCAGAACAAGGGGAGAAGATACACATTCCATGCAGAAAGGTGCCAGCCAGGATTTGAGGCAGGAAACTTCTTGCTCCGAGGCACAAGTGATACCACCGCGCAAACCCTGCGCACCCTGTGAAAAATGTGGATGTGTGTGATCTAATGTATACGGTTGGAATGAAGTACAATTGCAGTGAATGAAGACCACTTACCATCTCCCCAAGTCTTTCCAGGTTATCCAAGAAGTACTTGACCGATTCACCCTGTGCAGAAAGAGCAGGGGTTGTGGAGGAGTGGGGAGAGGGAGGTTTGTGGGTGGGTGGGGGTGAAAGGGTGGTAGAGACGGGAGTAGGGGTAGGCGAGACACAAAACACAACTTTATAAAAATGCCCACAGCATAAATTCTACTGTACACGCTAAATAAAAAACCGCTCAAGTATGCATGCGCACACACACAGGCAGGCACACAACATAATGCTTCAGTGAACTGATACAGGGAGTGGGGGTGGGGACTCAAGTTTTTAAAACCTTTGTACAAACAGATGAATTATATATGTGCGCACACGTTCACAAGCACGACCACTTGGCCGCCCCAGCCTTGTGGCTTCCACATCCACGCACAAGTCTACCACAAGCACAGATCCAAAGCTTCCCAATAAGATTTGCATTGCATTTGTCACATATTATTCCTCCCATCTCCACGAAGGTCAAGGGCAGCCCCCCCCCTTCTTTAATTAAAGCAAACAAAAAGGCACACGTTTTTCCAATTTCCATTTCCCTCCCATTGGCCGAACGGGCCTTTATTTTTGGGAACTCGATGAGCACTTGCACATGTAGCACGGCCGCGCGAGAGCGCCCCCCCTCCCCTTCCCCGCTGAAGGGCTCCCGCTCAGTCGCAGATGCTGACACGTCTGGTAAACACAGTAACGGCAGAGAGGGTTTACACGCGGAGAGGGTTTACACGCGGAGAGGGTTTACACGCGGAGAGGGTTTACACGCGGAGAGGGTTTACACGCGGAGAGGGTTTACACGCGGAGAGGGTTTACACGCGGAGAGGGTTTACACGCGGAGAGAGTTTACACGCGGAGACGTGCCCCCCTCGTCCCGGCGTAGAGAAGCCACAAAACAAGAACCGTTTTCATCTCGCGGCATAAAGTTTTAAACATTTTCAACAAAAGTAATTCCCATAACCGTGAACGAGCAAGTGTTGGTTGGGTGGTCTTCCGTCTCTACCGGAGTTTAAGAGCCAGCGGTGAGAAATTCCACGGTCTAAGGATGGGGACGGAGTCTTAATCCACAAGGAGATGACTCGGTGATCTTCACAAACAAGTGCAGCTTTATGAATGACAATAATGTATTTTATTTAACCAGGAGGGCTTCAAATAATCTTAAGACTTTTTAACAGGAGGTCATGAATTTGAATGGTTTCGCTAATACCATTAATGAGTGTCTGGCCTTATTAATGAGTAATAAACACTCACAGCTCTGCAACTCATTCAACAATTTATTTCTGTATAACTAACTTCTGGCCACATCGCAGCCCAAATCTACAATAATTGGTATTCTCAGTCTCCCATTCAAATACTGACGATTTGCAATTCTGCTTAGCTTGCAAGATCTGGTGAGATTGGGTGGAACACTTGTCACCCAGGCTAGAGGGATGAGAACCAGCATGAAATATCACAAGCCCAGGTGCTCCACTAAATATGCTACATTGTAAAACATTACATACGCTTACACATTTGTTTCTACTGTTACTTAATTTACATGGGGGTGCCACGGTGACAAAATGTTAACCACCGTGCCTGGTATACAAAGGATCATGGGTTCAATCCCGACTGATGCCTGTATATTTGGAGTTTACATTCTCTTTGTGGTCGTGTGGAATTTTCTCCGGTCCTCCGGTTTTTCCCTCCACATTTATAATCAACATGTATTTAGAGTATTTGGCTGCTATAAATTTGCACATGATAAGCCACTTCGTTGGGCTATCATTTGTGGCCAGGTCAAAAAGAGCTATGAAGCTCAGTGGACCTTACCTGGTAAAAAAAAAATGCAATCTTTTCACAATTAAAATGACTAACTGATATTTTTACATGACGCTTTGAGTGCTAAACACTCAAAGTGCCAGGCTGGATATTTTTAAAAAAATCAATGTTTCATTCCAGTGGCAGAGAAAGCATTTTTGGCAGTATGTGGGTCATAAAAATCAACAAAAAATTACATGCAACTATTTTGAGATGGCTCTTTTTCTCCTGCACTTCTCTGAAATGTAACCATCTAAAATGAGCAACCAACCCCTTTAATTTATCACTTTAAACATTTACTTTTGCCCTGCCAGCAAGGCATGAGACCTATTTAGGAATGAAACACAAGCCCCTAGATGCAACAGAACAAGTCCTCTCTTGCCAAGAAGCGCAGCAGATATGACATTGCTCTGCCCCATCTAATGCCAGAGGGAAAATAAGCTCTGAATCAGGCATCTCAATTTAGTTTAAATACAGCTATGTTTAAATAACTGCAGGCTTGTCAGATAAACCCACATTACCACCCACCTTCCCAAACCTTGTGTAAATAAACCCTTAAATACTCTGGTAAATGAACATGATTCATAGGTGGACAGTCAACTAGTCACTGAAAATAGTGCTTCCAGCTTGCACAATTCATTTGGATTGAACAACACACTAAGATGTACATGGCATGCAAAAAAGCTCTTGGCCTTAAATCGGACCACCAGATCCAAACAACTGCATGTTTGGCGATTTGGTCGTTTAAGAGAACAGGCGAAAAAAACTGATATCATGCGGCCAGCCAACAACATTCAGGTGCCATGCATCTCTGCATGTTCTTGATTGTATTCCAGCCTGCTCTGTCTTTTATTCTGTTGGAATGGGTTTTCTCGTCATTGACAGATTTGAATGACGTAATTAATTGCGAGAGGATATGACACATTGCATCCATACGAGTGAGCGTGTTTTTGTGCGTCGATGTACAAGAAAGTGTGGAGCAGTTCCGCACTGCGCTACAAAACCGATGACCTGAGTTCAAATCACAGCCACAACCAATAACCAATATCAGAAGTGGTCCTGGGCCTCCTCTAGGTTGACGCAAACTTAAATGTGCATATATCGGGACTGCTTATGGGCCTCCTTTAGGCCAACTCAACCTTAAACATCCGTACTGGGGAGACAGGCATGTACGTGGTGCTGGACCACAGCTGACGTGACGTGCTGACCTCAATAGACGCTTGCTAACAACGCCAACTGCAACAGTCTGTTTAAGGTTATGTAGGGGAATTTTTGGTCTCTGTGTATAGCTAAGGGGAGAAGTTAAATAATGGGCTGTACTGTGGCTAATGTTATTGCAGCTCTCAACACTGGTAAGAAAAGTATCTGTTTTGACAGCGCAGATTGTATTTCGGAAGCGAGCACGCTTGCACAAGACAATAAGATGGGGGGGGGCAGGGGGATCAGAGACTGGGGAGGGGAACGCAGGCATCACGGAACGCACGGAACTCATGCACGCACACAGGCAGACGAAGGATGAGGAGGGGGGGGCGGCGAGGCAGACCCCCCCCCTTCCACACACACGCGCAAACAAGCGCATGGGCCGCGTCGCCTTCGGTGGTTAACACGCCCCGCCGCGGCCAGATCGCCCGATGCATTATTAATCGTCGGCTGCCGCCCACTTGCTGCATCATTTGGCAGAGACGGCGCAGCTGGTGGCAGGGAGGGTTGGCGGGGGCATCGCTGCAGCGAGATGGCTGCGTTGTCCAACGGGAATGGAAGCAACCCCTCCTCCTCCCCCGCCGCTCCCTCTCCACTCTCTCCCATTTCCTGCTCGTTACGCGCGCCTTTGCGCAGCTTGCCAGCTCAGAGGGGGGTTTTTTTTCATCCCTCCAGATGCTAGAAGGTGGTGGGGATTTGTGGGTTGTCGATCTCGAATTCCACACTGGCGTTATTCTTATTATTATATTCCTGAAGCTCCACCGTGCAGCCAACATGTCATATTCCGGACGTGAAAACATCCACAAGCTTACGTACATTTTAACAGTACATGTATATATGTATGTATGGCCTGTTCATCACTGCAGTGCTGGATGACAGCTTCCCCATGCTGTGCAGGCAGTGATGGTTATTTAACCATACTTTACCTTGCTGGCTAGTGGAGGGTGAAGCAAAGAACGATCGAGTGTGTTGTACTGCCCCCTGCTGCCAGCACTACCTACTACAGCCGTTTTGTATTGGGTCGTCACCCATCGAAACCACTATCCAGGCTCAACTTTCCTTTGCTTCCTCTGCCATTAAGTGGCTATTTAACAATACAAAGGTAAGCATTAACCTCTGTATTGTGGAGTTTTTAATAAAGTGTTTTCACACGTCAGCCAATTATCAGTCCACTGCCGATAAAACGAGCACCGGTTTGAAGGTAACACTCACGCACTGAGCAGATTCTGGCTCCTTGCATGGATTGTGGAATTTTAACTTCTGGCTCGGGTCCACAAAGAAAGACGAGCTCCCATCCCTTTGCTCGTTTAGAGCACGCAGTCACTTTGGACTCAGTCTTGCCTTTTCATACCTTGTCTGCAATGGCCTTGCGGGGGTTGGGTTATTATTGCCGTTTTCAGTATTAAAAAAACAACTTTTTGAAAATACAAGATGTTTAATTGTTTGTGTTCTGCAAACTCCAGTGGGTTTTGACGAATGGCCTGGAGATTTTTTGAAACACCACAACTTGGCAACACAAGTCACCAGAAGCTGGCGGTCGGCCCAGAAGCGCAGTCGTATCAACATCCACGGGGGTAGCGGCTGGAATAAGGAGAGAGAGCTGGGGGGGGGGCCCAGCAGCTCGACTCGCTCACAACCCCAACAGCTGACGTCGGACCCAAAACGGCGTAACAAAAAACCGGAAAGAGGGGAGTTTCTAGCGGGGTAGGGGGGGGGCGTGTATGGGGATGCTGGAGGGCTATATGTGTATAGGGGGCAGGGAAGCTTTGTGTCAAGACAAAAGAATATGCTTCTCAGAGCATCGCTTGCTCTCGCAGCAACGTTTCACTTTGGTCGACGATTTCCAGCGGTGAGGACGCAGTCTTCGGCAGAGAGTCGCACCGGCACGGGACCCCCCCCCGCCCCAAGCCTCAATCAAGCGACGCCGAGTCTCGACGCGTCAACAGAGGAGCGCACGCACGCACGCCGCCCGTGTACAGTGCTGTGCTCGCCGCACACGGGGCTAAATTGGGACGACGTTTGTAAGGGCCTGCCCCTTCTTCTTCTTCAACCCCACCCACGCCTCATCCCGCCCACCCCCCCCATCGCCTGACTGAGCGCCGGCAGACCGATCTGCAAAGGGGGCTGAATCATTTCCTGTGTTGCTCCAGATTCGAAAAAGTCCGGAGCACATCTGTAGCGCTGGCAGCTAGCCGTGTGTGAATGAACCACAGACAGACCGACCGACAGGCAGGCAGGCAGGGAGACTGCCTGCCATTGTTCCCAGATACGGTCGAGGCGGACACACGCCACGGCACAACGAGCTTCTCTATTTCGCTTGCGGGCGTCGCCGACTGCGTTTTTTGTGCGACCGTGGTGCAATGACGGAGCGAAGTTTCGGCCCTCCTCCCCAGCACTCGGCCTTTTTTACGGGAGTCGTGGCTGCAAGCACGGCCACCTTTTAAGCAAGGAGAGAAGAGCGTGAAGGAAAGGAAAACAAAAACCAAACAACCTTTGCTCCCCATGTTGCCTTCATGGAGCGCTCGAGTTAGTGAAGGCAACGTTGTGGCTGGAACACACAACTCACAATCACAGGTTTACGACGAGCTTAAATCCCAGTCAGAGGTCGGCTCAACCAAATCACATCTCTGGGGTTGATAAATCAGCGCCACATTGTGGGGAAATATACATTGGTTGTACAATGGGTAAACATTACCCCGTCATGGCAATGTGGGATTTCCACTGCTGACTCAGAGGCCGAGAAGTTGAGCGGATGGACACTTTGACGTTTGCCTTGCCCGCTCGGGGCAGTGTTTGTTAATGAACAACAGGGTTGAATATTCTTAACCGGTGTTTCCAAACCACTATCTTCATATACACACGCTCACGAAACATATTTCAGAATGGTAGGAGCAGAGAGAGGGTCATTGATGGCCATGTTCAACGCAGCGATTTTCACAGAACTTTAGAAAAACAGGCCGTTTTTTTTTTAAAGACGACTTCTGGCAATAGCCGAGGAATGCGACAACTCATTGCTGCCTCCCACAAAACAAGCCAAGGCTCAGAAGATGGCTTCTCTATAGACCCCGGGTGGCTGCTGACCCGCTGTCGGGAGGACTTTGGCAGAGCTGGATGGGAATAAAAAATACAGACGCAGCGATAACGCCGTGCTCTGGGCACCGGGAGATCCTACAGCGGTCCACCACGAGCGGCGAAATGTGCAACGGTTTTACGACAAAAAAAAAGAAACCACACAAACGCTTTCATCACGAGCTGATGACCTGTGGCGTCCGACAGTGTTTCACTTTTACGCACGCATCTGTTTTTGGCACAAAGTCAAGGTCTCCTTCAGGAGGACGGAGCTTGGGATGATGTCTGGCTAATTCTTTTGAGCGTCTCTGTGTGTGTTCTAAAGACATGGGAGTGCCCGCAGGAAGAAAAAAAAACCCACGGCTTATGAGAGAAGCACAATCAAAACGAAAATTGTGCATGCAGGTAGACAAAACCTACTTGATGTACTACCTCCCTTTGGCACCCTGCCATTGCAGGCACGCTTTTCATATTACAGCCTATACTGTACACCAGTTTTAATGCCTAGCTAAGTGGCTCATTTTGAGATTATTATAATGCTGGCTTCATAATAACAGCAGCTCAAACTCTATACATGAACTGTAAGCAAACCAGTTTGAAGGTTTTTTTCTTCCGACTTTTTAATTATACACGTCATCCAACGCAACAAGATACCAATCGCGGTCAGGTCAAACTGTCGACCTTATCTCACGAGCATTTGACAGCGTTCGTGTCCATTGGCAGTCCTTGGTGGGACGTCCAGGGAACTGCGGAGACCAGTAAGCAGTAATTTGACTTGTACACGGCAGGAAATGGCTATTTGAGCCCTGAAGAAAACCAAGAAATTGAATTTATCCACTCTCCAATTGCAAGGGCCAGTCTATCATATCCATAGGACAAGCACCGTCAACTTCCCACAAATAGGATGGATTTATCATCACTGGAAGAATGACCGACTCGGCCAATGCCCAAAAAGGATTGTGAACCAACGACCTTCCAACAGTGAGACGATAGCTCTGCCCAACGCCACGTAGCCCACGTAGAATATAAAAAAAACCTAGACACATATATAGAAACATGCCTATGACTTAATTGTTAAAATAGCTTAGTTATGTTTGCAGTTCTTACCAACCGAGCCTTCTTAGCAAAGAACAGGCTTAGGTGGGGTAAGAAGGATCGCTGCCAAAGGGCAGAAGCCGTTTGTGCCCCATGCCTGCAAACTGGTTTTTCAAATCCTGCTCCCCATTCGCCCTGGTGCAGCACATATCAAGCGACTGAAAGAATGCCAGTCACGCTGCTGCCTCCAAATCACATGGCCCCTCATCCGGGTTGGGTGGTACTGTGGTCAGAGTGCTCGGCTCTCGATCCGAAAGACGTTTAAATCTAGATCAGGGTTGACTCGGTCCATCCACCGTTGTGGTAAGGCAACTGTAGCCGGCATCCTGTGTACAGTATAGCCTTGCTTCTGCCATAGCAATGTGGAATTTAAAATGCTGGCTGCCAACAAAGATGAGTGCTGCCAAAATGTCCATCCGACCTGAAGTTAACAAACCTGAACTTCGTCTCAACGCTCTTGTCATGACTGCGGTGATTGTAATGTTGGCCAGTTAGTTACTTTGGAAATGTTTTTCAACGTGAGAGGAAACCCGAGCATTCGGAGAAAAACCACAAAGTGAAGGGATAATGCTGGGAACTTCTTAAAGAGTCTTTATAATTCAGTTCCCGAGCAAGCTCCCAGCACATGGAACGAAACGTCAAGACATCACAGCAAGCAAAACACATGGTTCAACCCATCGAGGTCAAAGAAATATATCCGCAATGATCCGCGGCCCACTTGCCATACTGGCACTTTGCTGTCCCCCTCACCCCTGGGTATCTCATGCTGGCGACGATCTTTGTTCATCTCATCAACCCTGCCCCCAGAGTGAGCGAGCGAACTGTGGCTTACCCGAGCACGCCTGAGCCCGCAACACACTGAGAGGGAGGGCATTGTAACGCGCTCATTCTGTTCGCTCTGCAGCGTAACCCTGGGTGGCAAGTAAGGAGCGTTTCGGTAGTCTTCCATTTTCTATGCAGACCCACCCCATTTCAGGGCTGACCCCTAGGCAGCATTTATGTTTAATTTTTTTTCCTACTTCCTCGATGCTGGTTGTTGATAGTTGAAGTTTGCCAATGCTTACCCCACACTGCTTGGGGGAGCATATGTTATACATTAAGAAGGCCGACATTTCTGCCAGAGTTTGTTTACATGGTCTTAGTCATTTAAATGCCGATCGCTTTTCTCTGTGCGCGTTATCGCTCAAACCTACGCTTCCATGTGCGAGCACAGACTTAAAAGTTGCCGTGTGAATCGACCACATCCAGTGGCGACTTGTTTCGAGAATTCACCACCGTTTTCAGATACATCAGCGGGACGATGTTTATGTTTTCACTGAATAAATATACCCATCAAATAAATAAGTAAACCAGCGACGAGGCACTCGTACAGGTTTTCAAAAAGCGCCATCCATTTTGCGATTTACGACGCGCACGAGGGGCGGCCGAGCGTCGTGACTCCACGCGTCGTGGCGGCGATGATCGCCGACGACGCACGGACCCCGCTCTGGAAGTCAAGAGCACGAATGCGCAGCCGGAGAACACAACCTCATGTTTCAAAGGGTTCATTGAGTCCTAAAGCCTAATAAATCAATGGCATTTTGGGTAGGCGCAAAGGAAGGAAAGGGGCGCGAGAGGAGGCAGGGAACAGTACACAAACGGTGGGTTCAGAATGGCGATTTCAGAGGTCAAAAGAGATGGGACTCCCGTCTTGCCATGCTGCTTTACGTCACCAACTGATTAATGTCAGACAAACACGCTGCTACTCTAGCATGGGTCCCGTGTTGGTTTAACTAATTATAATGTCAACTAAGCTGCCCTGATGGGCTGTTTTTAAAATTACAGAATTATTTAAAGTTAAATGAATACTGCCACCTCAAAAACTGAACAAGTAAAGTAAAAAAATCAAGCATTCAAAAACACCATATAAGACCATATCTTGAGAAAATGTTCGCCTTCCCAATAAAAATAAGATTTCCCCGATCCCCCCCCCACCCAAAAAAAAAATGTCATGAGACCAGTATTGTAAATAAAATGCGTAATTTCAGCTGCACACCACAAATAAACGTTTCAAACAAGCAAAGTTGCGCTGGTACAGCTGTGCGCAGGCCGAGCTACAACGCCTCGGCTCGTGTTTCCACAGTGGCCAAGTTTCGTGTTATATCCACCGAGTGCAGCTGTTCCCGGGTGTGCAGCTCGTCCGCCGAACGGTAGCCAGCGACCACGGTGCAGTCGTGGTCGCTTATTTTATGTTACCAGGTAAGGCCCCACTGAACTACACAGCTCTTTTTCAGAAGCGACCTGGTTATCACAAATGATAGCTCAACGAAGTGGCTTATCAAGTGGAAACTTACAGCGGCCAAATACTCTAAAATGCATGTTTCTAAATGCGGAGGGGAAAAAAGGAGGACCCGGAGAAAAATCCACACGACCATGGGGAGAGAGACATGCAAACTCCAAATATACAGACTTCAAGGTCAGATTTGAACCCACACCCTCCTGTATACCAGCCGAGGTACTTAACATCTCGCCACTGTGGCGCCCAGAGCCTTTACACGTTACATCTCCCGTGCAAACTTAGGATCACTGGCCCATTCTGCTGCCTGATACCCATGTGGCAACATGGGGCATGGTTGCGGGTCGGCAATTTGCACGTGGGATTTGTAGACCATGCAACAGATACCAACCATGGGTATGCATGAGACCCTCACCCCTACTGGACTACAAGGAGGTGGATAAAAGGTGGCATAAGCATATGGCTTGCTGAACTATCCCTAGGGATTTGAGTGTCCTCTTATTGGCAGGGCTTTTCCCCAGTACTCCAGTTTCCTGCAATAGTAAATATAGCCAAAACTAAATTGGTTAAACATTACAATCATGACCCTTCGTAAGATACATTTTGAGCAATGTGTTAAAGCTTATCTGGCTTAATAAATAACTATAAAAATTATCATGGAAATCGGTAACATTAATTTCATGTTTTCTGGAAGCCACAATGATCCACATTGCTTTATCTTTGTTTTGTTAGTGACTGCAGCGCGTGTGCCGGTCCCAAGGAAACACAAGGCGTGCAAAGCTGACGCACTCAAAATGATCTTGGTTACTCGCTTGTAGTTTTTCGAGCAAACACAGATCACTCAGCAAAACAGCAAACGCGAGTGCGTATTGTACAGCGAGCTACGAGTTCAAGTTGTGTCCCACAGTGCACACAGTGCGCAGCAAACATCGCTCTGTATTCTGGATTTCAGCTGAGGACACCATGCCCGGACACAACTTGTCCCACGAGTCCCTTTTCCAGGCCACTGCGGAAAAAAATATATAATCCATCCGGGAAAGTTGTTACGAAAAAAGAAACCTAAAACGAAAAAGAGACCATTTGGCAGTAGCAATGAGGTTAGCTCGTCATATGGCTGGGTGTTGAATATGTTTGTGGTTTGAGAATTGTATGGTAAAAAGGAGACCAGCTGTTGCCCGAAACAAAAAAAAACACAGCAGTTACCTTTGTTTGCAAGTAATCACTGTATATCTTTATCCAACACAAACAAGCATTCATTGTGAGATAGGGCACGTTTGAAAGGAAAGTGTTAAGACATCTACAAACACCAGCCAACTTGTATACTTACTGTATCTAAAGCGTAAACAATACACGTACCACACACACACATTGTATACGTACGCAACCGCTTTACAGTTACCAGTATGCAATATACCTGAACTCTGTCTTTACTTTGTACTAATGATGCTAGACTCTCTCACACACAACCCACCATACACACGCCAGCCACAGTATTGGATATCTCCCCGGGGATAAAAACTAAAAAGCAAAAAAAAGCCAGTAAGAAGGCCCTCTATGGCAAGACAAATTTTCCCACCACATTGCAACAAATGTAAAAGTCTTCCGAGCTTGCGAGACACAAGCTGCAGGTTCTCGTAGGCTGCCAGTGTTTGACACAATTTGCTAAACAGGCCATGGTCTATTGCCATCACTGAATATCGTAATTCGTGAACATGTCGACCTTTGAGTGACACAAACAACCTGAGCACTGGCAGCGGGCCTCCGCTGCAAGATAAACCTTATCTTAGAAGGAGCGGTACCTGGTACTAAAGAAAAAAAGGAACTTTGATTACCAAGACAACACGCATATTGGGCCTGTCCAAACCAAAGTACTTGGCAAGACCCAGTAGTGACACTTCCCAAACCGGGAAAAGAACCATCGGAGACGAAGTGTTTGACCCATCTACCTCCAGTGGAACACGCACAAACTTTTTGAAAGGATCATACTGAGCCATATTATACCACGTGTTGACGAGAGGCTGGCCTATAGAGCAAGACCGATTTTGCCCAGATAAGTCATGCACAAGCCAGCTGCTAAATCTTCCACGGCACATTGAGGTTGGTTGTGGTAAAGGTCTGATTAAAGGAGCTGTGTTTCGTAGACTCGCCGGCAAACTACGGCACCGTAAATAATCGACGGCTGCTCACCAAGTTTCTGCATATGAACAAAGACATACAGCTAAACGAACTCATTAGGGCTCGACTCAAGAACCGATGAATCTTCGTAGAACTGGATGAATAGCAAAGTCGGTTGTGACAGAGAAAGAGTCTTCCAAAACGAAGCTTGTGCTTGACCATTACTGGTTAACATCGAGACCAATGATTAGCTAATCCACATGGGCACCAGAAGTTTGCTTTAATGTGGATGACCTCTGACAGCCCAAGGCAAACACTCCCACCAATTGAAAATTACATTGACAACAACTTTAACAAACCTAACATCCTACAACGACAAAAATCAATGCGTCAACCCTTGTTTAAACGCAAGTGTACGCCCTCCATCCGAGGAACAGGGATGCAAAGAGGGTACTCAACATAACATGGAAAGGCATAAAAAACTGGCCTACAGCTCAAATTCCCTCTACCTCGGTGCAACACTCAACCGACATACATGGCACACATCGAGAAAACCAAGGCGAGAGATGAGCTCACAGTGTAACATCATCCAGAAACAGGCCAACATTTAATGGGGAGCGAATGCGTCTACACTCAAGTCAACTGCGCTGACTCTCTGCTACTCGGCAGCGGAGTATGCGTGGCCCTGCATGGGAGAGGTCTTCACATGCAAAAAAAGATCGACTCCTGTTAAATGAATTCTGCGGAGGCATTACTGGCTTCTCAAGTCGACCGATTACTTATTGGCTGGCATTGCACTCCAGGACATGAGAAGAACGGTGGCCAGCCGTGCAAAACGGTCACGCCAAACCATGGACCCAAGGCATCTTTGTTCTACCAGCATTTATCTTCTGCCAGGGGACTCAAATTGTTCAAATGTTTGAGCACCACCACGGAACCTCTCAGCTCATCTCTGGAGAGCACGCAGCTCCAACGCACGACTACAAGCAACATAAGCAATATCTGATAAGATGACGACACTGCGAGCAGTAGGCTTCTTCCACTGGGTTCAGAAGAACCACGGACAATCTGGCCATGCCCGAATGGTCTCCTTATAGGTTTCAGGTTGCCGCAAAAAAAAATTAGAAGTGAGGCTCTCTCGACCAGGCCCAGAACACGGCCTGCTTCTGCAGCGAGGAACACGGCCTGCGTCTGCAGCGAGGAGCAGGCGATGCCTCGTCAGCTCCCAGAGCCGGACACGGTGGGTTGATTTGAGCACCGTTACCGAACGTGCGCGCGGGGCCTGTGCCTGCAAATGGCCGCAAGCGACCTAAGTTGGTGTGATGGGCACCGAATGAATGATGGGGATACTCACAGCATGCATCCAAAAATCCCACCCACATCGGTTACATGAGTCAGAGCGGAACTTCCAGACTTCAGGCTGAATCTACAGTGAAATAACCAACTACGAGGATTTTCTTTGGTTTTATGGCATTAACTCCGATTGGCTGTACGGTCTAAAGCTAAGTGGCTTTTTCTATTATTTTGCCTCAGGGTAAGGGATGTGTTTTATAGCACCAGAAAGGCTCAATCCTTACCGACAACAAAACGAGAATCCACTACTGTGTTGCTGCAAGCTGACATCTTGCTGCAAATACGACGTTAAATAAATCACTACCACGACAATGAATACGATTGTTTGCATGGCACCCGCTGCAAATGGTGTCCACGATGGTTTGTTAAAATGTACAGATTTAATTATTTCTAAGTTTCACCGAGTGACCGAGCAAACAACAATGCAACAAACTGAAATGAGCAGACATTGTCACGAGATGTATACGGACATTCCATCATTATGGAAAAATTAAACGTCTGTACACGCCAATGTCTATTAATCATGGTGTTATTCATCACGACATAACGCTGATGAATTGCTTTTGGCATGAGCAGATCAATACAGTCGAGCTCCGTGAGCACTTTGCTTCCTCGGTATGATGAAGGTGTAACGTACCAGCATGCACAACAGATTATCGCACGTGTTATCACACCGCGAGTGGTCACGGAGCACAATGCGAGGGCACCAGCCGGACGCCGACAGTTTAAATTTAATCCCAAGTCATAATGTAACACCGGCGACCCAATGAAAGATCGAATGCCAAAATACACACCTACACTTTAAATGCTTTTGTTAGGAAACAGCTGAAGGGTGTATACGAGCCACCTAGAGGGCAATGAGGTGCCGGTATTATGCAGTAAAACAAGTAGGTCGCCGACCTATCAGTGTGCAGCTCGTGTTTCCATCTCCTAATTTGTGTGGGTTTTCTCTGGGCACTCAGGATTCTTTCAAAACAGAATATATTCAAGAATTTGACCAAAAATTCCACGCAGGGGCATACTGAAAATAATCCCAGCATTCAGAGCCTTTCACGGGCACTTTTTTAAAAATATAAAGATGAATTACAAATTAGAATGAATATAACTGCCAAATTTTTATTAGGCACAAAAACGCCTTACGAAAAAAGAAACCCCGCAAAACCTTTTCTAAGCGAGAACAGAAAGCAACAGTGTGACGTAAGAAGATATGGTTCTTGTGTGGTCCCGCTTTAAAGATGCATTGTATTGCTTTTCTGCCTACCCGGCAGGCCTCCTCCTCATGGCTTGCTGAGCTGGAGGGGGTCTCGCTGGGCTTAATGCAGAGACCGAGGTCAGCAGCAACAGCAGCCCACTTGGGTGAAGCCGCCCCGGGGCCCCCAATGGTGACGGGGGAGAGCTTGGCTATAAACCACAACTTGCATATCAAGCCCACAACTGTTTTACTGGGCAAGCTCGGCCGGAAAAGTTTAACGGAGGCGTTCAAATTCAGGTTCACGCCTTTAGAGTGTCCTGCACTCCCCCCTAGGTGTGCTTATGCTGAGATTTGTGTATCCAGACGGCTGGCACCCAGACCCTCGACCTGGCAAAGAGCTGGACTCGCAATTGGAAGGTTCCGAGTTAATATCCCGGTTGGTGGCCAACTCGGCCCATCACAACTTAGGACAATAAATTAAGTAACACTTTAAAGGAAGCCTTATTACATCACAGTATCGCGAGGAGGTGTCAGCCTGGGAAAACCTTCACCCAGCGGTGGATTAGCGATGGATGACCATGAGAATTAAATCAAAAGTAGACATCCTCCACCACCATATGAATGTGCACTTCACATGGCAGGGAAATGTTAAATTGAGCCCGCAGGAATGTACATTTTGTCAAATGTATTTGCATAATAATCTGCAAGCATTTTGGGCTGGAGCCAGCTGGGTAATTCCTATGAAAACACAGATAAATCCTATTCTGTAATCTAAAAAAGAGGGCCAAGGCAACTGTCCATCCAGATGTGGAAATAAAAGCAAGTGTCAAGTATGGTCCCTTTTACCCCGAACCCCTAAACAACCTTAACCGTATACCCAAACCAAAAACCATAACCCATTAAAATTCTGCACAAAAACTGAAGTGCCATCCCCTTAAAATATCAGCAAATGAAACTCATGAAAGGCTCTGCAGACGGAAATCTGGTCTATGGATGATCTGCAGGGAAGGGAGGACCAGAAACGGTTTATTTCCCCACATTCGCAGGGTTGTCACGCTTTGTAAACTCAAGAATTTTTTGCATGTAGTTTTGTTATTCCACTATTGTATGTGCTTCATCACAGCATGCCAGTTAGTATCCATGTTAATCTGAGCCACAATACAAACTTACTCAAAGTAATACAATTGGGATTACTGCAGTAAAACAAAATCCAAATTTCAAAACATTAGTGAAAAGTCCTCCTCAACCTGATTACAAAAAAAACTCCATAAAGTGTAATAAGACTGCCCCCAGTGGGGCTCATCTAACATAAACAAAAAGTAAATAAATGGTCTTCTAATAATCTCCAAGGATGGAGGATTTACCTGCAATGCACACCCAGAAAACCTAATCCTGACCCCACTAACCCACATTCCCCTCTTCACGTACACGCACACTCAACAGGCAAACATTCGGCCCTAGTCTCCTGGGAGCTACGCACAAGAATCTCCTTCCTTCAACAGCAATCAAGAGTGCCTGCCGCCCATGGAAACGCAAGAGCAAATTTCTCCCATCGTCGGGAACAAAGTTACTTGTAGGACATTATGCTCTGGTAGAAACATCGAGTTGTGTTCAGGAAGAGCCAAACGGGGAAGAGACTGCTCTTAGGAGCCACTAAAGTTTGTAGATAAGTGAGCAAATATTACCTAATCCAAAGCTAAAATGAATACATTTGTTCAAAACTTTTATTTGGAGACCCTGAAGGACTTGTGCTTTATTGCTAGTTTATTTGTCAACCGGGAAAAGGAGGGGTGGGGCAAAAGCACAGGATGAAACCAAAAGCAGGTCCCATAACCGAACTTGTGTGCCCACGTGCAACACGCCAGTGTGTGACCAATATAACCACGGGTCATCTCAGAACATTTTTACAATTTGTAAATGCATAACGTTTGAACAACAACATCACAACACTGTACAAACCACAAAAAAACATTACGGGGGGAGGAATGAAGAATATTGATTTATTTTAGAAAAATTATTTGTGACCAGTATGTATGTACGTATGCCCCAGCCATTTCACGAATCACCCTTCCAGTACTTCCATGAACTGTCACGATTTGGGGTCATTGTTTTTTCCGTTCTGACAACCTCATTCGTATTGTTTCTCATTTTTCTGTCTCGTTTGCCCAATCTTGCTTGCTGCATTGGTCTAAATGTGACATTAACATTGGGTGTGAACAATTCACCTCCCCAGTAATTCAATGACGTGCCATGCTTCAGTCACCAATTGAATCACACAGCAATTATTGTTAACACTGCGGTGAATGGTAGCACATCTATTGGCTGTAGGCTCATGTGGCCCCATTACAATTAAAACAACTAAAAATGAGAAACACGTTTATTTTAACCAGGTGACAACTCAAGAGACCAGGATAGTCTCATTGGCAAGAGTAGCTTTCTCAAAACACATGATTCGATAAATGTGTGGTACTGCCCCAGCCAACCACACGGGCAGCCAACTTCAGCAGGTCCTGGAACACCGAACACGTGTTGACTCAGGCTCCATCGCCGCATGGCAACTCGCCCACACCTCGATGGCGTCAGTCCCCTTCCAGCTCCCGACTCTCCTTTGTCCCCTCTCTTTTACACCTCCCTGATCAATCACACCCCCACGCAACCAGAGCCAAAGACTCCCCCCCCCCGCGCCAAATCTCCCCAGCACATATCCCACCCTTCCCGGCCACAGCCAATTCCCCACCTCCCCACCTCCAGGTGGTGAAGGTGGGCTTTATGTGTCCAACTCCCTTATGTGGCCGCAATGCAATTCACGGTCTGTTACACATGTAATTTGTGTAATTTGTGTGCAGAAATTGGATTTTCTTTTCAGTATAACAAGAGTCCAGTAAAAAGTCACAAACCACAATAAGGGAGGGGGTACAGAAATTCCACGAACCAAAGTCCGAACTCAGTGCTCCTGGGTTCTGGGAAGGGGAGGAGTTTGGGCTCACTGCCCCACGAACATAGGGACTGCGAGTAGCAGCGCAAGTTGTTATATGGGGAAGGGAAGGCAAGGAAAGAGGAACAAAAGTAAAGGAAAAAAGGGTGGGGGAGGTGGTGGAGAAATTGATTTTTATTTGCAAATTGATGCATCTTTACATGGACCTAGTATACGTGGTGTGGTTGTTAGCGCACTGTGCTATGAACCTGGTGACCTCAGTTCAATTCCCAGCCACAGGTGACTCGATTGGCGAGCGATATCCTCACCGATCATGGGCGCCCCCCTTCCTTCACCAACATGCACCAGCCACCATGATGAATTATGGTCAGACAATTCTCAAGACCGACACGGCATAGGGAGCCCTTCGTCAAGTAGTGGATTGACAATTTATGGTTTTGTTATTTTTAACAAGCTCTCCGAAAACAAGCCCACCGACATTGCAGTACCACACCGAGCCCTCTTTTGGGCAGGATGACCACCATTTTTTTTGACAGATGTCGAGCCCAGGCTTAAAGGTCCAGAATGCAATGTGGCCAGCAAAAAACAGCACTTCTAAAAAGTGTAATAGATAAGAGTTAATACGTTTCATGAATTGAGCAAGGTTAAGAACTTGGGGAAAAGAGATCATGGGAACAATGATCAAGTCTAGCAGTGCGAGAGAAGGAGCAGTTAGAGAAGTGTGAGGACCCTGCAGAATGGTGGTTCAAGATAGTATGGATGAGTCGATGTGGTCGACTGAGCCCTTAACATGGGTAAAGGAATCTATGAGTGGAGTACATGGGGAAATATTGGAACAGAAGTGGCAGGATAGATTCCACAGGATAGTTTGCACTCCCTGATAATTCCTGTACATGTTTAACATGAACACATGCTCAAAAATATCTGTCCATAATTACATTCCACATTTAGCTTTTGAAAAGCTACCTGCGGAGTCGAAAACCCTAACAAATCCAAAATCAAATCTGCACTGTTAATACCGTTAATAGCATGTATTAAAAGGTAGAAGGGTGTATATCATGGTGACACAACCATCATTAATACACGAGAGAGATGTGAAGACTTAGCCCTCACCTCCCTGGCAATTCTGTCAATTGCTACAATCTAGTTGCGATTTGATTCGTAAATATTTTTTTTGTTTACACCGCGGTGAACATAGCGGTAGCTAGTGGCTGCAGAAATCACGTGAATCCATTACATAGAACAAACTGAATAACAATGTTTCTCACACAAGCAACTTAATGCACATATTGTGAGTTTAATAACAGATTTTAAATCGGTGAATCGATGCATCATTACACGGCTGATACCCAGGGCGGCAATACCTTGAGCAAATGCACAATTCTAACCTGAGAAGATATATTGGAATAAACTAAACAGTTTACAGCAGTGGGGGTGAAGGGTAAAAGTTCCTGACAGAGGCATGAACAGGACTTTCAGGTAACGGACGGCCAACAACTTCACACACGTCAGCCCCTTCCGTCACTGCAATAGGTCCTTGCAGCAACAGGAGTGACCGAGCAGGCTGATATAAAAAACGCAGCGATGCCAGGATGGAAAATATTCCCCTCTGCTACCCGAACGGTAAGGCTAAGGTGTTCGCAGTAACGGCTGTCATTTGTGGGCAATTTTTAAGTGGTAGGCCCCATGCAGCCGCGTGCCGTGTGAATTGAGGCTGCAGAGCTGGCTCGGTCCATGTGCCGTAGGTTCCCTGCACCTGGTATTCCAGGATGTCGGGTTCTCATGAACAGAGGCCGACACGGTTGGCGTGGCCATCCAAGATCGCTTTCCCAGAGGCAACAGCACGGGCATGGCATTGAGGAACACTAACGAGCCGTGGTGAGCTCTGGTTTCTGATAGGTCTGGCCGCTTCCACATGCACAAGAAGCTCGCAACATCAGGCACCGATTCAGTGTTTGTGCCAGAGATACAGAATAATCACTTTAGCACACGCGTACCATTCCGTCTCTATGTATTTTCACTTTGTTTTGCTAAATGTTTAAATGGACATATTATACCCCTTTTAAGAGACAGTTCTGTACCGACGAACTCGATACACTTTCCAGACACCGCATTAAAATTGGCATAAAATTTATTTCAGTTCCATGTGTGTTTTTGAAGCACGTCTGCTCAATATCTGCGTCGATAGCCAACATATGATACAGAGATTGTGATGTCTATTTAGCCTTGCGCGAAAGCACATTCTGCAATTTTATTTAATGCAATTGTCAACGTAATTGACATGCAAAAGACTTGGTAACCGGGTGGGTTTTTCCAAGTTATCTCGGGTCTCTCGAGATATCCGCGAGACGTGCAAGACACGTCAAACAGAGACCCGTGTTTGAGCAAGCCACAGCGTGGCGTAAATCACGGAGCGCCGTAGCAAAGAGCAGCAGTGCCAAAGGTGGTGATGTCACCATCGTCGGTTCTAGAAAAAGTCCAACATGTAAAGTTCTCTCTGTTCTTTGTTGAACTGCGGGAGCGCGAGGGGAGTTGAGACAATTACAAATCTCACTCGACCATCCCCCCCCAGTCCCCACCAACGACTTGTCCCCAACCAAAAGCAAGGCCACTCCGAAAGTGAGAATTGCAATGCTCGTGAGAAGAGGCGGAGCCTCGGATAAACGGTGGCCTTTTCGAGCCTGTGGCTAGAAACGAGTTGTTGAGGACTTTGCCTGCTCACAATCTTGCTGCCATCGACAATGCGAGCACGCCTTTGAGAATGCGAGCAAGCCTTCGACAATGCGTGTGGGCACGTAATTACTGACTCATCAGGTCAAAGGGCGCTCTGCAGCATTGACCACCAAATTATCCGGACCGTGCACTTTTATATAACCACCGCCGCAGACACTCATTTTTTATGCCCCCCCCCAATCACCAGCCCAGCTTCGTTAATCTGCTGCCAAGCCTTTGTCTGTACATGCACGGGATTTAGCAAGAGTGCAAGGCATGTTCAGCTGGATGCTTCCACAAATGCCCTGCCCCCCCCCGACAATCTCCTCCGGACAGGCCCATTGCGGTGTTTGTAATACGCGTTAATTACCTTCGGTTAGACAAAGGGGCACGCCGGCCCGGTCGGTACAAAGCAAAGCGCGGGTATAACGAATAAGGACGGCACGGACGCAGAAGGGGCAATGCTATAATAGGGTTCGCTGCGTCTTGCACTTAACAGAGATTGTAGTTTGGACTTGAGAGACGGTCCTTGGTGCATGCCTGGCAGGGTTAAGGCATGCGTGCACTGAGCAGGAGGTGCTGTGAGAAAAAGATACCGAGGTATGCGGATCGACAAGTTTTGCTTGGTGTGCACTATGATGGCCAGGGGAGGGGGAGCGGCGGGCGGGGGGGTAACGCCAAATAAAACAGGACTGACAGTTGCAATCGGGCTTCAACTGGAAGCAGACATCAACATGCATCGTGGGCACGTCGTTCACGACGCGCAAGCTCAGCAGATCGGTCATTAAACTGGTCCTGCACCACAACGGCCGGCAAAGGCATGCGTCGGTAGAACCGAATCTGGCAAGAGACACAAATAAACAAAAATCCGGCAAGTAAAAAAACTGGGATAGCGACGGTACACGGGGGACAAAAACATTCCTGTAGTGTTGTCGCTTCAACGGGGGAAACAATGAGCGTTCTCGTTCGGCATCCTTATTTGCTTTCAATAGGAGCGAGCTTGAATTAAACACGACAACGGGAACTGGGATGCGCACGTTACAGGGCACTTGCGCAAACAACTTTCTGGTAAAAGACGGGAAATGACTCAAAAAGGCAAAAAACCAAAGAGCAAAGGGAAGAAGCTATGATCGCGACTGCATGAGCACACACTGGCTTAAAATACTCCAAACTTGGGACAGACGACACCCCGTCTAATCGAGACCAAGAGAAAGTGTACTCCAATGAATGATATTCGCCTATTAATATGAAATGGCAGACAACCCTTAACGACATTAGTTAAGAACATGTGGTTCCAATGATTAGCTTTACATGGAAACATGCTGCACAAAGCACTCTCCTTTTATTTGTGCCCACTTACCGATACACACTCTCGCGATAAATGGTCCCTGTGTGCGTGTGTGCACACTGTTCTTCTCACACTCACAGCAGTAACACTAGCTCGGCAGGTAGAATTGATGATCTGGTAATGCTCTGGGAAAAAAAAGCATGAGGTTCAAATTGTCCACATTATAACTAGGCCTCGCTAGGACTTCCCTTTCATCCTGACCTAGATTGCCTAAAGATGTCTTCACTAAGCTTGAGAGGCAACGTTCCCAACCTTTTGCAGCAATGAGTCGAGTTCTCTAAAAGGAATGCTGCATCTTGTAAAAATAAAAAAACGATGGATGTTTTCTTTAAGTCACATCGTGGCAACGTTAATTGCATTTCTGTAGTTGGTAACAAGATGCGTGCACTCTGACGGTGTATTCTCCACAAGGGAAACGGGTGCGTGGCCACAACCTGATTGGACTACCCGCCCAGTCAACTCACAACACTAATCCAATATCTTTGTCCAGCACGATTACTTTGTGTGTGCACATCATTATCTTGACAAGTCCCTTGGCTATACAAACGTGCACAATAACCAATTCCATATTTGGTATTTTCCACTTAGGTGCAGAGGCAATTGCGAAATTAGCAGTTGCTTTATGGAATTAACACAATTATAAGAGCTTCCAAAAGTAGTCTGAGGATGTTGAATGGGCACAAAACTTGCAATGGAGGCCATCGGTTTATAACCAACGTAGGTTATTCCAAACGTTGACAGGGAAAACCCACGGTCGCACGTGTTAACAGCCAGGCTATTATCTCGTGCCATTACCAAAAGGACGGAGCTAACAAGTCACGTCGCACTCAACACCGCAAGAGCTCGCTGTGCTGCTAATGCTCCCCCTGCGTTGACGCCAGAGACGGCATACAAGCTCCCCAACGCGTCCTTGAATGCTGCGTGCTTTCAGTTTCTCAATCTTTTTTTTATCACTCAGTCATGCTTTCCCGTCGCCTTGAGAAATGGGCACCGTGTTTTGTTTTGAAAATGTGTTTTTAATGCGCAAGCAACCGCCTTACCCCTGTCGTGCACCGCTTGAAAAATGGGTGCAAATCTATCGGCGTTCCCGGCTGTGGCCATGTGACGTTAATTTAAATGCAGCCCCAACTGCCTTCCTCAAGAGCAGCAAATCGAACAGGATAAATTACGAGCGTGCATCATTAGCCCAGAGTTCCCACTAATGGCTTGCTCCACCGTGTTCCTATGGGAAATCAAGACCTGTCAACTAAAGCACAAATACATTATAACAATTGCCCCTTTTTATTTTTGGAAATGGCTTCAATTGCATAACTGTGGCAGTCCCCAAAAGCAACTCTTTATTAGAAATGGCAATCAACATTAACGCATCAATGTCCATGCTCTGCAGTATTTTAACACCTCAAAAACTTGAATCACGACGCAAAGGGGGTTCTTGTTTGCATTGTAATCATGAAACTTGCCACGGTCTAAAAGACACATGGCTACGTTTTTTGTTTCACATCGTGTTGCACAGCCGCTGATAGCAGCAAGGCGCTTTATTGTTGTGATGGATGAGTAAGACTGTTTTTAGCATTAAAGCATGCAAAAACAATCCTCGGATATACAACGGTGATATTTTTAAATCTACTTACTGTATATACATTCACTTTTGGCATTGTTGGAAGAGATCAGGATCACGATGGTATACTGTAAAATGCAGGGCGTGGCTGTAAGGTTAGGGTTAAGGTCAAATGCCTTGCGAAAGAGCCCTCCTCACAAACACTGACATTATTAGCCGCACGGTTTGAACACAAGCCATTGTCTTCGGTTTTTGAGGTACAAAAATACACTTTTGTAAAACAATTATAAGAGCAAAGTTAATCATCCTCTTGTGTCAAGCGCCATGTTCAGCCTGCTGGGTCACAGTGGATTTTAAGGCTGTCGTTGTATCCGTAGGAGAAATGTCAAACCCCTTTCATTCATTTCAGACACCCCCAGTGAATATCACCAAACAATGGAATTAAGTCCGCCATAAACATGGGCTTGGGAACTATTTCAATTATGAGGAACAGTGAAAAGATTTTGGGAAAGATGTAAGAAAGTGCGCGGACAAATACATACTACAATACTTTACTTTAATTACTTTTGTAATTCGGTGGAAATATAATGCAAATGTGAGAATCTCGTTTCACATTCATTTTTTTACTGCTGTCTGTGGACACTTCGTGTGTAGGTTGACTACCATCTACGAAAAAAAACCCTGTAAAGATCATCGGTATTCTCACCCTAAAAAGCTCATACCAACGCTGTCTGTATTAAAAACGGCAGCAAGACAGGGACGGCCACTCTAAAGCAGGGTTTTGTTGTTTTGTGATAAAACGCCATTACAGTCATGGCACGAAAAACAGCATCAAGTACAAGCACACGGAAAACACATTCACACTGTACCTAAAGCCTCAACCACAACAATACCAGCAGCATTACCAGGCACACATCTAGAGAGATCTCATTGCGTAACTCCAAAGTCGTCACACTCGGCGGGCGTTAACAAGGTGTGACACGTTACAATGGTAGTGTTTTTGCTGCCTGGTGAATGGGTTACCTCCAGAAGTTCGTCCATTTTCTACATCTAAACCATAATGGTCCCCACTTTCAGCATGTAGTGTGCAACAACAACGGCACTGTCAATGGTTTTATGCTCAGCTTTCTTGCCCCATAGCGGCCAAAGTACAGTCAGTCTATTTTACTGCTTAAGATGTTTCACCATTGTGCTGTGCAGCTTTCTGAAATGTTATCAGGATGTGGCGCGTGTTTTTCAGCATGTCCGTCCTTTTGCACCACCTACTCTGGGAGCTTCTTCAGGAACTTAAATTTCTTCCAGTGCGTGGACTGAAACGTCAGAGATGTCGGCCGGATAGCAGCACATGATACAAAACCTTACAACACATCTGAGAACAAAAGTGTATTTTACACACGAACAACAACCCCTCAATTCACTTGGCGAGTAAAAGAGATAGCAAGCGTTACCACCGGATGACGTGAAAAAATGGACCAGTCGTGTCCGGCCAGCAAGACCCGCTGTCGCCAATCTCTGCCTGTACTTAAGCAAACTGTTTATGATCCCCATGGCACACCAACCTACAAACTGTAGGATTTTGGCAACTCCCAAATAAGGCGCAGAAATTATAAGATTTCCACAATTCTACCTATTAGAGATTGGACGGCACATGCATGCACATTGGTCTGCTTACTTTACAGAGCTCTGTATTCGCTCTGGCAAGCGTTGAACCGAACCAAACTGCAGGAACTGGATTTCTAGCTGATGCAATGACCTACATGCTGCTACAGGTCTCATTTTTCAGTATTCAGGGAGTAACAAAAAAAAGGTCAAAGGGGGGGTAAACTAATAACACTTGCAGCTCTACTGCAGTTTTTCCCAACATTATAAACATTGCTGAGTTTGATCGAATACAGAGAAACTCCTCCTGTTTGGGTCCATGATACCCAGGTGCTCCCTTTATCCACGCCCCATAATCGAAACGGTGGAAAGCCTTTTTATCCACAAATGGAATCTCACCAACATCTGCCTTTTTCTAGATTTGAAGTTTTCGTGACTGCAAGGATCAATACTCTTTGGTTCTTTCGGTAAAGTCACGTAGATGAAAAAAAATTGTAATAAAATGGAAATAACTAAATTAAATCACGTTTCGGAGGCAACACAAGCTTTCGTCATCAGGTGGAACAGACACAGCACAATTACTGTACAGTAATTAGTTTTTAAACTACTGTACAGTTATTTTTTTTGTTAATTACATTTTATTATTATTTTTATTATTATTTTTCATCTACGTGACTTTACCGAAAGAACCAAAGAGCATCTGCATTTTTTTCTGTGGGTAACAGGATTCACCGGAAGTAGCTACACGTTCATTTGGGTATCCTCAATGGACGACACACGAATGACTCATCCGGAAAAGGTCGTCGTTTTGGCAACTCTTTCAACAGCAAAGTAAAAAAAACCTCAGCAAGTCAGCGTATGCCGTAAAATACACTTTTAAAGTTGTCAGAAATGTCACTCGCCAATTTACCAAGCATTACAGAAGTAAACTGATACAGGATCTTGAATATGTACCCACAATGCCAAAAGATGTACAGTATAACGCCCACGTCTTTAAAGTCACTAGATTTGTCGCGAGTTGCTTTAACTAATTTTAGTTGCCAGAACAAAACTAATATTGCTTAGGTCTAATGACAGAATCTCTAAGTTGGCAACATTTCCCATTAGACCTCCCGTGTGCTAACTTCTTCTGAGCACAGTATTAGAGCACAGAGGCTTGAATATTAGAAGTTACCACCCAAGAGAGTTCGTGACAAATTCACGAATCTAATTTATATCAATAAGCCTTTGCACGGGCAAGGGAAATTACCTGGAAATGCAACAAATTCATCGTAGCATTAATCTTCTTATCCACATGGATAACATAAGTCATTTCCGTGGATGAGTGCAAATAGGATGTGCCAAGTCCCGTCTTCCCCTCCCCCAAACATCGCCACGCGGAACACACATGAGAGCCTTGTAGCTGTATTAGTTTCTCGAATGCTCTCGTTATCACTTGTCCAGGTGGGTTTCTTGCAAGTGTATGTCAAAGCTAAACCGCCCATGACGCAAAAGTGCAATATAAAAAGAATGAGTTGGTGCTTAACGGGGATAGCATTCAAATGTAGGAACGCTACTTGAAGGCTGCACGGGATAGCGTGACACACGGCTGACTTTCGAGAGCTCTCTGGTGCCTTCACGCCCACACACTCATTCCACCCCTTTGCACCATTTCCTTTTGCCACAAGCTAAGCACATGTAGTTGATGGCTGGTGGTGGGCGGGCTGGTGGTGGGCGGGCTGGTGGGTGGGTGAGCGAGGGAACACAGCAAGCCGAAAGATTGAGCCAACAAACAGCACAACAAAAAGGTGGTCACAAAAAGGTGGTCAAAAACACACACACAACACACCCCATTATAAGAGTCATGAGGCTCTCGTTAATCTCACAAGGCAAACTTTACTTGAAACCGCTTTAACCCCGGTGTTTTACTGTATGCTAGTTGGGACCATGATGTCACGTGGTTGGCGAGATAGGGTTGGCATTATGCTTAAAGCTACAGCATTGCGGTGTGACAGTGAAGCCAGTCTTCACCCCAGCCTCTAACTCAAGTTACTGTACCACAAAAGCAGAACAATGTAGAAAACAACTTTATCCTCGTAGGAGGAGGGCTTTCTTCATGAATAAAAGATGACATCAGTTTACAGATAGAATTGGCGCTCAAGTCACAGGTCTTATGCAAGACTGTGACTTGATGATAAAGATGCAACTTTGGCCTGGCAAACAACTCGAGCAGACACATACAATGAGTAAATGCAATGATACACGTTATACGCCCACTACTGTACTTCTGGCAAACTCGGATCACCGCCAATTCAGCACTCCTCCTCCACCTCACTCATCGCAAACCGTGTCCACCAATCCTCTTAAGTTTCTCTCGTTATCTTTCCAATCTGCATGGTGGTGGCCACGAAAATGGTCACGAGATGGCAGGAGGGCAATGGATTCCTACCACACGTCAAACGATTATGAATGGAATTGGCCAAACCATCACAGAGCAGGCCTGCCCTGAAAAAGTATTGAGACGAAAGTTTAGGCGCTTTAATGAACAAATAGGAGGCATCACTGTTGTTATTATTACAGTTCATTATCAGCTCAATGTCCTCCCGTTATTCCGTGGCTCTCTCTACATCTTACAAGCCTGCCACCAACATTTCACCACCGCAATTCTATTTGTCCCCAAACCATCCCAAGTGGTGTCATCTTCCTCGCTTGGTATGCAGAAGGTCGGAAGTTCGATTCCGAACCAGACGCCTGTATATTTGGAGTTTTCATTTTCTCCCCATGGTGGCGTGGATTTTTTTTTCTCCGGGTCCTCGGGTTTTTCCCTCCAAATATAGAAACATGAATTTTGATTATTTTGATTACTTTGGTGCTGTAAATGTCCAAATTATAGGCCACTTTGTTGAGCTATCACTTGTGGCCAGATCGCTTCTGAAAAATAAGTTGATACCTCAGTGGGCTTTGCCTGGTAGGATGGGGATGATTTAGTGTTGTGTTTGTGTGACTTGTTTATCTTTCTTGTACTTTGTACTACCATCATGTTTTTCTACGGTTTGTTGTTGCAACGTTCTTACCCGCCCCTACCGGACATCGGTAAAAAAATAGCTTTAGAGCTCATCGGATTCTTCCAGTACAAATAAATATTCTGATACCCTCCATCCTTCATCCGCCTCCCCAAGAAGCGCACTGCCTCAAGGCACCCCTCGCCCCACAGCTTCCTTAAGATCCACACATTCCTCCTCCCCCCTCCTGCAAAATGCCTTTTGCCCCAAGGGCCCTGTCAATCCGAGTCCCCATGCACGAGGTCCCCCCTCTTGCCCCCTTATTCTCCTGCCACATTTCATTCAGCCCCTCGTTTTGTTTCACTCCAGAGCCAAACTCCCTTCCATCCACCATTCCCCCCCCCCCCAGTCTGTTTTCCAATCAGCTTCAACATTACACCAAACCATGTCTTGTCCATACATTTTCACATTCCCACACTGCCCACCACCTACAATCCGTCACCTATTCTCCCAGATGCTGACCTGCTCTTACAACAAACTCACGAATGGCAACCACCTCTACCAGCCCACCTCCCAACAACACACGTGGTATCGTGACCATTGGCTTCTTTGAAGGCTGTCCCGCCACTCGCCATTAAATCACCGTCCATCTTGATCATTGCCCACCTCATTGCTACTTAAATCGAGTACGTCACCATCATCACCAACAACATCACAACCATCATCAACCCAAAGCTCAGCTGCTCATGCTCTCGTCCACTCATCTCAATGCCACATTACTCCACTACCACAGTCCTCTAAACTACCATCACCCAGCCACATTTCACAGTAACGTCATATAATCCATTGTCACACTATCAACTTACACACAACCACATCATTCACTCGTTTATCACGCACGCCAGTCCATCGCTACCATCACCTCCACTACTAAATCAATCCCAAGTCACTCAACTACACCATTCGACTCTCCTACCATCATCCTCCTACTTTCACTATCGCCGACCTAAACACCACCCCACAAATCCATCCAAATCGTCACCCATCCACACAATTAAACCATCCCCTCACAACCATCAATCACGACCACCGCGCCATCCATTCAGCCGACCCAAACCCACCACCCATCTCGAACCCTTCTACACCGACTCACAACTAAACATGCCTTCACCCACCACCATTACACCAAAATCCATACTGCCCTCCCAGACATGCCATCAACTTATAGGCAACACCACAGCCCCAACTACATCATCATCTCCTACCCACACCATGCCAGGGTCCCTTCACCACCACCCAGTAATTCTATCCACCCCACCATTCTATCAACATGCCAATCCCTACCCACACCATCACCTTCCACACCACCAACTTTCAACACCACGACCCAATGGACTCCACACAGCTAACGCGCCCACCAAAATCCCATCTACACACACACCAACTCAGTAACATTTTACCCGATCTCCCCCCCCCAAAAAACCCCACCAACTCGTCCACCTTACCAGCTGGAACTCCCTCCTCCTCCTGTACGCCTCGGCGATGCCCCCATCGGCCCAGAGGTGCCGCAGGGCCGGCACGTACTGCTGGAAGACGGCGGGTGCCACCTCGTTAAGGCCCCCTCCGCCTCCCCGGCCGTCGAAAGCCATCGCGAAGGCGGCGTGCCTCTCGTTGGCCTGCTCGGCCCAGGGGATGCCCAACTTTTGCCGGGCATCCACCAGCACACGCATGCCCTTGATCACGTTGCCGTAGATGGTCGCCCTGAATTCGTCGAGGGCCCTCTGGTCGAAATCTCGGCCGTGGATGATGCGCATCTGCTTGAGGAAGGTGCTCTTGCCGCTCTCGCCGGCGCCCAGCAGCAGCACCTTGACGACCCGACGTGCCTGGTGCTTCTCGCGTGACAGCATGGCGTCGATCTGCTTGCTCTTGCGACGCTGCTCGATCTCCCTCTGCGAGAGGAAGCAGGTGGGGAAGCAGCCGGCGAGGCACGAGTCCGTGGGTAGAAAGTCGGCCATGGCTGCTGCTGGTGGCTTGTGCTGCTGGCTTCTCTTCACCCGCACCGCTTGCTCGCCCTGTGCGTCCGTCTCTGCCTCTGCGTCTTCCCCCCTCCTCCTCCTCCCCTCCTCCTCCCGCTGCTGCTCTTGCTGCTGCTGCTGAATCCTCCCGCCCCTGCCGCCCTTTGTCGGGAGGGAGAGGCCCGGCCGGGCGCCTCGTACCGCGGATCCGCACGCAGACGCCAACAAAAGTACCCCCCCCCCCAACAGGCCACGCGTACTAGCGAACAACCCCCTCCTCGCCCTCGCGAACAACTTTTATCTCCCTCCCTGCCTCCCTCGCTCCTTGCCTGCCTCCCTCCCTGCCTCCTTCTCCTCCTTCTTCCCGCCCGCCACTTCTTCTTCCTCGGCTCGCGAAACGCGCCGAGCGCCGCCGGCTCCACGGACCCCAAAAACAACTTCGCGTCGTCGTCCTCGGTGTTGTTGTTGTTGTCGTTCTCTTCCCTCCTGCTCCTACTCACTCCCTCCTCCCTCGTCGTGTCCGATGGAACTTCGCTATCTCCTCCTCCTTCTCTTCTTCTACTTCTACTGCTTCTTCTTCCTCCTCCTCCAGCCTCCGGTCCGAAGCCGCCTCTCTCGCTTCGCCTCCCCCACTTCTCTGTACGTTCTTCGCCGACGCGACAATTCTCTCTCTCTCTCTCGTTGTCGTAACAACAACAACCACCGCCGCCACCACCACCACGAAAGAGAGATGTTTCTCGTTTACAAACGAGGAAACTTGTGGGGGGATGGGAAAGCGAGGAGACGCTGGAGAGGGAGAGAGAGCGAGAGAGACGAAAAAAAATGGGGCTGGGTTTGGTGAGCGGGCGGAGGAGGAGACACGGGACCACAGGATGTGGGGCGTTCATACAATTAAAGAGCGCGGGGGTGGGGTCTGCAGAGGTTGACAGGTCCGATCAACCACCCCCACGCACACAACCCACACACACACCCACACACAGCCACACACCCCCCACGCACACACCCACACACACAACCCACACACATACACAACCCACACCCACCCACACACACCCACACACACATACACCCACACACACCCACACACACCCCCACACACACACCCCACACCCCCCACACACACACCCCACACCCCCCACACACACACCCCACACACACCACACACACCCACACACCGTGCCGCCCGGGTGGGTTGGGGCTGCTGGTTTGCTCATCATCGTGGGATGGGATGTCGAGGATGTGGAGATGTGGGACGACGGGCTTCACGCGGGTCAATTTGTGGCATTTATCGACAAATGAAAACCCGATGGGCCAATCATAACGTGGAGTGAAAAATGTGTTGTGGTTTTTTTGCTTCTTATTTAGTTTGAGTTAAAGGGGATTCAGCATATATTGGGTATGTGTGTGTATATATGGGCGGACATTTTATAGAGTACATGTACATTTATTTGCGTCTGGCCAACGTGGAAGAGTAGGCCAAACACCTCTGCCAGAAGTGGTGTAAGCCGGTATAATTGCACGGTATATTTTTAGAGAAAGAACGACGATTTCTGAAGATACAATATTCCCAAGAGGGCCGCACTTCTCAATGTAAACGCTGCCTAAACGGTGAAAAGTATTCAAAATAGGAATCATCGGGAATTCCCGGGAGAAACCCCCACGCACACCGTGAGTAAGCGAGACAACGCCCACGTTTCATCGAGACAATCTGTTTGATGACACATTCGGCCAGTTTGTGGAACACATCGTGCCACAAATTTCATTCACTCGCTACTCTATTTTTACTACGACCTCAAGAACAACGACTGCAAATCAATGGCACTTTTTAGACTTACTGTATGGTGCGTGGTGCTCCCCCCCCCCATTCGGGGGACGGGACAAAGAAGGTAGGCGGAGTGGTGACTTCGCTTTCGGGAAGGGGCTGAACCATGATGATATGGGGCGGAGGAGGTCTCTTGATTTGCAAGAGGCGGAGTTTGTGTGGGGAGACTTGTGGTGGGGTTTTTTTTTCACAAGAGGCAGGAACTTCATGGGGGGTGGAGCGGTAAGGAAGGAGGGGCAGAGGCTAGAGAGTGTCTGGCAGAGGCTGTGCTTGGGGGAGGGTTATCACGGGAGTGGCCAACGGGGTGGGAGTTAAAACGCTGTAGCTGCTCCCAGCAGTCCATGTCATTTCAGCAAGGCCATATGTCTGTCCTCACGAGCTGAGCACACCCATGTCACATCGGACATCGCGCCGAGCAACACGCGAAACAACCCGAAAACGCACGGCGGAGTAGCAGCAGTGGGTTTGGTTTCGTTGCGTTATCTCTGTCCGTGCGCACATCATTACATTTTAATTTTCTGTCCTTCCATAATGCGCCCCAGGATTTGGTTTAAACGCGGAGTGCAGTAAAGGAATCTATTATTATGTCCATTACAGTAAACCAAGGCAATGCGATGTTTTTTTTTACTGAACTGTGTATCTATAATCTTGATTTGAAGCTTTCGTGACTGCAGGAATCCATACTCTTTGGTTCTTTCGGTAAAGTCACGTAATAATGTGTATCTATAATTCACCATTACACTGCGGATCTGCGAAACAACGAAATCCAAGGACGGAAGTCGTGCAGAACTGACGGGCACTAGTTTGGGAGCAGATGCAAATACACTGCACGCTGCTACCTTCTTCGCCTTAGTTTACTCCACGGTGGTGAAGCACTGCGCTCCCTCTTGGCTAAGAGTTGCACATCCAAACAACCAGACGCCATCTCAAACGACACACGATTGCAGATTGTCACAGGTATACGAAAGTCAACTCCTTCACCCTGGCTCTGTGCTGTCAATCATCCCTCCTGAGATCTGCAGGCTAAATAATTGCCATTGATACGGCCGCATCCAAGCCAACTCAAATGTGCCCATCCATGCAGATCTATGTACTCTACCAAACTTCCGCTTAAAATGCAAATAATTATTGAGCACAACCAGACCCATAATTATAAATCGGGGCTTCAGTGACTCGGAGAAATGGTGACACATTTCCGATCACTGATTTCAAGAAAGAACCTCCAGGATTGAACTACTTCGAACATAATAGACCACATTCAATTGAATCCATACATCTCACAGCCTTCCCAAGCGGAAACTCAACGGAAGCCTGGAATGTGATTGCAGAAATAACAACCAAACCATCGCCCACATAATGAACCACTCTGAAGACAATTCAAAGATGAAGTAATCCACCACACAACTAAAGGCATTTTTTTAGCTAACTAGTATAGACATAGATGAATAAGTTGCTATTCATCCAGCCACATGGTACATGTAAAATCTGTTATGTTTAGGATTGTGATTGCCGATTGGAGGCCTATTTTTATACAGTACAAGAGTAATGTTTTATTTATAATTAGCTTGTTTGCCCATCCTAGGACGGAAGCTGTAATATTTACGAAAAAATTGAGCAGAGTATAATTGTATCTTGTGTACATTTAATGGCAGTGAATCTTGCACAAAAGTATGTCATCAAACACTTCACTGCAGTTCACTGTAGCACTATTAATGGGAGTGATTCTTGCACAAAACTACGTCATATAACGCCTCACTTCACGTCACTGTAGCACTGTATATAACTGATCTTCAATTTGTTCAAATTCATTGTTCTGATACTTTATTCTCTTCTGCTTTCGGTCGCTGGGGTTGAAATAAATTGGAATTCGATACAATATCTGGAAAATCACCGAGAAATGTCTATTTTACCATAATGCAGAAGCATAAATTAGACTTGCCTTTTGTCTCAAGTAGTGAATAAATAAATAAAGACACCAAATCCACTTTGTTGCTGCGTGTAATTATTTATTAGATTCACTTTCAATAAAGAAACGTCAAACTTAAAGCGAATTTGCGATAAAAATGTATTTCCGCTCGACCTTCTGCATGAGTGTAAAAATCCACCCGCTCATGAATATTAATGACGGGGGGGGGCATGTGTGGTGACGTCACGCGCGTTACACACAAACAGACATTCTTGGCTCATTATAGTATTATAGTAGTAATAATACAATGGCAATAATGTGATGCCTAAGAATAATTGTGAACATATCTTGAGTTTTCTGAGTTTTAAACGCAGGTATCTCATAACAAATCTTCAGCTCTAAGTTGTGTCATCATTACGCTCTCACCTTATGACATTATGGAACTGACAACAGAAACATTTACAGAACCACGTTCCTCCAACTCCTTACGCTATTTTATTTTGGCTCGTGCAATGAACCCACTGATGCAACCACTCTGCACCTGCACACAAACCGATGTCACTGCTCCACATACAAAGTGGATGCCCTCTTTGGCCATATTACCTCCTTTGGCTGTTACTTTAGCTGCGGCCATATTTTCCCACCAGCCATCATCACCCCTTCCAGCTATGCATCCTGCTCAAGACCACATTTGTTAAGTCAAACTTGTGTCTCTAACCTATGTATGTTCTCAAAACCATGTGTTGCTCTTTCTGTCTCTCAGTTTAATCCCATCTGCGTGCTTCTTCGTGAAAAGCAAACAGTACGCATTGATACAAACTCTTCTTCAGACACATTGGACGGTTGCTTCTTGTTATCAAGCTCAGCTTCCAAAAGTGCTCCAATTCGCTCTTGTTCACCTTTTGATATAATAATTTTGATCTGTCTGCCTTCAATAACTGCCTCGGGTAGTTATTTGCGTCCCTCCGACAGATATCTGTGATTTTTGTGTGAAATTGTTGTACATTAATTTAGTTTTTCTCACGAAAATATATTTATCTCCCGGCGTGAGAGTTTAATCTTTTTACAAATACTATTTGGTTATTTCGGTAAAGTTGAATCTATTTGGAAAGTTGATTAAATCCACTCTGCTTATATCCACCCAGCAGTATAAATGGTTCCACCACAGTTAGTTGATCGGCAGGTGTGTGGGTCCTCCCACATCTTCCAAGAAGTCTGGCCAGCATGGAAGAGTAGGCCAAATATCCTCTAGAGGGGCTCTCTGGAGCTCCATCTCGTGATGGCCCTTCCGCCAGCGGTGACGTGAGTAACTAATTGTAGGGCTTTACATTTTTGGTAATTGCCACATTTATATTGAGTGAACTTGGCAGCCGTCGTTCTATTAAAATAAATTGAACGGTCACAATTTCATACAAATGAAGGCTAAACATGTTTTGGAGTCACAAAAAATCCAACTACATTTACAACATGCAATACTGCATGCATAAATATTACATAATCCTAGATTTGATGCTTTCGTAACTGCAAGGATTCATACTCTTTGTTTTTTCGGTAAAGTCACGTAGGTAAAAAATGGAATAAATGAAAACTAAATTAAATCACGACGTTTTGGGCGCAACACAAGCAGACACACTTAAGCGGTTGTGCTTTCGCTACGTTGTCCCCACCTGAAGAAGGACGCTTGTGTTGCGCCCGAAACGTCATGATTTAATTTAGTTGTTTTCATTTATTTTATTTTATTTTTTACCTACGTGACTTGACCGAAAAAAACAAAGAGTATTACATAATCGTTGCGGCATTCTGTTGGTGGAATGCAAGTGACATACCGATGTCCATCACCTACGACATTGATTACTGTTTTGTGCAGACACACAGTTGCTCAATTCAGTTTGGAATTGTGTGCATGAGTTTAGTAACGCAGGTATAAAAAGACAATGAACTATTTTTATTATTCGTGTGTCACCATTGCTCCACAATAGCGTGGAAGGCGTGTTTCTTGTAGTGAAAACACAAATGTTCCACGCTGCAGCAATACCTCGCGCTGGTAAAAAAAAATGCTACTGCGTGGGGCTGGGGGAATGAGTCAGAACCTGATTGCCACGTGCTGGTGACGTTATGTTGAGGCTGCCCTTGTGTTGGGTGTGGCTGTACACGTGGTTGATTGTCGCCTATCTCCCTTGCTTCTCCAGTCGTGAGCCGCACATTTCTGGGATTTTTTTCTTCTTCCCAGAACACACATTGGGCTTTAAAATAACTACTTAAACTATTTCATTGAATTTTACCAGGTAAGGCCCACTGAGCTATATAGCTCTTTTTCAGAAGCGACCTGGCTAAGTGACAGCTCAACGAAGTGGCTTATCACGTGAACATTTATGGAAGCCAAGGACCATTAACGCGTGACGTTGATTCTAAATATGGAGGGAAAACCCAGAGGACCCGGAGAAAAAGCCACGCGACCACGAGGAGAACATGCAAACTCCAAATATACAGACGTGAGGGTCTGGATCGAACTCATTGCCTCCTGTATACCAGGCGAGGTAGTTAACATATCGTACTTTTCCTTGGAGCAGTTGGGCCCAAAGATAATTCCTCCGTTTATTCCCATACTGAGCAGCGTGGTAAAGTATGGTGAAACAACCTCCCATGACTGACTCGAATTAATCCAGCAGTGGATTGAATAAGTGCTTAAAATGTTCTGATCAGCTGTTTGTACTTGGTATTTATGCTGTTTCATGCTGCACTTGTTTCTAATACATCCAGACCTCCCTTTAAAATAATTTTGCTTTAATGGGTTGTCACTTGCTTATTAATAAAGCCTATACGTATTTACTGACTGCTTGGGCCTTAGGGTTATGGCCTTACACCATCAGGAGGGTTGTTTAATAAGATACAGTATATTTGTTGAAAATATGGCTGTTAGACAAGTAAGATTCCATTACTGCGCATTTTTACTGTCACGTAAAGATCTTGAAATATTGCGAAAAATACTGAACAATTGTTTTTAGGTAGGGTGATTCCTGTAATAATTGAAACGCGTATCATTTAGAAATTCATTAATCGTGGGGCGATTGTCAAAATATTTGCCATTCCACGGCACACAAAGGTCTGCTCCTTTTTCGAAACAATGCCCCTGTGAGTAAACTTTAGCCCACATGCAAACTAGGGAATGGCCATTATCAGATGTAGACAGTCAGTCAACACAATTTGTAGCTATAGAATCTCGTAAAAAGGTACACAACCATTTGCCACCTATAATAATAGGGGTTTCCCCCTTTTTTCTGGCAACAAAACTGAAACCTTTTTACGAGGATTCATGTCTGCATTTGCCACCTGTATGGCCAATGACAAAGCTATGTTTAGGCTACCTCTTGGCTATGCGTGTGCGGATTATTCAGCTTCACAGATTGACCACGCTCAGCAAAAATTAACATGGACATTACTTTACACTCGTTCGCACCTTCTACGCAAGTGCCCAGTTCAATTATTATTCGCTGCACCTCGTTCCTGACTCAGGGACTGTATCATTTAAGCAACAGCACAAACAGATGACGCATTCTATGCGGTCACCCCGTTCCACGTGAGTAAAGAACAAACAAGGTTAGCTTAGTTTACATATATCTTTTGAATAAACCATGTTTTTATTAAATCTGCCTCCCTCCCCCATCATTACTCCGTATAATTGAGTTGGCTGTATCTGGAAACGTATCACATACAATCGTTAAGTGTTGGCTACACCAAATTTATGTACGCTTCTGAAATGAATGGAATCACTCATATACAATCTATGTATCTAAATATATTATAAATATATTATCATAATTTACAGCCCTTTATCAAAACACTACAGTAATTTTATACACCCCCCCAAGTTGTATCGGTTAGTGGGGTCATTTGACCATACTTCACCCCACTGGTCAATGCTGGCTGGTTAGTGGGGGGTTGTCCAAGACCACTTCAGATATCACTCGTCTCTCTGTTCGTGTTGGCAGGGAATTTAACTCATGTCGCTGGGTTCATGGTGCAGTGCGCTAACCACTCTGCCACTGCTCCACCGAAATACATTCTTATACTTGTGATATTTATGGTAATTTCTGTGGGTTTATTCATACAGTGCATTAACGCCTCTCTCAAACATTTACATTCGCACACATTCAAGCGTGTACTAAGTCCAAGCTGCGTGCGTTTACCCTTTGCCCTGTTAGGTTTGGCAAGTGTGCAGGTAATCTGTAGCCAAAACAACTCCGCGTCACTGCTGAGAATGCCGTGGCCTCTTTATCGCAACGTGTGCTTGCCTGTCGCAATGGGGCTGAGGCAGTGGCTGCGTAGCCTCGTTGGACACGTACCCACCCGCAGATAATAACGGGTTTTATAACGGAGTCAAAGACCACCTACGCCCACGCATGCATACCTGTTGGTACAACAACCTCAAACCCATATAGGGCAATGGGACAATTGTCGGCGAAGAAACAACGCGAAGACTTGTCGATTGTCCCTTGTTTAATGAGGTGAGTACATGCAGACGTGCCACCCAAAGTCTGGGAACACAATTGCGTTGAGACAAGCAGCGCTTCAGTCTTTCTGAAGGCAATTTACAAAGTTGGGGTTTTCGTTATGTTGACGACATGCGTGTGAATTATATGAGTGTCTAAATAATGCAATGTACAGCCAACAGAGCACTTTGATAATTCCCCTCACATCAATGGCAGAGAAGCACTCCGATTTTTCATCTCCGTGCAAACTGGGACAGTCATAAACATGATGACCGATAGGGTATCTAGCTGCCAATATTATTTTACTGTGTAAAGATAGCGAGGGAAGAGAAGGAGGCATTCGGTTTACAGCTTACTACATTACAAACCGGGGCTTAGTATAGCTCAAGTTAACCTGACAGTGGGCTCTGTGGTGAGTAGCAATCATATCTGAGTGCCTGAATAGTGCCAAGCTTCGCATTAAATTATCCATGTAACAGAAACAAGTCATCTCTAGTTGCTTGAAACACTTCAGAGCGTATACTTTCGTACAGTTCAAAAGCTGAGCATGCGTAATAGAAGCTTCACACGCACTTACCACGCAGATGCGTGTCAAACACCACACACTTGCCCATACACGCACGTGTGCCTGGATTGGTTATCGTTCATTAATGTTAATCAGCTGTGTCTATCACCTGAAAGTCACCGGCACATGGGACTTAATGACCACATTGTGTGAATAAAATATTAGCACGCTCTAATTTGTGTTATTGTTTCACATTCAGGTGATACATATAAATTAAAATGTGGAGATAAGCCAAAGTAATGTTTTTTTTTTACTCAAATGCGCATTGAGGTGGTGCTCATCTCCCGATTACAGCTCTGAACCAGTGGTGTAGATTCCGCATTCCGAGTTCGAGGGCCAAGTTTATGCAAACAATGACCACAGCTGTGCCATCATGAAGGCTTCGTTCAGCCATGGCCGGTGCCCTCCGTGTGCTCCCCGTGCTCATGATGGGTGCCCTCCGTGTGCTCCCCGTGTTCATGATGGGTGCCCTCCGTGTGCTTCCCGTGTTCATGATGGGTGACCTCCGTGTGCTCCCCGTGCTCATGATGGGTGCCCTCCGTGTGCTCCCCGTGCTCATGATGGGTGCCCTCCGTGTGCTCCCCGTGCTCATGATGGGTGACCTCCGTGTGCTCCCAGTGCTCATGATGGGTGACCTCCGTGTGCTCCCCGTGCTCATGATGGGTGCCCTCCGTGTGCTCCCCGCGCTCATGATGGGTGACCTCCGTGTGCTCCCCGTGCTCATGATGGGTGCCCTCCGTGTGCTCCCCGTGCTCATGATGGGTGACCTCTGTGTGCTCCCCGTGCTCATGATGGGTGACCTCCGTGTGCTCCCCGTGCTCATGATGGGTGCCCTCCGTGTGCTCCCCGTGTTCATGATGGGTGCCCTCCGTGTGCTCCCCGTGCTCATGATGGGTGCCCTCCGTGTGCTCCCCGTGCTCATGATGGGTGACCTCCGTGTGCTCCCCGTGCTCATGATGGGTGACCTCCGTGTGCTCCCCGTGCTCATGATGGGTGCCCTCCGTGTGCTCCCCGTGCTCATGATGGGTGCCCTCCGTGTGCTCCCCGTGCTCATGATGGGTGCCCTCCGTGTGCTCCCCGTGCTCATGATGGGTGCCCTCCGTGTGCTCCCCGTGCTCATGATGGGTGCCCTCCGTGTGCTCCCCGTGTTCATGATGGGTGCCCTCCGTGTGCTCCCCGTGCTCATGATGGGTGACCTCTGTGTGCTCCCCGTGCTCATGATGGGTGACCTCCGTGTGCTCCCCGTGCTCATGATGGGTGCCCTCCGTGTGCTCCCCGTGTTCATGATGGGTGCCCTCCGTGTGCTCCCCGTGCTCATGATGGGTGCCCTCCGTGTGCTCCCCGTGCTCATGATGGGTGACCTCCGTGTGCTCCCCGTGCTCATGATGGGTGACCTCCGTGTGCTCCCCGTGCTCATGATGGGTGCCCTCCGTGTGCTCCCCGTGCTCATGATGGGTGCCCTCCGTGTGCTCCCCGTGCTCATGATGGGTGCCCTCCGTGTGCTCCCCGTGCTCATGATGGGTGCACTCCGTGTGCTCCCCGTGCTCATGATGGGTGCCCTCCGTGTGCTCCCCGTGTTCATGATGGGTGCCCTCCGTGTGCTCCCCGTGCTCATGATGGGTGACCTCCGTGTGCTCCCCGTGCTCATGATGGGTGCCCTCCGTGTGCTCCCCGTGTTCATGATGGATGCCCTCCGTGTGCTCCCCGTGCTCATGATGGGTGACCTCCGTGTGCTCCCCGTGCTCATGATGGGTGACCTCCGTGTGCTCCCCGTGCTCATGATGGGTGACCTCCGTGTGCTCCCCGTGCTCATGATGGGTGCCCTCCGTGTGCTCCCCGTGTTCATGATGGGTGCCCTCCGTGTGCTCCCCGTGCTCATGATGGGTGACCTCCGTGTGCTCCCCGTGCTCATGATGGGTGCCCTCCGTGTGCTCCCCGTGCTCATGATGGGTGCCCTCCGTGTGCCCTCCGTGCTCATGATGAGTTCCCTCTGTGTGCTCCCCGTGCTCATGATGGGTTCCCCGGTCGCAGCTCCCCGTGCTCATGGCCGGTGCCCTCCGTGGGTTCGCCGTGCTCATGATGGGTTCCCCGGTCGCGGCTCCCCGTGCTCATGATGGGTGACCTCCGTGGGCTCCACGTGCTCATGATGGGTGACCTCCGTGCTGCGCTGCTCCCAACTCGGCTGTGGAGGGAGCGCCCTGCTTAGCGTGGCTCGTAGATCCGAGACAACGGCGGCGTTGAAGCATTTAGTCTCTCTTACTCTCGGCTCTCTAAATAAGCCCTTCTTATACTTATTTTATCTCCGCCTTGACGGCCGATATATTTATCACCTGTTTATTTTTTCGATTAACAGCGCTTCGAGTACCTGATAAGATCGGTGCTTTATTCACGTAATTTATTATTGTAACGGTTGGCTGCCACACAAGGTGGTACTCATTGTATCTGCCACAGATGGATGATGGGCGGAGTCAACCCTCAACCTTCCGATTGCAGGCTGCTCACTCTGCAGTTGAACCACCAGCACATCGATTGTCACTGCACATTTGACATTATATACACAATCATCCATTGATGCAATAATGCATAGGCAGCCAGACTAAGCAATCTTTTAGGATTCTTAAGATTATTTTTCTTTCTCAAGACTCACAGACCTCTTCTTGGTTCTTTCGGTAAAGTCACGTAGAAGGGAAAAAATAAATATAAAACATAATAAGAATTGTATTTTATGATATGGTTTATATTTATTATTTCCCTTCTACGTGACTTTACCGAAAGAACCAAGAAGATGAATCCCTGCAGTCACGAAAGCTTTAAATCGAAAGACGCACAGAGTTAGACTACGGTACTCTTTGAATTCTTACAGTAACAATAAGGCCTGATAATCAGAGGGCTAGTTTGAAGAACAGCACAGCCACACACACAAACAAAATGTAACACTTGATAGCACAATCGCGTGAGCAGCGGAAAACACAAGGAGTACACCAGTAGAAGCAGGCAGCGATGGCTGCAACCAGCACTGGCCACATGGACTGCTCGCTCAAGGTATAAATAAATAGGGGTTAGACTCTTATAAGCATCGCCTCTAACAACACAGAAGTATTTTTAACGCACCCCTACACTCAGTCATACTAACCCTAATCACCAATCTAATGCACGTGTGTTGTTGAATGCACGTTGAATGCGAACTGTAGCGTATTTTTTTTTCCATAAAGGTCACATCCAGTCCCAAGGTCGTAAAAGGCAGAGCCATTAAATGCTGCACGGTGCCCCTCCTTGCAGGGTCTTCAAATTGCACACAGCCCTCGATTTGCACTGCACGAGGCTCGGCCAGGATTTTGACAGACACTATACCACTATGACTCTGACACATTGTACCTCTGAATTCTAGAGATGAAGCTGATGACGCTCATGAGAATGATCTTGCTCACATTGCAACAAGGCTACCCATAATGTTTTTTTTTTGGTAGATAGTGTAAATATAAATGTGTAGTTAAACCCGCCACCATCCGACAGCCAATTAGTAAAGTTTGTCACGGAAACACAACATGCCAATTCGTTACTAATGTAGTGTCGGTGTGTGTGTAGCACACAGTCGGAGACGAGGTAGTTGCATGAGGCACCTTCTGTTATTCATTACACCATTCCGGCCATTCACACTCACAGGATCGCCTCCTCTCTCGACCACGTTGCCGTACAGCCCGGCCTAGACACAACCCTAACCGTGTTGCACCGACAGCGTCGACCGAGACAGCCAACAACTGTCCGACCACGCAATTATCGGGCGAAGGCGGCAGTGACGAAGGCGGCGAAGATGACAACGAGTTGAGTCCACTCCCAGAACCGGCAGCCCGGAGCTCTCGATCTCCACTGCTTTTCTCCTACTTGGCGTGGCCTGGCATTGCCCTGGCCGCGCCTCCCTTCTCGAACCCACCAGCAGGTTCCAGGGGCCTCCCGATGAGGTCTTCTGTGACCCTTGCCCCAGTTCCTCTGCCCTGCCGGCACACACACACACCGTGTATATGCTCGACGGCGTGTGCACTAACTGTCCACCGCAGTTGCCGCTGCTGGACAGCAGTCGGCACTGTGTCACTACACTAGTACAGCACACCGGTGTATTGGAGAGAAAATCCTCAACATTTACAATCTGAGAAAGCCTCGCGAAAGCCTACGTGTTCAAGGTTACCCATAATGCAATGTGCCAGCGCTATTTCAGAATATAACGTTTTAATACAAACCAGTTTATATAGCGATACATTTTGGATTATCGAAGGATCTGTCTGTTATGCAATATCTACTAAGTGATAACTATTCGTATGCCAATTTACAAACTGTTGATCAGATAACTTTTTTTAAAGGAATTCTTATCAGGCCCATGGCATAAGGTTCAGTCTCCAAGTCACTCTTTCGATCTGGCCCCTATTTACATGTGTAGGGGTGTTACGGAGGGGCTGTTATAGAATGGGATCAGATGGGAAAGAAACACAGTGGGCGTGGCTATGTCGGTGCACGGGAAGGTGCTCCCAGCGACGTCCGCATCGGGCAGCCTGGGGGGCTGACTCGGAGCTGGGATCCCCCGGGGCCCCACCCCTCAGCGGGGGTTTTGGTATAAAAGGGGATGAGCCGGAGGGCTCAGGGAGAGATGTTGAAGCTAACCAGTGAAGGCTGAAGATCGTCGTAGATAGAGCCCTGGACTCACCTGGATCGCCGCCCTTATCAGGGCCGAACAGGATCGAGCCAGCGGCGTGGTCCCGAGAGCCAGAGCCGGTGCTCTTGTAAGAGCTGGTCTGGGACTCCGGGTACCGTGAGCCCGACTTACCAATGTCGGGCTAGCTAGCCTCCCCTAGCCCGTTAGTGGAGGACCCAGAGGTAGGCTAGGCGTAGCTAGAGAGTGTATCCCCAGTTAGACGGGTGAGGGGGCCGATACCCCCTCCAGTGTTGTATGTCAGTGTTGTGCTGTACCGACACGGAATAAATACGTGTGCCTCCAAACCCCGGCGTCCAGTCTCCTGGAACATTATTACACATGCTATGAAGGCCATTATCCGAAACGTCACCGATTATATTTTCCTTTTAAGGCAGTGTCACTGATGAATGATTCGATCTTTATTAGTTATGCCCGAGCAACACCGCCAGCGTAATACTGTATTGCCAGATAAGTAGTTTAAACTGGAAACCAGTCAGATTTAACGAGACGCGAAAACAGGCAAATGCAGTGGGGTACATGCCAACTGCTATGCTGATGTGTTCTTACGTGTGCTATTGCATCGGTAAGCAGCATAACGTAATGTATTTATCAAAACATACTTTTTATGATTAGCACGGTTGTCTACGTACGGTGTGAAAGAAGTTCAACATATATACATACAATATACTGGAAGGGACATTGGTAAGCTGCTTTAAATGGTTTTTAGCGATTCGTTTCCGGGGTTTATAGTTTTCATGGAAAGTGTCTGTGGACAGATAGATGGACATAATATGGCTGGGTAAAGTGTCAAGTGACCTATCATGATTTTAAGCTTTCGTGACTGCAGGAATTCATACTCTTTGGTTCTTTCGGTAAAGTTACGTAGGTAAAAAATAACAGAGATGGATGCAATCTTTGGAAGAACGTTGATCAACCAGGTATAGTGTTAACTGTTGTGCTGGCCGACTCTGAGTTTCATTTCATTTCTAAGTTTGCTAAGTTTAATATATTTGTTCTCTCTACCACCTTGTTCCCTCTGTAAATGTCACCCCCCCCTCCCCCCCTCGGATTGGCCGAGGTGTGCGAGCTCTGCGATCCTACATTTACTTGCAAATTCCATCCCTAGCCCCGCCCACTTGCCCTTGGGTTGTGTCCACCACAGGCGTGTGGCCTCTGGTTGCAGCAGCTCTCTCGCTGCATTTCCTCCTGCCTCAGCAGTCCGCCTGCTGTTGTTTCACCTGAAGACGATGGCTTGTGTTGCTATCGAAACGTCGTGATTTATTAGTTATTTTTCTATCTACGTGACTTCACCGAAAGAACCAAAGAGTATGACCTATCATCACCTGCCATGGTGAATCTACTGCTGGATGAAGGCCTCCCAAACCACCTCCATCTCATAATCCTGCAATGTAATAGTCCACCTGCATACACACACACGTATGTAATAGCTCCATCTCCTCGTAGGGTGTACCCTCCCCGACACATTCCATTCTTTGGCTGCCATCATTCTTGACCTGGGCCAAGTAACCTCGCGGCTCCATTAAAATGCTAACAATTTTAGCGGCTCCTAGCAATGATTCTGGGTCAAATTCTCACCCAATGTCTGTCTTAATGGATTTCTGGAAAAAGGCTGTAGTGTTATACGATGAGCTGGGGAAAAACACGTGGAAACATTCACTGATCGATGGGTACCGATAAGAAGTTGGTTGCAAAACATGCATGGGACTTCACCTACTGCGCTGCCACGTGGTTTGATGAGCAGAGTCACCCTGGCGCTGGGGAAAGGCTGCAGAATTCTCTTGAAGTACGCGTCAAGACCGGGCAGCATCTCCAAAACGGGGAGCACCATGAGTGTGCATTGGGGTAATTTTCGATCCAAATATAACTGAACGTTCTACCGAGTCGACACCATTCATGGGAATTGCGTGGAATAGTTATGAAGTGTAAAGGAAAACACAAGCGTAATAAATTTGGCGATGAGCAATGGCTCATATGCATTGGAGTTTCCCCCATGCCATGCGGGCAGTGGGAGTTATTTGACCACAACACTTCACCATCGGGTGCATTCTGGGTGATTTTGTCATAGGCTGTTTAGAGAAAAATAATAACAACGTTGTTTATATTTTGTTTCTTCTTTGAAAATGGTTTATCATGTGTATTAAAGCAGGAATTTTTACACTGGTTGCCTTTTAATCATTATATCAGCTAGTGAGCGTGTTTTTGCTTTTGAAAATGTTATGCAAGACCACTGCAATACATTACTCTGGTCAAAGTGCAGTGACGGGCAGAAACGGTTCTGCATTTCTCCACCGTGATAACGATCATTTCCTGAATAACCAGGAGAAGCCAGTTTTTATTTTCTTAAAAAGCACAGGCAACTCTGTATTTTCCCATGGTACCTTGCAAGAGACATTGCAACGATGAGTTATCACCTTGTTAACTTTGTTACATTTCGATTTAAAACAATCAAGCAAGAGGCCACTTAAGACCGTTCCTCTGCTTGAGGCTACCCGATGTTGCGTACAAGACTGCAGTGCTCACATAATACACGGCGATCCATTTACAGATACCCCACTGATTTCGAGAATGTCCCCTGACTTTTGGTCTCAACGGGTGATCGCATAGCTTACGAAGAGCGTTAAAATGTGCAATGTTTGTTTTCACTATCGAGATTGGCGGGAGTCATGCCGAAGCTTTGAAATTACATTTAGTTCCCTCTATATGTACACGTACACACAGTTACGTGTCCGTTCTTTTAGTGGGGTATCGATAGGTGGATCGTCCTGTATGTGCGTCCACTCCTAAGATTATATTTTAAAAATGTCTCCGAGCAAAGTCGACATTACTCGAGGTTTGTTCCGTCGAGTTTCAAGCTGCCTTTGGCCGCCGTAGCTTTCCAACGGCACCGTCATCTACACACACGTGGTGTCGCGGTCACTCCGGTCAGCCTCCATTCTTGAGATTCACCCATTCCAGTCCCAACCCCAGCGACCCCGAGATCTCTTTCATCAGCTGGAATAGGATATTCCCTCCCCGCCAACCCGATCTCAGTGTTTCTGGGTGTGTGTGTGTGGAGTAGAACGCTTGAGCCTCTTAAACACATTGCGTGCATTGAGAAGCGAAACCTGGCATCGGTTCAGAAACGGGGAATACCAACGCGGCCCAACGGCTCGGCAGCCCTGGCGCATGTGACCCCACCAAAGTCACGGAAAAAAGCCACGGGCAGGGCCATAATCGTTGCCATATAAGGGTTGTGCACAGCCACATCATTGAGATAATCGGTCTTTATTGGAATGTTCCATCTCGCCACTCGCAATGTGAAGGGCATGGGAAATATGCAATGACACACTGGCCCTTGCATTTTGATCGCCGTTGGTTAACATGCGAGCATAGTTCTGTTTTTTTTTGTGTGTCTTCATCATCATTTACAGGAACTGACCATATCATACACCCCACTTCAAAACTCCCCTGCATAGACTTTCAGACTCGGGCCTTCGTAAATGAATGTAAAGGACTATTATTTTGATGGATAGTTGGCATTGAGTTTATTTTCGACCATAATGTTTACAAATACTGTTTACGGCACTTGGAAATGTTTTGCTGGCGATATAGTTTGTTGTATGGAATGAGGGTGGGATGGAATGGCGATGCACTGATTGCGATGATATTCAAAATTAATGGAAGAGCATTCGTTTTGAAAGTCGTGACAGTGATGATGACACTGCTGCTACGATGATTATGCTGTAATAATTTCTAACATTGGCTATTCACGCCTTTCTTTTTAGCGCAAAGGTCATCGCGAAGGTGCTGCGTTTCATGCCCGCAGTGGTTTCACAGGAGGGAGGCGATGCCACTCCACGTTATCCCAATACAGCAATTCGCGTGTACATTTTCAAGGCGACAAATTTGGACCCCGCAAAGCCCGCACACGATGACCCAACTCGCGTCGTGTGACGTCGGGGAGCCTTTGACCTCCGGCTGGGAAGCACGCAGGCGCGTGGCATTCGATGCTCAAACAACTCCCAACAGCAGCAGCAGCAAAACCACGGCGGGAATTCCGGAATCGAACTTGCGAAAACCTCCGCCAAAAACGGTACCCCCCCCCCCCTATCCCACTGGGCCGAGTCGCCGCAAAGCGAGAACGACCAATGGCGTCGTGCACGTCGAAACCGAGGAGGTGCCTTGAAAACGTCCGAACACAATTACGGGACTAATGATTATTATTAATGCGTTCATTCTTGTTGGCACGATTCAATAGGAGTTGCATTTCTCCCAGGGTAAATCGCAACCCGAGCAGCTGACCGTGGCACGCGCGCGCGCTGCACCGCTGCCCCCGCCCCTGCGCTTTGCGGCAAAGTCAGCCCGATCCAGAAGCTCTCATGCACGCAATCAATCCCGTTTTCATGATACCACACGATGCTTCCAGGGAATGTCCAGTACTGAAACATATATTTTTATACGGCAAAAAACAAACCGATACACTGGCGCGATGCGTGGAAATAGAATGTCACTCTTTGCAAAATACATATTTTAAATGAGCGGTTTAATAAAAAAACAGTAGGCCAGTTAATGTAAACACTCACACATACACTATTTATAAACATAGCAATTAATGCCAGTGTACTCATGTTATTTTCTTGAACAGTAGATCAATGAATAGGATGTAATATGACCAGTGTGAACATCATCTACTAGTGTTCATATATATAAGGGAGGGTATCAAAATAAGTCTACATATGCATAACATTGCATTGAATTCTATTCACGTCAAATCGAAACGCAGCGACACTTGCAACATTTCGCGGTCCTCAGCCGGTTATAACAATTCCATATTTCTGAGGCAGGGGACTCGTCACATTTTATTGTAACTCTTTAAATGTTGTGATCAGCCAGCACGTATGGACGTACACAGGATGTGTGGGACAAGATCAAAGGTAGAGATTATTTCTGGACACATTTCAGATGAACATTTCATGAATTTCAAGCACAGGAGGCATATTTACTGAAGGATCAGCCCTGGTGAATTAACACACACCCCGAGACATATATCTCAACTGCATCTTGCAAATACAAGCCAGTTACTGCAGCACGAATGATCGTAACAAATAAAGAAAAAAACAGTCGATACCAACAACCACCGAGGAGGATATGAGATGGGATACTTAAAATCTGCATACTTAGAAAACATTAACAAAACAAAAACACGATTTAAAAAATACATTGTCATGTTGCAGTATAAAACGTCACGTGTAACATCAAATAGTTTAATAAAAGTATGGTGCAGTTTAAAAACAATGCGTAATGTGTGTACGAACCACTGAGAAAATGAGTACATGGAAGAATAATGTCACGTATTATTAAATCCCTCAAACACAGAGTGAAACATTTATATAGGTACACCACTCATTTCTCAAAACCCTTTTGCTTTCGTCTCAAAAGGTGACCGAATATTGTTAATGCGATGGGCTCCACATATTACCGAGAAGGAAGGTGGTAGTGCGAACTGAGATTCGTGGATCTGTGGCTCGCGCACGCACACAAACAAAGACAATCATCCCCCGTATAGCCTTTAAAGACTGTTGGGGCAAGTGCTGTTCGTGAGCACCTATGAAGGCTGGCACATCATGCAAGGGGGTGGGTGACCAGGCCCGGCCGGCTTTGTCTCCCTCGTGGCGATGTTTACACACCGCACTGGGAATTACTTTGAGGTCGAGTCGACCTAGGGGAGGCCCACGACTGGTTCAGATAATCGTCACTGGTGGTGGCCGCGAGTTGGAATCAAACTCGGGTCGCCGGGTTCGCAAGCACACACGTACACACACGCACACACACGTACACACACGCACACACACAGGTCTATTCCTTGGGAACTGTGTGCGGGTTCTACCACAACACAAGACGCTTTACGAGCAAAACACTGCAAGAACTGAAGAGGCTTTGACTAAAAATGCGTTTGTCGATAAAATGTCTCCAAACCATTTTCGTGGTGTTTGTATAAATGGCGACATTTCAGGCATTGGCCCTTCTTCATAGCACAACCTGGAATTGATATTAAGAGAAAGGACATTTCCCAAACCACCCTATTAGATACTTTTACTTTTAGGGCCACCGTGCCAATGACGGACGTGTTGAGCGTGTTGTTATTTGCGCTTGGGCACAACTGCCGAAGCAGTCACATCGCTAAATAAGTTGTTCGGCTATAAATGCATCACCCTGTATACTGTGTGGATACGCAGGGATGCATGTGGGTGGCCATGCGAGCACAGTTTGTACACGCGGACGTTGGTAAACCGCTATCACAGCTGTCCACAAGCCATTACGGCTCAAAGCATTAAACACCTGCAGTGCCTTCCCACCGTGAGTGCCTCATCAGGAAACCGTATTCCTCTGCCCGATTTTGCATAAAGTAATTTCAGCAGGCCAGATTTGTTCCGTGTGTGCACGTTTGACAAAGCGTTTCCCCCTCCGAGTGCCTGCGCGTGCGTCTCAGTCGTGTGTGCAACCGCATTTCCTTGTCCCCGTGTCAATTAAGCGTTGCAACGATTTACCGATTAAAACGCGATTCCTTTAATTCAAAACAATATACTCCAAAAGAGACCTATCGTCTGAATAACTTCTTGTAAAAATTCTAGGATAGAAAAGTGACCCGGCACACCTTACATGGTGTGGCTTGAAATAGCGGTGGACACTTGGGTCAATTGTAGGATGCGTGTTTACCACTGAAGTATAAGTACACCGGTGAATGGCCACTGAAGTGGAAGACACTCGTGACCTTTGGTAATGCTTTTGCGCGGGTGGTACAAGTATGAGCCAGTGTCAGAATTTAAAAACACGACAGAATTAGTGTGCCTAAATAGCGCACCCACTTTTGACAGAATTCACTCTGCTGCCACAATTTCTGCATCGTGGCCCACACTGCCCCCACATGCACTTCTGGACTAAATTGTGAAGTATGGAGGTACAAAGTAATCCTCCTATCCAGAAAACTAATTATATACAATACAGCACTGTTATTTGTCTGCGTTTCACAGCTTAAACCACATTGATTATTCACGTGAAATTACCCGTCCTTTTCATTTGCGCTTTCATTTGTTTGGTGTATTGACCGCACAAATGCACACTACGAAAGTGCAGTAAACAAGAATATGGCAGGGTTAAGAGAAACAGTGAAGTTAGCAGCTAAAATGTTATTGTGAAAATCCAGTGAAAATCGGCGTCCAACTTGGCAGCTCCACACATTGCGGATGCTATGTTTACGACACTGGCATACGGGGACTTATCAAAAGCATATAAAGTGTGAAGGCACAATTCCGCTCGTTTATTCTGAACAGTGTCGAAAGCATTGAAACAAAATAACTGCTGAAAATAAAAACAATCGAACCTTTACGATTTTTTTCACTTCACCATTTTACTTAAAGTCGATATCTCTCAAACCAAAAAATAAATCCCACGCAATTCCAGGTGGGATTTGGAAGAAGTGGCATTTTAGAGACAGGCACCAGCGCGGTAACAACGTGGACTCGCAGCCAACTGTCCCCGCTCCATCGAGCGCTTGATTGAGGTACCGCGATGGCGAGGTGTTAGCTACCTCGCCTGGTGTACAGGAGGTCGTGGGTTCGATCCTGACCCCGACGCCAGTATATTTGGAGTTTGCATGTCTCTCTCTCCCTGTGGTCTCATGGATTTTTCTCCAGGCCCTCCGGTTTTTCCCTCCACATTTATGTATTGGCTGCTATACCTTCCCACATAAGCCACTTCGTCAATTGTTCCCAGGTCGCTTCTGAAAAAAAAACTACGTAGCTCAGTGGGCCTTACCTGTCCAACGAGGGCTCATTCGCTTGATAGGGGAAGCCAGGCTCACAAAACCATACCCTGGCACAGATGATTTACCCTGCAGTGCCCATCACATTACGCAAACTCCATTCGACCCCTATGCAGCTCCTCGAGAGAGCCAGGTGCCAAGGCCACTGGCCACGACAGCCACAACCCTGCATCAACAGCTCTCACGAGGAGGCGATTGTGACGCCGTTTCCTCTTTCCACTGTCGAACTGAGCCGAGCTGTGCTGGGGGCCATGCCCAGCCAAGCCTGGCACAGCTCGAGAGGAACTGCGGAACCAGACCTGCACCCGCCAATGCCACGCGCGCACCTCTGCCCCCCCCTGACGAGCCAGACTGAGGTTGCTCACAAGGACGGAGTTTCACAGGTTGGTTCTGCCTCAACTCGGGAATCGGGCAGCGAGAAAAACCACGTGCACTGCGAGGGCCCTGAAGGCGCGGCTCAGATGTGCGGCGGAAAAGGGATGCGCGCACTGACGCAGAACCGCAGGCGATGCGTTTACACGACGCGGCGGCCAACCCCTGCGTGCAATCTACCGGTAGGAGGGGTGGGGAGGGGGGGTTGGGGAGAGACGACTTAACGGCGGCGGTGGGGGAGAAGCTCGTCTTCAGGGCTGCTTCTCGTTGGGCACTGGGTCGGCGAGGCCGATCCACACGATCTTGCGCTGCTCGTCAGCCACGCGCTCCTGCACAGCGCGCGCCAGCTCCTCGGCGCTCGCCCAGCTCTGCTGCCCCCCGGCGCCGAGGCGTGCATACAGGCACGGCAGGGCCTCCAGCGCCTTCTCCTCGGCGCGGCACTGCCGCAGAACCTCCTCGTCCGAGCGATCCAGCTTCCCTAACAGCTTCCTGCAACGAGAGGAGAGCCGCGCGGCCGGGGGTAAAGGCCATTGCGGGGCGGCGGGGGGGGGAGTTGGGTAAGCGTGGTGGTTGTGGTGGGGCGAGAGTGGGGGCAAGGAGGGTAGGGGGTCAATCCCCCCAGGGAATTAAATGTGGAAGGGCTCAAACAGAGTACCAGAGTGAGCCTATTTTACGTCATCTTCAAAGGGAGTGGGATTTTATTGTGAAAAAATTACTTTGAAAGATAACTTTCAGATGAATATCTAGATAGAGCTGTCGAAGCATTCAGTTGTTTCGTTAGTCATAGTTAGGCAATTTGGCGATGTGTCCGTACAAGTATCTTGTCTGTACATTTGTCGGTTTGTGCCACAGGAAATGTTTATCATGCTAACCGGTACTTCTTCCGTCGAATATAAAACACAATAGTCTTTTGTCTGTCTACAAAGAAGTTAGTCAAGACGTTCTGAGAAAGACGTAAAAGGAAATTGAACAAAACTTTTTACAACTTGTTCCCCAAAACATTTTGACAGTACCGCACGTACAGCGTGTTGGCTGGGGTGACCAAAACCACGGCTCCCGGGCACTTGAAGCGAGGCTCGACAGAGGCAGCTAATGTTTAATTTTGAGATAGAAATTAACTTGCAACAGGGAACAAAGAATAAAGTTTCAAGTGGGAACAGCCTGTGGCGAGAGCACTCCCCGGGACGCTCCTGCAGATTTCTAGATTCAGGTCCACAGCCGAGCAGAGGGAGCGAGCTGGACATGTGAGCACCCAAAGCGACCAGTCGATTCGACCACCCCACGTGACCCGCTCAGCTTCAGCTTCTTGTGGCTCTTGGCCACATTAAGTTTTGACAATGTGGCTCATGTGGGGGGGGCGGGGAGGGGAGAGGGGTCAACGTGATTGGCCATTCTTGGCTATAAAACAATGTAAATGCTAAAATTTTACTGACACATTTCTCAATTGGGATCAGACACAGAGCGGAAACAGTCATCCCTTGGCAACACTAAATGGGCAAAGTGTCCACACGGCACGCATTCCCACTGTTCAGGATCCTCCCGAAAGAGACCGAGACACAGCGAGGCTTTTCCGGGTAAACAAGTGTCAATCATAATAACAAATATTATATTATGCTCCCACTGTGTACGCAATGACAAATGTACAAGTGTACAAGGCGCGAGATGACATCAAACACATTTCCGTCCATTAGTGCAGCCGCGCCGCGTGGACGCGAGGGCGTTCAGCGCCGCGCGAGTTCCCCCCGAGCGAGCCACGCAGAGGCCGACCAGTCCGACTGGTCAGCCGCTGTGTTCGGTCTCGGTGCGTTTCGGCGGACGTGAGGCTTGCGGAAGACCTGACTTTTTTTCCGGTGGTTTCAGAGCGGTCCGTCATCTCGCACGTACAACGCAGAGAGATTGTTTTCCGTGTGGGGCTAACGGATTACATTTCAGTAAATGGTGCCCACCCCGAAACCCCCGCCCTGCGATCGGTGGGTCAGCGAGACCAATCTCCTCCCTTCTCTAAATCTAGTAGCACAGCATTTGGGACTTACATCCACGGGGTTTCTGTACCCCCCCCCCCTCCTCTCCCCCATGCCGCGGTTCGTGCTCTGTACCGTGCTCCGACTGAAATATAATTAATGAAAAAAACGGTGGCCTACCCCTTATTCTATGAAGTGAAAGCTGTTCGTCATTTGGACATGTATTGTTTCGCGTCAGCTACGAGACTGTAGAGATCACAGTCGGGGACCGTGGGTTTCATGCTCGGCTTGTGGCTGAAATCTAGAGCTGGGGGCGCCGCCCCTCACCTGATCTTGCGAATGTTCTTGTCGCCGAGACACACGTGCACGATGATGGGGTACACCTCGGCGTGGTGCAGCCTCGTGATGCACTCCAGTCCCAGGTCGAGCAGACAGTGCTTGTTCTGCACGCGCACACACGCGGGAGCAAGCGCAGCGAGCGAGCGGCAGCGATGTTACAACCAGACCTGTTGTGAATCAGTGCTCCCCTTCGCAATTCACCAAAGTGCCACGATTTGAGGTCGTGAATCGATTCAAGGATCTATTCTTTTAATAACCCTTGCGGTGCGTTGCTGTGCATCTCGTGGTTGCAGGGGGGACATGAACTACTTGTGTACAAAAGAGATGGATTGGATCGGAGTGATTTTCACCAGCATGGTTTTATTTGTATGTGGCGAGTGTAGAAATCGATGCTGAAAGGATGAAGCGATGCATCGTTAATTGCCTTCATACAATGATGCTTTATAATTGAGGCACAGCATAATAATTTGCGCCATTATGGAATAAAAAAGTAAGAAAAATATATATTTTTATGCGTATATTCGCCACAAATTATTTTGTGCTGTGCATCATATAGTTTTACGTCAAACTAAAAACAGATAGGGTCCTTGCCTAGAAAACATCTGGAATTTAACCAACATTGATTCAAGTGAGCATGACTTTGCTGGTTAAACACTCAATGTTGATATTGGTCCAGAGTTTTCTCGTATTAAAAACGCATGTTGCTGAAAGCAATGCACTGCCGGAAGGCCGTGTGGCCAATGGGATGTATACAAACACAATTCACTTCACGTGGAGACACAAATATGGAAGGTATATGATAATGATGATTTATTTAGCCTCTAATGTAAGGACGTGCTTGGCAGCGTTGTCAGTGTAACTGTAATAAATGCAATGGCAGTATAAACTGAAGAGAAGAGTCTGTAACCTATCACACTAACCAAGCAAGTCATGAAAATTTCAAACTTCTAACTGGCACAAGACAAAAAAAATTGCAACCATTTGTGGGTTCAACAATGCTGTGTGGGTTAAGTGCCAGCCATAATACCACAATATTACCACTCCAGATGCACAGTAAACAAGTAGGAGGCGTTCGTAGCCATCGAGGCACGGTCCTGACCGCACATACCACTGCAACTCATCTAAACAGTGCCGCTGATGATGAGTGCAACTGGGGCGCGCGCGTGAACTGCCGACAAAAGGGAGCCAGAGCGTGCGGCCTCGCGTCGCTGCTGCCGCAGTCACGCACAGCGGCCATTGTGAACCCGCCTTGTGAAGACCCATTGTGCGTTTGGAAAACCCCGATTGGAGATGACTCACGCACGACCTGTGGATGACGAAATCGCATCGTGACGAGGCGGCGGCCACGCGCAGACGACCAAGTTACGAATTACGGTGTAGGACTAAAAAAAACATGTTCAATCGGCATACATCACACTTTGTTTTCATTGCCAGTGGGATTTTTTTGCGGCGTGTAATGTCGAGCAGAGGAGGATTCGTGTTGCCAATGAAAAATCTGAAAATATCTTTCAAAGCCCATCTTTAAACAATTATTTAGAAATATGCGCTCCTGTTTATGGTGGCCGATACTGCATTTCTGAACGCTAATTGAACGTTAATGCGTCGCACGCTTACATCGGGAAAATGCGGCCTCAAACGTCTACAGCAAGACAAACTGTCAAAGCTTGAGCGAAAACTTACGGCGCTCTACGCAGTGACGAGTCTTTTTCAAACTATCAACGGCATGCACTCACGTAAAAAAAAACATGAGCAGGCTTCAAGCAGAGTGGCTGGTTTCAGTCGAAATGTGTCTCCTCCTGTCAATGATTATTCCACCCCAAAAGTACAGCTTGTGCTCTTCTCAAAAAACTTATGACAAAAACACTGCCACATCTTTGAACATCGTGCATGCTTTGCAGCACATCAGTTTAGCGAGACCTCTGCCAGTGCCGTCTTGGCTCAGAACGTTGGTCAGAATGTGCAAACGGCAGCACAACAAACCCTAAACTCATCGTAAGCGCAGATAAAACCTTGCAGCAGTTGTTACAGACTTCCAACATGTTTGACGTGTCTGCGTGCGTGAATTGCAACTCGTTTTGGGGGGCGGTGGAGCAGCACTTGGCGCACTTTGAACCCAGAAACCTGCTCATGGTCAACACCAGTGATGATTATCTGAACAGTCCTGGGGCCTCCCCTAACTCGGCTCGGCCTAAAATGAGTACCTGGTGCGATGTGGAAATATCACCCCTAGGGACACATAAATGGCCGGGCATGGTGCTGGCCACCCATCCCCGCTGTGCCGTGCTGGCCTTTATAGATGCAGGTGAACAGCACTTGCCCCAACAGTGTTAAGGGTAAATGGGAGACCTTTATCATTGGATTGCAACTCTTTGAGGGCAGTTCACAAAGTCTTTATGAACGTGAAAACATATATATCATGAAGAAGAAAAACAATTCTAAAAATCATATAAGTGTGACAGGTGTGTAAATGAATATATCAATTTATTTACAGCCCAAAACAGGTTGCACCGCTCATATTGATATTACCGAAAAGCAAGAATAAGCGGACGTTTCGGATAATGGCCCTTCTTCAGAGCAGAGAGAGGAAAAGACCATTGCCAGCAATGATCTCACCACATGCAAAAATCTTTTCAGTCATAAGGGCAGTGTTCGTAAATGACAGCCGTAAAATACTCCTGCCTGCGCTTTTATGCCGCTGCCAAACCCAGTCAGTCACTCCAGTGTTTCCCCTCAAGTGAAGCCAAACACGAGACATTGGGTGAGGCAGCAGCTCGTGCCATCTTTTCCGACTTGCAAGCCAAGTCGTTGCTTTGAATCACCTGCACCGAGGCGCTATTGATGCGCACGCACTTTTGTCTTTCGCTATGCACTTGGGTGGGTGCTCCAAATCTGTGAAATGCCACGTGGTCAAAACTGCAATGAGAAATGAGCATAGAGGTCAAAGTGACCCAATGTTCAGATTGTTTTTTTAAACCCTTTGTAACTCTAACAGTATTACGTATATGAAATAGGCATAAATCTCAGTTAAGAAATAAGATCAAATGTGCAGAGAACTTTAAAGATTAGAAATGATTTCTAACAAATAAAAAAAAATCCGTAAAATTAACTTTCCCAAGAACGTTTTTGAACAACCTTGTTTCCTCCACTTCACATCGCAAATCTTCTTTCAAAAACATATCCTGAAGCAGACGATGAGTGCTGGACACAAGCACATTTGCCAATGTGATTTGTAACTTTAATCCTTACCCCCGTGTACATCGTTCAATTTGAATGTGCAATTTAATTGAGGGACTACTGTGTGTTTTCTTGCTGTGGTCTGAGACTGTTGTTGTTGTTGTTGTTTTGCCGTCTTGCCCGAGCTTGCATTTATTGCATGAAAAATCGACAGGCATTGAAATACCTTTGCAATTTATTTATTCCTTCTTAATTTTGGAGCTTTCGTGACTGCAGGAATTATTCTTTGGTTCTTTCGGTTAAGTCACGTGACTTAACCGAAAGAACCAAATAATTATTTATTCCTTTTCAGTGACTTGCCCACCCTTTCCTATACTTTGTATTCCTTTTGTTGTAACTTGCCGAGCCGTCCCAGGACGTCCCCGGATGGACCATCTGTGACAAAAAGCTTCATAGCTCATCGGACAGATTCCTCGGCCAGTCTAAATAAAGATTCCGATTCTGAACGATTTGCCCTGCGATTTCCCCCCCCCACCCTCCCCCCCCACCCCATCGCGGCCTCGACGTCGGGCGGGCGGTGCAGGGACATGAGCAGGATGCAGCAGCGGACGCACCGTGGCGATGACCTCCTCGACGCCGCGGACGCTGCACACGGTCACCACCGAATTGTTCTTCTCCTCCCTCCAGCCCAGGAGGTCGCCCTTTCGCTGCCTTTCCGCCAGCTCCTCTCTCTGCGCTTCCTCTGCACGCGTCGCGGAACACGAGGAGGCAGGAACGCGAGCGGCGAGGCACAATTTCGCAAGCCGCAAACCTCAAGCCGTGCAGTCGTCCGCACGGGGGTAGTATTTACGCACGGCCAAAACATTAACAAAAGCGTTTGCTGGAAGTGGTCGATAGAAAATAAAAATGCTTTTGCCAATTGTCTGGTTTAACCTTTGCTGTGATATCGCACAGGAGGGGATGCTACGGCTACGAGCACTGCGGCTGGCAGCACTAGCCACCAGTTGCTTACGTAGTCCGCTATTGATATTGACCACACTGCAATTGGGTATGGATTTCATGTCGATTTAACCGAGGTGAGGTTAAAGTATTTGTTGTGACCTGCTCTGCAGACATACACGGTGGCGTGTACGTACATACGCATACACGTACGTTGATACATGTTTACATCAGTGCGACCAAAGATAGCCACAAACGCACATAAACAAAAAAACACAAAGGCAGGCACCGAAATGCGTGCGTACACCATCGTTATATTTACGTATGCAAATGCACCAGCCTGAATTTGCGGCGGAAGGAAGCACGGATTACAGGGGATTGCCATGCACCAAAATCGCGCACCGTTTAGATGCCACGCATCCGTAAACAGCGAGCGAGCGCGCACGCACTGGGAATTGGCAGACGTTCCGGCTCGGGAGGTCTCTTCCCCCTTTTGCGGCGACGAGTGCCGCCAGCCCCGTGCCGCCACTTTGTTTGTGAGCCGTCTGCTGTCCTGCAGGAGAGTCCGTCCATTCCCCCAGGGCCACTTTTTTCTTCCTTTAACCCTTTTCTAGTTTTATTGTTGCCAGTTCTTTTGTGTCCGCCAGATTGTGCTGCGGTCAAACAGAGCACACGGGAGAGGAGACGTTCTTTGTCTTCCGTGGAGGAGCCGAGGCTACGCGGGTCTCATTTGTAAAATGGGCGGAAGTGATGTAACGGGCCCTCAGTCTAACATCCTTCAAGGGTCCATGGTGGACAAAGTGGGTGCATTTGTACAGCGTTCTCTCTGTGCCCCACTCATGAGAACAACAACAAAACTTTCGGCAGAGTTTGATCTAAGTATGTGCCCAGCAAAAATGTTAACAATTTAGTTTTGTGTGTAGTTATTTGTGACTAGGGGAAGAAGAGACCAACAACTTGCTACAAAGTGAGCACCTAATCGTTGATATGGTGGTCAGCAGCACTGTCGAGGAAACGTACAAATGAACTCGATCTCTGTGCCGGACACCCAGAAACTTACAGGTTTTATCTCACGAAATGTTAAGGCCAAATATACCGCGGCACAAGTAAATTTATCCTCTCAAAGCCACCCTAGCCGACTACATAGGAGGCCCAAAGATGAACTATTTTAAAACTTCTAAAACTGGGATCACGCCGGATAAGCGGGGCCCCGATTGTCGGTCGACCGATCACGTGCGGCTCGGAGGGACCTTAGCGGAGGCGGAACACGCCTCTTGCTGCCCTTTTTGGAGACGGGAGATGATTTATTTGCACAAGGAAGTTGCACAACCGTACATTTCCCAAACAAAAGCTGTGCGTGCTGTCGGCTTGGCCTGGAGCCCATGTGGGGCCCGATGCCATCTGCCGGCTGAACCATGAGGAAAAAAATCTGTTTGGTGTGTGGCTTTGAGCTTCACGAGCCGGTGGTGCCATTTTTTGGGGAGTGTTTAAAAAATACTACCCCAAAGGAATGGCTGCCAGGTTATCTCATCAAATCAGCATAAAAAACCCAGCAAAACCCATATCTGTACATAACTGCCAAGGGCATAACTATTTCCACCTTAAACATGTAAAAAAAAGGCAAGAGGTCCAGCACTGGAATTCCTTGTTCACATCACATCTGGCAGAAGAGCTTCCACTGGAGCCAACTCGAGAGGATCTTTGGTCTTCTCTTCCACGTCGACAGACGTGTTGGAAGAGGTGGCGGCAAGCCACGCCTTTAGCCCTGCTGCACGCAACCTGCCGATGGAACTCACCGTAGTGAACCCATGCACACTCCTGGGTGGACAGAGGCGTCGTGGGGGATTCGTTGTTTCAACTGCCGCGCCTGGAGATGGATCGAGTTGCCGACCTCTAAATTGCGAGTTCAGTGTGTTAGCCATTGCACCGTTTCCATCCTAGTTGTAGGTAACAAGGCGAGGAATAGTTCAGCCTATTCGGACGGTTTATGATAATCTTCGTTAAAGCAATTCGACGCCACTTTGTGAGGCGTTGGCAGTGGCGGTTTTATGGGTTAGCTGATGCCTGTCATAGGAACGTGGAATTTCCACCGCTTACTCACGACTGTAAATCATAGATAAAAACCGAATTCTTGTCGGAGCCGGGCACACTTTGTTTACTCGACTTTGAGGAAATTACGCATTTGCCGTTCTGTATGTACTGACCGTCCACAAAGTCCACCGAAACTTCACAGCAAGCGTCTAACGCTGCATTCCAAATGGCGTCCGTGCGTAATCTCGTCGCCATCTCGGCAGAGCGGAATCCGTTGCCACGTTCGCTTGTTTTGCGCTGCACGGTCGTTACGTGTGTATGTATGTTGAACTTCTGTTGCACCGTACGTAGCCAACCGTGGCAAATCGGGAGGTGCGGGGTTGGCGCGAGGAGGGGAGAAGCGTCACAGGCGCACAGCGTTGCATAGTCGGTGGAGTCGCACGCTGCCGAGCGTACTGGGACTGTCGCAAGAGGGACAAAGAGAGTTCTTGCTCAAATGAGCACCGAGGATGTGGCTCTTCTGCTGTCCGCATCCCTGAGTCAGTGGTGGATATTCCCCATTCCTATGACAAGGGCGAGTCCATCCACAGGGCAACCACTTGACTTTTTCACAAAAGTGGATGGGCTGAGGCAAACCCCCAACCAGGATGTGAACTCACAACCTTGCGATTGCGAGCCACTCGCTCTCTGACTCAGCGACCAGGCCGGACTATTGGACAGTCTGTATATGCCATTGTTGAGCTATTTTAAGCTCTTTACCCTGCATGATATTTCATAAATCATGAATGCGTGCACCGTAGTCTCACAAACAAATTCTGATTCATATAAACAATGGCCGTGCACATTTTCACGGACAACACTTTGCTTGCGTGTCCAGAAATGTTGCGTGTATACACCGATTGTACCGCCATGTAAACATTCGCGGGCGTGCACACGAACTGTACGCAACAAAAACATCTTGTGAGGTTTCGTCTCTGCGCCACGATCATCGCTGCTTCGAGCGGAGAAAGATGAAGCCGCTTGTGCCACTGTGGCTCTGGGACCCAGGCCAGCAGCTCCGGGGAACGGTTGTGTGGGGATAGCAGCTCTTGGAAGGTGGGACGGGGGAGGCGGGGGAGGCGGGGAAGAGTTGATTCTGCAGCGAGCAGAACAAAATAGCTCGTCATGCTGGGACTAATAAGACGTTTGGCACAAATCTCTTCGGTGTTGGAACTTGCCGTTCGTCGCATGTGCCGCCTGTGTGGGACGCGTCGCTCGACTTGACGTTCGGCCAAGGCAAACAGACAGCGTCGTGAGCACAAAAAAACCCCCTTGTTAACGACCGGGTGTTAACGACTAATCGCGTAACAACAGGCCTCCATAGAGCCCAATGTGTAGTGTATAGTAGTGTAGTGTATAGTAGTGTAGTGTATAGTGTAGTGTATAGTGTATAGTATAGTGTAGTGTATAGTGTAGTGTATAGTATATAGTATAGTGTATAGTAGTGTGTAGTGTAGTGTGTAGGAGTGTGTAGTGTAGTGTGTAGTAGTGTAGTGTATAGTGTAGTGTAGTGTATAGTGTAGTGTATAGTAGTGTAGTGTATAGTAGCGTAGTGTATAGTGTAGAGTAGTGTAGTGCCTCCATTGAGCCCAATGTGTAGTGTATAGTAATGTAGTGTGTAGTGTAGAGTATAGTGTAGAGTAGAACCCATCTTAACGGCCACCCTTGTTAACGACTAATCGCGTAACAACAGGCCTCCATAGAGCTTAATGTGTAGTGTATAGTAGTGTAGTGTATAGTGTAGTGTATAGTGTAGTGTATAGTGTATAGTGGTATAGTGTATAGTAGTGTAGTGTATAGTGTAGTGTATAGTGTATAGTAGTGTAGTGTATAGTAGTGTAGTGTATAGTAGTGTAGTGTATAGTGTATAGTAGTGTAGTGTATAGTGTAGTGTATAGTGTAGTGTATAGTGTATAGTGTAGTGTATAGTGTATAGTGTAGTGTATAGTGTATAGTGTAGTGTAGTGTATAGTGTAGTGTAGTGTATAGTAGTGTAGTGTATAGTGTAGTGTATAGTGTAGTGTATAGTGTATAGTGTAGTGTATAGTGTATAGTGTAGTGTATAGTGTATAGTGGTGTAGTGTATAGTAGTGTAGTGTATAGTGTATAGTAGTGTAGTGTATAGTAGTGTAGTGTATAGTAGTGTAGTGCCTCCATAGAGCCCAATGAGTTCGCTTACCGACCATCCCCCTGCTAACGACGGGCTGTTGTAGGTACAGCAAATATTAATTCATGAATTGATTAACCATGTTTCTTTTATGTCACGTGTTTATAACGTTGTTAGTATCTTTACAGATCAAAATCCATTGTTTAAATATTATAAAGTACGTTTTTTGGGTAAAAAATGGTAACTTTCCATGCTATCTGAAGAATGAAGCCTTTAACGTGTATTTTTTATACTCGCTTAATGACCAAATCACCTAACGACCGGTTTAGTGTAACCAATCGCTGTCCTTAAGAAGGCTTCTACTGTGTTTATATATACACTCTAATTGTGAGTGGTGGCACAGTGATTAGCGCGCTACACTTATATTCTGACGACCGGTGTTCCGATCAATGCTCGTGCGCAACAAATGCCGAGTGGCGCTTAAACACATCCTGCGCCACCGCTAGCTCCACTCGGCCTTAAACGATGACACCCGCTGTGGTGCGGAAACATCAATGTGGAGCTACCAGGGTGGTGTGGCACGGTGCTGGCCATGTCAGCCTTAATTGCTGCTTGCCGAGAGCACTTTTGCCAACAGTTCTGTACACGATGGCATGGAGGATATTTAACGTGCGTTCACGTCAAGTAGGGGGTGAGGGGAGATTCCTCGATTCATCGGTTTATATCGATTTTAAGTTCGTGATGTGTGCGGCAAATCGCACACATGCGAGAGTCGATGTGGTTAGAGTCGTACGTCGTATGAATGGGTTCGCATCATCTCTCCATCCACTGGAGGCGCTACGATTGACTGCCGTGTTGAAAAATCGATTCTTTTTTTTTTTAAAGGAAATTGCTTCTCGGAGCCCAGACAAATCATTGCATTCCCAGGGTTGTGAATTATCATTCCACCCTCTTTTATGTACGAGTAGTCGTGCGTGTGTGTGTGTGTGCAGCGGGGGTCTGTGCGCGCGGCATGTGCGGCTGTGCGCGTACCCATGGGACACTCGGCGAAGTCGGGGCCCGTGAACTTGGGGTAGACGACGCGGCACAGGAAGGAGGGCAGCAGCAACACGGGGCGGCGGCACGGAGGGCGGCACGGCCGCACCAGCGTGTAGGGCATGAGCGCCGCCTGCCCGCTGGAGTCGGCCTCCCGCTCGCGCTCTGTGGGCAACACATACACCCAGCGTCATCGTCATAGCCACCAGCAACTATCTCCATCATTGCCACCTTACAATCACCATCATAGCCAGGAACCATCTCCATCACTGCCACCTTAGAATGACTGTGATACTTCGCAACAATCACCAATATTTGTAACTCTTCTGATACTGACGGCGGGGGGCCAAATAATCAAAAGGCGCGTTGACTTTCTGACCGCTGTGCAGGGTTGCATTGAATGAGCTGTGCACGCGAGCAAAGACGCTGTGTACACACGTCGCTAGTGGTGGCAGCAGGTGAGTAAACACACAGGTGTGGTACAGAAGCCCTTTGGGGTGGCGTGCAGGGGGGGGGGGCAGAGGGGTGCAGCGACTCACAAGTCCACAGGCAGCAAATCAGTGAGAAGGGCCCAGGCTGGCAGTCCCACTTCACTGTGCGAGGGGATTGGCAGGGGGGTGGGGGTTACGGAGGGGGGGCAGCACTCCTCACCCAATGTAACCACTTCACAGGACGGGGGCAGGTGCCCAGCCGCCACAGCTGCAGTACTGCACAACGACTCGCGCTCTGCCGCTTCACGAAGCTGTACTGCACGTTGTGCCGAACATGGAATAGCACGCGGTTTAGAATTCGCGTGCAAGTATTGTTAAGGGATTAATTTTTTTGTTCGCCAGCGGTTTTCTTGGCCCCACCAGCCCCTCATGACCAACCGCCACCGCGCAGTGCACGCTTGAGTACAGCCAGAGAGGAAGGGGCATTCCATTATAAATTTTAAAATAAAACTATTTTTATTATACCAGGTAAGGCCCACGGAGCTATTTCGCACTTTTTCAGAAGCAACCTGGCCACAAATGATAGCTCAACAAAGTGGCTTATCGTGTGTAAATTACTTTAAACGCGTGATGTTGATTCTAAATGTGGAGGGATAAACCGGAGGACCCGGAGAAAAATCCACGCAACCGTGGGGAGAGAGAGACACAAACTCCAAATATACAGCAGGCGTCAGGGTCAGTCGGGATCTATCCCACGACCTTCTGCTTACCAGGCGAGGTAGTTAATATTTCGCCACTCTAGTGCCTATTTATTCAGCTGTACCAGCAGAAGAGGAGCGATGTATCATTGAGCAAACGGCCCAGAGAAGGGAGTTCAACATCGTCAAGAGGCATAGGCCACAAGGAGGGCAGCAGAGGCTTATCCCTGTAGTGCTTAAATAGTTCTGTTTTGTTAACCATCCTCCCAGCAGTTTTTTTTGGCCAATTTGGGCTAATATCCTTAAGCAGAATATTAGTGCTGCATACAACCACATTTTCCAAAATGTGATTTGTAACTTTCATCCTTACCCATGTATCGATAGTTACATTTCAATGTGCAATTTTATTGAGGGACTCCTGTGTGTCGCCTTGGTGTGGTCTGGCACTGTGTTTTGCTGTTGTTTTGATGTCTTGCCCAAGCTTGGGAACGATCGTACTTATGAAATGTTTGCTTTGAATATTTGATCTATTTGACGCATTTGTTTTGAGTAATTTGCTTACGTTTCCCAATACTTTGCGTGCCTGTCGTGTTTTTGTTTTGTCGTTGTAACTTGCCGACCCACCTGCCCCTACTTGACATCTGTGGAACAAAAAAAAACGCGTCGTAGCCCAGCGGATTTCCCCGGGATAAATAAAGATACCGATCCTCACTCCGACACTCACCAATGCCGTCCAGCGGGGCCGGAGCCTCCCAGGCCCCACGCAGAGGCCCCGCCGTGCCCGCCATGAGGCGCACGCGCTCGCCGCTCGACTGCTGCTTGTACGGCTGCACCTCCGATCGGCCCAGCAGCTGCTGGGCGGGAAGGTGGTGCGAGATCGACAAACAGGCAATGAACGATGAGGGAGCGGGCACGAGACGTGCCAGAGGGGGGTTGAAGGTTGGCGTCGGTAAAAAAAGGAAAAGGTGAGGACAGGATGAGGGTGGGTGTTGTTGAGGTGTAAGAGGTAAAAGGTGCAGCCCTGCAATTCCCCGCTCACGTGCCACTGCTGGTGGAACGGCCTCCACTCGAGGGGAGCTCCTAGAGAGAGAGCCCCCCTCGAGTAGGAATTTGGGCTCATCGTCCACGCTCACCAGATTTCCTTAAATCAAAACATCAACTTTTAAGCGCTGCACGTAGCCGTGAAGCTGAACACTTGATTCGTAAAAACTAAGAGCAAACTACGGTTAAATTTTTCACTGCGACAATCAAAACTGTACGATTCTTACGTGGGAAAGTATCATAAGGCTTGGAATAGGTAAAAGAGTACCCACACTTTACCCCACCACACGTGACCTGCCGAGAGTCTAACTGCTGCTCCCGTTTATATTGCTTGGGTGCACAGAGGCATGAGGATTTAATAAACTTGCACCATTGTTTCAACTGCGGGAGGTCAAAAAATTGAACAACTTCTGGATTGCCATTTCAGTGTTCTAACCATCGCACAACGAGTGCCAACACACATGAATGTGTAATTAGCTATGGTTGGGGGCACCATGGTGGCGAGATGTTCACTACCTTGCCTGGTATACAGGAGGTCGTGGGTTCGAGCCTGACACTGACGCCTCTATATTTGTAATTTCCATGTCCTCTGCGTGGTCATGTGGATATTTCTCCGGCTCCTCTGGTTTTCCCTCCACGTTAAGAATCAACATGCATTTAGAGTATTTGGCAGCTATAAATTTCCACATGAGCGATCATTTGTGGGCAGGTCGCTTCTGAAAAAAAGATCTACATAGCTCAGTGGGCCTTGCCTGGAAACATTAGTAAAAATGCTTCGTTCAGAGTTTAGTTTACAATCCCTGCACGGGTCACTCTGGACGAAGGGGTTCTGTCGTACAAGTAGTGGACCATACCCCACGTAGTCGTGCGGGTCGGGAGCACAGACGGGCAAGCGCAGAAGCACAGCAGAGCAATAACGTGCCACCAATGCTGGCTTTATGGGCAGGTTGCCCTTGAAAGAGAGCAGTTCATCTCAAAATGGCTTACGGGTTTCAAGAGAGGCTAAAGTCGAAAGCAATGAATTTCACTTCAATGCCCTCTGCTGATCACCACAGTAGTACGAGTTTTGAGTGTCACTTTTTCAGTCTCGTTTGTACATTTGCGATTGCTCCATTGAACATGCAAACTGAACAATATGAATTCCATCAGCAAATACTGAACACGAATAGTAAGTAATCGACTTGATGCAGCGGTTATTCACAGCGATACGTTGTGAGCACAAGAAATCGATGTCGTTTGGATTACTGCATCGTTATGTCGTTATCAACGAGAACATCGTTGTTGTTAATCGAGCAGTGCATCAGCCACGTGTCCCTGTGTCGTAACATTTAGTCACCCTCTTAGGCGAGGTGTTGGGCTCAGCAGGAGCAACTCAAGTTCCCGGAGAAAACCCATCACGGACGAGGAGCTCTCCAGATCCTCACAGGTAGGAGAAGAACCCGCTTGTTGCTCATACCGCCTCCCAAAGACGGATGTCATGTCACGGCTCCTCGTGTATCACTTGATTGTTAATCGCATTTTACGTTCTTAGGGGACGCTGCTATGGTGGCTCACAGGACTTGCAATACACAGCTCGGCGGTTCCAGACTCAACCTCCCGGAGTGGCAGTTGCAACAATGGGGCAAGTTTCTCAAACACGCTGCTTCTCTGCATCCAGCAGTGTTCATGGATTCACCACAGGTCGTGTCAAGTGAGAGTACTCATACCTTTTGAAGACTTTAAAAATAATATACTTTTCCACGTAACAATTAAACAACAATGATAATATTTTTAACTCGTCCAGTGTTCAGCTTCTGGCTATGTGCAACACTTAAATTGGAGATTTAAAGGATATTTGGTGCTTCGGAGTCTCGCTGTAAGCCGCCAAGGAAGTATGGCAGGTAGGGTTTATCGTAGTTACAACATCCTTGCTTGTAGATGCCACAGAAAGAAGTGCTTGAGTTTTAAAGGTATTGTTTCCATGACACTTATCATGGTACTCATCACGTAGGTGGCACTATCTCGCTTTCCACATTTCCTTTATGGCTCCAAACAGCGATTGCCAGTCCCTTTTGCTGCTTTGCGGAACAAATGTATACATAGGATGCATAACGGCCGGCCGACATTTCAACTTTACATAGCAGACTTTTGTTTAACTTTTCAGAATGATATTAATGAAAGTCTTAGTGGACTTTTTCGGCTGCAATCCCAACTTACTTCAAACGCATTCTAAGCCTCATATCTCTGGCAGAAAGTCAAAGTATCCCCCTTGCTTCATCAAATAGGCACCGAGCCGTGCTCATTTCCATTGGCTGTCCCGAGCCATTGGTGGAAATCCCACATTTCTAATGGAAGGACCAGTCTATGAGATGACCACTAGTGACTCTCCAACAAAACATAAAGACCCATCACCTCCCCAACCACAGCCAGTAAGTAAAGGAATTGTTGTGATTCGGAGTTTCAGAATCGTATTTTACATATATATTTTGTGGCCTCAAGTGGCTTCAAAGGTGACAAACCATTAAATATAACAATTAATAATCGAAAAATAAAGATTCTTACGTATGCTACGCGATGGACGCACCGTGAGCTTTACAACAATATGATCCGAACAGCAGATGCGTCAACACGTCCACAAGTGTTCACCGACTGCTGCTCATTTTACCGACTCGGAGGAATTGAAGAAAGAAGTTGACCTGGATTTGAACTCCGTTAATCCGCGACGACACGCATGGCTACTTGCATTTCCTCTCGCCCACCGCAGGTACTCAATTTAGCCCGAGTCGTCAACTTTGGGGGAGACCCAGTCACGTGGGGATAAGTCGACAGCCCCAATTGCCACTGTGGTTGCTAAGGACCGTGTACTGTAAAGTGCATCACAATCGCTACGAAAACAGCTCCCCACTACCATTACCAACCATCATCAACCATCAGCCCCACCACCATCAGCGCCAGTGCCATTAACAACAACCAGACCACAGCGGCAACAAAAAACTGCAACAGCAGCAAAAAAATGTATATGCAAGCACACGGATCCCACCGAACATGTGTGTGGGTGATTTCCCTACAGATTCAGACGCAGGATTTACATAACCAATTTAAGAATCGTTTCCAGAGAGACCCTACCTCCCTCTAGTGGAGGCGCAGGTCTGACGAAGGCATTTGGCAGAGCAGCAAGAGGTGCTTTCAGTCGGCGCACTCGCGAGCATTCGTGACGCACCTCAACCTCGGACGAATTCAATGTTTGCGGTCACTGCGTTCAAATATCTTATTGTTCTACGTACAGAGTGTGCCTTTGTTGAAATCACTTTACGCAATAAAAAACGGTATGAGCAAAAACATGGTACCATAGCTTTCAAGCCATACGGTTTACCCATATTCTTGTACAGATAAATTGAGTTTCAGTTCCATACGGCATACAGCCGTTTCAATACAGGGATTTTTTTTTCTATTTGTTTGTATTTCTCCATTGTGATGGGACTTTGTAAGATAAACGTTGAGATTTATAATGGCACGGGGTGACCAATAACGTCTGAATTGGTCTGTAATAAGGGACAGGTACATGATTGGGATGGCAGGGGCGTGCAAGGGATAAGGGACGACCGTCTGGTTCCTCTATTCTGGCAGCCCCAGACCAGCAGTGGAACTTGGCCATTCCTACCACAGAGGCCACTCTCCTCCATAGGATGGCCAGTGTTCACGCTCTGGGAAGTCACACTCATTTGTTGACCCTGGAAGACCTTATGGGGCAGAGTTGACCCTTGCCCAGAGTCAAACCTGCAACCGCCACCACGGTGTGTTTAACACTACAGAGTGCAACACCAGGCTGTTTCTTAAATCGGTCGCCATGCAGTGTATACAAACACACACAAACACTGTATGCAGGTAGCAGTTTGCAAATTCTGTGAACACTTTGAAACGACCCAAAGCCTTTTGATTGCTATTCACATAACGTACGCAGAGCCACCAGGGCAGAGACCACAAGAGTTTTTTTGGGCTAGATTGCATTAATATAAATGTGTCGTTAAACCCACCACCACCCGACACAGCCAATTAAGGTTCGTCACGTAAACAAAACATGCCAATTTGTTACTCGTTCATCACACCGGTGTGTTGGAGAGTAAACCCATAACATTTGCAATTCGCGTACAACATTTCGCCAATAATTACAACCAGCCTCATCAGGTGACAAGACATAATTGTGACCAGAGTGTGCGAAAGAGGGGCATATCTTCTGAGATATATCACTTAGCCAAGAAATAAATAACAAGACTAAGGAGCACTATGTCAGTGCACATTCGTAATCGAATACCATGTAAAAAAACACGGAGTTGTTTGGAAACATCGGCTAGATTGGGCTGCAGGGGCTACGATGGATCACGCGTCGTTGCTGCACAGTGAGTGAGCGAGCTCTGTGAACAGGGGGGCCGAATTCCAAAGGGCATCACCCGAGTTTCCTAAACACAACATTTAAATATTGCTCTTGGCAAATGTTTTTTTCGCATATAAATAAATGCCGGCCAATTTTTTTTTTATTCACCATAAAACCTTTTTTTTGCTTATAACTTTCTCCAAAACCAAGTTTTTGTTTATATGTTTCACTTCAAGGTTTCTTTTATTATATTTCTTAAGCGTGTAGAACGCGGTTCCCAAAAGTATCCAGTTGAAACGCTCAAAAACGATTTAGTAAAAAAACGTAAACTATGCAGCGCAGCTGCTCTATCAGCCGTGGCCACGGTAATGGCAGCCCCGGGGCTAAAAAGTAATCACAGACAGTGTTCAGCACAGCTTAGCCAACACTAGCAATTATAATTATAACATTACGTTGTTAATTCATCTATTTCATGGCGCCGTATATAATTGCAATTTATCATAACGATGCTCAATATTTTTTTATTATTATTCTGTTTTCTATTCTGAGTGCCTGCGAATTTCCATTACACGGTGGAAGCTTGCGCTGTTTTATTCGCGGTGCTGGTGGCACTGCTGGCTCCGTGCGTGGCACTGCTGCCGCTTTTGACCACCTGCTGCCTACTACTTACGGCCCCTTACTAATGGCCTATAATTAATCATTGCCACTTTAATGATCACACACCAGCGTACTAGGCGCTGGGTAGAGGTGTCACGGTTACCCCCCCCCCTTTCCCCTCCTTCCTCCCCCCACGATTAAAATTCAAATTCAGAATTCAAGTATATAAGTCAAACACGTGACGCAAAATGGCGATGGTACAAGACATGTACGGTTGGCTTAAAAATAGGTATTGCTTCATGAATTGATATTTCTTGATGGCTCTGTGTTAAGTGCTGCCCATCACTGGGTGGGGGGGGGGGCTTGCAAATCACACAGGTGGCGGACAGAGAGAGGCCGTCCCCAGCAGCATCAACTAAACCGTCACAAACCGAGGGTTTACCGCGGAGCGCCGCGGTTGAGCGTGGCCTGGTAAGAAGCAGCACAGCTGAATTTCGGGGGAGGGGGGGGCGGGTTGGAGGGGGTGGGGAGTCTATCGGCAGAAAGCCGCAGCAAGCTGTGCGAGGCCGATTATGGGAAGGGAGGTGGGTGGGGGGAGAAAAAAGAGGAAATGAAACCTGCAGGAAGTGGTCGATGACGCCCACCCGGAGGCCGCTTCCTCCTGGCCGGCCAGTGTCCACCGCCCGGGGGCCACCGTCACTCGGGAGGCTGCAACTGCACTGCAGGGAACCCTGGAACGAGGGGGGAGGAGAGAGCGGGGATCTTGCGAGATGTATCTACGCATGTTGAACTTCTTTCGCACCGTACGTAGCCGACCCGTGCTAAATCGGTGCGGGGGAGGGGGGCAGGAATGGTGGTGGAAGCGATGATGGAAAGAGATGGCAGGAGCGCGGGCCAGCGGCAGGTCCCGGATGTCAGTTGGAGCTCTGAGAGCAGGGTGGGGATTTTGAACCGGGCCACCAAGTCCACTCTTGATTTTGTTTGGGTTATTCTGCGCCACCCATAAGTGACGTTTCCCTTGCGCGGTGCGAAATACGTCGTGGAAATTATAAATCCCAGAGAAAGACTGCCGCTCTTGAAACCCGGATAGTGATTTCTGGACAAATGTTACCCACAATCCACCAAGGACGCCTTTAAAACCAGGGGTCAATTACCGTTGTAATTGTCTCATTCGCAAATTAATTTGTAAGCACGAGATAATTGTATTTTCAGCCAAAAAAACTTCTGTAATTGCAATTACATTTTGACCTCAGGTTCTGGTTAATGTGTTTTGTGCAATTTTGCTCCAGCGATTGATTATGGAGACCTCTGGTTTATGTTACCCACAATCCACCAGAATAGCTGTACAACGTTTTGTTATCATACACTGAATGGGCTCCATGGTGTTTGTAAAGAGTTCGGCATTAACCTAACATGTTATATGCTACTGATGAGACTTGGTGCAGAAGTCCCACAAAGATGATGGTCTACAATGTTATTTATCTTCATGCTGGAAAACATAACCTTGTTTTTATTTTGGGGACCTCTGGTATAGTTTTTTTTTTATTAGGGTCATTCTTTACATGAGAAATGCAATGGTGGCGTGCGTCTGTAAGCCACCACTGTCAAGGCGAGAGTTGGCGAATCATACAAATTTCATGAACTTCTCTTACAATGAGCGTCGAGGTGCCATAACCCAGTCCAGCACGTGGATGAATCTGTCCGTTTCCATCTGTACGGGGCGGCGGGGGGGGAATCAGGTTGCCCAGTGCGCATGCGTGGAAATCTCTCCGTTTGTTTTCTCCCACGTGTATAATGGAGTTTGGCAAAACATCCCAAGTCAGGGCCACAGAGCTTGGGCAATTGTTGCCGCCACTTTTGGCTGCCTTTGCACTTGTCTCCGATGTCCCACGCCGCAATTTGTGCATGTTGCAATTTTGCGACGAAATTAACTTGTGCGCTTTAATACGGATCAAACTGTACTTGAGAGGTAGCAGATTTTCAAGCGACACATTCCGTTTATTTTCCCCAAACAAAAAATTGCTGTCCCGGTTTGTCTGCAGTGGGAGTTGAAACCTTTGACTTTGTGGAAACCGACGTGATGACAAGTGCTGACCACGAAAGCCACTGTTTCCCCGTCTCATTAAAATCGATGCGACAGCAGTCGCACGGCGCGGCACGACTTGGGGACATTTCTGTGCCTAACCCACCTTTCTCATCTTGCCCTGCGCGCCATAGGAGTCCGTTTCATCCGCGCTGGTGCGTCGATTCATGAGCCTCTTCAGCTTGGCCAGGAGCAACTGCTGGGCTCTGAGCGAGAGAAATGTGCCCGAGAGAGGAGCAAACAAGAGAAGCAGCGACGCCTTTTTATTTAAATTCAGGTGAGAAGCGACCAAGACCATTTCGTTCTTGAATGTCATGGGAATAATTTCAGGTGCTAAATGCAAATTGTTGAGGTCTGCTCGCCACGGAAATGCTTCATGTACTTTTGCTAATCCTCCATTGAGACACCGTAGCCTACAGTGGTTTACTAGCAAGAATAAAACATCTCTTTTGGAATGGAGACCTGGATTACAAAATGTGTAAGGTACAAAGGAAATTCATGATCAAACGAGATCCCAATGACAAACTTAAGGGTAACAACAAGGTGGCTACGTGGCTTAGGGGTTAGATCGCTGAAGCTGGCATCACTGAATCCTAGGTTTAGATCCTGGCAGCCACTCTTGACTAAAGCGGTGTATCAAGAGTCGTAAATTAACAGTCTTAGTCCGGTCACTGTTAACTACACAAAAAAAACCCCATCATATTAAAGTTGGATTTGTACTTAATTTGGTGAAATTCTGGGTTTTTAGGAATTAAAAACATTGCATTGACTGTCACAGAATGGAAATATCTCTGTGTAGTAGGGTGGGAGGGTAAGTGCTGCCATGTGGTCTGTACAAGTGTTTCTTTTTTACGTTGAATGGTGTCACATATATGAATGGAGTGCTCTTGCCAACAACGTCTGGTAATCCAACAGCATTTGGTGAACAAGCCTGATGCTTCTGATGAGAGCCATGAAGGTGAAAAGCGGTCCAGAGTTCAGTCCCTTCAACAAATACCCTGAATTCTCAATGCCAATGCACAATGACTTTGTGTCGAGTGTGCAAGAGGTGATAGAAGCAGTTCTGTGATATAAACTTCTGCCGGCCATTGCTCCGCGCTCTGAGCGTTCCGAATTAATTACTTTACTCGTCGCCATCATGCCGACAAAGCACGAATCGCGAAAAATATGGAAAATAAAATGTAAATTAAGGTAACAAATAAAAGTTCTACGCGCGATTTAAACCGGACTAGAGACAAAAAAACATTTACGTTCATCCGGTCTGCAAAGTGAAGCCAGTAATCAATTAAAAACCTCTCTGGAAGGAAAAGCTCTCTAAGAACAACAACAAAACAATTATGGCGGAACCAATGATAGTGTCGAGCGTCTTTTTCTTTGCATTTTTGGTTGAATGGACAGTGCTTGTGCGCGTGGGCAATGCCAGCTGGTGTTCTCCCAGACTGCAGGAGGAGGGAGAGAGGGAGCTGGGAGGGAGGGAGCTGTGAGGAGCAACAACAGCAGTGCGAGAGGGAGATTGTAGATTTTCCCACACCCGTCTTGGCAGGGAAGCCAACTCAGCTGCTGAAGCCACAGCCACCTTCCTGAACGCCCTCTCACTCTCCCCAAGTCTGTAAAACTGACACCACATTCCTTTTCAAATTTTACATCTGTAATCACATCTGACTCAATCAATGGGTGGCACCTAGCCAAGACGGTGAGGTATTTATAGAAGACATTTACAATAATACATTGGAAATAATGAGACAAATGCCAGCCCTTTGTATATCCACTCTTGAATGAAGCCTCTATCTGGTATAGCATCATTTGGACCACACAAATGCCGTGAAACTCTCTTCCCATGAGGGTCGAGGAGGTACTGTACTCGAGCTTGCCAACAGAAGACGGTGCTGCAAAATGTGGGCGAATATCATCATTATTTTAATTTACTTTTATTAATTTTAGTTTTATACCTACGTGACTTTACCGAAAAAACCTAAGAATATGAATATCATCGTCCCTTCTGTATGGGATAGAGCGTTGCCCCCTCGCAAGCGTGGGGTTTTCTCTGGGTGATCCGATTTCCTACCACAAGTATGGGCACACTCATTATTAATTGGCTGAAAACACGAGTACACCGCTTGGGCAACTGCTGGCGCCGGACCACCATGTGGCTGCCCGTCCTGCGTGTCTGAGTGTTGTCGTTGAATCTGCTATTCATGGGGCTTGGTGCAGCTTGAGGAAGGGCGGCCAGGACATTGTTTGTCACCAACATTAGCCATGGCGTGGGACCAGATTCAGGTTGACAGGTTTATAGCTCCGTCCATTATCTCCTGCACCGCTGCTCACCACCAACAATTATAATAATAATGCCCGTTATCTACCCGGTAGTAATCCTCAATGACCCTCAATGATTTTTCAGCAGGCTCCTGCAATGTATTGTCAAATCCATGCATGGGTGATTGGCCTCGTATCTATACGCATGCAACTCAGCTTTAAAGGCAATAATGCCAGCGCTGTTGAAGGACAGCACCTATTGAGGCGAGCATTCGAACACAACTACGATCACACAAACCATTGCCCCCTTTAACTCCCAAGGCTGATTGTTGGTACCGCGCAGCGTACAATCAGTTGAAGCTGGTTTGACCGAGAATAGTGTTATGTACGCCCACTAATTAAACTGGTTTATCAGGAATGGAGTGCTCGGTGCACAATCCACCACATTGCTGCTCCCATGTACAAAGACCCCCGTATAGTCTTAACAGAATGTAGAGGAGCAAGTGCTGTTCGCGAGCACCTATGAAGGCCGGAGCGGTACACGAGGGGGGTGGGTGGCCAGCACCACGCCCGACCACCTTTGTCTCCCCAGGGGCGATGTGTATGCACCGCATCGGGTACTCATTTGAGGCCGAGTCGACCTAGGGGAGGCCCAGGACCGGTTCACACACATGGAAGCTACACACACACGGATAGGGAAGCTGCCGAGCAAGATAAAGCCTGTGTGGAATAACGCACGGGGTCCCACCACTGTGTGCGCGTGTGAACGCAAAACAAAACCGCTCGCTCACAATCGCGGCATCATCGCCGCTCTTAAGTTACGCATCCATGGGCCCCAATGACGGGCAGTGATGGTGGAGATGGTGATGACGGTATTGATGAAAAAGGTTGTGGTAGTGGAGAATGTGGATGTGATAGCTGTCGTTGTAATGTTGAAGGTGGTGGATTTTGTATTGGTGGTTGTGGTGGTGGTAAAAATCGACATGTGATGGTGGAGAGCGGTAGGGGAGCAGTTAGCACACTGCCCTACAAACCCAGTGATCAGAGTTCAATTCTTGCTCACGGCCAACATCATTGACGATTATCTGAACCGGTCCTGGGCCTCCCCTAGGTCGACACAGCCTCAAATGAGTACCTGGTGCAATGTTTAAACATCGCCGCGAGGGAGACAAAGAGAGTCGGGCGTGGTGCTGGCCACCCACCCCTTCATGTGCCGTGCCGGCCTCCATAGGTGCTCGCTAACAGCACTTGCCCCTACAGTCTTTGTCTTTGCTGCGAAGGTGGCGGTGGTGTAGATGGAAGGGGTGTAACGGTGGTGGAAATGATGGCATTGGTGGTGACGGTTGGCAAGTGGCGACGACGGCAGTGGTGGTGGACACCGGCGAAGGCAGCGGAGCGAGCGAGCCTCACCGCAGGAAGCTGGGCAGCGTGCCGGTCTCGCCGTCGCGCATCGTGTAGGGGTCGACGCGGGAGCAGCGCCACTCGGCGCGTCCCTCGTACAGCGTGTCGGTGACGTGCAGCACGTCCTCGCAGGCCGCGTGCATCGTGCAGCCCTCGGCCAGGCCGCACACGCTCGCGTTGACCAACACGAAGAAGGAATCGCCCGACGTCACCGTGCCTCCCTCCAGCAGAGCCTGCAGCTTGCGGTGGCCTGCGCAACCCACGCCCCCACAATCACAAGCGCGGCCGCATATGCGAGACGTTTAACAACGTTTAACAGCCTATTTTTTACTGGCAAATGAGGTTCCAATGGTGTAAATGCTTACCCGGAGCTCTCATACTCTGATGGTGCATTGTCTTTGAGTTGTGCACCTTTTGGCGTCATCTGGTCCAACCCATGTGAGACTAGGCTCTAAGGAAAGCTGTCTCTGGTGTGGACCAATCAACTTCAAGGACAGTGCACATTATCAGAGTTATGTTTTTTGTTTGCATTATGACTGCAGGTATTGTGGTCTATGCAAACATGACTCCTTGTAAAAAAGGTGTCAGTTTTGTTGCCAGATAGAAGGGTAAAAAACCAATTATCAACGTTTAACAACGTTTAAGAACAACAATACCTTGCTGATCTCGTCCAGGAGCATCAACCAAATCGTATAATTAATTTTCATGCACATTATGTAATGCATCTATCATGAGGATACGTTTTAGTCAATTAACTGATGAATCATTGCATGCTTATATGGATATGCAAAGTCAAACCTCCCATGTACAGCTTTGAACAGACTCTTGGGGCAAGTGCTGCTATAGAGAGCAACTATGAAGGCCGGCACGGCACACGAGTGGGTGGGTGGGTGGCCAGCACCATGTCTCGCTGCCTGCCTTTGTCTCCCCAGTGCTGATGTTTACACAACGCAACCAGGTAGTCGTTTAAGGCTGAGTCTACCTAGGGGATGCCCAGGACCGGTTCAGATATCCGTCACAGATGTTGGCTGCGAGTGTGCATAGAAGTCGGGGTCTCTGCGCGCACTGTGCCAACGACCACACTGCCGCTGCCCATGCAAACACAAACAGGTCACCGGGAGTGAACGAGTGCTACTCTGCTATTTCTAACCAAGTTTTCCGATTGCCTCGAGCTACCACAAAACTGAGATATGAGATTGCTGTTGCAGCAAACTTGCGTAATGATTAACAGATAGCTAAAGTATATTTATAAAACCTTTTTTTTCTGTTACTGGAGAGGAAAAATATTGTGATGTGTTTTATGTACCAGTTAGTTTTTGACAAAATGTTCCCACTTGGCTTTTTGGGCGTACAGGCTTAGTTTGCGAGCTACAAAAAAAGGCGAAATTAGAAATTTTCCAAAAAATGTACAGAACACCACCACCACCACCACGTACGATCGCTCCAGAATCTTGTAAACTTGGGTCTGTAATCACACCCCATTACGCCCGCGCCTAGGAAACGAGGGCCATGTGGCTCAGCACGGGAAAGATGTGGCGTCATCCATACCATCCATGTTGGTGCGCACGAAGAGCTGCACGTGCCCCTGGCAGTGCTGCAGGGCCCAGAGCGTCTCCTCCTTGGTGGAGTTCTCCAGGGACACCTTCTGGACCTCACCTTTCACCTTGCCTTCCAGCTGCATGGCCACAGACATCATCATCATCGTCGTCATTAGCCATGATCAATTCGCTGCTGGACAAAGACCTCCCCAAGCCACCGCCACCACCCCCAACAGGCCCTACACTTTAATGGTGAATGGGTTTTTTTTTTGCGCATCCATATTTATCCCTTTGTTTCTCAGAGAACTTTCGTAGACACAAACAAAAAGATCGACAGGATTGCCTTTAAGAGGCTTTGGGGGGGGGAGGGGGCAAGTGCTGCTTGCGTGCAACTATTCAAGCCAAAGTGGTGCACGAGGGGGTGCTATGTATGTATAACTTCTTTTACACCCTACAGAGCCAACCGTGCTAATCGGAGGAGCAGCCCGCACCACGCCTAGCCAGACTTGTTTCCACGGTTTAACGTTTACACACCGCACCAGGCACTCATTTGAGTATTGCTCGATTCAAGGGTGGCTCTGTACCATAACACACACCAGCAGTAAGCCAATTGGCTACTCAAATGCACAGGAGCAGCAGCAAAAGGATAATAGTAATAATAAGAATACATCATCAGTGCCGCTCAATTCGTGTTTGCGTAAGCTTATGCGTGGGTGCGCGACACTCACGGCGAGCAGCTGGTAGCCGGGCTTGAGGCCGGCGCGCTCCGTGGAGGAGCCGGGACGCACGCTCCGCACGAACACGCCGCTCTCGTTGCCACCGATCACCGTGACGTCGTCGCGCAGCGAGACGGCGCTTAGGCTCGCCTGCAGCGTCGGCCGGACCGGCGCGGCCGGGACACTCACTGAGTACGCGGATGGACGGAACGGCCTGCGGCGAGAAAGACACGGATCCACCGCTCGTCCCCCACCTCTACTTAGCATCACAGCGAACGGAAGGGCGAGTGCTGCCCGCCGAGGCGGACGTGACACACTAAACGACAGGTGGTGTGGTCAGCAGCACACCCCGGCTACCTGTCTCTGCCCAGTGCTGATGTTTATGCACCACACTATGTACACATTTAAGGCTGAGTCGATCTGCGGGAGGCCCAGGACCGGCTCTGATATTCGTCACCGATGTTGGCTGCGAGTGTGCATAAAACTCGGGGCGGCGCGCACTGCCAAACATCACACTGCCGCTCCCCATACAAACAGGTCCATGGGAATTGAAGCTTTCGTGACTGCAGGAATCCACTCTTTGGTTCTTTCGGTAAAAGTCACGTATACGTGACTTTAAAGTAAACCCAATTGTTAACTTCATTGTGACTTTACCGAAAGAACCAAAGAGTAAGGTCAATGGGATTGAACGAGTGCAACTCTGCTATTTCTAACCAAGTTTTCTATGGCCTAGATCAACCACAAAACTGAGATGTGTGATAGGAGTAACCCTACGGGACAAGCAGTACAGGGTGATATACGATTTTCCACCAATATGCATGGCTGGGAATTGAACCCGGGTGGCAAACACTTGCAAGCGCACACACACGTGGGATGCTCACACCTGGTTAGAGAAAAATAAACGGCCAATACAAAAAAAGCAATTGTTTCCCTGCTAAAATGTGTGTTGGACAGTAATTATATTTCCTCTGGTGATGCTAAGAAAGTGACAGGAATTCCATATCACCATGGCATCAGACAGCGTACCGACTCATTCCGTTGGCTTTGGGAGAGTTGATGTCCAACCGGGCTTAGGAATGGCAACCTTTATAATTACCAGTCAATCGCTCTGCCAAAGTAAATACGTGCATACATTATTCACAGAACATAGTGCTAGATTTGAAGCCTGGATTTTAAAAGTGGCGGCCAAAAGTGACTCAATTGGAGTCTCAAGGTGAGCGAGTTGAATACCCCGGGCCCGGTGAGGTATGACTGCAGAATATTAACCCCAACTTACGATTTTATTTTTCTTTCCTTTATTTGCTTCCAGCTCAGACTTATAAAAGTGTGTTCGATTCTCCAGAAACAAACGATCTTTGCTATTGATGGCAGGTCTCCCACCTACATTTAACGCGTTGGCATTTGCCACCAATGTTACGGATTGTCACGTTTTGTTGTTGTCAGAGCCTCCTCCACCCGACACAGCCAAATAAACAGAATTGTCACGTGTCCATTTGCTTCAACACACTAGTGTGTGTTGAAGAGCAATCCACAATGAAGTTAACAATTGAGTTTATAATTGTTATTTTTTTGCGTGGATTATCCGCCGAGCAGTAGCAACGTTAGCCGCTTGTTGCAGGGATTCACGGGTTCGAATCCAGCGGCCGCCCTGATTAATACTGCCCGTGTACCAAGTGTAACAATACGGTGGACGTTAAAGATCCTGCGATGTCATTCACGAGAGAAGGCCATTGTGTGCCGGCGTCATGGACCCAAAATTGCAACGTTGGAAATATTACCCACAAATTGGGATTATATGTAACAACCGTTGTCCCCCTACTGTGAAAACAACATGGCAGGACCGTCTTGACAAAAGAATCATGAGACTCCGTGAGGATTTCCTGGGTAAAACAAAAATATTACGTACATCGTCCACTGTGCTAATTGGAGGTGCTGGGGGGGGGGGGGGAGGTGAATGTTAGCGGAAGAGATGATGGCAGGAGATAGTAGGAGCGCAGTTCAGCGGCAGGTTCAGGATTTCAGTTGTAGCTGTTTAAGCTTTGGCCACGATGACATCTTGACCTTCCCCGGTGCACACACCAACGTTGGGCCAAACAACTTGACAGGTGCGGCGGTGGCGTGCTTCTGTGTCTGCGTGTCGGCTCCATGTGCCGGGCACCTGCCTGTTGTCAAGGTCAAGCTCCGCCAAGAGGCTCTCCATGTTCCCGAGCAGCGAGTCGCAGCCCGAGGAGGCGAGCGACGAGCGGCACGAACTGCTTCCCGAGCGCTCCCCTGCGTCGCCACAGGCGAAGCGAGAGAGACAGCGGCGTCGCGGTCGCACACACGGCTCCTCATCGTTGTCCTCCGCAGGAGGATTTCTCCATTCGCTCGTTTTAACGGAAGGCATCGGCGACGCTGTAAATGCCCCCCCTCCCCCCCCGCTGCCGTCATCACACCTTTAAAAGGAGGAATGGACGAGATCCACTCTGTTTGTGAACAAACAACTGAGTGGATAACAAAGAAACAATTGCATCTTTAATCTGCTGTTATTAATCCATACGAAAAGAAGACCGAAAGGCAAAGGTGATAATAAAGCCAGCAACTGCTCGCCCACACGACGTTGCTGGCGGAAAGAGCCTCCGTGCTTCAGCGAGCTCAAGAAGGCTGCAGAGAGCTCTCCCTCTCTCTCTCGACAGATTCTCCATTTCATCATTTCGTGTGACAATGCACACGCTTCGACAATGCCTCCCTCGTGCAGAGGTCGCCAGTTTCGTGTCGTGGGATCTCCCGTCCCGATTGTCCCCGGGACTAAAGGTGGTTCACCACGGTCAGCCGGTCGGCAGGGTTGTGGTTGGACGGGGTAACGTGTGAGTACTCCCCCTCTCTTCCGGGATGTTTGGCCAGAACCCTCCAGGAGGCCCTTCTGCCAGCAGCAGCAGGAACAAGTCATTGCAGGGCTGCAACTTTACCTTACGCGTTGCAAAATGCGTACAGTAACACTACGCAAGTGATCAATTACATCAATCAAGTGGTCGGTGAAGACGGGCTCTGCCCTCATGTTGTGTAACATTGTGAAAAATGACACGCAATCGCGTACACCATCTTATCTTTATTTATAGAGCGCTGTAGCTCAAGGCGCTTTGCATAGTTTAGAAAGCGGTTACGACAACAACAGTGATCTAGATGGCAGGGGCTATGCACAAGGGCCGAGGAATGAGCGACCATAACAGAGGGCAATGGTGGGTCACGGAAGGGCAGGGGAGAGACGGAGTGGAGGGGTGGAGTGGTGAGGGGTGGGATGAGGAAGGGGATGGGAGGAGAGGTGAGGCTTGAAGAGAGGAATGGAAGAAGGTTAAGGAGGGGGGACTGCTTAATATACAGGGGCAGTGTTGAGTCTATGGTGCAGTGTTGAGTCTATGGTGCAGTGTTGAGTCTATGGTGCAGTGTTGAGTCTATGGTGCAGTGTTGAGTCTATGGTGCAGTGTTGAGTCTATGGTGCAGTGTTGAGTCTATGGTGCAGTGTTGAGTCTATGGTGCAGTGTTGAGTCTATGGTGCAGTGTTGAGTCTATGGTGCAGTGTTGAGTCTATGGTGCAGTGTTGAGTCTATGGTGCAGTGTTGAGTCTATGGTGCAGTGTTGAGTCTATGTGCAGTGTTGAGTCTATGGTGCAGTGTTGAATCTATGGTGCAGTGTTGAGTCTATGTGCAGTGTTGAGTCTATGGTGCAGTGTTGAGTCTATGTGCAGTGTTGAGTCTATGGTGCAGTGTTGAGTCTATGGTGCAGTGTTGAGTCTATGGTGCAGTGTTGAGTCTATGGTGCAGTGTTGAGTCTATGGTGCAGTGTTGAGTCTATGTGCAGTGTTGAGTCTATGGTGCAGTGTTGAGTCTATGGGCAGTGTTGAGTCTATGGTGCAGTGTTGAGTCTATGGTGCAGTGTTGAGTCTATGTGCAGTGTTGAGTCTATGGTGCAGTGTTGAGTATATGTGCAGTGTTGAGTCTATGGTGCAGTGCTGAGTCTATGGTGCAGTGTTGAGTCTATGGGCAGTGTTGAATCTATGGGCAGTGTTGAGTCTATGGTGCAGTGTTGAGTCTATGGGCAGTGTTGAGTCTATGGGCAGTGCTGAGTCTATGGTGCAGTGTTGAGTCTATGGGCAGTGTTGAGTCTATGGGCAGTGTTGAGTCTATGGTGCAGTGTTGAGTCTATGGGCAGTGCTGAGTCTATGGTGCAGTGTTGAGTCTATGGGCAGTGTTGAGTCTATGGTGCAGTGTTGAGTCTATGGTGCAGTGTTGAGTCTATGTGCAGTGTTGAGTCTGTGCAGTGTTGAGTCTATGGGCAGTGTTGAGTCTATGGTGCAGTGTTGAGTCTATATGCAGTGTTGAGTCTATGGGCAGTGCTGAGTCTATGGTGCAGTGTTGAGTCTATGGGCAGTGCTGAGTCTATGGGCAGTGCTGAGTCTATGTTGCAGTGCTGCTCAATGTACAGGGAAAGTTGATTGCAAGGAGAAGGGTGGAAGGAGGGAGAATGACTGAAAATGAATTGGCCACAGGGAGGTGGAGGGAAAGAGAGAGAGAGAGGGGCCACCGTAACGACGGGTCCTCCGACGGTGCACGCGGCTCTGGGCTGGGACCGGTTACCGTTAGCGACGTAGGTCCGGCACAGTGGGCTCAGGGGGGTCAGCGGGGTCAGCGGGGTCAGCGGGTTGTGGGGATAGCTGCACGCGTCCCCTGCTGCGGTGTCGACTCCGCCGAGACAAAGCGAGTCCTCGTCCTCCTCCCTCACGTTGTTCTCGGACACGGTGGAGCTCCTGAGGTGGGACGGCAGGAAGAGGATTGGGAGGCAAGGCTCGGTTTGCAGTGTCACCGGTGGACGCACGACAGTTTACCCACTCGGTTTTGTGTTGTTGTCGATAATTGTGCGGCTGTAAGCAAAACTGAATTCTGCGATTCCACATCAGAATATATTTTTTTCTATCAGTCTAATGGCTTTCCAGACCAATATTGTCCAGTCGCATTTGTTCATGCGAGCAAACTCTGGACCAGTTTTGTCTCATCAGTAGGGCCCCATAATTTAGATGGCGTGCTCTTGTCAATAACACATCATAAGCCAGCGGCAAAGGAAGAATGGTGGTGCGACAATAGGAGTTTGATCGTGTGTGCGTGTGTACGTGTGTACGTGTGTGAGCACATGTGAGTGTATGTGAGAGTGTGGGCATGTGGGGAGCAGTTCACGTTCATGGCCAACACGTCATGATTATCTGAACTGGTCCTGGGACTTCCCCTAGGTCGAATCGGCCTCAAATGAGTATCTGGTGCGGTGTGTACGCATCGTCCCCTCGGGAGACAAAGGCAGCCGAGCATGTGCTGGCCATGATAGGTGCTCGCCAACAGGACTTGCCATAGCAGTCTGTTGTAGGCTAAATGCGGGTTCTTTGTTTTGCTTTAATGTGAGCGTGAGAGAGTGACAGCGTGTATAAGCAAGTGTGAGAGCGCGATTGTTTGAGCGCGAGTGGGAACGTGAGAGCGAGCGAGTGCGAGCGAGTGTGAGCGACTGTGAGCGCGAGCGTGAGCGCGAGCATGAGAGCGGGTGTGAGCCATTGTGAGTGTGAGCACGAGTGCGAGTGTGTGAGCGATTGCGAGCGCGAGTGTGTGAGCGAGCATGAGCATGAGTGTGTGAGCGTGACTGCCACCTCCTTGGCATGGGCCTCTTCTTGTACTCCTGCACGCGGCTCTTGATGGACTCCTGTCCTGGCGGCTCCACTTCGGTCGACATGACGCTGTTGAAGCGGTCCCGTTGCTCGTCGTTGGCCATTCGTGAGAAAAACTAAGGCGGTCGAAAACAATGAAGCACCTTTGAGCTGATTTCCCAGCATGCCTTCACTTAGCACGTACACCACACGTCCGAGTCTTTAGACGAGAGGTTAATCTTCACCGCCACCACCACCACCGCCGCCTCGGCCGCCGTCATCACGGGTAGCGTTGTTATCTAATTTAACAAGTAGCCCTTCATGACCAATGGCATCATCAACACCACTTTGTCCTTTGTTATTATCTTCAACGTCATCGTTCATGTAATTACTACCCTAATCGTCACTTAAATGACACTTGCCATTCTATTACTATTCACTCGCCCTCGAAGAGAGAGAGAGACAGGATGGCTCGGTGCGAGGAACCGTAAGCAAGCAGGAATGCAGCCACTTGGTGAGATGGTGCCAACAATTGCCAACTGTCCTGCTTTGTATTAAGATGGTACCAGAATACCCAGAAGAAAAAGAAACCACGGTCCCATACTATCGGAATAGGTGGAGTCCACATTTTTGCTTTACTGCCTTCTCCGGGCGAGCCAGGGCTATGGCACCTTGACGCCCACGGGAAGGGAAGTTTCGCATCATTTGTGCGATCCACCAACCCTCGCTGCCTCCACAGTGCTGGCTTACAGGCCACGTGCGTAGCATTCCACCGCCACCGCCTGGCTAAATCGCTATCCATACGCCGCATATCCCACTGTCTGTTCACTCGTCCCTCCGTCCGTCGTCAGAGCACGATCTGCCCCGTCAGCACATGCGGCGGGCGGAGTGCTCACCATGTTGTGCGTGTCTTGTGTGTCGTCGCAGTCATCGTCGCCACTGTTGGCCGAATCTCCGTTCTCCTCTCCCGGCGTTCCAGTGGCCTCTGTGCGTGTGTGGCAAAGCGCAGCATGTCGGTGTGTGTTGAACTTCTTTCGCTCCGTACATAGCCAACCGTGCTAATCGGAGGTGAAGCACAGCCAAGCGTGGCATGGCGTGCACCGAGACCGACGTGGTTGGCGCACCAGTGTTCATTTTGTGAAAGGAGCGAGCGATGAAGACGTTCAACGGTTTTTTTTGGTCAACAAAGGCTAAATGGGCGAATAAACATCATCAGCCACAATGAGTCAGACTACGCTGACACAAATGAAGGCATGACCGACTATGACGAGAATTTGTTTTCCCACCAGTCTGAAAGAAGACAAAGACTAAGATACTAGAGACAGCTGTTAACTGAGGAAGATGGAAAAGGACAATTGGACATCAAATGTACAATAAATGTTTGATACTGCTTTATTTGACCTGATTGACAGAGTAAAATTTCCTGTCGAAGATTTTGACTAACAGTGCACAGGTTGTCAATGATGTAAAATGCTGAGTAAGTTAATCCACATGGCTCTGAGCATGGCAATGAGAAGATAAAGCCACCCCATCGTACTCTTGAATTCATTTCCCAGAATGCCTTTATTTCCCAAGTGTACAATGAGTGTATTTAATTGACAGGTTACTGTAGTTAACAAGTTTATATTTAATTACTTACAAAGAAACACTTACGCAGAAGATTCCATAATAAAATACCTTGGCTGCTTCTCTTACATTTAAATCTGCGTAACTTCACCAGACATCAGCTCATTAAATAAGCGCTTTAATTAGACATTGAAAGCACACTCACCACACTCTGGCTTGCCGAGGTTTGACTGCGAGGGCAGAGTTCGTTGCTTTATAACCTTGACTCGCTGCTTCTGTCAGACACAAGAATGGCATTGTTATAGACTGTGCACCGCAAAAAACAAACAGCCACAATCAATAAATGGCTCCCTACTGACGTCGCAACTTTGGAACTGTCGTCGTCATTAAACCAGAACAAACTCGACATTATTATATATCACGACTTACGGGAGCGTCAAGACGACAAGTGTATGGATTGTGCAGAATGATTGTGAATTCCAACTGCTTTCGAGTGTGGGCAATTTCCCACAATTGCCACCATTCAGTTTACAATCGCCTTGTCCCAGAGCCCGCATCCGTTTACTTAACAGCTGATGGGAAGTTTGACTGTTGCGAGTTTTCCCCATTCACAATGCCTTTCCGAATAGAGGGCCGACTCCCGAAATATGGGACCGATTCGCACACTGAAAATCGACGTGGCAAATACCAATCTTAAAAGAGCGACTCGGCAACAAAGCCACCGCAATCGGCACCACCGCCACCTCCCACCCCACTCCGCCCCTTCTACCCCCTCACTTTTATTCCTCTCCCCACCTCCTTCCAAACAAGAACCTACCTGGGTGGGGCCGTGAGCACAATTTTCTCCCCTCCCCTACAACCCCAGGAGCACCGGGTTTGGTCTTTTGCCCGCTGAGTTTCTGTGCCCTGCTCCACCCCCCTTCTTGTTACAGTTCATGCTTTGTTGTGTCGGGCTCTTGTGAAACCATAAACGCGCGCAATAAAAAGAGACCGCTAACCAACGCAGGCGTTCTGCCCCCCCCCCCACCGCCGCATCATCCCACCTTGACAATCTTCTGCCGGACTGGGGGATGCTTTTTTTTGCTCGAGCTGCCATCGCTCTCGCTCGTCGACTCCTCCGAGCTCTTGGCGCTCTTGCCATCGCTCGCTTGCCAGAACTGCTCGATCGTGTGCGGGTTCAGCCGCGCGGGCAGCGTTTGCTGGGTAGGTGGGGGGGGAGGAGGTGGACAGAGGGCGCAGCTAAGAAGACTTCTCAGCTTCAATACGCAAGGGTGGCGCTCGCGTGCGGTCGGCTTTGTCGCTGCGTCTCTCCAGGCGGCCGCCAACCTCCAGGCCGTCAGTCAGGGAAGCGGCCACGCGCTGGAAGCTGGGGGTGACCCTGCTAGTAGACCCTACTACCACCCAGTGGTTACCGCCTTGATGACAGACCGGATACGCAACGATCGAGGCTTACAAACAGAAACCTGGATGTATATTTTACAGATTACTTGCCATACGTGATGTGTCCGCCCCAAACTTCATCTCCACCTATCTTGCCACTAAGCTGCGCTTTTCCGCACATTCTACTGTTCCACGTGCTTCTGTGTGTTCATGTGTGCCCCTCTACATTCCTGTGTGCTGTCAAGGTCTAAATAAAAAACACAAAACATATATTTAAACGGGCTAATGCAAACCACTAGAGGTACAGTTATGAGTGGTGTCAGCGTCAGTGTGCTGTGAAGGCTATTTTCATTGCTGGTTGGCCAGCTGGATAAGGTTAACCACCAGGCTAGAATTTATTCTCCAATATGTTTTCTTACTGGCGTGCCGTTGTGGTGTAATGATGAGCGCACTGGAATCCACAGGTTGCGGATCCCAATTGCCTGGTGTAGCAGTGAACACAATGGCCAGGTTTCTTATATACCCCCCCCTCCGCATCCAGCCAGCAGTGTTAATCGGTTCACCACAGTTCAGCAGCCAGATCCTGTGCAGTGGAAAATACTACTCATTCTTTACTTAGACAGGAGGAGAGAATCCAATGAGCTAAGAAGTTATTTTTCACAGATGTCCAGTATGGGTGGTTTCAGCAAGTTACAGCAGCAAGCAATACAACGAACGTTAAGCGTGCAAAATAGAGAAAATGGTAAGCAAGCTACTGAATATAAATGAATAATAAATTAATGACTTGCATAAAAGACCTATTCATCAAGCTTGGGCAAGGCAGCAAAAACAACAACAACAATAAAGAGTTCCAGACCACCAAAGATAACAACGCAGCAATAGCCCCTCAAATAAAGACATCCGGGCTAAGGGCACGCACGAGTACGAATGCTACCCTCTCTGCAGGGGCTCTTCTCCAAGAGCTCCCTTTTCCGCGTGTGGCCGCTTTCCTTTTCTATCGTTGACATCATTCGCGTGCCTCTCTGTGCACCCCCCGCCCCGCCCTCGGTGCCACGTGCCACTCACGAGGTCCCTGGTGGAGTCGGCGACGTTAGTCGCCTTGTGCAGCCGCGCCGTGAGCAGCAGCACCTCGCCGTCGCTCCGCACTTGCGCGATCTGCAGCTCGTAGTTCTTCTCCTCCAGCTCGCGGATCTGCTTGCGGTTCTTGTCCTTGTCCAGGAGGCTCTGCGAGTACTGCCGCTGAGACTCGTCCCGCAAGGTGAACGCCTGAGACGAGGGGGGAGGGGGGCGCATTGCAATTTTTGCTACTGTGTGTGGGAAAACTGATGTACTTTCAAGAGGCACTCTTTTTGCCTAAACCGCGAGTTTGTGAAAAACGTGAATAGTAAATGTCAAGTGCACGTTACGGGAAATGCAACTTTTATATGACGAAGTGAGACCTTGTGCATTGCAACAGTGGCATGAAGAACGTTGAATTTTTTATAAATAGTTTTTGTAAATTTGCTCAAATTTGATCCGAATTGTACTATTGGTGTCATGTCATAAGAGGAAGTGTCCATTCTTGTTTTCCAAGTTCTTTTTCAGAAACGACCTGGCCACAAACGATAGCTCAATGAAGTAGCTTATCACGTGGAAATGTATAGCAGGCAAATACTCTAAACGCGTGACGTTGATTCTAAATGTGGAGGGAAAAACCAGAGGGCCCAAATAAAAATCCACGAAACCACGGGGAGAACATGAAAACTCCAAATATACAGCAGCAGGCGTCAGGGTCGGGATCGAACCCACGACCTGCACACCAGGCGAGGTAGTTAACACCTCCTAGCCACCGTGATGATGATGAGAGAGAGACGCAAACTCCAAATATACAGCAGCAGGCGTCAGGGTCGGGATCGAACTCACGACCTCCTGCGTACCAGGCGAGGTAGTCAACACCTCGCCACTGTGGAGCACCTCACCTGATCGCGCTCCCGCTCCACCTCCTCCAGCTGCTGCAGCACAGTGCCGATGCGGTGCTTGTACATCTCGCAGTCCTTGAGAAGCGTGCTGCAGCGCAGCTCCAGGTCCTGCTTCTCCTCCAGGTACTGAGCACGGCGAGCGGAGAGGAGGCGCCGGGGGGCAGGGGGGGGGGGCGATGCGAACGTTTAGGGGGAAAGCGGACGCGGCCCAAACGGCGGCACGCTCGCCGCCCTTTGCCGAGGCTGCTCGCGGTTCTAGTCCGCCGAGCCATGCTCGGTAATGCTGCGTTCACATCGCGCATATCTTATGGGCCAATCTGCTTCATGGTGGATGTAAAAACGATCCTGCGATGCCGTTCGATGAACAGTAAGGCTATTGTGTGCGCCGGTATCATGATCCAAATTTAGAAAGAGATAAATAAATACCCGGAAACCACTTAAATGTGGAAACAGCGACTGTCACCCTCAACTGCAAAAACGTGGCAGGAAGCTCCTGCTTTTCTAGTTAGACAAAACGTGAAAAATTAAATAGTAATTGGCTGCTCCGTTATCACCACAATACCTTTTCATGAGGAATATCTTCACATTTAAAGTCACGGTAAAAGTTGTGCTAATAATATCATCATGATGCCAATTACAATAAAAATCATAGCCATTATCATAATATTGCACAGTTTACACTTGAGTACATGAAACCAATCACCATCACGATCATCATCACAACACTGAGAACACACCAGGACAATCATCCAACGATCTGCAAAACACATGATGCAGATGAGGACACGAAGCCAAGCAAACCAAGTGAGAATCACCTCTAAACTTATCATGCCTACATTCCCCACCTCACGATTTCCCACGCAATTAAACATTTAAAACATCGCCGACGCGCGACGGCGATGATCGCATCGTCGTCACCTTATCTCGCAGCTCCTCGGCTTGCCGCATCTCCTCGCGCAGGGAGAAGATTTTGTTCACCAGGTCGTGACGCTCCTCCAGCGCCTCACGACGGTCTGTCTCCAAGATGTCCAGCATGGCCTGATCCGAGTCCGGCGAACCCTGGCTACGGGACTGGAACCACCAAGATGGGCCGGATACAAGAGATTGACTGCTCAATAACTGCTCAACCCAAGCTATAAATGCTCTGGTACTTGTATTGCCTTTGGACCGTTCGCCTTTTGGTGTTGACCCTGCTGAGACGAGGCCACAAAGAAGGTGGTCTCTGGAGTATGCCAATCAGTTTCAAAGACAATGCCATATATTATCACAGCACGTTCGTTTGCATGTTCACCACAAGTACGTGCGGTTAATGCAGACGTGATTCTTTGCACAACGTATCTATTTGGTGTTCCAACATCTTAACGCCTCCTGTTTTATTGCCAGAAAGGGTAAAGTATATCCTTATTTTGTTCATCAGAATAAAATACGTTTTACCCCGGCAAAGGTCGACTCTATAAAGAAAGATCTTCTGACATCGTGGGGGGGGGTCAATTGTATGCACTGCCGACGCACGGCCTCTCGTGCCGCGTATTGTTCGGGCACCCTGTCTGACGTTTCGCTTCACATGCTTCTGCAGCAACTGAAATGGTCGCTCCCGACATGAGGCAAAGGAAGGTCGGACGTCACGGTGAATGGCACGTGGCGGTAATGCAACCGCGAGAAGACCGCCGGCGCGGCAGAGACGTTGGCGTGTCGTGGGACGTCTTGTTTTCTACAGTAGAACTCCTCTGAACGAGCATCCCTCTTAACGACTAATCGCCTAACGACAGGCCTCCATAGAGCCCAATGTGTAGTGTAGTGCCTCCATAGAGCCCAATGTGTTCGCTTACCGACCCTGTTAACGACGGGCTGTTGTGGGTACAGTAAATGTTAAGTAATGTATTGATGAACTTGTTAATTTTACTATTATGTGTTTATAAAGTTGTTAGTATCTTTGTGTGTTAATATCCATTGTTTAAATATTATACAGTACGTTTTTGGATGAAAAAGGGTTACTTTCGATGCCATCGGAAGAAGTAAGCCTTCTTTCGGTAAAGTCACGTGGATATAATTTATTATTATTTTTATTTCATTTTCTATCTACGTGAATTTACCGATAGAACCAAAGAATATGAATTCCTGCAGTCACGAAAGCTTTAAGTCAAAATTAAGCCTTTAACATGTATTTCCTATACTCGCTTAATGACCAAATCACTTGACAAACGGTTTCTTGGAACCAATCACCATCGTTAAGAGGGGTTTCTACTGTACGTTTGTTCCAAATCCACTGTGTTACATTTCAATTTAAGCATTTACTTACTTATAAGTTGAACATTCTAGTTTTGTTGTAAATAGGTTTTTTTTGACCAATGTAAGAAAGTTACCTAAGTATACAGGAAAGCATTATACGCCGTATGTGCCACCTTCACACACATACCTGTCAACCCCTTATCAGTGCCTACCTTATTAGACCAATTCAGACCTTATTGGTCACCCAGTGCCCTTATAAACCTCAACGTTCATCCTACAAAGCCCGTATTGAAACGACTGTACACTGTATGGTCCTGAAAACTCAATTTCCTTGTACAAGAATATGGGTAAACAGAGTTGATAGGTATGCACACATCTCCTCCATAGATGGAAAATGAAGGACGAGATGTAGCACAATTGCGGCCATGTAACACAACCTACAGACCATACAGTAAAGCCACAGCAGCAGTGTGCATTTCAGAGAAATAGCGAAACTACACAAATACTCCCTGCAGCAGCCTCGAGATTGGATTTTATCTCCTGAACATATTGCCATCAACCGCAAGAACAGAATAAGCTTTCACTGAAAGAAAGCAAATAGCTTAATGGCAAACGATCGTGTGTCATCGGCAGTATAAAACCAGCCCTTGAGTTGCGCCTGCCATAGATACGACCGTGTGAATCTGGTAAATGGAGTAGAGGAATGGGAGTGAAAAGGTTCATTGGCTTTCAAAGGGAAATTTATACAAAGCCATTTTTTTTGGCCAAACCTGTTTTGGACAATTAACAAAAAGCATGTGAATTAAATATATATATTTACAGGAACTCCACTAATTATGAACATTCAACGTATTAACTTTCAGAGATATACAAACAAACCTGTCCTTATGTCATGTAGATGTCACATGAAGAACCAGTGGCATCGACATCTGAAGAACATCAAGAACCAGTGGCATCGAGATCTACTGGAGATGATACAACTCTTAAAGCCTTTACCCGTGTTTAATGTCCATACCATACAACTTGTTGGGAATCGACACGAGTAGTTGGACTTGCGCACAAATAGACTTACGAACAGACCTCTGGAACCTAACTCGTTTGTAAGACGAGCCAGTCCCTGGATTTAAAAAAGCAACCCAATTTCACCATTTTCGTCCTTCCTCACCGTACCCACCGCAGCAAGCAGGAAGTCACGCCAACACAAATTAGATGCAGGAACCTGATGCCGATTAACTTAAACACGTGGGTTTGCACAGCTAATATTACGATTCATTGTTGATTTTTGGGTAGGGTCCACACAACAATCTGGCCTATTTCATGCCGCGAAGACAAGCCACTTGCCCGACACAGCTGAACAAATGTAATTACCACGTGTGCTAACGATGTGCCAATTATTATTGTTATTATTTCAAATCACTAGTGAGAAAAAAAAAATAGTCTTACAACCAAATGTAGCAATTCGATGCAATTGCAAAGGTTGTTAACGATACGAATTTCGCCATTGTTATCATCTTGATAACAATCTGGCTAAATTCGTCGATTGAGATCGACTCCTTCACTTGGAATACGTGGCGTGTGAGAGCCGATCATTTACAATTGGTATCGAGAAGCAATATAAAAGACGAAAATTAAGCAAAATGGAATTTGATTCTCGTTGAAATCAATCGCAACCATATTTTAAGCACTTAAAGGTAAAGGTGCAGCCCTGCAATTACTCACGCCACTCCTCACAAAAAATCCTCCACCTGGAGGAAGTTCTCAAGGATCCGTCGAGGCGAGAACTTTGGTCTACTCTTCCCCGCTTGCCAGACATCTCGGGACAGGTGGGAGTACCCACTCTTCACCCCACCACATGCCATTTGTACTGCTGGGTGGGCAGCGGCAGGGGGATTCAATAAACTCGCCCGATCATTTCAACCACCATGCTGGGAGTTCAAAGCAGTCACCCTCTGGATTGCTAGTCCAGTGTCGTTACCCTTTACACCATGGCAGCATTCCTGTTGAATCACGTAGAAGGACAAACTGTCCAGTAAAAGGTCGAGTGATTTCTTGCTCAAATGAATATTGAGGTTGGCACTTATCTTCTGTTTTCAGCGCTCAGTCGATGGTGGAAATTCCTATGCCGGGGACGTGTCTGTCCATGGGCCAACCACCGTTCAATTCCACACAAAGTGATACATATTTTATTGACCTCGGAGGAATGGTGGGCTGAGCCAACCGCCAACCAGGATTTGAACGCGTAAACTTCCAGTTGCAGGCCGCTCAAACTAGCACCAAGCTACCTGGCCAGTTTATAATACCTACAGATTAATCCTTTCCCATTCCTATGACGTACGTGTAATACAACTTAATCGGTACTGAGGCTGCCACAAGGCCATGCGGGAGGGCGTGTGGCACAGTTGGATGCCAGCTATCAGTGTGGTCATGTCGCTCCGGTTCGCTGCGGTGAATACAGTCACTTTAAAAACAGCGGCGCTACGCCTCTCTAAATAAAATTAACGCCGAACCGCTTACGCGTTCCGAGATTCGGCGGTGAATGGGACCTACCCGGCAATGTGCAGTCGTCTCGCAATGGAAAAGGTTTAAGCTTCACAACCTTTATTACCGCGCTGACACTACACAGGACATCCTTCACACACACACACAAGCGATGGGTGCGACACACTCCAGCGCGCACGCACACACACACACGCACGTGCACACATGGGCAAGGGTGCTCCTGCACATACCTGCAGCAGCACCTGCATCTCGGCCACCTTGGTGCTCAGCGCCATGTTCGTCCGCTCCAATTCCACCAGCCGCTCTCGGCCCGGGTTCGCCTCCATGTCGTGCTGCAGCCGCAGAGATGCGCGGCGTTCCAGCGCATACTCCTCCTCTGCCTTGTTCAGGCTGTGCTTGAGCTGGTCGATCTGTGGCGGCGCGGCACACAGCTCACACGGATTAATTTCTAAGTCCCTTGCTTCAAAAAAACTCAGGTGGGGGCCACAACACGGTCAGTGTTAAGTAAAAATAATAATATTTTAAACGAAGTGTTGAACGTTAAACAGATTGAGGGGAGTTACGATACCATCTGCTTCTTACGTAGATCACGCGTTCTGCTCGAGCTCCCGTCCTCGACGTGCATATTGTCAAAGCAGATTTTACTTGACGATGAGAATTCGCACTCATTATACGTCCACGGCAGAGGGGCTCAACCCCCTCCAGTCCCACAAACATTATGGGGCTGCCTCTCTTTGGTAATGACACTGAACCTCAAGTGGCCCATTACGGTCCGTGTATGGCATTTGCAATGGTGGTCTGGGTGACCTTAACACTGGCTCTGCTTTTAAGTTGGCCCTGTGTCTGTCAGTGGTGTAACTGCCACATTCCTGTGACGGGGCCCAATCTATCCACAGCACGACCAGGGTAGGGTGTGGGGGGGGGGGGGGCGAACCCGGGAGCTCTCACCTCGAGCTGCAGGTCGCGCGAGCGGATGACGGCCATGTTCTTCTCCTCGCTGAGCTGCGCGTACTTCATGGCGAGCGTGTAGTTCTCGTCCTTCACCTTGATGAGCTCGTCGTTGTAGCCGTTCCTCTCCTCCTTCATGCGTCCGAAGCGGTCCTTGTAGGCCTGCAGCTCGCGGTTCTGCAGCGCCAGCCGGCGGCCATCCGTCTCGAGGCGGGAGGCGCGCTCGTGCAGCTCGGCGCGCTGCTGCTTGCCCTCGGCGAGCTGCAGCTGCTGGCGCATCACCTCGGCCATGAGGAAGTGCAGCAGCCCGTCCTGGCCCTCCACACCTGCGAAGCGCGGACGGGCAATGCGCGCGGGGGCGCGGGCAGAAGTCCGATTTGGTGTGGCCCGGCAGTGTTCGAGAAAAGCCGCCACTCGCAGCGGAGGTGCAGGCAAAAGGGGGTTAAAGGTTTAGCCCTGCGATTGCTTTGCACGCACCGCTGCGAGGGGGAGGGCGCACCGCTGGAGGGAGCTCTCGAGAGCCCCTCGAGGGCATTTGGGCCTAGTCTTACAGGCTGGACAGGCTTCTTGGGAAGGTTGGGCATACCCACATTTTACCCCGTCGAACGTGACCTGCCGATCGACTGCGATGTACCCATTAATACGGCGGGCGATTTAAGAAGCTTGCCCCATTGATTCGACTTTTTTCATACTTCTGCAACAGTCTTTGTTCAATGGCTGCCCGGCCACTGCACCGCGTGCTTTCGGATACGCTCCTGCGGCCGTTTGGAACGCTCTTGCTTCCGATATTTAGAAGGCACTGGAGCTATTCACTTTTAAATCTAGATTGAAAACGAATTTCTTCAGAACAGTTTCTTGTGTTTAGTTTGTTGTCCTTCCCCCTCACCTCAGATTAGCATGGTTGGCTATGTATGGTGCGAAAGAAGCTCATCATACATATTCGCATTTAGATTATTTACATTATTTTGTTCCTATACATTTTCACATGATAAGCCACTTTGTTGAGTTATGATTTGTGCCCAGGTCACTTCTGAAAAATAAGCTAATAGCTCAGTGGGCTTTTCCTGCCAAGATTAAAATTGTTTATTTCATTTGTATATTTCTTCAAGTGATTTGTTTACCTTCGCTGTACTTTTCACTCCTATTGTGTTTTTGCATTGTTTGTTCTTGTAATATTCTGACACAGTGCCCCGAGTGGACCATTTGTGAAAGAGAGCTCCATCGGCTCATCGTATTCCTCCAGTACAAATACATATACCGATTCTGACATGCACGCAACTGCCGTGTCGAGAGACAACCGGGAACCTCTGTAAGCAAGTTCAGTGGGGGATGCACCCAGCACATGCGACCCCTGCTCACCGATGATGGTGGAGAAGCGGCGCGTGGGCTCGTTGCCCGTGAGCTGCTTGTAGAGCTCGGCATAGTGCAGCTCCAGGCTCTCGAGGAACGCCACGTGGCCACGCGTACCACGCGAGCGCAGGATGTCGAGCAGCACTCCTGCGTGGCGGAGAGAGCGAGGACAACGGGGTGGGGGCAGGGGGGCAGGTAGTGGTGGTGGGGAGGGAGCAAACACCAGAAAAAGACTCAGCCGCGTGCCTGGGCAACGTCGACGGAGCTATTTGTAAGAATGCTAAATATCATCCCAAATTGAGCCACGCACCACCAGGAAGTTCACCACCCTGCAAGCTGTGGGTTACAACACCAATCGGGATCAGCATGGTTGCCTATGTACGGTGCGACAGAAGTTCAGCATACATACTGTACATACCTACAGGAGTGAACAGACATGATTAATTGGTGATTTTCCAGATTGTTCCAGATTGGAGAAGTTTTAGGGACGAAGGAATTTCAGTCCTAATCTCATGATGAGTCTTGGCGTGAGACAAAGGACTTTAGTGGAACATCTTGGATCGCAAGGGATGAAGACTGATTTAAGCAGAACAAACTACATCGCAGATACTTAATAAACACTTTTAAGACAAATTTAGACCAGAGTGGAACAACCTGTAATGATCGCGGAAGGTAGCCAAATGGAGAATAGAGGTCAGTGGTAAAGCGAGCGACTCGTTTACAATAAAGCAGAAGGACATATGGAAGTCTGGGTCTAGACTATTGAAAGTTGTGGTATGAGCGTTTTTTTTTAAAGCCGCATCTCCATTATCGATAACTGGCATGACGGTGGGTATGACAAGTGAGCGGTGAGTGCATAAAGAGAAGCACGTGCTTCTGATAAAGAAGTGCAACTCATTTCAAGAACTTTAAAATATATTAATATTAAAATTCAGGTTGGAATGAAGCCTGATATTTCTCAGATGTAAAATGTTGTTTGATGGTCGGTCCCACAAAGTGAAATGTACAGGTATTGAGGACCGAGGCCTGTGAAAATTAAATAATTAGTTTCATTTTCATTTCACAGGAGACTGAGCAAAGTCTCATTCCACTGAAAAAAAATCCAGTTGCAATGGTGGTTGGCCATCAGGTACTGATGGAACAGGCTTGTATTACTACTATAATAAGCCAGGAATGTGTGTGTGTCTCGTGCTTGACGTCACTCCACATGAGGCCCACCCCCCCTCATTAATATTCATGAGTGGGTGGATTTTTAGACGAACGCAGAGGAAGGTCGAGCTGAATTAAATAATTTATTACGCAAAGTCGCTTCAAATATGACGTTTCTTTACAGAAAGTGACGGTAAACAAGTAAACCCGTAAAAACAAAGTTTTTCACTATAAATCCTTTATATGTGTGGCGGCTAGAGTCCTCTCGTCCTCTGGCTTGAGATGGCTGCCACCTATGGGTCAGATCATTGTCTGTCACCATTAAGCAATTGGTAATTAAATATTTAATTTGTTTTCCCTAAACAGTGTAAAATTTTGGAATTTTTTTTTCACGAAAATTAATTGTCACACACAACGAGTCTGTGTGGAAACTGTCAGCTCGATTGGGTCACAGGAAGTGGGTTAAAAAACGACCGAAAGATTTACACGGTCGTAAGCAAGCAAGCAAGCACGCAAGCAAGCAAGCAAGCACGCAAGCGAACTTAATATAAAGGATTTAAAAATAAATATTCCCAGCAGTGCTACATCCGTGCGTGACGTCACTGCAAAAGAGCCCCCCCCCCCCATCATTAATAATCATGAGTGGGTGAATCACACAAAAAAACGTAAATGTATATCTTTAATATTTCAGCTTCCGTCCTAGGACGAGCAAACAGGATAGTAAATTCATGTCCAAGGCATGGAAACATAACTTTTAGTGGGTCAGATTTCAGGGTGAACAAGTGTGGACTAAGCACTCAACCTTGAGAAACCCACTTGCAGATTGCGGGAGACTGTCGGAGTCTTTCAATCTTGAGATAGGGGGATGCGATTATCTACTTTGCGTAAAGCGTTTTGTAATGAACAAAGGCAGTCGGATAGGTTAAATGAACATAAAAAGACATAATTTTAAAGGGCCATTAAGAGCAATATTGCAATGTTGACCTCACCCAATAGCCACATTGTGGTGAGTTTAGGAAGAGGCCTGCTCTCTAAGCAGGAGACAATGTGTTTGCTATGATTTCAAGTTTTTTTTTTCTCCACCACATTCTCTAGACGTAGGAGACTATTTACTGCTTCATCTTCATGTGGATGGTTTACATGGGCCAATAAGCAACCCTTAGGCCCCAAAGATATTGTGACAGAGCATGGTCAAACACAACGAACAATAAAGTGCCATAACCATTAAATGTAAACGGGACATACGGGATAGAAAGGGCAAATGAAATATATGCAAACAGATGCCGTTGAGGCCTAAAGAGCTTGCTATTGATTGAAGTTATTGTTAGTTACATCCTGATGAGAGTGGTGTTGGTTCAAAACATGGTTGTTATTTCCCCTTTAGGAGAAGAGAGTGTTTGTGATCCAATAAGCAGATTGCACAGGCCACGTTTCTCTTCATTTTCAATTAAATTCATTTGGTAGCCTACCTGCACTGCCATCTGGGCCTTTGCTCACATTGCACGACAGCACGAACACACAAGTGGCTTCTCCAGGCATTTGGTGTGGACAAAAGCACGTGATGTTGCCACAGAGAAGAGGGGGCTACAAGAGTTAGGGGGCAAAACTAAATAAGTGTAATTTATGAAATGTGAAACGAGGGTAAATATAACTTGTTAGTCATACTGTCGCAGTCGGTGCTGTCGTTTGCCTTTATATATAACCCCGGTAAAAACTGATGCTATTTCATGTATTTGTCTTATTAAGGATAAAATAAATACACTGCACAGCAAATTTTGACTTAAAACTTTCGTGACTGCAGGAATTCATATTCTTTGGTTCTTTCAGTAAAGTCACATAGATAGAAAAACTAAAAGTAAATAAAATAAAATAAACTATGACGTTTCGATCACAACACAAGTGATCATCATCAGAAGGACGATTGCTTGGGTCGTGATCGAAACGTCGTAGTTTTTAATTTTTACTTTATTTACTTTCATTTTTTCCATCTAGGTGACTTTGCCAAAAGAACCAAAGAATATCTTCAGGCCAGTAAAGTACAACAGTGCACTTTGTGGCCAGTAGCACCGTAGCATGCCCAGCTGGACTTGTTTCCTTATTGCTGAAATGACCAAATTACTAGTTCCTAATTTTCGGGGTTCTGATGACAATTCCGTTGGTGTTGTGTGTGGCAAGGATTGCAATCCACCAGGCTCGGGATTGCATTGCAGCGTACCAAACATTACACCACCGCCCACGACCACTTGTTTTTGTTTAGAATAGATTACAGTACGGTAGAAACAATTCACTGTTGCCAGAAATGACACCCACTTTTGTCATTGCGGTTATTTGACCATACTTCACCATCCTGATCATTGTGTGTTGGAGGGAGGTGGTCCCTGGACCAATTCAAATAGCACCTCTCACTGATGTTAGTCATAGCTAAGAATCAAACTCAGGTGGTTTGTCATGGGGATCTTTTTGCCGGTATCAAAGTATGAAAAATAAGAAGAGGTGTTACCCTGATATGAGAATAGATTTTCCCCTTTTTTTGGCAACAAAACAGGTGTTGAGATGTTAAAACACCAAACTGAAACCTTTTACAAGGAATCATGCCTGCATTAACCACACTACTTGTGGTCAGAATGCAAACAAAAACCACACTCTGATAATATAGGCATTGTCTTTGAAACTGATTGGCCGACACCAGACAACCTTCTTTATGGCCCAGTCTCACAAGTGTTAGACCACAGAACGCCAAGAGGCGAACAATACAAAGACAAGCCACGTATCGGAGCATTTCCCATGATATAGCTGCTCACCCCAAGCTATAAATGCTCTGATATGTGTATTGTGTTTGTATTGTTTAACTTGCATACATACACATGTACATACACACCTTGCTGACCTCGTCAAGGAGCATAACTATCCTGCGAACTCCGGTCATCCATTAAACAAAGATGAGTTACTGCATCGCGTGCTTTCAGATGCGCTTCTGTGGCCGTCTGGAACACTCTTCCTTCCAATATTAGGAAGCGACTAGAGCTACGCACTTTTAAATCTAGATTTGAAGCTCATTTCTTTATAACTCATTTTTGTGTTGTTCTCCTTCCCCCGCACATACATTTAGCACGGTTGGCTACGTACGGCGCGAAAAAAGTTCAACGTACACACACACACGTACGTACCAACGCGGCGCGAGCGCGTGGAGAGGCTCAGCGAGTTGAGCACCTCGTCCTCGTCCTGCCCGTCGATGACGCGGCACTGCCGCAGGTACGGCGTGAGCCGTGCGGGGTCGATGACGCTCGTGAGACGCATGCGGTGGTTCTCCACCTCATCCCACAGGTGCGCCTCCAGCTCCTCCTCCCGCAAGTCGGCGCCGAGCATCCCCGCCGCTGATGTATCCTCCACCATCCCTTCCATCCCTCCGCCCAAGGGGCCGCCTGCTCTTCCGAGACCACCCACCCCTCCGGCCATCCCACCGGCAGAAATGTATTCCCGAACGTTCACGCCACTAGCGGCGGTCCTGCCGGCCATCTCGCCAGTGGAGAGGGTTTCCCGACGAATCCGTCCTCGCACCGCTCCTCTGCCAAGTATCCCGCCACCTAAGTGTACCCCAAATATCCCTCCCCTAGCGTTGCTCGCCATGGTAACTCCACCTTGAGTTGGTTCGCTTCCGGCCATGCGTTCCTTAGGTGTGCAATTGCCAGTCTTCAGCATCCCTAATACATGTACTGGACAGAAAAAAGAGAGAGACAGAGAGAGAGACACACACAACATACGGTCAATGCAAACTCAAGGTGCGTCCCATCACCGACCAAAAGCGCTCTGATGCGTACACGTCAAAGACCGGTGTACAGCAGCAAAGTCCCTGGTGCGTTGTGGTATTTTGGAATGGACCACCAGGCGAAAGCAATTAAATAAAATGATGAACTGACAAACACACAAACACGTTGACATAAAACAACGACATAGTAGGTAAGTATGGTGAACTTCTCTCACACCGTATGAAGCCAACCCTGCTGATCGGAGCCAGACTGGTACACATCGAAATGAACACAGTACGCAGACACAGAAATCCAAATAAAAGCATGAAATCGATGGACAAACAGACAGCCATCTTGACTAACAATTGCCAGTTAAAGACATGCACGCACGCGTACCGACTGCCAGATAAAACGTCACACCCCGACCCTCGAAGTGAACTCGCGGAGCCGGTTTCTCGCCCGTGTGGGTAATTCAACCCGAGCCTCCCGCGTCCGCGGTTCGAATTGAGTCGCGAATGGTGATGGGGGGCGCGACAGGGCGGTTGTGAAAATTCCACATTTTCATCATGGCACCAAGTCCGTTCCCGTCGTGACGTATCATTTGAGAAAGAGACACTCGCGCGCACACAAATAAATCATCATCAGCCATGGTCAATCCACTGCTGGATGAAGTGCCCACACACAAAAAGCAATTTGGTTCGGTGTGCCTCGAAGATCGAGCAAGCTCTAAAGATTGCGAGCTTGAGAGAGCTCGAGATGGACTGCGGCACTGTCAGACTTCATGGATGCATTGGCCGCAAATGTGGCTGAAATGCAAATGGTTCATCACAATCACCTCGTAAGCGCTCAACATCTGCAGTTTACGTAACCCTGGTGCAAATGCGTCAGGCGAGCGGTATACATCTTCTTTTTACCGCGTTATTTCCCGATTTTAGAAACCGGTCTTACTTTAAATAATTTTCCATACAGGTTGTTTTTGTTGGGTTAGATCGCATAAATATATAAATGTCGTTAAACCCCACCATCACCCGACAGCCAATTCGTAAGGTTAGTCAAGTAAACAGAACATGCCAATTTGTCACTAGTACAGCACACCGGTGTGTTGGAGAGTAAATCCACATTTAAAATGTGAATTATATTTCCTGGGCTGCATCACCTTACTTTGTTCTTTTAAACTACAGTACATGTGTTGTATAATCCTAATTGTTGAGCATTCATACAAATTGAAACAAAGCATTCCGAGAAGACTTTATTGATGTTAAGAAATTCTAGATTTGAAGCTTTCGTGACTGCAAGGATTCTTACTCTTTGGTTTTTTCGGTAAAGTCACGTAGGCAAAAAATAAAATTTATGAAAACAACTAAATTAAATCACGACGTTTCGGAAGCAACACAAGCTTCCGTCTTCAGGTGGAATTGTTACAGCCAAAATCACTGTAGTAAGTGGGGGATGTTAAGAGAGCTAGATAAAAAAAAAGGTTAATTGAACCAAAACAATTATGGTGCTGTTATTTTCAAATAAACTCTGCCTCAGGGGTCCCACAGACCAGTGGATATCTGAACCAGTCCCAAACCTGGATAAAATAAGAGGGAGGGTCGGGTGAAAGGTTGCTGATACTTCTGCCGTGAAGAAAAACGAAAGTATTCCAATGCGCGTGACGACCACAGAAATGACGAAATGTGCAGAAACACCTACGGGCACATCTGCCTATGGCTCGTGATGATTCATTATCAAATCCGCAGCGAGAATGCGGATTGCACAATGCATCATCATGATTCATTTGCATCATTATGATTAATTTAAACATATCCTGTAAAATATAAACACAGTATTTTTGCATTGACAGCCGAAACGGCCTCGTACAATAAGTTGAACAAGTGTACGGGTCTCAAACTGCGTGAGATGACTAAAGTAGCGAGACGATGCTGAATAAGTGATTAACCGGCAGGGCCTCGTGGAGTCTCAACACATTTCGGGTGGCTCCACTTTGAACTGTTTGGCCCAAAAATAGTGTTAAGTGTTTGTAGTGTGTTAATGTGGGAGGGGGGGGGGAAATCAAGAGTTTAACACGTTGTCGTAATAGGTGTTTTGGGTTAGATCGTGGAAATATAAATTTGTCGTTAAGACCACCACCACCCGACACAGCTAATTAGTAAGGTTTGTCACGTAAACGAAAAACATGCCAATTAGTTACTAGTTCAGCACACCGGTGTGTTGGAGAATAAACTCACTACAACATTTACAATTCAAGTAACCATGCCGTTTAGTTGTTAATTACAGCTTCGTCAGGCGACAGCCAGAATTGTAGATAAATCTTCCTCCTGTTTCGATCTTAAATAGAGGGGTGAATGGATGTCATCACTTGCCAGCCAATCAGGTGCGAAGGCCAGAGGGGAGGGGGTTAATGTAGTCATAACAAATTACAATGGATAACTATTGTTGTTTGGGTTTGTCACAGTTAATCAACATACATAATTTATGCACACCATTCCTACTCACAGTTAATCACCATCGACGTATGGCGACCTGTATTAGGCATGCAATTAAACAGTGTATTACTTAATAATACGCTTCCAGGCAGCACTAAGCCTGAAGCTATCAGAACGGTAAAAATATATATTTCTCTCAATCTAAATAGATCCTATAATTAATCTTTGCAAGAAGCAACTAGTTTTGCACAAAAAAACCCTCAACGTTATCACAATCACCCGAGTGTCATGGTTGGCACGCGTTAAAGCCCTAAACTCGGTACATTTCAGGGTAGAGAGGGAAGTGGCGTCAACACATGTAAGATCTCCTCTATCTAAATATCGACACTGCCAGCTGTATTCACGCTCACGTCCGCATTTCTATATAAGCACTGTACAAAAACCACTAACATCCCGCCCACACACAGTCGCTCAAAGTGAGACTTTCCACGTGCCAGCATCTCTCCTCGCTCTCCTCACTCAACAGCGAACTGATCCTTTCCCACATCAGCATTGTTTTCTGTCCAGATGAATAATATCGTGCCTGCAATGCAGCATGCAAAGCATCGTGCATTAGTAGACGTAGCCTATATGGTGTGTGTCTTTTTTGTGCCTCCTTCTTAATTTCACTTCATATGTGGGGTTTTTGTTTTACAACAGAGACCATCATTTAGTTGTATTGTCTCTTGTCCAATATATACAAATGTATAAATCTAAGCAGGCGAGCTTGTGCAACGGGAAATTTTAGTTGTCTATGGGAGCCAGTTAACAACATAATTTAATGTATAAAACAAATGACAAACCGACCACAGCGTACTTTAACCTCACTGATCTCTGACTAGAATGCATTAATTTACTTACCAACATTAATCACATGAACATATATCCTCAAAATTTACAACTCGAATGTCGATTTCATAACTTCATCACGAGTGTATTCATCACGAGTGTATAGTTTGATAGGAAGAGGATTTAATTTGGTGAAAAAATGACTCTGTATGGCAGTATTGCCCATTTGACTCGATGTGAAAAAGCTTGCAATGTTTCTCGGGCAAGGCATTTTCATTTAGCAGGGGATTTTCAAGCTTAATGCCAGGAGGCTTTCTATCTGACGAGAGACCTCTAATCAAACCTAGGAGGGCCTCGGACAAACTGCGCCAGGCAGAAAGATATCTTGGTTTTGAGTATGCAGAGAAACGGCTGTTTATTAAGATGTACTCGATGCATTTTGAACTTCTTTCGCACCGTACGTAACCAACCGTGCTAATCCGGCTTGCAGGGGAAGGACAACAAACTAAACACAAAAAGCAGTTCTAAAGAAATGAGTTTTCAATCGAGATTTACAAAGTGCATAGCTCCAAATATCGTAATGAAAAGTGGTGGACCCACCTGGCCAGAGCCATTACAAGAGCTGTTACACCACTGTTTACATAAAATAATGTTTGTCAATTGTTGTGGACACATTTGTGTCTATTAAATATACATTTCTTATATTATTTGGCATCGAGTCTGCATTAACCACACATACTTGTGACAAAACATGCTTTGATAATATATAATGAATATATGCATATATATACTATATGCATATATGACATTATTTGGCATCAAGTGTGCATATATCAAGAAATATATAATATATATCAATGCATGTTTGTTTGCATGTTTTTTTCCACAAGTATGTGTGGTTAATGCAGACTTGATGCATCTTATGACCTGTTTTATTGCCAGAAATGGTAAAACATTCTTATTTTTCATCAGGTTAATGTACGTTTCCCACTCAGCCATGTTTGCAATAAAACCACATCACCATTTTACCACTGTGCCAATTGAATATAACCCAGAATCCTTCTTTTAGAGTTCTCAGAAAGAAAAACTTTAGATTTCTGATGCAATATTGAAATACATTGGGACACTAATTAGGGCAGCACAAGCAGTTGCTTCTGCATCCTGCTACGTTTTTATTTTAAAATCATCCAGAAGGGAAGCAAGACGGAAATCGGTTTCGCACTACCACAGGTAACACACGCAGGACACGTTATCATATGATTACAATACAGTGCACGTTTATAAATTACATTTATTTTCAAATGCCAGTGATTGTGTCCAATTCGCAATACTAAATCGGGACTGCCTACCACGTGACGTTGCAGCAAAGCCTCAAGTGTCAGCGAACAAGTGCGCATTGCTTTGCACGCTGCATTTCTCCAACTCATAAAATGCATCTTCTTGGTTCTTTCGGTAAAGTCACGTAGAATGGAAATAATAAAATAATAACAATAAAACATTATAAAATAATTATTTTATATAATAAAATAATTATTTTATTATGTTTCATTTTTATTATTTTGTATATGTTTTACCCTTTAGTTTATTATTTCAATTCTACGTGACTTTACCGAAAGAACCAAGAAGATGAATCCCTGCAGTCACGAAAACTTTAAATCGAAAAAAAAATCATAAAATGCAGTTCCGTACTGTTTTCCTGTTTGCCAGTTGAGCAACCTGCCATCAAGTACTGCTTTGATCCTTCTTATAAATCCAGCAGGCCTATGTGCCACGATGTACCTTAGAGCATATTGAACACGACTGATATTACCGGAAGACAAATAGCCCCACGTTATCACCGACAAAAATATACGCAAGTGTGCCAGTTGCACGTGTTAATGTTTGTGTTATAGCTCTGTGTGTCACAAAGGAAGTTGTCCTGAAAAAAAATAGTTTTTGTATTGCTGAAATATGTTCAGTGCACTGTACGAGCTGACTTTGTTTTTATCTTGGGAGTGGATCTGACCAAGTGCCAAGTCACACCAGCCTCACACAACTTGGCATGCTCTATATTTAGCCATTTATCACGAATCGAGATCGCTGGCTTCTCATTCAGCGCCTGGTCGCCCAGGTTCAAAGACTGCGAGTCGAGAGAAGGAAATTACAAGTACTGTAAGTGCCAAGGTGCAGAGTTATGGCTCTCTTTTTCAAATTACCAGGGTCACAGTTGGCACTTTGTGTAACACGTGATGGAGGTAGCAAGCTACATGCTCGTTGTTCCTCTCAAGCCACTGCTGGCAGAAGGCCCTCCACACTTCCACACTGACCAAACATCTCGCAAAAAGTGGGAGTAACCCACACTTTTCCTCAACAGCACATGACCAGCCAATCTACTGAATGCGGTTTACCCATTTTATTATACTGCTAAGTGGTCAGAAGCAGCGGGATTTTAGAAACTTGCACCATTGTTTCTCGACTGCCGATCGAACTGGCTACCTTTGGATTGCAAGACCAGCGTGTGAACAATGACACGCGATTCAATATTGTATACAACTGAATATCTTATATGCCATGCATGCATATTGCAAAATAGACCGTCTCAAAGAGCTCTCATTATCATCAGCCATTTTCTATACACTGTTGGAGGAGGACCTCTCCCACGCCATCGCCATCTCCCCATGGTTCAGTGCGACCACCATGTAGTGCCCTCTGCTGGCAAAGTACGCCCACAGCAGCAGCCTATGACACCTGCGTTATGGAATACAATACCGTGTTGTACATCGTACATGTACGAATGTATCACATCCACATTTACATGTGTACGCTATGTAAACAATACTCTAAATATAAAGGTTGAGGGTCCTGCTATGCCAATGCCAAATTCTGGCTGGCCCCAGCCAGAGGCAAGAGCGACACCCCCCCCTCTCTAGACGGAAGTCTACTCATCCATGCTTGCATTGACAGAGTTGGGACCACAAGACATATCACAATCCAGTACGACATTTACGCGGACCACTCAACCCCCTGGCAACAACACGCATTCGCTTATCCGTCAATACTAGTAATAAAAATGATGAATATTACAGGAACATAAAATTTCTCAAACGCAGCATACGTTTTTTTTCGGGGGAGGGGACATTTAGATTTTAGGGTTAGGGTAGTTTACGTAACTTATTATCCGTTATTACATCTCATAAGAAAAACTATTCATTCATGTCAGAAACAAAAAGGGATACACGTTGTCACTATTTCGGGATCAACCTGTGCGTTTGCATCACAGCCCCGCGGATCACCGGTGTGGTACCATGGACCGCACTTCTGAGAACCATTCCACTCTGAGTTTATTTATTCAGCATGGTAAATCAATCGCTAAAGCCTCATGACCACGTTAAAGACGGTAGACGTTTTACAACGGAATCACGGGTTGCAACAACGAAAGCAGGACACCGTAATGTATCGGTGGCTAATGCAGGTGTATGTACTTTCTAAATATATCGACACACACTACTGCTTATGTATAAAATGCCCGTAATCTGCCCAGCCTCGTCAGATCTCAGAAGCTAAGCAGCATTGAGCCTGACTAGTAACTTATCGATGGGTGGCCATGATGCTGCCCGCAACCCACATGCAGTTGGCGTTGTGGGCAGCGCAGCAACATCCACCGTCTTCCACCTGCTATAACCAGCATGGTGAAGTATGGTCAAACAACCATCATCCGCAACGCGTGGGAGGCCCTCATCCAGCAGTGGATTGGCTAAACAGGCTGGACACATGTACAAGACCTACAACGCACTTAGACGCTGCGTGCCATTTAGTGCGGTATTATAGAATCAAATTGGTTTTATCTTTAAAGCACAGGAAACGTTTAGACAGATTAGCCGCAACATAGTGCTTATGCGATGAAACGCCCGGTGTTATTTGGAGGTATATAACAATATACTGACGATGGAAACTTAAGTTAAAGCACTTCCGAAGCATGTTCACAAACAATGGACGACACATTTCCGATTACCGAATTATCTGAAGCCGTGCTGGGCCCTACCAACCTGCACTAAACACAGCGTGGTGAGACATAAGCAGAGAGAACCCGCCGTGACCGACAACGGCATGGCAAAGCCTTCATCCAGCAGTGGATAGATTCCGCTTGTATCCTTGCGTACGAGGGCAATATGTTCAGGAGCTAGACGCCAATGTTGAGGTTTACTCGCCACGACGAGAGGGCATCAGCAGACACGAGTTGGTGTCGTTTTGATATTTTACCTCCGTTGAAGGAGCTTAAGCTACAGTGGTTCACTCTATGGCCCAAAGTGTTGTAAATTGACCGATAGACGCTCTACGTATTCACCCCTAAACTGCGCAACGAATACAAGTCGAGTTGCACTGTGTCGTGTGTGTGGCACCGTTTGCCACTGTAACGGAGTAGCGGCCCCTTTGAATCGCCTATCGTAAAGTTATATTTTGCTCCAAAGGTCAAACGGCGCTCAACAATAACCTCATTTACGCACGAACGCGCGCTTCGGATGAGCACGGCGTGGGACACGGAGACGTCCCAACACACAACACGCGAAGCGCGCGCCACTCCGCAACAGGTCAATTACGGCGGACAGCGACCAGCGAGCTCACGCGAGACGCGCGTCCACCTGGAGAGGCTCACCTGGAGAGGCTCATCTGGGGGCTCACCTGGAGAGGCTCACCTGGGGAGGATCACCTGGAGGGGCTCACCTGGACATGTGCGGCGGCAACGGTGACGTTCACTCGTCCCGAGAGCGCACCCGGCGAGCGGAGTTGGGTCCCAGCCAGCCTTTGTCCGCTGAACACGTAGCAAGGCGACAAACACAATTTAAACTCGTCAACTATTCAACAGGTGAGTTGAAAGGACTAACGCATGTAAAAGCCAGGCTACGGTTTGCTGCCTTGGCTAACACAGCAGCAACATCAACAACAACAACAAAAACGCAGCACAAAGAGTAGAAATACAATCACATCTCCCCACACCTACGAGCGGTAGGTCGGTAGGTAGGTACAACGAAAGCTAACAAACACGTTTCCAGCGCGGGCACAACGCTCACAAAAGGGATTGTGAGCCGTGTAGGAGGAGGGGTCTCCCACTCGATGCTTCCCCGCCCATCATATACTCACTGCACTCACTGCAGCTCCTCCTCCCTTTGCTTTCAATTCCCCTCCCCCGACCCCCACCGGTTTGCTTTCAAATTCAGGTCCTCATTCAACGAAGGAGAGGTTTTGGCTCTCTCTGCTGGTCTGGACAGGGCTACTGGAAATCGAGCGAGTCCGACCCTGCTGATTAGACGTTGAGTGTCAACGCCTGTCTCCAGAGTGTTCTTGTAATGAACCGATGCCCATAAAATTACGCACTCCCATCAGCTAATTACGCCACTCTGTCTTATAAATTACATTGCAGCCAAATGGAAAATTAAAGATAAGCCACAGCGTGATTGTGGGCCATTCAACCCAACCTATGGACCAAAGGGGAAACCACCGTGTTCTGTGCTTTCTCGACGGAGGGAACAGTAAAAACACATTCCTGCGGAGGGAGCTGGTAGGAACGTTGGGTTGCTCGGTCAATGGCCAGGGTCAACGGCGGCGTGGTGTATTCCGCAAATATGCCCGACTGTGAGGGCGGGCACAAGCCGGCGTGAGTAGGTTAAACGTTGAGTGTTATAAGGGCATCACGGGGTGACCAGCCCCTCCCCACCCAGAACCCACCCCTCCCACCCCCCACCCAGCCCCACCCTCCCCACCCAGCCCCTCCCCAGCCTCCCCACCCAGCCCCTACTCACCCTCCCCTCTCCACCCAGCCCCACCCATCCTATTTTTGGATGCACGACGGACGGACACAACAATCCCCTGTGGGCTGGTGGAACCAGGTGGTTCCTCCCAGTACTATGACAAGTTCTGTCCTTCAGCACTCTAGTGGCTATCAAACAGACCTCGCGACATTGGCATGCTCCTGGCCATATTGTCATCCGCAAAAATGTAATGGCGCCAACATTTCGATGGCATTCTCGAGTTACATTTTTTATTCCAAATTAAAATTTCCAAAAGCACTCCAAAACGGTTGGATCTCACTGTTTGGTTAACTATTTTGATATTTTATCCTTTAATAATATCCCAAAATACTGCCGTACGTACTCTGTACTATGTTTCCAGTTGTATCTCTCGCACCATTGCATAACTATTATTATTTTTATTCGATGAACTTGTACAATATTTCTGGTTTGCTCACGTTCGTCTGTAGCCCAGATATGTCGCCTTCGTTTTTTGTTATTTACTCATTTCCTGTTGTTTGTTTCCATTGGTTTGTATAATGACTACGTCAACAGAACATCAGAGATGGTTAAGATTTTCTCTCTATATATATTTGTGGCTTTATTTTCGTCAGTTTAATTCTCGGAAAAGATATTTTACTGTACTATTGCCTTCAACAGAATTCTGCCTCGTTAAAACAAATTCACAGTAGTAGGCAGAACGAATAATGTACTGAGCCTGATATAGTTAGAAAACACACTTTTGAGCCCTGTCGACAACGAGATTCTTGAAAAAGCTGACCGATTAATAATCTTTAATGCATTAAAAAAGATAATTTACCTTGTATATGCAGAACACATGCCCGCGGGGTGCCCATGTGAGGCAGTACAAGAAGCAGCTCTGTGACTATGATCTGTGTGAAGTTTGGGTGTCGTTTGCATGCGTGTGTTGTTTACGGACATTCTGGATTCCTTCCTTAATTAAACATGTTACAATAGGATGAGGTCAAACATTCCATGCCTGGAAAGAGCTCTGAGACTTAGTCATGCTTTCATTGGGCTCAATGAGGTATGGCGTCAAGACATATAGGTTGTGAAGTTATCTTTGTGGACCATTGAGTGTTATCTCCTTGTGTGCGTGTGTTTTCTCTGAGTACTACACTTTCCTCGCATGTACAGTACAAAACATCCATTTGAAACATACTCTGCAGTCTTAAGACTCTTAGATGCTTACTTGGATATATAATGTCATACAAATTCATTACCCTAATCACAATATTGTGAACATACGGGTATTGCCCACATTACTGCCATAGTTTATGGTTAGCACACTGGACTTGCAATCTAGAGGTTTCTAGTTCGATTCGATTTCTCAGCGCTGCAGTTGCAGCAATGGTGCAAGTTTCTTAAATGCCCTTCCTCTGTCCACCTAAAAGTGTGAATTGATATGCCATTGTGAGTCGACCAGCAGGTTATGTATGGTGGGGTAAATTGTGGATACTGACACCCCTGCCAAGATGTCCTGGCAGCGTGGAAGGGTAGGCCAAATAACACCAGCCCACAGGGGATTATTGTGTCCGTCCGTCGTACAGGTAGGGGCTGGGTGGGGCTGGGTGGGGGGTGGGAGGGTGGGGCTGGGTGGGGAGGGGCTGGTCACCCCGTGGTGCCCTTATAAAACTCAACGTTTAACCTACTCACGCCGGCTTGTGCCCGCCCTCACAGTCGGCCATATTTGCGGAATACACCACGTCGCCGTTGACCCTGGCCATTGACCGAGCAACCCAACGTTCCTACCAGCTCCCTCCGCAGGAATGTGTTATGGGCTCTCTGGAGCTCACTCGAATATAGCTCTTTCCCTCGAGCATGAGCTAGGTGACATCTTTACCTTATTTTTACTGCAGGTAGGAGAGCTTCCATACTGGGATTCCACCATTCCACTCCTAAAAGCTCCACTTTATCATTGTAACTCCCTCAGTCATAGATGGGTAGCTCTACACCAGTGACGTGCGGTGAGGTCAATGGCTGGGGAGGCACTGGCTAGTGTCAGAGCCAGATTCACACACTGAAGGAGGCGTGGTCTCACGGAGGGGGCGTGGTCTCACGGAGGGGGCGTATCCTCACGGAGGGGGGCGTATTAGACACGTCCCCCTCAGTGAGGCAGATGTAATAGCTGCCTCCCCTGGTGCTTTTTCATTGTAGCGAGCCTAAATATATTTATACACATACGTGAAATAAGTTACCTGGAGTAGGGAAGGCGAGGACATTAAATGAAGGGATCTACAAACATTACATTGGTGACATCCTGAGATAGTAACAGGCACGCGCTTATTGCCCACGCTCCATTCACTTGCTGAGGGGTTGCGCAATCAGAGGGGAGGCTGAGCTCGTCGCTGCCTCACCTCTCGTCTCTCCCTGTATTTGCAGCGGAGCTCCGCAAATTTGGCGATTTTGACTATAAAAATGATTGGAATCGTACAGAAATGACATTTATAACACAGATCAGTGGAAAAATCTTAATATTTATTTTATTTGATTGTTCTTTCTTTTTACTTTTCGTAACAGCTATTTTCATTGGAGTATGACAGGTGAGGCTCTCCACTCCACTGATCAAAGTCCATTTATGTTCGGGTATCTGAACAAAAATGGTAAGTAAATACCCCCTCTCCCTCGAGATATACAAAGTGAATGGAGGAGAATGATTAACATGTATTCATTGGATTGTGCCAAACACGTCTATATTGACGGAGTTTACAAAGGTGTGTCACCAAGTTTTTAAACATTTTATTTGACACATGCATATTACTACTATAATGAGCCAAGAATGTATGTTTGTGTGCAACGCGCGTGACGTCACTCCACATGCCACCCCCCCTTGTCATTAATATTCATGAGCAGGTGGATTTTTACACTCATCCAGAAGAAGGCCCTGATTGGAAATAACATTTTTTTCGCAAATTCGCTTAAAGTTTGACGTTTCTTTATTGAAAGTGAATCTAATAAATAATCATACGCAGCAACAAAGTGGATTTGGTGTCTTTATTTATTTATTCACCACTTGAGACAAAGGCAAGTCTTATTTATGCTTCTGCATTATGGTAAAATAGACATTTCTCGGTGAGTTTCCAGATATTGTATCGAATTCCAATTTATATCAACCCCAGCGACCGAAAGCAGAAGAGAATCGAGTATCAGAGCAGTGAAATTGAATAAATTGATGGTCAGTTATATACAGTGTTACAGTGACATGAAGCGAGGTGTTTCATGACGTAGTTTTGTGACAGATTCACTGCCATTAATACAGTGCTACAGTGAACTACAGTGAAGTGTTTGATGACGTACTTTTGTGCAAGATTTACTGCAATTAAATTTACACATAATACAATTATACTGTGCTCAATTTTTTCGTAAATATTACAGCTTCCGTCCTAGGACAGGCAGAAAAGCGAGTACAATTATAAAAAAGGGTTGCCTTTGTTTTTATATCTAGACACACGCATGCAGATTGAATCATATGCAGATTTAAGCGTACAAGTTTCAAATACCACTCACCACTCTTTGCCATAGGTGGGAATCGAAGTCAGGACACCAGGTTTATAGACCACTCCATCACGGCTTCATCGACTTAAGTGGACAGATAAATGGAAACGTTTAAGAATGCAGCGCTGCAGTTGTCACACTGACAATTCGTTTAAACCCCCTCCCGATAACAGCCAGCTCTATTTACTGAGCAAGTCAAAATGTTTGGGATATTTCGTTTCGGCAATATTTTAAACTACATTTATTAAAGCCATGTGGGGATGTGGGATTTCATAAAGTTGTTGTACCCGTGGCACAGCACGGGAAGGGAAGTAGAGGCAGTTGCGCAAAAGGGCAGACGGGCCAAGATGAGCGAGCCTCCATCAATCCTATACTTAAGATTTTACCCCTGTCAGCCTTTCTGAATTCAGACCAATATCCATCACTTCTGCTTTATCCACGGTGCTTGAAAGGATTGTTGTAAGGACATTAATCTCTCCCATTCTACGCAACCTACCACCATCCTTGACTTTCTCCGATCAATTTGATTCCCGCCCTTCAGGCTCCACCACTGTTGCCCTCGTCAACATACCCTGCACCGTTGCTCTCCTGCTCACCACAAACGAGTTCGTGCGTGTCATCTGCCTGAACTTCAGCAAAGCCTTTGACACTGTCCGTCACGCTTGTTTACTCGAGAAACTCCCAATCGTGAATGTTCCGGACAACATCTATAACTGGAAAGTCTCATTTCTCAATAACCATTCTCATTGCACCGGGTTTGCGAATGAGACTAATGAGTATGTTACGATCAATGCCAAGTGTAATACAGGGCTCAGAGCTTGGCCCTGCAGGCTTTATCATCACTGCCGTCCACCTACAACCGAGATCCACTGGCAGTGGTCTCGATACATTTCACAGAAGTCACCTATTTTAATATTACAGAATCCAATTCTGCATCAACTTCCTAAGAAATCGACCACAGACATCAGAAGTGGGCCACTTGCAATGACCTCACGCTCAATCAAGAAACGTCCACAGAACTGATCTTCAGGCCAAAGGGTAGATAAGGCACCCGGCAGCATCAATCACACCCCTGATCCACCTCCCCTTTAATTTATCAACAGAGGCGGTGATGAGAATTGTGGGTGTGGTCATCATCAGTAACTGTTCAATGCCCCCCCCCCACATGGCCTCTACGATAGCGTCGTGTGCTCGTACTTTTGATGCATATCACGAGCGCATAGAATGCCGCACAGCTGTACGTCGACTGTTTTCGCCTCTACCATTATCGCCAAGATGAACTACGGCTCTCCGGCACGCCGGGGATTTACCAACGCAGCTTGATCGTGATCGGCTCGAGTCAGTTCTGCTCCGCGGCAATACCAGCAGGGCTCTTGTGCATCCAGAGCCGCCGACTCGTCCCTCTTCACCCGTATCTAATCTAACCATGACCACGTTCTACACACATTGCTCACCCACCCCCCCAAATCAAAAGAACGTATCACTTGCGCTCGCGACGGCACGAGCGTGCATTACCACGTAAGACGTCTCTCCTCAAAATACCAGCACTTTATAGTTTGTACGCTTTATTTTAATTGTTATTAATCTCGAGTTCTTTATTGTGGCTACACTCATTGATGTTTGCATTTTATTGTATAGAACAGCACCATCTCACCTTCCCCCCGTTTGGCAATGTGTTGAAGCCCTTACCACCATTCCTCTATTTTCTTTTATCACGCATTACTGAAATGATGTACGCAGCTGCGGCGTGTCGCTGCTCTGACTCATTTGAGTGTGAGTATGCGAATAAACGATTTATACAGAAATCAAACTTAGGTAACCATGTCCATAGCACAATCTGTATTTGCGCAGGCAATATGTGATTCACAGATCACTCAGTTCATGTAAATGAAATGGCATATTTTGAGTGTTATAACAAAGAGGACAAACCAGTTTCGCAGGTAAAAACATTTTCTTTAAAATTCTAATTGATGAACAGACAATGTCGTATTGATTAATTACAAGAAAACCTGGACAGGTTTTCATAGTCTCATCTGCAAGAATGTATTTTGTTCGCAGACTATGCCGGATTAGTTACCCATGAAAAAGCCAGCTGCAGAACTTCATGGACCGCCTCTCCCACGCGTGCTCTGTATTCTCCTTGACTATTAGCATCAACAAACTATAATCATGGGTCAAGATGTCATAAAACACTCAATTATTATTTTTGACAACACTCCCCTCGAGGTAGTCAACGAATTCTGCTACCTCGGCTCAAAGGTGATGGATAACCGTCGCTCAAAGAGGAATTAAATGTTCGGATTTGGAAGGCAGCAACCACTTTTGGCAGACTCACAAAGCGTACATGGAACAATGCCAAGCTAACTATCAAGACAACAGTGCTGATCCACCGAACCTTTGTCCTCAGCACTCTGCTGTACGGTAGCAACAAATAAACCACCTACAGCCACCAAGAGAAGCAGCTCAACATCTCCCTGGGTCCAGAGGCCAGAAATCGGAGTCTGTGGACCAGAGTCCACTGTTTGTGTCACGTCCGTGGTTATTACCTGGTAAGACAATCACCGAACGCAGATGGCCTTACCCAGGCAAATTTAGCCACCATCTTGGCCCTTCTTAAAAAGAGAAGTTGCTTTGAGCATTTGGACACAATGCAAGACAGATGCGTACCTAAAGACATCCTCCCCGGTTCAGGTAGTTAATGCGAAGAGGCCTATAGGTCACCAAAAACTCCAATTTGAGGATGTTTGCAAGTGCAACCTAAGAACCTCTGACATCAACATCAACACGTGGGATGCTATGGCAAGAGTAAGAGAAAACTGGCAAGAGAGATTCTGGTTGTGCTCACGGAACGATGGCGTTAAATGTCTTCAGCACCTTAATAATCACGAACGTCCAACGTAGGGTGTCAGCCATGCCTCATCTGCAGGGGACTACAACTGCGGCAAGCTCTGTCTCTCTAGGATAGGCCTTTACAGCCATCGTATGGAATGTAAATCAAACTAGGTAAAGTCTTTCACATTCGTAGGAAATGCAAAGCGGCACATTCCATCTTCTGCCTTTGACGGAATTATGCTATTCATTGCATGTGCAAGCAACTCTAGACCGGTTTCAACATACAGTGTGTCAACAGCAGTCACGTTTGCTTGAATACATGGTTATGATCATATCCACAACGATGCGAATGTTTATTTTGTGTTATGTAATACTGTAAAAAAGTTTGGCGTCGAACTAGGACCCATATCTTAAAGAGAGGATCCTTGCCTATTACATCTGGTAGTTCACCAGCATTGATTCAATAAAGCATGATTTTGCTGATGCAGCACAGCATGTCAGGGAGACATATGGTCGGCTTATCATGTTCTTCACAACGATGAAAATTATTATTATTTTGTAATTTTTGACTCTAGTAACTAATCCGTTTCCCATCAAATGGGATTGCAATGCTTTTCACTGGGACCGGCATATAAGTCTTTCTGCTTGCCACATACAGTATCGTTTAGACTTGCCATACTTGTGCTAAAATGCAGCCCTGGTATGCTGCCTCAGATTAACTGTCCAGAAAACATTAACTTGGTCAATAAGTTTAAACAAAAATGCAGATACTGTACCGTTTAGGCTTACATTGTATTGCAAATCAAATACATCATTACAAAACATCCAATTAGGCAGTTAACCTGGAAGATGGCAGGATTACTAGTTATCAAAATATATTTTACCATGCAATTTTTCCAGGTATATATTCTACTACAGTATACATCATAGCTTTTAACCCAGTCACCTGGAATGCACTCAATTCCATCAGAGCCCAGAGAGTGCTCATGTAGGCGACCACCACGTATATAAACACATTGTGGGCAAAAAAGGCCAGTGTATCAACTCGTATTGTAATTATGTTCTCCCACCTTCACCGACCAGCATGGTGAAATATGTATGGTAAAATAACTCGCAATGCCCGCGTGGTATATTGGGAGGCCCTCATTCAGCAGTAAATTGACAAACAGGATGTACATAATAACAACCAATTAATACAATATGGAGAGCGGAAGGCCCATAATCCCAACGCCATAGGTGTAAGTCAGTCCAAATTGACTGAAAGGGTCAGTGCAATTTAATCACCTCCTGCTGAGCATTTCTTCGCGACAAGTCAACAATGGTCATACCTGTGCAGAGATTTCACCTGTTAAAACAACATGGAATTTCTACCACAGACTCCGGGCCACCAAGATAAAATATTCCAGAATAATTATGGTTATGTTTTCAGGAAGATTTACTCACAGGTAAGGCCCACTGAGCTATATAGCTCTTTTTCAGAAGTGACCTGGCCACAAATGATGGCTCAACGAAGTGGCTTATTGTGTGGAAATGTATAGGAGCCAAATGCTCCAAGCGCATATTTCTAAATGTGGAGGGGTAAAATCAGAGGACTCGGAGGAAAATCTACGCCACCAAGGGGAGAATATGCGAACTACAAATATGCAGGCGTCAGGGTCCGGATCGATCCCACGGCCTCCTGCATACCCAGACAAGGCAGCTAACATCTCGCCACCATGGCGCCCAAGAAGGATCACCATACGAGGTGGAGCGGTGTCTCAGTCACGCGCGGTTCTTCCACTATGGGTGTTGTGGCACCGCTCCACCAAGCAAACTGGAGATGAGAAATAATTTTTCTAAGAAAAATACTTTTCGATTTAAAATGATGGCAAGCTACCCTTTTTGGATGTCCTAATCAAAAGGAGACCTGATGGTTCAATGAGCCACTCTGTCTACAGGAAAGCCACCCACACGGATGCTTATCTAAAACCGGATTCCCACCACCATCCATCCCAGAAGAATTCCCTCATCAAGACTCTATATCATAGAGCCCAATGCATCTCCGACCATGAACACATTTCCAGTGAACTCAAACACGTACGCCAAGCTCTTAAAGCTAATGGTTACTCCGACTACACAATCCGCAAAGCCATCACTCCAACCATCAAGAAAGATCCTGTTGAGGAGCCTTTCAAGACCATCACCTTACCCTACATTGCTGGGGTCACAAAAAAGATCTCCAAAATCCTGATTAAACACAAGATCCAGGTCCGATTCAACACAGTACATAAAATCCGTGATCTGGTACCGTCTGTAAAAGATGTGATTCCAGACATACAATACCCTGGCGTCTACAAACTAAGTTGCCTCTGTGGTAGCAGTTACATTGGGGAAACCAAACGACACGTCTCAGACCGCATTCGTGAACATAAAGCTGATCTAAAACACGGTAGGACAAACACCTCAGCCGTGGCAGACCACTGTTACAACTCAGTGGGCTCACATGACATTGACTTCTCCAAGACGGAGGTTCTCTGCAAGCCATCTGGCTATCATGAGAGATTCGTTCATGAGGCGATCCACATATACAAACACAGAGACAATTTTAACCGAGAAGATGGATTCAGGCTTAGCAATCATTGGAAGGACGTAATAAACCATTTCGATACACATTAGGGTGAGTTAAATAATACAGTGTTATATTAAAATGTATAAAGTATAGGGTGGTTTACAGCAATACAGTATATAATTTAATGTTGGGTTTATCTATGGCAGTATATAGTACTGTATATGCTAAGAGAATAAAGTTTAGATGGAAGTATATTATATACTTCTTACGACGTAGAATTGTAATTTATTATTTGTTGTTAGTAACTCAGCTTATTGTAGAGTATAGTAAGTATCAGTTTATATTTTAGTTTTTTATGTAGTTTTCACTTTGGTTTTCTACGTGGTTGTTTGGCAAATGCAGCTACATATCACTAACATTCCTTTCCTTTATTAACGCTGTTCCTTGCGCCCCCCCCGTGGTGCTGTTGATCCTGCATAATGCATGGGCATAATGCGACTTTGAAACCCCTCCGCCCACCTCCTATGCATTGCCCATTGGTATGCTAAATTCCTCTTCATATGCACATTCTTTTGTTAAGGTGCTCCTCCTCGCTACACCTATATAAGCTCCTAGCTTGATAATGTTCTCATTCTTCGCCTGAGGACGGCTGCTTGCGTTGTGGCCGAAACGTCGTGAGAATTGTTTTATTATGTTTTATTTTTATTATTTTATTACTTCCCTTCTACGTGACTTTACCGAAAGAACCAAGAAGAAAAATACTTTTCTTTAAATTGTTTTGTTGTGTTAAAAAAAGTATTTCGACGTAGATTGCCTAATGAAGATAACATTTTAAGTTGTTCATATCAGAAACCGCTGCCACACCACAGTCTGATTTGTGCCTCGGGGAGGTCTCGGGTGGCTGTGAAGGCGTCCGAGTGAAAGATTTCCCCTTAAATAATTGCGATGAACTTCTCGCATTGTAGCCACGCCGTTTGAGACCCATTCAGGGCGGTGAAAAAGGCGCCCATGGCTGTGATGAGACGATGTCACAACGCGAGTTGGCACTGTGCAAATATAGCAGGTCACGGCCTGCACGCTCTCGGAGGAAACAAATGATGTTAGTTGCCACAGATAGCAGACAGTGACCACACACTGAAACATGTTCTCGTGAAAAGTACGTAAACAGTAGGCCTTTGTGCATTGCATTAATGTCGCCAGTGATTACAGATCAAAGCTTTTAGTGTAGGTGGGTGTACGACGGTGTGTGGCTGTTATTGTACAGTATGTAGTGTCTTGGTTGCCTTGACTAATTTGTTGAGTCGTGTCAGCCGATATGTAATTGTTCTTTCGGCTTTTGGCAGTGTCAAAGGGGTTTTGTAGTGTGGACTTGAGTGCCATGGGGACATCATTTGAGTGCTATGTTGTTTTGTTTCGTATTGTTTATTAATACCTATCGTTGGTAGATAAGACAGTGTTATCACTTTCACGGGAATGCCAGTAAGCATGACGAGGTTTTCTTAATTAGAACACCATCTTTTCATGGGTCACTCACAACAGCCCCACCTAGTGGAGATGTCACGAGCCGCCGCTGGTCTCAGTGGTTCTTGCGAAGGCATTCCAGCAATCTGAGTTTAAATTAGCCACGGATAACTTTGCCACGGATAATTTAAACTCAAATTGTCAGTCGAGTGAGAAACTGATATACCGGACCAACTGAGTCCGTATGTTCTAAATTTCTTCTTGCAAACAAGAGACTCGGTGAAGCTCAACTAATCATGTTGGAGCAATCACAGGTAACAATTCTACAGCTTGGGAAGTTGCATTTAGCAATTTTATGGACGGATTTAACGTATTTTTGGGGTTTCCTAGTGACTTTTTGTCGATAAAGTTACTCCAGACAAATGAAGAACTTTGGAATCAGTTTACTATGGTAAATGGTCTTTATAAATATTTGATGACACGGTTTATCAAGATCTATGGTAGTGTATTTGTAAGTTTTGTTTGGCGACTTTCCATGAATAATGTGTTGATATCCTTTTTTTCTAATTAGCAATGTTCAATCCACTGCTGGATGAAGGCATCCCCACGCTGCTGCCACATCTTGCGATCCTGCGATGTAATGATGATCCACCCAGCAGCTGTACACAAACTGATTTTATAACTCTATGTGCTTGGTGTAACATCCTCTAGATTTTCACATACATGCCGGCGTTTGCATAACGTTACAGTATATGGTTGCACTCTATGATGTAATCAGGTCTACATCGAAAAAATAGTATTTATTGCCCGAAGGGTGTTTTTTTTACCTGCGCCAAAATAAATCCAAGTAATTAAAACCTAAATTACTGAAACTCAAAACACGCGTTAAGAAAATCAATAAGATATCAAAGAAATCGTCAACAACACTGACTTAAACTATATTTAAAATTAGTATTATTTTTTGGGCTTTTAGTTGGGCGCAGGTGAAATCTTTTGGGCAATACATGTTCATTTTTGACAGATAGAACAGAGCTATTGCCAGAAACGTCGCCAATAATACGTGTGTATGTTTATTTATTTTTAATGCAGTGAAATTGAGAAATAAGTTTTATGCTGTTTGTGCTTGTGATCCACTTCCAACGCGTCATCAAGTAATGAGTGAATTAAATATAATGTACTGTATATAAAAAAAAACACATTGCTGATAATCGCAAATATACACCTAAATACAGAACACCAAACAGAACAGCTTTCGTGTGTATTGAAAATGTTTGTCCTTCCCCCCACCTCCGATGAACACGGTTGGCTACGTAGAGTGCGAAAGAAGTTAAATATACATAACAGGTTTTTTTTAGTGAGATCGCATCAATATAAATGTGTCGTTAAACCCGCCACCACCCGACACAGCAAATGCATAAGGTTTGTCACGTAAACAGAACATGCCAATCCGTTACCAGCACAGCACACCGGTGTGTTGGAGAGCAAAGCAACAACATTTACAATCTCCAGTAATTACAACTAGCTTCATTAGGCAACAGCAATGTTTTTTAACGACACATTATTTATTTTGACATTTTTAAAAAAAATTTGACACTTTTTATTTTTTTAACAACACTTTTTTTAACGACACTTTTATGTATTTCTGCGAAAGTCTCTGTGTTTAAAGTTCAACACACGCGTACACACACACAGAGGGTGTCCGTGCCACCCGTGGTGACTTTGACTTGCAGCAGGAGGAGTTGGCAACGCTGCCCCCAAGTGACCGCGACCCACCCACCCAGTGCCGCCACTCACAGCCAGCAGGCGCCTGCCACGACCTGGCCGGTCCTTCGCCTCTGTATTCACGACACGTCGCCAACTTCGTTTTCCGAGCACTGTCACAACCCTTTATCGGAACCGTGAAACGTTAGCCATTAGCACAACAGCAACAGGCTACTAACAAAGGACATTATTATCGTGGACGTTTAACGTTTAGATAAGACACCGGGTGCATTTCGGGCCTGAGCGTCTCGGCCTAGCTCTCCCTGCCGGCGTCCCTCCGCCTCGCTCGGTATTGCGTTCTAGGCAAGCGCGGGGGCTGAGCTGCTCGGCCTAGCTGTCCCTGCCGGCGTCCCTCCGCCTCGCTCGGTATCGCGTTCTAGGCAAGTGCGGGGGCTGAGCTGCTCTGCCTAGCTGTCCCTGCCGGCGTCCCTCCGCCTCGCTCGGTATTGCGTTCTAGGCAAGTGCGGGGGCTGAGCTGCTCTGCCTAGCTGTCCCTGCCGGCGTCCCTCCGCCTCGCTCGGTATCGCGTTCTAGGCAAGCGCGGAGGCGGGCGGGCGGTGGGCGAGAGACACCGCGAGAGATGGCGTCGGAGGTTCGCGCCGCGTTGCTGCGCCGTGACCCCGTGAGCGCCGCCAGGGAGGTTCTCTACCACCTCGACATCTACCTGTGCGGACAGCTGCAGAGCTACACGGTGCCCACAGTGGACAGGGCCATCGTGGAGCTGCTGGAGGAGTTCATGTTTCAGGAGCCGCACGACCGCGGCCTCCACCCGGCCAAGGTGAACCAGACCGTGACTGAGCTCCACGATTAAGGCTTGGAATTGCCTTAACTGATAATTAACGAGGCTGTTTTAATAGTGTAAGATATACAGTATGGACCGGCACGATGACTGGGATAGGATCATGGTGCTTGGGTTGTGGCAATTAGTGTTGTGAGATGGAGAGGCAATGGTGAATAATTTTAAACAATATACATCTAATTTGCCAATCAACGGGTGATGATGGGAGGTCTTCCCACACCGTGTCGATGGTGGCAGTTGTTTTGGCCATACTTCCCCATGCTGGTCGTTGCGAATAGGTGACGGGGAAGGAGGCCCAGAATCGGTTCTGTGTTCGCTATTTGGTGAACGGTGCAGCACCGCGCTTCCCCGTCGTCAGTCATAATCAATCCACTGCTGGACGAAGGCCATCTGTCGCGATCAGGAGATGCAATATTCCACCTAGCACCTGCACGCGAGCTGATTTATCGCTCTATCACCACAGGGGATGGCATCTTCAGACGCGTTTCATGCCTTGGCTGCCATTGAATGATTTTGACTGGCTCAGGTCCGTAAAGAGATGGGCACCGCCTCGTTTGTTTGAGCGTGAAATTACTTTTGTTAGGGCTGCGGTTAAAGTTAATCCTGTGATGATGAGTTTGGTTAATGTAAAGTCTCATTTGCAAGTCGTGAGAGTTATTAGACCATACTTCACCTCGGTGTTCAATGCAAGTTTGTTAAGGTGGAGGATGTAGAGAACAATCAACTTTGCTGCACTACCCTCTACTGCCCACAACACCTGGAATTTAAATGGCGGTTGTCCATCCAAGGCTCAAACCTGCTAAGCTTCCAAGGTCTGGTGGATTTGGGTGTCCGGTGATATGCTCATAGACGATTTGGGTTTTGTAGGGTTATTGCCATCTAGGTTTGTACCTCTACATGCCACAATTTCAAAGCTCAATGTCTCTTTCTTCCATAGCAGAAGCTGTCATGCGTACAGGAGCTGCAGCTGCTTGACCTCATGTGCAGCTACTTCCAGGAGCAGAGCAAAGACGCTGTGCGGCAGCTCGTATTCTCCACACTCTTCAGTCCGCGTGGCAGCAGGGCGGACGGCACACGCCTCTCTCTGCTCAGCAAGCTTGTCTCCATGGCCATCGCGCTGGGTCGCTCACCCGTGCTGGACTGCGCGGCTGTCTGGATGCAGGTAACAGTGTCGGGATGCGACTCATGTTGTAGGACATGTAATTGTGGAATCAACAAAATAAGTCTCACCTCTGTTCCAAAGTGTACTGTTGGATGGGAGGTGATTTGCGTGACTTAGTGACGTCATTGGCATCAGTAACATAATGCAGGACGTAGCTTAAATGTACAATTTTATATATAGTGAGACTTTTCATCGATTCATTGTGTATATATCAGTTCATAATTCAATGCATATAACTTAGCATACACATTTACTCGAGGGGTGTTTGTTTCAATATCCTGCTACTAGGTGTAAAGTTGGATAACACAACTTTACAATGGCCTAATGAGAATCAACTGTAGTGTCTCTAAATATTGATTCATTGTAATAGTGCCCACACCCCTGCAACTACTTCAGAGGCCTCAAATGTAGCAGTAGAGTTGGTGTGCATTCTAAGTGGTGTAAATCTTGTTCTTGCGGGTTTCAGAGGACACCTGTTGGGTACTGCGTTGACCTCGCCAAGTCGTTGGTGGAGGATTACTGCAACCTGATTCCAGGCTCCATCACAACACTCCGCCAAATGGTACAGTCCAGCCCACGCTTCTACTGCCAGTTCATCACCGCTGTCACAGCGTTGTACGACTTCAGTTCTGGTGAGTGCCAAAACTTTGAAAACGTTACATTTCTAGCATCCATTTCTAATTGTAATTTATGGTTGTAAGACAACATTTTAAAGCGTAGTATTGTTTGTTCAATTATTATGTTTATAAAAAAATAATTTTTTTAGAGTGAGGTGGATGGTAGTAGCAGCACTGGGCCGTGAGGGATGCCAATGGTATGGGGAGGCCTTCATCCAGCAGTGGATAGACAGTGTTTGATGATGATGATGAAGTAAACATTAAATTATGATTTGAAGCTTTCGTGACTGCAGGAATCCATACTCTTTGGTTCTTTCGGTAAAGTCACGTAGATAGACAATTAATAGATCACGACGTTTCGATCGCAACACAAGCAACCGTCATCAGGTGAAACAAACACAGCAGGAGAACTGCTGACGTGCTACGTGACTTTACCGGAAGAACCAAAGAGTAATAAATTATGAATTTACAGAGGTTATTAATTCTCTCCCATTCCATAAAATCCACTGTCCTTGTAGACTCACACACACCGCCGGAGAGCCTGCTGGAGACGGTGGTATCGTGGGTGTGCGACGACCCACGTCTCACGCTCTACAACTTCCTCAACAGCCCCATCCCAGCTACAAGCCCACCGGGGTATCTGGAGCTTACACCTATAGCAGGACTCATGCGCTGGTGCATCAAGGCACCACTGGCCTGCCACCATCGCCGAAGCAAGCAAGCTGCAGGTACGTCATTGCAAAGAGCTACGATACACTACAGAAATGTAACGACAGTCATCACTGGTGGGCATCACCAGCAATAGTTGTGGCATCATGTTATAAATAAATAAAAATGCTTGCCCGAATCTGGACAAATCTGATTACGATTCCACTGAATGGGCAACTGGAATATCAACTTGCAATCAAATAAGACACATTATTTAGTGATACTGCATTGGTAGTGGTGCACAAGCACAAATAACAAAAAACTGACACGTTCGTCAATATTACTGCCTTGAAAATATAAATATATTAGAGTTGATGTTTTGGGCAATGGCCCTTCATATTACATCACAGACATGTCAAAAGACCACCCAAGGTTGCAGTCTGTAGACCAATCGCTGTTGACTAACGCCTGTGTTCATTGGCTAGACAGAACTACGTCACCCTGTCATTGTTGTACCAAGATGCTTTCGTGAATTGTAAATGTGTTTGTTGCCAGTGGTTTTGCCAAAATATTGTTTGTGTATCATGACCTTAGGAATTGTATCACTCATGTCAATGTTTATGGACAGATTAAAAACTCCACCAAGTATCATGTTTAAGGAGATCCTGCGATTTACCTTTTCTTGACCCAGTGTACAAGCTTCAGCATTGTTTCTGCAAAATGTGCCTTCATTGAAACTTGTCTTGAATTTGGTGTGTGGTTTGGCCTAATACTCGTATGATAAAACCAAAAACAGGAGCTTTCATGTAGTTCCTATATAATTTGTAATGGATAATTTCAGCTGTTATACATATTTAAGTACCATGGAGAGAGTGGGGCGTTATGATGAAAATCGCAGTTGACTGCTTTGGGCAGTTAAGTGTTTGATACTGGTGCCTTCAACTTATGAAACACCACATCTGTCTACATCCTGCATTTCCTTTCCTTCCGCAGGTGAAGACTCTTCATGTGCACGTGTGCAGGACAAGGAAGTTCTCCTGATAAAAGAAGAGGATGAGCAGGGAGCACCGGTCAAGGATCTCAACATGATGTACTCACGTCTTCATTTGGGAGTGCTGCAGGTGTGAGCACCACATTTTATCTGTTTCCATTTTTTCACTTCATTACACATAAGGGAAGATCAATGACTGCCAATAAAATCAACGAGAAGTACATCTACTCTTCGGCAACCTTTGGACTGTTACATCTTTGTTCCGTATCACTGCAATTGTATTTTACTTTTTTATATATATAATGTATTCTCCAGATTATAAAATGCTCTGGAAAGTAAGATGTACCCCAAAGCGCTGCTGTTTCAATAACGTTATACAAAGTTGGTCACACATACCAGATCATTAGACACACCCCCATATTTTTCTTTAAAATACTGCAGTAAAAATAGTATTAAGAGTCCTGAGAATGTTATTTAAGCAAAAAAATATTAATCAATTGGATCACAAAAAAATATGCCGATCCAGGAAAAACGTCGAATATGCACAAATATTGATACCTCATTTTTATGCATTTGTAAATAAAAAACATAACATCTTCATTCACCTGGCTGGGCGGTTGTGTAGGTGCTGCAGCTGTTGTACAGCCATCTAGCTGAGAAGAAGCTATTGGGCCGCCTGCCGCTGGTGGCCTTTGAGCAGGTGACGCAGCTGGCAGCCGACCTGCGCCGTGCCGCCGAGCAAGCCAACCCGCTCGGGGCCGCACCGCACACGGAGCTTGCGCTGGACAGGTTTGCACAGGCAGTGCAGGTGGCGATGGCGATGGGAGCTCTGCTCTGCACGAGAGGTCAGTAGCGAAATACCCAATTGCAACCTATCCATCTTTCACGTTTTTTTAAAAATTAAGTCTTTCAGAATTATTCCCAGACATGAACCTTTGGCATCTGATTTTTTTTTCATGTGTTGAGGTGATTTTCTGTTGTTGGCAATGCATACACTTTTGTTTAAAATGCAATTCCACAAGGTTAATTTTGCAGTGTAGAGCATCACAAGCAGTCTCCAGTTGAAACTTTGGACAAGTTTATGGATATTTTATATTAATCTCACCAGTATTCATCACAAGGAAGATAGTTGGAATGCAAAACCAGGAGACAGTATATTCTTACATATCATTTTCAATATTTTGGCTTTTACAGAGATGCAATGCAGAGGATTTATTTGCATGTGAAAAGTGCATGGCTAAAATAGATGTTTACGGAGTTTTCGTGTGTTAATGCGTATTCATGCAATTTTTATGTACACTTTTTTTTATTGCACCTATGTTCAATGTACTATTTTAACTTAAGTCTCCAAATTGATTTTTTTTTAACAGATGACCTTCGAAAAGTGTGCTCTTCCCTCCCTCCCAACAGGTAAGCCGTGAATGTTGAATTATGAACATCACCTTTACTGCTGTTTTGAGGCTGATAGTCCTCTGTACTCTATCACATTGATTGTACACAATCCCATCGATCTCGAAACTTGTATTAGGGTTGAGTGGTTAAGATACGATTGGGTAGCCACCAGGGCTTACCAGATGTTGTGGGAAATTGGCTGTGCGGTGCATCATGGTAGTTTGGAGTTGAGCTCCATGATCCTGGAACAATCGTATTCTATTCCTGATTCCATCCTGGACGAAATCATGATTTTCTTATAGACAATTCCCATGTTAATCTCTATTTATGGACATGCGTGAACATCTGTTGTGTTTACACGAGCATGTAATCATGTTGTAGTCATAGTGGTCTTGAGAAGTAGGCGGCCTGGTGGTAGTCCCAGTTGGCCAGTAATCTTCAGTGTGAAAACCCACGGGATGAATGGCATGGTTGGCTACGTATGGTGCGAAAGAAGTTCAACATGCATAAAAAGTTATCCCAGGCAGCTGTAGTGCATGGAGTCTCCTTCTGGGATATGAAAGGCAGGGCTGCCCTCTGTATAGACTGGGCCTCCACTAAAATCAGACCTATAGCTCCTATATTTGTATCTGTATGTAACACTGGAATGATCTGAGAAATTGCTTTTTTTCTGCTACAGCCTGCTACAACTGGTCCTAGCTGGCCCCGTGCAGTCTACACCTGGACCTCCCCAAGGGCACTACTCTCACATGCACCCAACGGCAGCATATCCCACTCAGTCCTACAGTCCAGGTGTCACCTTCCCTTACAGGCAGGGGCCCTGAGTGCTGCGTGCACATCAATAAAAACATTTTAAATTATCACCCAAGACTCGCATTACAATGCTTGATTTTGTATTCAATGTACATATTAAAACGGAGCGGTCTTTTATATCAGTTGTAACAGCACACAAGGCTTGCGTGGCCAAGGATGTAAACTTTATTTTCGTATTATCGGATGTCCATCCTCTCACAAAACAAAAGTTTGATCGAAACACATGTAAAAATGTACCTTCTGTTCTAGGATGTTCGCAAATGTCGTGTATAAAGCGAAACGCTGTTTTTCTAAGGTTCAATAAAATCTGATCCAAAACTACCTGCTTGTCATCACATTCTGGGTAAAATGTGCATCAACAAGCTTTCAATACAAATGTTAGGACTATTATACAAAAGGTAATTTGTAGCATCAATAGACTACACATGCTATGTACAGCTCACTGTTAATGCCTCAGTAAGGTCTGAACTTGCGTTGAGCTTTCATGAGTGCAATCTTCTGTTTGTCTTCCTCAAACCTTCTCCTCAGCTGGGCTATGTCTGTAAGAACATAAGGTATAAAAACATATTAAAGCATTTTCTCTTTGAACTTTTTAAATTGCAGATGTTATAAGAGTGAGGGTCGTGCTCACTCCTGTTAGGTGCACTGAACCAGTGATAGCATTTTCACATTCATGGCAGGGGCCATTTAACCAAAGGATGCCGTTCAGTTCCAATTAAGTTCTCATCAGACTTGAATGCGGCTTAGTTGGGCCCAACCTTGATTTTGTTGACTGAATTTAGATTTATTATATATTTTAAATGTACATATTTGTTACATATTTGGCAGTTTGATTGAGAGTCGTGTTCTAATCACGTATATGGCTACGTAAGCAGTGCAATGCTGTACTGTCAAGTACAAAGGCCCAACAGTGTGCCAGAATACTTACGCTCGCGCTTTGATTCACGCTGCTGCCAGGTATAAAAGTTTAGGAGCTCCTTGCGTTCCCGTTTGCGTCGTTCACGCTCCATGATCCTGTTGCTGACGGTCTCGGTGCGCCTCAGGCCTGGTTTGCGACCCTTGTGTGTCACCTTGATCCAGCCCTCTTCATCTGGGACTCCCGCATCTGCCTCTGCAGCTGCGTCTTCCTGCAAAAGGCAAGGAACCATTGGGTGATACCATGGAGTGAGAGGACCAGATTTAGAAGGTGAAGGCAGGGGGAATTTAAGGTTCAGAGTGCAATGCAACTATTAAAGGATTAAAAGCAAAATCATTTTTTTCAGTTAAGTTATTTCTTTGGGTCAAATGTGTTCAAAATGTTAATGTTCACAAAATTCTGATCACATCTGCAGTGAACACCATACAACAATGTGTAACTTATATATTTCCTAGGGGCTTCCAATTTGCAAAAAACTGAAGTGTGAATTGGTGACATCCTCTGGAGAGGACTGCAACAAAAGTGGGGGCATGTGCACCCAAGATGAAATTCCAGCAAGTCATGGCAGTCCACCCCAGTGGACACGATGCATAGTGGGAAATATGCAGTACTATGCCACTGCAGAATCAAAAGCATGCCCTTACCTTTTCCAGTTTCTTATCATGCAGCTGCATAAAAGCGTCCACATCTTTCTGCAGATCCGTGGGGTTCACAAGGGCAGACCGATATTCTTCTGCCCATTCTACAATCACAAACACACGTTATCTCTGAACGCCGCCCCAGACAGATCATATTATTTGTGATTAAACATAAATACGTAAAGCAGACTTACTCTTTATGCCGACAGAAATGGGACATTTCTGCGTACTAAACACAAATGGCTCGATCGTAGGAAGATTCATGGCGTTAATCAGTCCTTGAGGATTCTTGAACACCACATAGGCCACCTTGAATCCCTGAATATCAGAAACAATTATCACAAATAAACATCAACTGTATTTTTTATCATTAAAAACGCAATTAAGCTTTACAGGCATGATGAAATATACAATTGATAAAGTAATCATAGGTGCAGAAGATGGATTGTAATTGTACTAAATTAAAAGCAATGATGTGAAAGAGGCTTTAAATAGTTTACTAAAACATGTTTTTCTCAGTATCAAATCCTGCTTATAAAAAAAGTACTTGTGGAAAAAAAAGAGAGAATTTGGCAAATGGGACAGACTATAGAGCATACAAAACTGATAATATAATATTATCCAAGACACATTGTGAAACTGAATTGACAATTCAACAAAATAAGGGGAGTGGTGGGGTTGTTACACACTTTATTCAAACATTAACATGGATGAGAAATTAAGTTGAAATCGTCAGTTTAAGACAATACCTTGGTGCAGTGAATGTCAAAGAATTTGGAGGGGGGTGTAGATTTAGCCGGCAAGGCACCTGGCTTCTGCTGGAGATACACGCCACGTACTGCTCCACACCTGGAAAAGGCTGTTTTCAGGCTCTCCTGCCATACAACCGATCAGAAAAATGAAAAGTTACAGAACGTCATAATTTATAATGCACCTTTATAAATGACCTAATGGTTAAGCAAAAATTGGAAAAAACTGTTTTAAGTGCAACTTGGGTAAAAGCAAACGGATGCGTCATGTCTGGTAAGTAATTTACTGCCATTCAATTACAGCTCTGTTGCATCAATTTTCAGACAAAAAACACATGGCCTTACCTTCGTGCCATACGGAGGCACATTGAGCACAAACAGGGTTTTGTCTGTGGGCCTGGATGTGTCACTGCCATCCCGGACTTTGTGTTCCTTGATGTAAAGGAAATGACAGGAGTCGCTGCTCTCTGAAAACTTGGCAGGGAGTACTGTGGTGAAAGAACATGGCAAAAGCCACAGGCATGTAAATACACTGTTGAACAATGATTTGCTACATGTATATTTCTGCATCAACTAATGCCTCGACACCTAGCCAGCGCTTCACATAACCTGCTCTCAATGTATGTTCAATGAATTACACCGTAGGTACTTATATAGTGACCATTAAAAGACAAAAATCACCTGTACAGCCTCTTAACTGTTGGGGCAAGTGCTGTTCGCGAGCACCTATGAATGCCGGCACAGCGCATGAGCGGGTGGGTGGCCAATACCACGCTCGGCTGCTTTTGTAGCCCTCATGGCGATGTTTACACACCGCACCAGGTACTCATTTGAGGCTGGATCGACATATCTGAACCGGCCCAGGGTCGCGGTTCAGATTATCGTCAATGGCCATGGCCAGGTCCGTAGCGCAGCGCGCTAACCGCTCCACCACCATGAACATGTGCACACATTAAACTCCTCATTTTAGTGGGCCGGGTACAAGGATACACAAATCCCTCGATCGCAAGCAAAAATACACGACCATCGAATGCTTTTTTTCTATTCTCACAAACAAGGTGACCGTGTCACCTCGGAAGCCCCCCGAGAGCGCGAACGTCTCGAGAGAAGAGTCGCCAGGCGACGCGGCGTGCTTCTTCATGGGCGGCGCCATCTTTCTTCCTCCGTGGGTGCAACGCGCGCGGGCCTTCTGGGTAGTGAGCACGTGATCAAAGTCGAGCCCTCCCCTCCCCACGCCCCCGAGCGGGTCACGTGACTTCCTCCTCGCTGGGCGCGCGATTGCACGTGCGATCCACGTGGATGGCGGCGCGCACGTGGTCGAGCCGTGGCGTGGACGAGCCAGGAGGGGGCGGTACAGCACAACGCGTGGCCCAATGTTCATCCGCCGTCGTCCTTTCGGGATACGCGTATGGGGTTGGCAGTGTTCCCTCATCGCGAAGTCCCCGCGGGCCACTACGGGCCCCTGGGGACTGTGCGGCCTCCGACAATAACAAACACAGATCCCCCGTATGGCCTGAACAGACTGTGCTGTTAGGGGGCACCTATGGAGGCTGGCAGGGCACGCGAGGGGGTGGGGTGGCCAACACTACGCCCGGCCGCCTTTGTATTCCCAGTGGCGACGTTTACACACGGCCCCATGTACTCATTTGAGGCTGAGTCAACCTAGGGGATGCCCATGACCGATTCAGATACTTGTCACTGGTGTTTGCCGTGATCGGGAATCGAACTCGGGTCGCCGGGTTCGTAGCGCAGCGCGCTAACCGCTACACTACCGCCCTCCACCAACAATACTCAACATGTCAAAACACTGATGATGTTTTATCGGCGAAAGTGGCCCTCCTCTGAAAATTTGCGAAGAACGCTGTTGTGGACGATTGTCCCTTTCGGTACGTGTCTGGGATAGAGCAGTGCTTCTTTCGTATGGCTGATGTAGATGTTATACATTTACACACGATAAGCCACTTTGTTGAGCTATCATTTGTGGCCAGGTCGCTTCTGAAAAATAAGTTAATAGCGCAATGGGCTTTACCTTAAAACAAATATATAGTTTTGTTTGTATTTTTTTACTGGGTTGTTCACCTTTACTCCGATTGTGTTTTTGTATTGTTTATTGTAATGTTCTGACCCGCCTCCAGTGACATCTGTGAAAAGGAGCTTATAGGTCATCGGATTCTTCCAGTATAAATACATATTCAGATTTTCATACAATTTCACATTCAGGTGATCAAGCCAGGAGCAGCGGAGTGGATCACTGTAATGTCTCCTTCGTATTTGTGAATTGGGCATTGCGTCGTTATATGTTGTACGGTCTGTTCTGGATCACCACAGTCGCACACTGGAGAGTTCTTAACTTTCAATTTTTGTGCATCAGGTATCCAGATCTGCTGCCATAGTTTGTGCGGATGCGATTTAGGGTGGACCATGAGCCTCGTGGAAGATCAAACCCGTGGATCGTCTGCGTTTGGGTTTTCACATCCGGTGTGCCGCACCAAAGCTTCATTTGGCGTGCAACAGGATGTTCGGAATTCCGGTTCTGTCTGGGAAAGAACCTCCATCCCGCACTCCCATCCCCCTGCACCTCTCCATGCGTAGTGCAGCAGACAGCCGTCAGTCACCACCCCCGTCCCTCTCAACTCCCCTGGTCAGGCAATCGCAGTTGGCCAGAACACGAAGACACAAGCAGACGGACATGGAGACACACGCAGAGATGTACAAAGACAAAGATCCCCCAGCATAGCCTTAATAGACTTTTGGGACAAGTGCTGTAAGCGAGCGCCGATGAAGGCCGGAACGGCACACGAGGGGTGGTGGCCAGCACCACGCCTGGCCGTCTTTGTCTCTCCAGTGGCGAAGTTTACACATCGCACCAGGTACTCATATTAGGCTAAGTCAGTATAGTTCTTGATAAATCATGGCAATTCTTATTTAATTGTGGCAATGTTTAATTAATCATGCGAGTTCTTGTTCATACCAAATGATCAATATTTCCCATTTATACCAAGAATTGGCAAGATCTGTCAACACAATGGCAATATTTATAAAAAATAAAATTGCTAAGATTTATCAATAATTATCAGCCATCTGACAGACTGATGATAGTCAGACTAGTACTGGACAGTGGGGTTGTACAGGTAGGAACAACAGTACCACACTGCCCACCAGGGATTATTTGTCTGTCGTGCATAGCCCCTCCCAAACATGTACGCTCCCGGATTGGTTGAAGTGCGTCACGTGACCGCGAGCTGGCCACTTCCTGTTGTGGTGCGCCCCGCACCTCAGAGGCCCGAGAAGCAGCAACATGACGGCCACAGCGCCGGAGACGCAGCCACGGAAAGCTGACGGTCGATCCACTCACACACGGCTCACTCATACACACAGCTCACTCACACACACACGGCTCACTCACACACACACGGCTCACTCACACACAATCGCATGCAGCTCAGAGGAGACGGGTGAGTCAGAGTGAGGCAGAGCCATGCTCCGTCCACTGCTGCCCCGAGGGACCCCCGTGCTCTCCACTCCAGGTAGGAACAACAGGTTCCACACTGCCCACCAGGGATTATTTGTCTGTCTGTCGTGCATATTTGTTTGTCGTGCACGAATGCGCTGTCCAACCAAGTTCCTACCTGCCCACTCCGAAGGAACGTGTTAAATGTGGTGTGTGCGTATGCCTCGCAGATGAGCTGCACTGGGCAAGAGAAGGATGCAGGCGCGGTTCGTCCACTCGGGGCGGCTGGAGATGAGAAATGTTTTTTCTAATAAATACTTTTCTATAAGTTTTATGTTTAAATTTTATATATAACGATTATTTCAACGTTAATTGCCGAATCAAGATTACATTTAAAGTTGCCTCGGGGAGGTCTCCGGGCGGCTGTGAAGTCGTCCGAGTGCGAGATTTCCGTTCAATAATTGCGATGAGTTTCTAGCATTGTAGCCACGACGTTGGAGACCCATTCAGGGCAGTTGAAAAAGGCGCCCGTGACTGTAATGAGACGATGTCACAACGCGAGGTTGCACTGTGCAAATATAGCAGGTCACGGCGTACATGCTCCAGGAGGAAACAAATTATATTAGTTGCCACAGGCCCACAGACAGCAGACAAACAGTGACCACACAACGAAAAATGGTCTCATGAAAAGTGAAGTAAATAGTAGGCCTTTGTGCATTGCATTAATGTCGCCAGTGAATACAGATCAAAGCTTGTTGTGTAGGTGGGTGTACGACGGTGTGTGGCTGTTATTGTACAGTATGTAGCGTCTTGTTCTTTAGGCTTTTAGCAGTGTCAAAGGGGTTGTGTAGTGTGGACTCGAGTGTCATGGGGACAGCATTTGACTGCTTTGTTGTTTTGTTTCCTGTTGTTTATAAATGCCTGCCGTCGGTAGGTAAGACTTTCACGGGAAGGCCAATAACATGACGAGGTTTTTCTTAATTAGAACACCATCTTTTCAGAGGTCACTCACAACAGCCCCACCTAGTGGAGATGTCCCGAGCCGCCACTGATTTTGGGAGAGCTTAAACCAAGAGTTTCAGAGCTTACCGGTAGATGAAGCAGTGGTGATGGGTGCAGACTTAAATGGAAGAGTGGGAAGAGGTAAGGATGGATATTAAAGGAACCACGGAGAATGCGGATATGGCAGTAGGAATGGGGGAGGAGAGGACGTTCTTCGAATGGCCAAGGCAAATGAACTTGCAGTGGTGAATACCTACTTCCAGAAGCAGGAGGGACATTTGATGACCTACCAGAGTGGAGAGGCGAGGAGCCGGATAGATTTTATGTTGGTGAATGAGGAAGCACCTGAAAGGGGTGAAGAACTGCAAAGCGATCCCTGGAGAGTTTTGTGTGACAGGACAACATAGACTACTTGTGGAAGATTGCGTAGCGAAAGGTGTTAGGAAGAGGAAGGTAAGACAACATAACTGTAGCAGGGTGAAGTGGTGGCGACTAAACAATGAGACAGAAAACTTAAACACGTTCCTTCGGAGTGGGCAAGTAGGAACTTGGTTGGACAGCGCATTCGTGCACGACAGACAAATATGCACGACAGACAGACAAATACTCCATGGTGGGCAGTGTGGAACCTGTTGTTCCTACCTGTATAAGCGTCAGGCCTAGGGGGACTGTGAATGAAATATGAGAACTGGCGAGTGGAAGACTGAAGCAGCAGGTAGTGGTAGAGTGGGAGTGAGCAAAGGAAGACAGATGCAACAGAAGGAAACATGGTGGTGGAGTGATGAAGTGCAAAAGGCAATAAGAGAGAAAAATGCCAAGTTTAAGAAATGGCAAAAAACACGAGAGTGGTAGCAGTGACAAAAACAACAGCATTTGCACAACTCTATCGGAAGCTTGACAGCAAAGAAGGTGAGAAGATGGTATACCGTTTGGCAAGAGCCAGAGAGAGAAAGCTCAGGGACAGCGACCATGTGAAACTCGAACAGTGAAGGACGAACAATCTTAGATGAGATGAGAAGGTTAGAGAGAGATGGAAAGAGTACTTTGAGAAGTTGCTGAATGTGGAAAACCCAAGACGCGATATGGTTGAGGTACATCAAATAATTGAAGTAGTTGCAGATACTATTCCCCAGAGAAGAGGAAGTGGAGGCTCTGGGGAGCATGAAACATTAAAAAGGCAGTTGGGCCAGATGAGATTCCAATTCATGTGTTTAAATTAATGGGAGAAAGGGGTGTTGAGATATTGATGGGGTTGTTGGGGAAAATCTGGATGGAGAAGACAATGCCGGATGCGTGAAGAGATAATACAGTGGTTCCCATCTTTAAAGGGAAAGGTAATGTGCACGAGCGTGGAAACTACAGAGGAATAGCACTGATGAGTCACACCGTGAAACTCTGGAAAGGATCATAGAAAGGAGACTGAGGAAGCTGGTGGATATTGGCGAGAGTCCGTTTAGATTCAGAAAGAGAAGGCCAACAATGAGTGCAGTCTCTGCACTGAGAGTATTGATGGGGAAGTTCAGAGAGAAGAAACGGGGCCTGCATGTCGGTGTTTATTGATCTAGAGAAAGCGTACGACAGGGTGCCTAGATATCTCATCTGGTGGCATATGAGCAGAAGAGGCATTCCTGAGGCATATGTCCGGCTGATCCAGGATATGTTTGAAGGAGGGATAATGCACGTGCGAAGCAGCTGTGGGGTGCTGGAGAGCTTTCAAGTCAAGGCAGGAGAGAAGCAAGGTTCTGCCCTGAGCCCCTTCCTGTTCATCCTGGTGCTGGACACACGAACAGGAAGTATTCAGAGGGAGCCCCCCTGGTGTATGCTGTTTGCAGACGACCTTGTGCAATGCGGTGAAAGCAGTGGAAGATGATTTGAAGATCTGGGTACAAAATATTGAAGGAAATGGGTTGAGGGTCAGTCGGATAAAGGCTGAATATATGGTGGGAAATTTCAGTATAAATAATGCAGAAGGATTGCAAATTGGAAGTCACCAGTTAATGAAGAAGAATGAGTTGAAAGTGTCTGTGTGCAACGATGTGTGTTGAATGGATCACTAGAAGGAGAGATAAACACAACAACAAGGGCTGGATGGCTTAAATGGCGAGAGATGACTGGTGTGGTGTGCGATAAGAGGGTCCCAGTTTGGTTGAAGGGAAAAATGTTCAAGACGGTGGTGAGGCCAGTGCTGTTGTATGGGGCCGAGTACTGCTGGGGTACAAGGAAGAGGGAGGACCACGCTATAGCAGTCACAGAGATGAGGATGTTGCGGTGGATGTTGGGTTGAACAAGAAAGGCTCTGGGTGTGGTTCAGTCATGTGGAGAGACAACAGGAAAATGACGTGGATCAGAAGGTGTGAGTGATGCAAGCGGAAGGAAAGAGATCAAGAAGAGGAAGGCAGAAGTAGAGGTGGGGGAGCGATGTGGTGCGATGGGACACGGTGGCCCGAGGAGCGGAGAGAGATGGCGCAGGACAGGTTGGCAAGGACAGTGGACACCCTGACATGAGTGGGACAAACGCGTGGAAGAAGAAAGCTGAATTCACAAGAGCTTCATTCATTTACATGCGACCAGGAAAGGTTCATTCCAATTCAGTTGCCAGGTGAGATGCCACTGAGATTGTAAAGGGTGGTCCAGATATGTAGTGACCCCCATTTAATTCTCTAAAACTATATATGTTTAAAGTATGGTTTATGTAAAAAAAAAATGCAAAGGGAAAAAAACATCGTAGGGGTCAATTAATTGGGGGGTCACGATACATCTGGACCGCTCTGTACATTATCTCAATTGTATTGAACATCTGGATGCATTCACAAAACATCTGGACCACCCTGTACATAATAACACATTCCTTCGGAGGGAGCTGGTAGGAACGTTGGGTTGCTTGTTCAATGGCTAGGGTCAACGGCGGCGTGGTGTATTCCGCAAATATGGCCGACTGTGAGGGCTGGCACAAGTCGGCGTGAGTAGGTTAAACGTTGAGTTTTATAAGGGCACCACGGGGTGACCAGCCCCTCCCCACCCAGCCCCACCCTCCCCACCCTCCACACCCAGCCCCTTCCTTCACGACGGACGGACACAATAATCCCCTGTGGGCTGGTGTAACCAGGAGGTTCCTACCAGTATAAATTGTATTAAACACCTGGATACCTGGCATGGTTACAAATGCACTTTCGGCAAAAATGTTTAGAGCTCAGACCACACATGCTGCTTATTATAACAATACTGTGCAGATAGTGGAAACACAGTCCCATGCAAGTTGTATGCCTTTTATTCAAAAGCAATTACACCAAAAATACATTGGCTTAAACAAGCCACAACCCCACAGGATATATATAAATCCCAGTATATACAGAATACAATAGATTTCATTAAAACTTGTAACTTAAGCAGAGGAATAACCTGAAAATCACGTGGCTGAATACGATGCTGTTACATGGTGTAATCAAAGGCAACTCTATACACAAAACATGCAATTTGTTGACCCAAATATTTCACCGAATGTAAATTTTTTAGCCCGATACCATGGGAAATTCTAAAAGACACAAGACAAGTACAATTACCAGCCATCAGACTCAATTGCTCCATTATAACGTGAAATACTACTGCACATATCCTTGGTTTATAATATTTAAAAGCTGCGCTGCGACAAAACGTGTTTGGTCATTACTGCTATGATGGAATTAGTTGCCTATAAATGACAGTGTATCAAAAGACAAAAATCTCCTGGTTCAGCCTTAAACTGGAAGGGAAAAGTTCTAGAATTTAGAGGCAATCATTTATTGAGCCTGGCCGAGTGGATGTGGCCATGAGTGTGCCCAGCCACCTTTGTCTTCCCACTGTTGCTGTTCAAACACTGTACCAGGTAGACATGTTCAAAGATAGTTCAACCCAAGAGAAATCCAGGCACCAGTTAATATTGAAGCACATACATCATGGCAGGACATTTGAAGCCAAGCTGGCGAGATCTTAGCTACTATCTATGATGTCACTGCTCCCAAAACATACTTGGGTTGTTAAAATATATATTGTTCTATACTGGTAACTGCAAAAAAAAAGAACCAGTACAAAATTGGTTACCGGTTTACCGTACTAAAAGGAATGTCTGTAACCGAGAAATATGAGGATGTTGCCATAGTGGTTATCGTAATGGACTTGAAATCCAGTTGAAGCAATGGAGCAAGTTTCAATCGGTGTATTCATTATATTAAAGCTTCACTGGAATCAGTTAACGGTTAGTGAATTTAGAACCAGTTACCATTTTTATGTATGAAACAAGGTTCCTGGTTAACGTTTAATAACTCTACGTATTTGCGTGCAGACCCATACACACTGAACTTGCATTGGACAGTGGCACGGCCCTAGCACTAGCGCGTTCGCCGCTGGTTGCAGGTTTACAGTTAGAATCCAGCGGTCGCTCTGGTTATTACTGCCAGTGTAATAAACTAACTTTTTTTATTTTGTCCAGGTAAGGCCTGCTGACCTATAAAGCACTTTTTCATAAGCGACATGGCTATCACAAATGATAGCTCAACGAAGTGGCTTATCACGTGGGAATTTATAGTCGCCAAATACTCCAAATGCATGTTGTTTCCAAATGTGGAGGGAGTAACCAGAGGACCCGGACAAAAATCCACGAGACCACAGGGAAAGAGACATGCAAACTCCAAACATACACGAGTCAGGATTGGGATCAATCCCACAAGCTCATGCATACCAGGCAAGGTAGTTAACATCTCGCACCGTGGCGCCTCATAACCACGATAACACTACGCGCCGTCTGCTCCACAGTGGATATTAAAGATCCCCTGACGCCATTCGCAAAGAGGAGGCCACTGTATGCCGGTGTCAGTGCCCAAACTTGCAAAATTCTTAAATTACACCGCAAATTACTCAATTGGGTTAGTGCACAGTCATCATCGCCCTCTATTGCACCAGGTCACTGGCAAATAAATTTAATCCTGGTCTCTTGAGCTTTCATCTGGTTAAACAAAACTAAACTTGAATCTTCAGGGTTATGCATGGATGTTGAACTTATTTCGCACCGTTCGTAGCCAAGGGTGATCTATTTACAGACACCCCATTGATTTTTAATGACCCAGTTATCATCAACAGACGATTGAAATTGTCAAGGCAATGGCTCCATATCTTAGAGGGTGTTAAAGGATTGTATAAGTGCATTGAGATTGGTTGTAGGTGTTTCCAGGTTTTTAAATCAAATGATGTTTTCACTATAATTTCTCCATATTATTGTAGGGGGGGGGGGTATCTTTAAATGCTTCACTCTCTACGTAAGGGTTGCAGTGGCATGTGGCATTTTGTGCAATTACAGGCTCATGTAAATATAATAACACTCTGTTCAAGAGTGACGAGTGAGCGTGGCAGTTATGCGCTCGTAATGACTGTACACAGGGAAATCGAGAGGCTTAATGAGGCTTGTTTGATATTCTGAAAGCTCCTTGCCTTACGGCCCGTGAATACCAATTACCATGTTAGGGAAACATGAACTCGGAGGGCTGGCTCATAGTGGGAGGAGAGATTAATGGAGTTCATTCATGTAACGCGTTGTGCGAGAGAGCTCATAAAGAAAATATAGAGCGGTGCTAACGGCTGCCTCGGTAACCAGGCGAGAGCCCCAATCCTCGGTGGTTTTTACATTAAATCAAATGCAAAAGGAGGTTATAACCATTCCGTGCACAGTGTATTCATTGCTCGGCGTAGCCGGTGGAATATATGGCTAATATGACACGCTTAGTTTCTGGGAAACTAATTAAATAGGCAATGGCATAGGCACGTTAGAAGAGACGTATTGTTCGGTAGGCACAGCTAATCACTGTTGCTTTGTCTGCCTTCCCCTGAATATCTGTGCTTTCAATGAAACATCTGGTGCAGCGTGCCAACAGCTGCAGGACAAGCGTTCCCGTGCTGGCCATAATAGGTGACCGCTAAGCGTGCTGGTTTTGAGAGAGACGGGAAGGTCTCTTTACGTGTGTATGTTTGTAAGCTTGTAGGTGTATCTGAATGCGAACGCTTTTGCATACGGACACTTTTGTTTAAATGAACTTGCTGTTAATCAGCTTCTTTCCCTTATTCACTGATCAGGTCAAGGGTCAGGCTAGACTCCCATGTGGAATTGGTCTAATGCAGTCAGGCACATGTTTTACTAACGTCCAATGAACTTGTGTTATTTTATTTAAGTTTTTCTTCCGGTTCCGTTTCGATGACATACGGAATGGGAAAGGGTTAAGAGGCATGCACCACATTCTTTTAAACAGAGTGTTTGCAGTTCATTGAGATCCACGGATAAGCAACCGCTCTTCGACTATGCTCAAATGTCGGTGCTGCTTGCAACATTTTCTGGATCCAGATATGGGTATGGAACTTTCCCCACGGCCTCCAACCGTGCGTTCCTCTCTTTGATTTCGCTGGACAGCTTGCGCAGATGAGCTTGAAAGTCGTTTTGGATGCCCGGAAACTCGTCTCCGATTGCGTTGAGCTGAAATACACAGCAGGGGAACGGCCGCGAGGTCACGCTCAAATGTCAAGAGAGCCGTCGGAAACTCTAAACAACCGTACTGTGTTTCACTCATTCGGCATTCTGCAGGGCGGGTGAAATGCGAGGTGCATAAGAATAAACACCTCTTGTCCATTTCACTTACGGCTTTGATGCATGTGTGTTTCCTGGATGGAGATTTATTTTTGAGTGAGCACCAGACATGCCACGAAGCGTTGATTCATTAATTATAGGTTACTCGTGCTTTACGGTAACATGCATCGAATCACGTGTCTAAGACTTAATTATCTTCAGTTTAGGTAAGCGTTGTCTGATGTTACACTTAGCGAAACGGAGTGAAACAAAACTGCAAGATTTCAATTCATTCCAAATTTGCACAATTACAAATCTGCTGAGCTCAGTTCAATGATGTGGATTTTCTCCCCCCCCCGACCTCCCCCCCCCGCTCATTGTTCTTAATGTGTGACCCTGGAGGAGTGCGACTCCCGGAGCCTCACCTTAGTGAGAGGCACGAGCGATGGCATGGACAGGATGTGCGAGAAGAGGATCTGGAACATGGAGACACCGATGTCGGGCAGCGCGCTCGCAATGAAGTCCCACGTGATGTCCTCGTCCCCCTCCGGCATGAACTTGGTCAGCTGCTCGGGGCTGTGAGCACACACGGCAGGAGAGGCACGGGCAATGGCCACCCACACGGTCACAGCAAACGACGTTGAAACAACGGCAAAGGTACAGCCCTGCAAATCTAGAGGGCATTCGGTCGACTCGTCTGTGTTGACTAATTTACACCACAGCAGAATGCCTTACAATTTTTAGTGCATCGCAAACAACTAAGAGCATTAGAAAGTGTCACAGTTACATGATATCAAGTTGCATTAGGCATGGACTGTGAGGTGGCCAAGAGATGGCAGTACAGCCAGGGATTCTTAAATATGTCTGTGTGGAACGCTTAAGAGTCACTCATATGCATGGGATTTATCCATACAATAGAGCCCTAACAGCGTTTTAGGCCCTTCTTGCTGAAATAAGTAAACATATAAAATTGACCCAACTTCCCAAAGCAGAAACCTGAAAAATATTATCGTGAGACTCAGTGAGGTTTTCCAATCTAATCACATAGTTATAATATACAACTAACCCACACTACACCGAATTGCAATGTGTTAAACACCACAAAATGTACCTGAGGAACACTGGCACAATGGTTTGTACAATGTGCTCTGAACTCGGTGACCTAATTTCGATTCCTGGCCACGTTTAATATCAGTGGCAAATTGATATACGAATCGGTTCTGGTTGCCTCTATACCAGTGCTTCTTCACTTTTACTGCAGCCTTGCACCCATTTGGTCTTAATCGTTAAGACATGTATAATGTTAATACATACACAGGGTTTGATGAAACAAAGTAGTTGTACTTACGTGCCTGTGGTTTCGAAGATTTACCTTCTAAAAAAATCTGGCATGTCTCGGACCCCCAGAAAGGGCATTTCGCACCCCCAGGGGGTGCGTGCACCGCCGGTTAACAACCACTGCTCTATACCAACTCGCAATGACCACCGGAGACAATTTGTTTAGATGTCATTATTTTCTCTTCCGGCATTGCGAGATCTTCTCCTTCTCACGGAATGTCCTGGGTTTTCCTGTCTCAGAGGTTTGTAATCCCTAGTTTAACTCGACCTGGAGATTGTTACCATTTAGAGTGGCCGACGCGGTGCTTTAGGATCGTGTTCGGGGCCCGGCTTACCGTGGCGGGACGTACGCGTAGAAATCCCACTGGGGAAAGTTAACGGCAGAGTGCTGAGCGCTGGCCGTGAAGATGATGTTAGTCAGGCATTCCTACAACAGAGAGGACAGGCACACACCACTTTGTCCAATGACATAATTTACTTCTTAAGAGCCTGGCTAATTTGTGCTGTGGTACGAGCACTTGATACGCAGCCAAGAGGTTCCAAGTTTAAAGCCTTGTGTGTTGGCACAAATTGTCATATGTGGCTTTGGAGGTTAGGGTTGGTAGATAATTTGTTTAGAACATATTTTTTTGTGTTTAGTGTGTTGTCCTTACCCTCGCACTTTTGATTAGCAGAGTTGGCTACGTACGGTGTGAAAGAAGTTAAACGTACATGCATCACATATTTTTTGTGAAATTCCAAACCTGTGCGGTGACCAGGAGATGGCATTAATAGCAAAGTGGGTTTTTCCAAATCGACTAACTGTGGCATACTCATTTATACTGCCAGGAGAACAGTGGTTATGGAATTAAAGAAACCTGCCCCATTGTTTCAACTTCGCACCAGGAGACCCAACAGGGGCAGACCTCTGAATCGTCCATGGTCCAAGTCCATTGTTCCCACCATTACACCACAGCAGTATCCCTCAGAGGTGGGACAAAGTCATTGTTATGCAAGTCCAAGTCGAGTCGCAAGTCATCAAATTCATGACTCGAGTCTGACTCGAGTCCAAGTCACATGACTCGAGTCCACATCTCATAGGTGGGACAAAGTCATTGTTATGCAAGTCCAAGTCGAGTCGCAAGTCATCAAATTCATGACTCGAGTCTGACTCGAGTCCAAGTCACATGACTCGAGTCCACACCTCTGGTATCCCTAGTATTACGATAATTGTTATGAATTATAGTTATGATGAACTCAGCCCATCATCTGTCTAGGATGGTTGAAATGAGTACCACTATGTGGGAAGTCAACAGGTGTTGTCCTTGGAAAAGACTTTCCCCCCTCCATGATGGGATTGTGGAATTTCCACTGCCAACACACAGAAGGTGCCTAAGCCTATGTCATGCAAGTCACGTCTTAGTTCAGTTCGTATCATTCTGCAGCTGCGCCTCTGCAATGTGTGTAATGCGCACCACCCGCGATATCACCTGCACGAGGGATGGCCAGCACTAGGCCATCCCTCAACAGTCCCGTCGTTCAGTGTCAATCAGCAAATGCATGCAATGCCTGTTATCCAATTATCGGTCGGATGGAAATGAAAGATCAGTGGGTAAAGATGGAACGTGTCTGGACTGTGAGGTGAAGAGTTGCCCTTTTATTGCACGTAGCATATTCAAATATGTACATTGGTAATGGTTGGTATTCAATGAAACATTATTTCAAGTCCTGCTTGTCCATCTGTTATCAAGTCTGTGAACCTACAATGCATCCGTCAACTCATTTGCACAATCATGCATCTTATGGTCATCTATAATTCATTTATTCTGCATTTGGTCTGTCCGCTAACCTATCGACTTCAATTATGCCGTGTGACTCGGTGAACATATCGAGCTGTCGGAGTTGTTACCATCAGAAGCTCTCTGGTGGTGATGGGAGACGGGAACCCAGTCACGTTGCCTCTCCTACGATCAGCCAGGGCGGCTGCAAAATCTTGCAGGCCTGTAACACATACGGACAACGTGCAAAGCACGGTGATGCACGCACTCATCACTGCTCTGCTGTGGGGTGATGGGAAATCGTCATCTAAACCCACAGCACATTGGTTGTTACTGATGCAAAGTGCGGTGGCTCTCTCGTCTTTTTGTGTTGCGTTAACATAATGATAATACTTTCCATTACCTTGTAGGATTTGATTTTTCGAGAGATAAATATGAATGCGACGTCCAGACCTGCTGGGCTATGAGGTCGTTTGTACGTAGCATTTGAGGAAATTGTTTGATGAACTATCCGTATGCATTTTCGAGTATTATCCCCTAATCGATGTCCTCCCATATGTTAGAATAATTATAAACAAGTTGGCCATACAGCCCAGGTGAGAAGAGTCCTAAAACTTAATGAGGTTATATCTAGATAAATAAAATATCTATTTTTGACTGAGCACCAGACTTAATTTTGGTCCCAAGTTTAAATCTCTGCTGTAGGGAAATTCACACCATCACATCGTGTGTACCATCTTTCTCAGTCTTATTGAGAGTCTTATTCAGAGGCTGGCATTTGCCAACAGCAATGTGGATTTTTCATCATTGGCTTTAATCAATGCTACTCGACACACGTGTTGGGCAGGAAGACAATGAAGTGGTTTCCCACCCAGGCAATGAAGTGGTTTCCCACCCAATTGAACCTCGGGTGGCACTCACCTCCCGTTGGATTCCAGAGTCAGTGGTGGGAATTCCACATTCATATGATCGTTGACTTATCCAAAAGTGGCACTCAATTTTATTGACCCTGGACTAATAAAAGGTTGAGTCAACGACCCTTGATCAGGATTTTATCTCTATCTTTTCACAGCTAGCCATGTGTTCTACTCCCGCACCAAGCTGCCACATTGTATAATGTAATACGGAAGTTGCACAGCAAAGACTCGCAGAGTCACAATGTTAATATTTTTGCTGGAGAGTTCTACATTAGTCTGCTTGGCCAATACCTTTTTTTAGAAGAGTAGTGTTATTGTCACATGGACAGTAACCAAATTACCTGGAAATATATCCCACACGTATGACGGATTGGCACTCAAAGATAAAGAGTAGAACGAATCTATTGCCCTCGGTGCTGCGTATTGTCCGGCACCATGTCCAACATTTCCATCCACGTGGTAGTAGAAGGCTAAAGCATCCATCACATGAAGCGAAATGCTAAACAATGAGCCAAGCAACATGCAATACAACCTGAACAAACATTGGGGAAGCTACTACACAAACCAGCCACGAAAACCCAAGCTGTCGTCATCGTCTAGAAGCTGGAGCGCCCTCTCCGTGGCCGACACGTGCGCTCACCCTTGTCGTGCAGCACATCGGCGTCCGTGTGGTAGTGGCGGCACACAACCTCGCGCACGTACGTGCCCAGCACACGCCACAGCTTGAACCCGTCGTCGCGGTACAGGAAGTCCTCGAGTCCGTCGGAGCCGGCCGCGTCGAACCCGCGGTTCTGCAGCTCGCGTGGGAAGCTCATCTCCATGAAGTGGTAGCGCTGGAAGCTCTCGACGGCGAGCCGCAGGCCGCCCACCGTGCCCACGGCGAACGTGGAGTTGGTGAGCGGACCCACGGCCGCGATGAGCGTGTGCCGCGCCACGTAGTTAATGCCGATCGTGTCCTGCGGAACGGCGGGCGGCAGCGGGAGAGCGATCGATTGTGCTGGTTGGCCTCAGTGGTATGTGTGCAAGTCGCTTACAGGCAGGCTGGGTCTGCTTGATCTGGCTCGGTGGCGCTGTGGTTGGCGCACACGGCTCGCAGCTGATTTCAAATTTGGCAGCACTGTCCTACCTGCCCTGTCACGCGGGAGAGTAATGGTCGTCTCCTAACAAGCGAACAGATATTTTCCATTCTCAGAACTGAAATTTGACCAAATTAAGTGCAGAACCGGTATGTGGTCTTCAACTCGCTATATTGGAAAACCCAGTTCAAGGACAGGTGGCTGCCTGGATTTGAACCCAGGATCCTGGCAGTGCCAGCTCAGCGCTCTGACCTCTGAGCTACCCAACCACCTCCGTCGGTACGTTATAGCGTTTAATTTACTTTGTATGCATGTTGAACTTCTTTCGCACCGCACGTCGCCAAACCTGCTAATCGGAGGTAACCAGGTAAGAATCCGAGGGCCCAGGATAGTCTCATTTGCAAAAGCGATCTGGGCCACCGAAATGACAAATGCGCGGCGCTCGCCCTGCCTCTGAGCTACCGGGCGGATTATTCGGCGAACAGGCGAGGGAGACACAAATATCGGTCTCGGCCGGACATTGATGACGCGCGTGAGTTACGCGCTGCCCTCTTTGAGGTCCCCGTACCGTGCAGTGTGGGCGCAGGAGGCGGCCCAGGGCGTGCTTGGGCCCCAGGTAGTTGTGCACGGCAATGGCGAAGGGCTCCATGAGCAGGTGGGTGAGCGCCAGGTGCGACACGAACTGGTGCATCTGGTTTTCGGCGCAGCCCACGTGGATCTTGGCGAAGAGGTAGCGGTAGGGAGGGCTCCTCCGTGTGTACACCAGGTTCTTGCCGGCTGTGGCACGGGACAAAAATGTGGAATTTGATGAGCGTGGTGGTGGTGGGGCTGTGGTTTGTGGTTTAAATGCATCCTAATACCATTACCTTGCATGATTTATAATAATATTGCTATGTGCAAATATGAATTGTTTTTACTTGATGTAGCTTTACAATTCATATATCGCATTTAAAAAAACAGACCTCAAACAACCAAGCTGGTCGTTGCCAACAATGGCGTGTGCCATTGTGCATGGGTGGTGTTGGTGGTGGTAAAGCAGGAGAGAGAAGGAATTGAATATACAGGGGGAGGGGGGGGGGACAACACAACTACAGCAGTCCCAGGCCCCCAAGAAGCTTAGTCCGGCCCTCGCCGCGGGTGTATGGGGCCAGTGGAGCTCACGGGGCTTGCGAGTGAGCTGGATGCCGAGAGGCATGAGTCGGCCCGTTCCGTCCGGGCACATCTCGCGGTACAGCAGCACCACGGGCGCGTAGAACTTCTTCTCCAGGTGCAGCGGGATGTCTGTGGTATCGAGCACGCGAGCGCGCACCCATTGGCGATTAGCTCTCACTTTAAAGACATTTCGCGGGGCACACTACGCCGGTCACGCAACTCTCTTCCCCACTGTGTGGAGTTAGCCGTACTGGGGGGCAGGGGTTGTCTTAAGGCTTCAAACTCTGCCTACATATCCCTATTGGCTGTGATCTGCCTGGGACACAACACGAAACACAAAGGCGCTATTGTGCCGTCTGCCACGTGTCATACCGACTGTGTTACTTCTTGCGAGTGAAAATTGCCTTCGTGGTTTATTTTGGCTCCCTTGAGCCCTCTGGCTAGAAATTAAAGCCTGTTTCAGAATTACATCCATTCTTAGTTTACTGTGGATAGGGAGTTTATTTACATATTTAAATTCAAATGTCCAGTAACAAAGTAGAAAGCAAGATGTACTTATAGTATACTTGTAGAATGTTTATTTTAATATGTATTTAACTAAAATACAATAAACGCAAAATATTAAGCTGGCACAGCTTACGAATATTGTTGGGCAAATCATCCATTACCAGTCACCTTTGTAGCACCGGATCTCTTGCTGATGCCCTTTAGGTTAAGCACTCATTGTAGGATAATTTGACCTCAGGGTGACCCATGGCAGGTTCACTTACCTGTTGGCGGATTTTTATTTGTTCGGCCCAATTTTCGATTTCATTTTATATATCCATATTTTAAAAAAATATTTAAATTGGATACATGTTCATAATTTTAATTGTTTTCACACAATATTTAACAATTAGAACATATTTGTTCATATTAATCCTAGCATTTTAAAGTTTTAACATGACATTTCATATAATTTAAATGTAAGTATTTTTAAACAAATATTCTCGAAAGTATATTACGTGACAGAATTTTTGTCGGGATAGTCATGTACTACAGAAGCGATGCCACTTCTTGTGACATTGCATTTTTAGATCAATTCAAGACAACATTAATTTTCAGATCATCCGATATATTCTTTCTAGGCCTAATTTTCTGATTCATCTGAAAACCAGCACCACATCCTCACAACTGATATAAATACGCATGAACACAAAGACCCATATAGCCTTGACAGACTGTAGGAGCAAGTGCTGTTTTCAAGCACCTACGAAGGCCGGCAAGGCACACAAGGAGTGTGTGACCAGCACCACGCCCGGCCGCCTTTGTCTCCCCAGTGGCGATGGTTACACTACGAACCAAGTACTCATTTTAGGCTGAGTCGACCTAGGGGAGGCTCAAGAGCAGTTTAGATAATCGTCACTGGTGTTGGCCATGAGCAGGAATCGAACTCGGGTCGCTGGGTTCGTAGTGGAGCACGCTAACCGCTACACTACCGCTCCCACGAGGGCGGGGCAAGGCCACGCTCAGCGGCATAAAAGCCGGGGTCCTGGGAGCGATCGGGGCTCTCTGGGGGAAGTCGGCGTGCCCAACGGCCTTCAGTCCTCGCTCTTCGGTCTTCGCTCTGGGTCGTCGGTCGCATATGAGACGGGATGGTCGGCAGTACGTTACTGACCGGCCTTGTTTTGTAGTTGCCCTGTTGGGATCTAGTGGACCGTTGTAACGTTTAAGTAGTAGCCCTGTTAGGGCCGTGAAATAAACGTGTTGCCTCCAAGTTCAAGTGTGTGCCTCCATGAAGAACACTGCACTAGTATAGCACACCGGTGTGTCGGAGAGTAAATCCACATTTCTGTTTACGTGACAAACCTTACTAATTGGCTGTGTCGGGTGGTGGCGGGTTTAACGACACATTTATATTTACGCGATCCAACCCAAAAAGGCTCTATTTTGGACTTTCCCACCAGCTCTCCACACATGAGAGTGAGGTTCGTGGCAAGACAGTCAACCCAATCATTCAAAAAGACAATCCCAGCTAGAATGCTTACGCAACTCCGCAGATCACGCAGCAGATGTGCGTGCCACACGCACGTCTGTGCCACACGCACGTCTGTGTGCCGCGCGTGCGTGAGCGGCTCTCACCTGCGAGCGCCTTGTAGTCGACGACGAACAGACGCTTCTCGCTCATGAGCTCCTCCAGCGTGCGGTCCTGTCCTAGCAGGCAGCGCATGTCGGGCGGAACCTGGTCCAGGCTGTTGCACACCTTGATGAGCATGGGGTTAGCTCCTGCAGCCGTGGACACACGCAACCATGTACCCACATACAAAGATCCCCCGTATAGCCTTTACATACGTTTGGGGCAAGTGCTGGTAGCGAGCACCGAAGAAGGTGGCACGACACACGAGGGGGTGGGTGGCCAACACCACGCCTGCCTGCCTTTGCCTCCATTATTGGCTATCTTTACACACCGTATCAGGTCCTAATATGAGGCTGAGTCGACGTAGGGGAGGCCCTGAACCAGTTCAAATATTCGCCACTGGTGTCGACGGCTGTGAGCAGGCATCGAACTCGGCTCGCCGGGTTTCGGAGCGCGTCCACTGGGCGCATGGGTGGCCTCGCTGGTGCTGGTTGCGCGTGGCCAGCTCACCCCCACGGCGAAGTGTGAGTGAGTGAGCGAGCGAGCGACCCGGGGCGAAGCGAGGGCCCCCACCCTGTATGAAGGAGCGCGCAAACTCCTCGTCGTCCCTCCAGCGCTCGATCATGGAGCAGGGCGGCTTGAGGAAGCCGCTGAAGAAGGCCGTCCACTTGTCCTCACTCTCCCTGTAGCGCTGGGTCAAGCCCGCCTGCAGCGCACGCACGCATGCACGCCAGCACCCTCGACTGATGATTCAACGTAATTTCAACAGTGCTTGAAATGGGGTTATTCAATCAGTCCACCAGTCCACCAGTCCAGTCATCCGCCTGTCTGTAATGTGGTAGCGTCGCGATTATCATCAGCGGTAGAAATTCTATTCTATGCGTGCGCTTGATGGCAGCAGCAATGTGATTTCAGGGGCTAAAAGCCAACGTCGCAGTCTGCTGCTGCTGGCTACGACGAGGGGGCTGGAGCTGAGAGAGAGATGCTCGTGCGGTTTTACTATTCGATCTTTCTCCGTATAATGATGCGGCATAATGACTACGAGCAATGCAACAAGTCCGCAATGCGAGAGTCACGTGTGTTTGTTGAAACCAGGCGAGCAGTCGCGAGAGGCCAGGGTGAGTCTCGCTTTGGCAAGAGCACACCTGTCAACCCATACGCTTATCCGTATTCTTGTACAGGGATATTGAGTTTTCAGGTCCACACGGCGTACAGCCGTTTCAATACGGGCAACAACAGCAAAAATGTCTATTTGTGTTTCTCCCCTGTGAAGGGACTTTGTAGGATGAACGTCGAGATGTATAAGGGCACGGGGTGACCAATAAGGTCTGAATTGGTCCGTAATAAGGTAGGGCACTGACAAGGGGTGGACAGGTCTGTGAGAGTGACCTGCGAGTGGACGAACTCCGTGGCGCGCTCGATGACGCGGGCGATCTTGTTCGGGGAGAGCATCTCGGTGGAGATGGGCATCTCGGCGTAGCCCGGCAGAGCCTCCAGCGCCAGGTTGGGCTCCGACTGCATGCGCGGCATGATGGTCCACGTGTAGGGGTGGTCTGCACACAGAGCCGCACGTTCGCCGTCCTTCAGTCACCGACGGTCCATTAGGGCAGCGTTCTTTACGCATTTTCAGAGGGGGTGGGTGGGGGGGGGGCACTTTCGCCAATAAGACATCATCAGTGCGAGGGCCGCCACACATTTGAAACCATTGGGGTTTGACAGCAGCACGATGCTGATTGGGGTTCTTTTCACGTTTGTGTTTTGTCGGGGGCCACACTAAAGGCCACCACGGGGCTGCCAGTGGTTCACGGGTCTTGGAATTTGTTTTTCTCACAATTCTAATTTCGCGATTTACATCATAAGGACATTTCCATTTGGATATTTAGATAGCAGTACATCACTTTGTATCAGAGGACGGCCCCAGAAGCTGACATTACAGAACTACTTCTGAAGTTACTTCAAGAGGCTTATTTATACTCGGGGCACATATTTTGTATACCCTGAAACGTGCCTAATCATTAAGAATGTGTGCCTACACTTTTACTGTACATTGCCACATACATACATACATCAATGCATTATTTATGTTAACTTTGTTTTCACTGGCCTTGCTGCGCTCTTGTTGAAAAATTATATATCAGTAATATCATGGCTCCAGTTCAGGTAGGAAGTGAGCTGCACCCCAGGTTTTCAAATTGCGGGTGACATGAGGAAGGGATTCAATCATTGGAATACAACAGGTAAGTGGAGGCAATCTTTAATAGCGCACCACGTGAGTGCTGTTCCCCTGCGTAGGCCTGCATGCATTTCCAGGGGTGGCTAAAAAGACGGTGGTGGAATTCACTGGCAAGCTGATTGACCTGGAGCCACGTCAACACAAGCCGGCGGTAACAAGGTAAGAGTCTGACCAGGGTCCTCGATGAAGGACCTCACGAGCATCAGGAGGTCGTCACGAATGGTGTCCAGCACGCTGGGGGTGGCCTGCGCCACAGCTCCTGTCTGGACGCACACAACCAGACGCAAATGGCACACACTGCACACCAGTAACTGCAAGATCCGACCGTGTCCGTCCAGTGCTCGCCGAGCTGCATTGGCTTTCGGTTGCCGAACGAACACATTTTAAGGTCGCGCTCATTGCGCACAAAGTATTTGCCACGAATGAACCACAATAACTTGCTGATCTCGTCAATGAGCATAAACCGTCATCACGTGAACTCCGCTCATGCTCGCAGCAGCGGTTTTTGGCTGGTCATCGAGCAAAGACGGTCACTGCATCGCGCGATTTCAGATGCGCTTCAGCCGCCGTTTGGAGTGCTCTTCCTTCCGATATGAGGAAGCCACTGGGGCTCTGCACTTTTAAATCGTCCAGATTGAAAACTAATTTCTTAATAACTGATTGTTGTGTTTAGTTTGTTGTCCTTCCCCCGCACATCTGATCAGCATGGTTAGCTACGTACGGTGCGAAAGAAGTTCAACATACAAAGAACTCCCCGCACCATCAGAGTTGCGCAGCGTGCGTGGCCTCCGGATTTATGGCCGTCATTTCAGGGCACGAATTCCGTTGCTGGTGATTTTCTATGAACTCGGATGTTCGTTGTTACTCTGGGTTCTTCCCTCCGCATGGTTGTACTCGCAAGTGATTTGTATGCAAACGACATTGAATTCAAGCAAGCCTATGATTTGGATGATTAAATTGGAAAAAAAACTGTCAGAACGACCTCTAAATAAATTAAAGAATCATACACAGAACATCATGTAAAGCAGCACATTTCAATTGTGGTGTTAACATTTCTTAGCGCCTGTAATACTTTGAAAATTACAGTCTTTGTTTTATCAGGTATTTTTTTTTTTTAACGGGCAGAGGGCACGAAATGTACCCATAGCCATGACGAGGTTATATTAACCTAACCAATTCCACAAAATTAATACAAATTGGTCTTTCAATACTATTACAATGAATCCTGGTATGTCATGGGTGGTGATGTGGCAATGTTTTTCCTAAGTGTGGATCTACTGCATTTAAATATCGCTCGTCATTTCGGTGAATATGGCAGCTATTTTCGATGTTTAATGGTCTGCCTTATCAAGATTTCCACTTTACAGGCGTGTCACTTGATTGAATGATTGAGGCCAATTATTATTACGTTGATGACCACTTAATCTCCAATTGCAGCCAGACACATCACCGTCATCATCATCATTATAATGTACTCCGCGACTCCGATGCGGTGCGGCTGAGGTCACACACTGCTCCGTTCACATTGCTTGAGAGCAATTAGGGGAGATATGTCCATAATACACATTTTTTGGGTTAGTTCTCGTAAATATAAATGTGTCGTTAAACCCACCAGCACCCGCCACAGCCAATTAGTAAGGTTTGTCACGTAAACAGAATATGCCAATTCGTTACTAGTACAGCACACCGGTGTGTTGGAGAATAAATCCACAACATTTACAATATGAGAACGACGTTTCACAAATCTGGCCGTCGCCTGATGATGCTAGTGGTAATTACTGGCATAACATCGTACTGAGATTGTACATTATGTGGATTTACTCTCCAACACACCGGTGTGCTGTACTAGTGACGAATTGGCATGTTCTGTTTACGTGACAAACCTTAAAATTTGCTTTCTCGGGTGGTGGCGGGTTTAACGACATTTATATATTTATGCGATCTAACCCAAAAACCTTGTATTATGGATAATGTTGGTCGCGAAAGCCTACGTGTTAAACAGGGGAAATATGCTATGTGCACAAATGTAGGGCACACAGAGTGACCATTTTACATAAAGGAAAAAAAAGTCCCAAGTTCAGTCAAACAGTATTTTATTGTTTGCTTTGGTACATACCGTACTTGTTAATACTCATGCTATCATCGTTACAACTGCGTAAGTGTTGGCAGTAGATTTGGCTGCGGAACTTTCTGATGTGTTTTCTGGCTCAACTTTGGCGTCTGAAGTTTTGCTGCACGTCCAGAATGCAGTCGCTAAACACGTCGGAGAGCTGCAATTCAATTTGTTTGACTAAAATAACTTCGGTGAGGTGTGTGGTTATTTGCTCTTTTACACTGATCTTTGTGACATTCTTTGTTCTGAATGATCTCCTGAACACCTACGCCTTGTTTCAAGATTCACCCTGCTTATTATAAATATAAAAAAGAAGCTGTAATCCTGTAATGGGCGTCATGCGCTCGCGATCACGAGCCCAGTTGTTGCACCTAAAATTTGCTTTCTTTGGTAACATTCGTGAAAACAGCCTTGGGGCTGTACGTTTGCCCATTGGGATATTGAACAAATCTGTACAAAGCCTGGTTGGAGTGCGGGGAATAAAACGGTGCTGGAAGAAAGAAAGAAAAACAATTCTCACAGGATTTGAAAATTGTTCTTTAAAAAATTATCCTGGCAGGGTACGGTTGAGAAAACTGTGAGCTAATTGTGTTTATAATTGGAGGAGTGTTACTTTTCTTACATCTGCCATGGAGCGTTGACAAATCCCAGAGTGGAATAAAACTGGTTCACTGGTCAGATCCAAGCTGCGTCCAGCTCCTATGCAGTTGATTTGGTAAAACTGTGCTTACAGTTCATCCAAACGAAAGTGAATCATGAAACCAAGCTACGGATACACAGCAAGGGTGTCTGACTCACAAATGCCATGCATGAATTACACGAATTACAGCCATTGGGCTTTACTTAACTTTATGTTAATTCATTTGTAGCATTGTTAAGCAGAGGCCTCTGACCAAACACCTGGAATCCACCCGACGTCATGAAGCTAAGCAGCATTGAGTCTGGATAGTACTTGGATGAGCAACAACCACAAATAAGACAGCTGTAGAAGGCATTGTGGGCAGTAGAGGGCACCCACCTTCACCAACCCGCACTGACCAGTGTGGTGAAGTATGGTTAAATGACCCTTCCTGCACGACATGGGGAAGGCCCTCATCCCACAGTGGATTGACAAACAGGCTGTCAGCCATCGTGAAGCGGTGGCCCTTGATAGTGTGCGTGCTGCGTGCTGCGTGATTTAGTAGTTTTTTATTGGCTTGCATGGCGTGCCTGTACTGGCACGACAACAAATCACTAAGTCACTCAACCAAAGCTTGACCCATTACTCAGACAAATTGGCCCTTCTCATACTCGGCTTGCTACCTCTGAAGTGCAAAAAAACCTGGGACATGTCAATGGAATTAAGAACAACTCAAAATCCCACAAGGAGAAGAGATCTTAATGAACATGCATCATCTCAAGTCGTGTATTTATTATTATTATTATTGCCCAACTGACAAAAAAAGATCTGTTAAATTTAATGCCCCGAGAATATTTATAAATTTCCCAGGGCAGCAGCTACCTTAAAAAGAGGGTGATCCTGGAAAAAAAACAGGACAGGTGGCAACCCTGTCCTATAATCATTGTGATGGCTGTCGTAAACCAAAAAAACAATTGTTGGGTGCGAGTGGCTTACTTGCTTGTTATTTATTTTGTACATATTAAGGAATTCATTTTGTCATTGACCGTGGAATTTCACCGGGACTAATGTCTCTGAGTCTTTTACTTGCTGCTCATGCCAGCATGCCTGTCCCGAATACTCATTTATTCAACTTGCGCATTACGCCATGCACGAGTGCTTAACAGGCGTATTACAATTCCTCATGAATAGCTCGATACCAGTAAAAATATAATTTTAATCTGGCCAGAGCCTCTGAGGGAAAATTTGCCTCGAATGAATACAGGGTTTGGTGTGGGCCTCCTCAACGCAGGGGAGACAAAGGCAGCCAAGAGCCTCATGTGGCCCACTGGCCTTAATAGATGCTCAGAGTATCTGGTGTTCACATAAACGCTGCTGCCTGCTCACGTGAGTGTGTGCGTACCTGCTGCATATTCACCTGCATCTCCACGTCCAGGCAGCCGTGGCCCGGCAGGTTGAGTTGCATGTGTTTCGTGTCCGTGCTCACATCGGTAAGCAGCACCTTGACCGCCGACAGCTGCCGGTTGTATCCCTTCTCCTCGCTCCTACGGGCGCGATCGAGTCACAGGTGAACGATCAAATCCGTGTGCTCGTAGTTTCGTCACCTACTGCATCATAAACTATACAACGATTTTATTTTGTATTTTTCCAGGTAAGGCACACTCAGCTATATAGCTCTTTTTCAGAAGTGACCTGGCCACAAATGATAGTGCAACGAAGTGGCTCCTCATTATGTGGAAATGTATAGCAGCAGCCAATACTCTAAACGCATGTTTCTATTTGTGGAGGGAAAAACCAGAAAAATCCGCGTGACCACGGGGAGAACATACAGGTAGGGCTGAACGATTAATCGATTTCAAATCGAAAGCGCAATTTAGAACAATGCGATTAGCAAATCGCAAAGGCTGCGATTTTTTGCGATGTGAAAGGTCCTATTACTTTTTTATTGGAATTATTTTATTTTTTATTATTATAACTTTATTTATTTAATCTTGATTTGAATCTTGATTTGAAGCTTTCGTGACTGCAGGAATCCATACTCTTTGGTTCTTTCGGTAAAGTCACGTAGGTATAAAATAAAATAAAGCTTAACAATTGTTCTATGTTTGATTGTTCTATTTAAATAAAAAAAAACTCATAATACATGTTGATAAATACATATGAATTGTTGGAAGCAATTCATATCTTTTAAATTTTCATCCTTGCATTAGAATATATAGAGCAGTTAATATTTTCATGGTATCATGTGGTACCATTAAAATATCACATGTTTTAAATCTATTACACAGTGAATATTGAACTGAAGCAAATCAAATCGCAATATCTGTAAAAAAAATCGCAATTAGATATTTTCCCCAAATCGTTCAGACCTAACATCAGGGTCGGGATTGAGCCCACACACCTCCCGTGTACAAGGCAAGGAAGTTAACAGCTTGCCACTTTGTCTGGGCATCTGGACACGGAGCTAAGGAAGAAATGGTTAATATCGGAACCCCCTTCCGAGAGAAAGGGAACAAGGTCACTGTTCCATTCACACTGGAAAGACGTCTTCAGCACAGAGATGATTGCAATGACACACATCAATGGTATTACATGTGGTGGTCCTTTAGCTAGAAGCAGAATGATGGGAGAAAAATGGGATGCATTAAAAGCAGTTATGGTGAAATAAAATACCTTGAATTAAATAATCACTGCAGTACTGTAGTTTGATGATTTAAACAATATTGTGAATCAGTCATCCATGAATAGGTGTCTCTATCACACAATCAAAATCAACTAGTCGCTGCATTCAATGATTTTTTCCACTCCCACTCTTCAGCTCAGGTCACGGAATTACAGTTGCTCATATTTTTTTGGTGTAAAGCTCTCCCCTTTAACTACTCCTGGTTCTCAAATGTAAGCAGGATGACAACAAAACAAACGTTTCAAAACACAACTAGTAGTGCGACCCAAGGTGTTATTGTTTTCATTTGTAGTCTGTGGGTTGCGTTGTCCTGTTGCTGTATTGTTCAAGCGGGGGGGGGGGGATGCCCACCACAGGGCGAGCTGCACGTGGGTGCTCTCCTTTGTGAGGTCCAAGGAGAAGCTCTGGTTCCAGATGGGGTTGCTGTGCGGAGATGTCGTGGACACTTGCTCTATCCCATCATTCATCTGCAGCACCACAAACACGCCGGGCAGTCCTGCAGCGAAAGGCACACACGGGAAAATTAAATCACAAAGAAGGAGAAAAAGCATTCAAAAAAAAAATCTGAAATCTTGTAAAGTTTCAATTGAGAAAATCGTTGACATGCTGTCCATCATTTCCTGTTGCTATGGGGCTACCTAAGTGCTATCGGAATCGCGTCACGAGACAGCGTTTTCATATCATACTTTCACAAAGCAGTGCATCGCGTTATGTTAGAATTGTCCGCAGAAGTGACAATCATGGAACTATTTCTGAGGTCATTTACACTATGAGACCTCATTTACCAGTGGCAAAATATAGTAATAGGTTTTTACCCTTTCAACTGGTACAAAACTGACAACTTTATACAAGGCATCATGTTTGCAATAACCACAACACAAGCAGTCACAATGCAAACAAAAAGAAACAACTTCAAGGACAGTGCATATCATTATCATGGAGCGGGCACAGCAGCGTCCACTCCAGCTCACCGCGGTGCTGGTAGTGCTGGGTGCAGGGGGACTGGAGGTCGCCTCTCAGCAGCCGGATGCGCAGCACGCCCACAGCCGGCCGGAAGAATCGGTCGAGGCCCGAGATGGCAGCGCGGTAGGCGCCGGATTGGCGCCGGGTCACGTCCTGCGCCACGCCGGCGCTCGGGCAGTCGAAGGTGTTGTTGAACTCCACGCGCGTGTGGCCCACCCCGGCTGCGAACGGCACAGCGCGATTATTCTCTCGAGCCTCTTGTATTTAGAACGTAGGGTTGATTTTGCTTTGCGTGGCAGGAGATTAGATGAATTCATTTATTGGTGTGAATTTACTCTGCCAATAGAGTGCAAAGACCACGAGGCTATAACCCCCACTTGCCCGAAATCTTAAACACAAGGCTTCAGTCCAAGGGTGGCCTACTTGGTAAGGCCACATGTTGAGCGTAATTTATTTCTAGCTTGTGCCACCCACTAGTGCGGGAACCTTTCACGTGAAGGTTTGCCCACAATGGCTCGTTGTCCCATCCTATGAGTAAATAACGTATTATTTTATGTAAATTTCGCCATTATTAAATATGATCGTCAGATGCACACCTCTGAAGATGCCCGTAGTTGTGTGTTGCGAAAGGTTGAAAGAAAAAATGCTCAACACGTGGACAAACCATGGACGGAAGCCTTGGTATCTAGCTAAGTGGGTCGCCCCGTGGTCTGTGCACTCTCTCTATGAGAGTTCTTTTACACGGAGTTGAAATTTGAATTCCCCCCCTCCCCCCTGCTACTCATTGTGGGGCATTATCGCCACATTAATATCTCCATTTCAATGAACAGCCATCTCGAATCAATTCTCCACTGCCCTCAATTTGCCCTGATATTCCCCAGAACTCTAGTTGATGGTTCAACGTAAGTATTGGGGGGGGGGGGGGATACATAATAATGAGTAAATAGACGACTCGAATTTGTAAAGAAAGTGTCACTTCTCTGATATTTTGTTTCAGTTGTTTGAGCAGGTCTCTCCCAGAAATGTAGTATTGTTTTGTTCAGCTTCAGTCTGTCGCATAACCAACTCAAGTTGTCTAAAAACGATGTAAATATGGTCTCGGGCAGTGTATGGGTGGGGGGCTGAAGTGCGTGTTAGAATTATTTGCTCGATGGAAATGGATATGGGCGAATATTTGAGTTGATGGATTTAACGAAAACTCAGTAGTTGTTTCAGAAAATAGTTAAAAAATATATATTAAAGTTCGATAGACTCTCAGCGTTGTTATATAAATGGCAACTGTGCATTATTGCACAGTTGCCATTTATTTCGGTCAATAAATTGCCTCTCTGTGTTGTACCGACGTGCGAGAAACTTTAGCGAGTTACACGAGCCGAAGTGATGGTCGTGGCAATGTTTATGATAACCGGGCTCCGTGTAAATCCATTGTCCACAAAAGTGTTATTTTGAAGCTCTTTGTCAATGAAAGCCTCCCCACAACTGGGGTGGGCGTGGGGATCGTATGGTCATGCTTCACCGTGCTGGGTATCGAGGCTTTGTGAATGTTTGATCGGAGGTGCAGGCTTCACTCGGACGCACACTCACATGCATTCATGCGAATGGAGGTTGAGACGTTGTGGATGGAAGCTGTCTGAGGCTCCATGGACAACAGCTTGTAGACCTGTCGAGTTGTGCACGAGACAGACACTCGGTCATCAATGTAACAAGGCCAACGATGGGTTTTAACCAGTGGTCGAAATACACACGCAGGTTTCTCATCAAATATATCGGCATTTCTCAAAAAACAAACATGTATACCAGCACTGTGCACAACGCATTTACCATCTTTGATGCACTATTCACAAATATAAAGGAGGCGTCGTCACAGCGAAAAGCCCCGCTACTCCTGACACAATCGCCTGGCTCAACCACCTCAATGTAAGACGATAGCTGTTGCTCTACATCAAGAAGAAGAAGAGTGATTTGTGAGTAAATTAATAAATATATGTATCTCTAGTAATGCTTTGATATTTGTTTCGACATTGTGCTCTTCGCCTTTTGGCGTTGTCATCTGGTCGAACACTGGTGGTGAGATGAGGCCATGAAGGAGGCTGTCTGTGGTGGAGGCCAATCAGTTTCAAGTACAATGCATACATTGTCAATGCACGTCTGTTTGCTTCAATGTTTTACCACAAGCATGTGTAGTTAATGCAGACTTGATGATGACTTGATGATGACTTTAAATTGGTGCCTATTGGGAGTTTGAACATCATTAACACCTCCTGTATTATTGGCGTAAAGGGGTAAAGCCTATTCTTATTTTTTGTCACGATTTAAATATTTGGCCAATCTCAATAAAAGGCTGGTGGCAGTGTTGGGCGCCGCCGTACCTGCACGTGCTGTGCGTCGTTACGCAGCACCAGCTCCTCGCGGATGCGGCTCTTGTCGGAGGAGATGACAAAGGAGCGCACGGCTCCCACCTCGTCCTTCCCGGGGTGCTCCAGCTCCACCGAGTCGTAGATCTTCCACCAACTCATGATTTCCTATTCCACCCGGGCGGGTAAACGAGGACGCGTGAAGCCACGCGGAGGGATGGAGAGAGGCGATAGGGTTGAAGGTGAGTGAGGTATTTTTTTTCTTTCTATTATCAAAGTTGCTGAGCACAGGCCCAAGGAACCAAACTGCCAAGCGGCCAGCAACAAACAGCACTACACTAGATCGAGTCAATGCGTATCCACGGTGGCGAGATATTAACTACCTCGCCTGGTATACAGGAGGTCGTGGGTTGGATCCCGACCCTGACGCCTGCTGTATATTTAGATTTTGCATGTCTCTCTCCCCGTGGTCACGTGGATTTTTTTTCTGGGTCCTCCGGAATTTCCCCTCCACAATTATAATCAACATTACGCATTTTAGAGTTTGACTGCTATACATTCCACATGATAAGGCATTTCGTTGAGTTATCATTTTTGGCCAGGTTGCTTCTGAAAAATATCTATACAGCTCAGTGGGTCTTACCTGGAAAAAAAAGGTTTAGTTTGAACTAACCAAGGTTAATAGGAATGTGGGGAAAACAGATGATGGGAGGATATTTCCAAAGTCAAGCAGTGCGAGGAAAGAAGAAGTGAAATATATATGAGCTGCAAGCGTGGTGGTTGAACACTGTGTGGATGAGATGCCCCAAGTGTAGGAAAAGGTCGAGTAATTATCATGTTGCATATTTATCTTGCAAAGCCTCAACGAATTAAAAAAATTGTGCTCAGCAGGGTTCAGCATTTGCATTGATTAATTGCATTTATTCCGAGCAGGCAAGAACCCATTGAGACCACACGTCTAATTTCAATTGATTAAAACACAAACATTCAAAATAAAGAGATGAAACAAGTGGCAGGAATACACGATGTGAAGGACTTTTTGCTTTTGCTGACTCGGAGATCGTGTACGTAATTTAATCAACAGGGGACTTGTAGACGTTTCGATATTACCAAAATGCGATAGATCTCCTGAAATCTCGGCAGGATTGAGCACGGTTGGTGCTCGGATGAGTGACCATCGATGCTTGTGAGATGTAAGTTTGGGGCTGTGAGGTCTGGGGTTTCTTTGGGCACTCCAGTTCCTCCTACATGAAAACCAACACCCATTATGGAATTGGCCAAACATCCCAATGCCGTACCTTCCTCTAAATGAGTCTTGAGACTCACTCAAGCTTTCCTTGGTACAAAACTGGAATTATTATCATTATTCTTAGCCTGAGCAAAGATGGTGTGAACAAGGTACTAAGGCTGATTAGAGACACTTTTTCACTGAGCAAAATGAATTTAAATATTAACTCCCGCACCTCCAATTTTAGCACAGTTGGCTACATAAGGTGCGAAAGAAGTAAACATACATATGTAGAGACGTAAATAGCATCTCTACGGCGTATAAGCCCACTATAACCACAACTAGTGAATGAGTGCGCACGTACCTCTCGATGGGGCCGGCGGAGACGTGACGGGGAAGAAAGCCCTACAGAGCAAGGTCCCGTCACAGAGAGAGAGAGGGGGGGACGTTCCGACACGGAGTAGTGAAGGGGGCCCAGAAACGGGGGCCCGGAGGACATGTGACGCTGGCTCCGGATCCGTCGCGAGAGACCGAAGAAGGGGCATGGTCGGAGGCGGAGCGAGGCCACGCTTGAGAGAATAAGAGGGACGGGGGCGGAGTGGATCGTGGTTTTCTGGCGGGAAGAGCTGACCGTGCGGCGTCGCTTCGGGGGTCTTGAGGCGTCGGTCGTCGGGGACTCAGTTTATGTAGAGATCCCTTTTTGGGGGTCTAGAATAACCCCGAGTGTTGTTAACCCGTAGCCCTGTTAAGTTGTTAATAAATCGTGGTGCCTCCAGACTTCTTTGTGTGCCTCGGCCTTGATTGGCGTGTGGGGCCGTCCGCTCGGGGTGCGGGGCGGGTAGTTCGGAAATTGGCGGCCGACGGATGGCCAAGGCGACCTGGTCAGTGGTTGGCGTTTGGCCAATGCATTGTGGCCGCAGCCGTGGCATCCTCGGCCGTCATTGGCACCGTGCAAGTGATAGAGGTGTGGATGCTAATTGACATGGGAGCATCCGCTACCATCATATCTGAAATTATTTTTGACTGCTTACCTGCTAAATCAGCTACCCTTTGTCCAGTTGATGTCCCGTGCTTTGTGGCAAATGGTGGTTGTTTGGGCATTATGGGGAAAATGTCGGCTACCGTGGCCATTGGCGATATTCAAATAACCGGCCCAGTATTAGTTTCAAAATCGTTGGCCGTGCCTTGCCTGCTTGGAACGGATTTTCTAGGGAAAATGCCCCTCAAGATCCTCATTGACCAGGGGTGCCTGAAATTGCCGTCCGACCATAGAATGGCCTTTTTGCCCTCCCCCACTCGACTGTGTAAAGTAAACGCTGCGATCCCAGCACTCGTGCAGAAAACAGTTAAAATTCCCCCTGGAGCGCAAATGCTGGTGCCTTTGCGCCTCAGGAGGCAACTCGATGGGGATGCCACCAAGGGAGGTGTTCTTCTAATACCATCCAACAAAGTGAGCCGTGGCCTTACGTTGGTAGGGGCCCAGACTATCATCAGACATGACCAGCAGCCTTTCATTCAAATTTTAAATGCTGGTCTTGGGCCCACTGTCATACAGGTGGGCACGGTCCGAGCTCACGCATCACCAGCAGATGGCGATGTGGTAATGACGGACCCCGTCAAGATGGTCACAGCTGCGGAGCAGGGTGAGAGTTGCGACGACACGTGGGTGGACGCACTCTGTGCCGAAAGCCCTGACTAGTCGGAGGTGCAGAGATCTGCATTGCGTGCGCTCATTAAGGAATTTTCGGAAATCTTCAGCAAATCCAAATACGACATTGGCCGCACGTTGTTGGTACACCATCATATCGACACAGGCAATGCGGCCCCCATTCGTCAGAACCCGTATAGTCTGAGCCCGACTGAGAAGGAGCATGTTCGCCATGCAGTCGCGGAGATGCTAGCCGCGGATATTATCGCCCCTTCCAACAGTCCGTGGGGGGCTCCAATTGTCCTTGTCAAAAAGCAGGATGGCACCTTCAGGTTTTGTGTGGATTTCTGAAAGTTAAACAAGATATCTGTTGCCGACGTGTACCCACTTCTGCGGATGGATGATTCCCTGGATGCCCTGTCTGGGGCACGGTTCTTTTCTACCCTTGACTTGCTTTCCTGCTTTTGGCAGTTGCCCTTAGATGATAGGTCCAAGCCTAAAACGGCATTTCGAACTCCCCTGGGCTTGTTGGAGTTTAATCGCCTTCCCATGGGACTCCATTACAGCCCAGCCACATTCCAACGGCTTATGAATTAGTTTTCGCAGGGTTCTAGTGGGATTTGTGCCTCATCTATCTCGATGACGTTATTGTCTTTGCACGTGCATTCGAGGAGCACCTACAACGGTTGCAGTCTTTATAAAAAATGTGAGCAGTCTTTTTCAAAATGTGGGCAGCAAATTTTTAATTCAAGCCACAAACATGCCATTTTCTGCAGAGGCTGGTCTAATATCTGGGCCACATTGTGAGTGAATCGGGAATAGCGACGGACCCCGACAAAACGGCGTGTGTGCGTATGTGGCCGACTCCCAAGACAGTGGGTGAAGTGCGAAGTTTCGTCGGGTTTGCCTCCTATTACCGTCGATTTGTGCCCGGCTTTGCGCCTATCGCAAAACCACCGCATGTCCTTACTGCTAAAGGCAAGAAATTTCATTGGGGAATTATTGGTGGGGGTGGAGTATTTGTCGCATTGGCCAATGGACAGGCCGCTACCAAACCAGTCAGCTGAAACCATCACGGACGCATTCCTTTATGGCTATGTATTGGATAAAGGCACCCCTGAAGGTCTCATGACGGACCAGGGCAAAATATTTTCGTCCAAGCTGTTGAAAGAGATTTGCGAGCAATTGGGTACCAAGAAGGTGCGCACATCGCCTTATCACCCTCAGACGGACGGTATAGTGGAGAGGTTACACAGAACCCTGACTTCGATGTTGTGCCAACATGTCAATGAAGCCCAGACGTACATGTTCCGGGCATGCTCGCCGCATATAGTTCTGCCCCGCACGCTTCTAATGGGTTTTCCCCATTCTTTTTAATGTATGGAAGGGAGCGTGGCCCACCAATTGATGTACACCTCAAGCCGCTAGAAAATTGTACAAATATATCGAACCCCATTCGTCTTACCCTACAGCGTTTGGCAGAAGCTAGGGAGGCGGCCAACGAACAGCTCCTCAAGCCCCGCCAGTCCACAACTATATGGACGCCAGGAGACAAGGCGTGGCTCCACTGCCCCCATATCTCGATGGTTACCTCCCCGAAATTACACAAACCAGGGCAGGGCCCGGTTGAAGTGGTGGAGGTGCGGAGTCCGCAGTGCATGTGGATTCAGTGGTCGCCGCCACTGGTTTGTGTATCCGTCACGGCTAAAACTTTTTTTCCACCTGCCATTAGTCTTTCATCTCCACTTCCCGAGGGCCGGGTGTCTGGTCAGTCCGAAGAGCTGGGGCGCGCGTCGGCCGATGTCCTTCCTCAGGACAGTTCTATTGTTCCGCCCACAGGGTCCAAGTGCCTAACGGCCCCAACGTCACCAGTATTGCCGGCCTGGGGTGGACGGAGGAGTCCGAAGCCGCCATCGCCCTACCCCCCACTGCTTGGCGGTTCTTCGCCTCGGGAGGTACCATGCTCATCGAGTCGTCTTCCGGCAGTTCCCGGAACTTCCAGGGGTCCGCACCCCCCTCGCTTAACGGCCCGGCATCAAGGACTCGGGCAAAGACTGCTCGATTTAAATGACCATCCTCCGTCGTCTCAGTGCACCTACACCCACGGTCCGCGGGCGCCGATCGAGCCAGATGGGTCTACGGCTGACCCGGGCTCATCTTGTGCTCGGGCGCGGCGTTACATATGCGGGGTGTAGTCGTGGGCTGTCCGGGGGGTGGGTCGGCCATTGTAAATAGTTGCAACTTTATTTTTGTTTCCCTTCCCTCCCACTCCAGTGTAAATATCGTTTATTCCTCGTTCGGAATTATTTATTGTTGTTCTGTTGTGTTAAAAGTTGGAGGCCCACACGTTGCATGGGTTATATGTCAGTCAGCCGAGACGGCTGAGTTTCATAAAGGGGGGGGGGGGGTGATGTAGAGACGTAAATAGCATCTCTACGGCATATAAGCCGACTATAACTACAACTGGTGAATGAGTGCGCACGTACCTCTCGATGGGGCCGACGGAGACGTGGCAGGGATGCAGGCCCTATAGAGCAGGGTCCCGTCACAGACGAGAGAGATGGGATGTGCCGACACGGAGTAGTGAAGGGGACCCGGAAACGGGGACCCGGGGGACATGTGACGCTGGCTCCGGTTCCGTCGCGAGAGACCGAGGAAGGGGCGTGGCCGGAGGCGGAGCGAGGCCACGCTCGAGAGAATAAGAGGGACGGGGGCGGAGCGATCGGGGTTGTCTGGCGGGAAGAGCTGATCGTGCGGCGTCGCTTCGGGGGTCTTGGAGTGTCGGTCGTCGGTGACTCAGTTTATGTAAAGATCCCTTTGTAGGTCTAGAATAACCCCGAGTATTGTTAACCCGTAGCCCTGTTAAGTTATTAATGAATCGTGGTGCCTCCAGACTTTTGTGTGTGCCTCGTGAGACACACACTACACACACAACAGTGCTCACAAGGGTTCTTTGACAACCCGTGTAGACAAAAGTACATATGAGTTTAACACGGAGGCTTTCGCGACCAATATCATCCATAATACAGGTTGTTTAGGGTAGATAGTGTAAATATATAAATGTGTCGTTAAATCCGCCACCACCTGACACAGCCAATAAGTAAGGTTTGTCACGTAAACAGAACATGCCAATTCGTTACCAGTACAGCACACCGATGTGTTGAAGAGCCAAGCCACAACATTTGCAATGTTATGGGTGAACAATGTGGGCCTGTTGCAGGCTTTTGCGGTGCGCTGTTGAGTTGTGCCCAACGCATTATCATTTACCTTGCCAAAGGGACGGAATACCGTCCATACTTTGTCGATGGGAGCCCGCACGAGACCCGACACGTCCGTCCGATACATGGTCGATGCGGTATCCTGCAAAGGTGCGAAAAAAACCAATGTACGCCTCAACGAGCCCTTCCGGAGACATTAACGTCAGAGCATTGCCAGGCTTCGTTCTGGCTCAGAGATGGAATTTCTGCTGTACCTGGTGAGATAAGTTTGCTGAGTTTTCTGTTTTTAAATCTTGCATGGTTGAAACGGGGATTGTGCAAATATTCTTAATATGCTGTGAAGCCAATGCGGCAATGGGAAACTGTATATGATATTGACATTTCTGGCTCATTTACATTGTTATTATTTAGCTTGTTTTGCCAGGAAAGCCTCAATGAGTCTCAATAATCAGAAGGGTCCTGCCAAGATTTTTGCAATGTTGCTTTGTGTTATCCCGATTGAGTAATTGGCAAGTAACTTTTCGGCATTGGGATATTTGTCCAATACAATTTACATTGTATGTTTTTGTTTAGCTATTGAAGGAAAGCAAAGCACTTGGAAGAAACCCATGCAGAACAAGAGAGAACACAAACTCCACGCAGAATGGCACCTCAATCGGGAATCGAACTCGGGGTCTTGTTGCTGTGAGGCACACATGTTACCACCGTGCCCCCCTGCTGCCCAAATGTTGGCACATGTTTGTGAAATTCATTTTTATAGTCACACGTCAAGATGTTAATCTGATCCACAATGTAATAAAAGAACCAAAATTATTCATAAATAAAAATTATAATCATAACAAAAGATAAGATAATGTAATATAAAGTACACATTGAAGCCCCATATTTATGAATCTGTAATAAAATTCTGCATACTGTGTGCCTTCATATAAGGGGTCACTATATTAAAACAGACTGAATCGTTTATATCCATATAATTTCCTTGAATATTTTTCTCAAATCTTTTCTTCATTTCATGATTATATAATGATTCGCCGAAGCGCATAAAGTTTTGACTGGGCAGCTTACAATCTGTCTTGTTATTATTTCTCACTGTAAATCTGCCTTTTGTTAATTCAGCTGAAAGGCATAGATACATTCCAGAACTTTTAGCCCGTAATAACGTACAACTTCACGTGAACCTGAAAGAACTATTGACAATGCAGTTACCATACTAGGATTATTTGCAACGAGGCGAACAGCAATGCTTTTGATGCCAGCATGCTGTACATCACATTGACGGTAATTATTTGTACATCAGCAGCATATTTTTCAATACGAAACATTTTCATGTCAGAATGTTGTTTTAGGCTATGAAAAAAACATCTATAAACAAACATCAATTATACTTTGTACGTTATATTATCTTTCATTGCTTTCAAATGCCGACCTGGTATACAGTCACACTACATGCATGGCAGACAATTCCTGTTATGCCCCTAGGTGGTACAAAAAAACATTTTTTTTAAACAAAATGTAATAATCAGTTATTGAATCCCAAATAGACAGCAGCTGGCACATTATTACCGGAGGCAAACTTGCTGAGAGTTGTTTCCTTACCTGTGCGTGAGCTGGGGCTGTGCCGTGCTAGTTACAGACTAATTTAATTCGCAGGCTCACCGTTGGCAAGAGTCACCTTTAAAGGGCCCGTTTAGCCAATCAGCTCCATGAAGCACACCCAGCTGACCGCACACCTGGGTGGGAGCGTTTCTGTCCGTCCACACCACGGAAGCTACGTCCTGTTGGGTGGTGGTGGTGGGGGGTTGACACGCGATTATTATTATTTGAACAGATCTCCCAGCACGGCAATTGACGAACTTGGGCGGTTTTCATTTCAACACTCCTGCCTCGGTCCACCCAGCGGGATGAACAGGTGCCCCACAGTTAGTCGATTGGCAAGGTCGCGTGGTCTGGGGTAAGGTTTTGAGTACACACACCTCTAAGGCGCCTCGACAGCGTGGAAGAGTATGCCAAAAACTCTACGGAAGAGTTACCTTGTGCTCCATATTTTGAGTTACCCAGTGCCGGATTAAGCTAGTGCGGGGCCTGTAGCACATGTTATAAAGGGGCCCTACATTTAAAAAACACGTAAATATTAAAAGACAAATGTTTTACTTGCATAGTAAAGTATTATATTTGTTCATTTTCTATACAACCAGATAATACGAAAAATCGCTAACCTTAAACATCAAGTCGTTCATAAAAGTTGAAGGCAGTATAGTACTATAGTAATAGAGCAAGTTCAGATCACTGAACCGGAATTGATAGCTTGAAAGCATGTGTAGCTACGTTTGCTCCTAGGATAATCCGGCACTGCCTTCACCTGTTTTAACGGTGCAGCTATCATCATTTATATAAAGTGCAACTGCATCTCAGAAATGTTATACCAAAAAGTAGCGCGAGCGCATCATGGGGACGAAAGGGGGAAGTGGTTTGTCGTTTTGAAGTAAGGTGCGATTGATATCGCTTTATAGATATTTAGTGTGGACTTGAACAGGGATGAGAGTCGGAAGCATGGATGGCTGGGGGATGGAGTTCTACAGGGTGGTGCGAATGTCTTGTTACCCCCATTTATTTCTCTAAAATGTATTTTTTAAATTAAGATTTTTCTTAAAACATAAATAAATATGTAAAGGAAAAAAAAACTAGGGGTCAATTATTTTGGAGGGTCACGGGTCACAAGACATCTAGACCACTCTGTAGACGGTGGAGGAGAAACCTCTCGGCAGAGAAGGCGCGACCTCCCCCCGTTGAGCAGAGGCGGTGGATGTTGGCGCCAGGCGAGTGGGTGCTGAAGAGAGAGAGCGCGTGAAGGGGATTCGAGTGCGACGCGTGGCTAGTCAGAGGGTTACATGACATGAGCCGCTTTGTGGCTGGCGGTTCAATTGTTCGCTTTTTGCTAAATTAGATGCTAACAAAGACCACGCAACATAGTTGTCATGAATGGTCTGATATATGCCTGATTTAGAGGCCGCACGTCAATAATACTACTAATTACAAATGTGTAATTGAATGCTGCACCGGACGTTGCAATCCAGGGCTATATCCCTACACTCAGCATACTGTAAATGTGCTTACAACACAGTTGGTCGGCACGTTGCGTGTGGTGGGGTAAAATGTGGGTACTCCTACTTCTCCCAAGACATCTGGCCAGCGTGGAGAAGGCCCAAACATCTACTCGAGGGAGCGCTTTAGTCGAGTGGCCCAAAATCCAGGACACACCGAGGGTTTTTTTATTTACTGAATTTTAGCAAATCACTTCGGGGGATTTAGTTTATCTTAACAAATGTTCAAACTGACTTCCGTTAACATGTGCTTGCAATAATTCTCTATTTAAATTAATCTAGGACTTATATATTGTTTAGATTACAGCTGCAATCTTTGAACTTTCATCAATTATGTTTTGTCTTAATTAATTCAGGGTTCTTGGTCAAGTTTTGTAAACGACAAATTTAAGGAGACCCCACAGGAATAAGGACAGATAATAATAATAATCTACAACATATTTTACTTAAACAATACAACAATTAAAATGTTTGAATGCCAGTGTTTTAAATAAATTAAATTACCATGTGTCCTGACTTTTGGCCCACCCTATTTAGGTCGAGGTCTCTTGTGCCAGTATTAGTGATAGCAAACAATTGCAGGGCTTCACGTTTACAATTTGCTAACATGCAGTATTCCAACATAACCAGTTGGTCAAACCTTAATTATTTCATCATCGTACAGTTTGCTTTCATTACTGCAGTGCCCATCCGTGTCTCCTCTTACAGACGTTGGCTTTCGGTGAGCTCCCGTCTGCTGTAAAAATTATTCTAGATTTGAAGCTTTCGTGACTGCAATGATTCATATCCTTAGGTTTTTTCGGTAAAGTCACGTAGGTAAAAAACATTAAAAAGTAAAATAAAATAAAAATCACGACGTTTCGGAGGCAACACAAGCTTCCGTCTTCAGGTGGTACCGTCACAGCCACGACAGCTGTATCAAGTAAATGAGAGATTGCAGAAGCCACCACTCCGTTTATATAATTGTTGGAGGAGGTGGTGGTATTTTATTTTACTTTTTAATGTTTTTTACCTACGTGACTTTACCGAAAAAACCTAAGAATATGTAAAAAATAATATGTAAAAAATATTTTTACATATACATTTCAGGCAGTCGCAGGTTGAAGTAATTCTTGTCATGCGGGCCAGCTGCATCTTTTAATTACATTATCCATCCCAGACAGATTCATTCAAACATTATTGAACAGTGGATAGGATTTGGTGTCAGATTGGCTTCGGCTATTTTCAGGATGGAATCACGCTTTCGCAATCGGAATGCGTAGATTTGCAATGTTTATTCCTTGCCCATCTTGCGTGACAGTCCGTCCGTGGGTGTTGTAAGAAGGGTTGCGATTGCCAGGAGGGGCACATAGTCGTGGCACATTGATGTGCGTGCTTAACTATGATTAGCAGAGATAATTTTCATGAAGCCACAAGTGAATCATTACTAAAATTAGACTTTCAGAAAACTCACCGTGGATGTGAGGAGACGGCACTCAAAGCTCCACGCAGAGAGATCCATGGATCCATCGATGCAGTCCTGCAGTACTTCTATCTTCTTAATAGAATAAAATAAAGCATTACTTATTAAACATACATCTGTAATGTTACGAAGTAAAGTAGTACATTTTCATGTTAAACTTTTAATTAACCGGTGTAATTAATTAAAACAAACCTTATTTTATCTTAACGTAATTTATATAACACCTTAACCGAGGTGCTATACACAGAACTAACAATGGCATATATGAACGTAATGGTGGAGATGAGGTGAATGAAATAAAGGAGAGGAAGCAATGGGTGCAAATCTGCGATGATGCTGAATTCGCTGAAAGCGAAATTGACGGCAGTAAATCATGATGAATTGATTGAATGAAGTGGGGAATGAGTGAAAGCCATATCTTGAGAATATGAATAGGGGGAAGTAACGGTGGCGCTTATGAGTGGGGGGGGGGATTAAGGGGTCGTGGGGTGAGCTCGGGACAATATCTCTCTGCACATGTATACAGCAATACGATGGATGCTTCCATGGTGTGATGGTTAGCAGAGTGTATCTGCAATCCGGAGGTAGCCGGGTTGTTTCCCCGGCGCAGCAGTTGCAACAATGGGGTGACTTTCTATAATCCACCAGCCTCTGTCCAGCCAGCAGTATACATGGGTACATTGTAGTTCGTCGATTGGCAGATCACATGTGGTGGGGTAAAGTGTGGGCAGCTCCACGTTTTTTAAGGCGTGGAAGAGGAGGCCATGTGTCCTCTAGAGGGCCCCTTTAGTGTAGATTCTTCAGGCAGGAGTGGTGGCATCGGCAAGCAATTGCAGGGCTGCACCTTTATATTTATTAGTTAAATCATATAGTTGCAGTCGCAAAGTCAATTTACGTTTACAAATATCAAAGTAGGGGGGGACTGATTCTGTGGTTGGAAGACATCAGCATCCTGTTGCATTAAAATAAAACTAAACTATTTGATTTGATTTCACCAGCTAAGGTTATTTTTCAGAAGCGACCTGCCCACACATTATAGCTCAACGATGTGGCTTATCACGTGGAAATTGAAATCAGGTTAATACTCTGAACGCAAGTTTCTAAATGTGGAGGAAAAAAACTGGAGGACCCGGAGAAAATCCACGTGACCACGGGGAGAGAGACACGCACATTCCAAATATACAGCAGGCGTCAGGGTCGGGATCGGGATCGGGATCGAACCCACGACCTACTCTATACCAGGCGAGGTAGTTAACATCTCGCCACCTAAAGGGGACACTTGAGTTTTTAGTTTTAGAATGTAACTCTATGTAAGTATGTATGTAAGTTGAACCTCATTCGCACCATACGTAGCCAACCATGCTAATGAAATGAATGGAACAAAGCTCACATGAGGTGTGCTGTGCCAATGGTCACAGATCTGAAGCGAGCATAATCCCTCCTGCGCCACCACCTCGCTCGCTCGCTCGCTCGCTGGTGGGCGAAACTGATTTAACCATGGAATATAAATCTGTGAATCACCCTCAGCTCTGTGATGAAAATCTTTTAATGTGGACCACAACCTAAAGAATGTCGCAATTGGTTGTACTTTGCATACCATTAGTAACCATACAAGCGAATTAAATTGCACAATGGGAAATCCAGAACATGAGGTGGGCAAGATTTACAATGTTGAGCACTTAGCTGCAGTCTTGTACAATTTGCATTGGATAATTTTGCATTGTTATTATGGTTCACATTTGTATTGTATAATGTGATGCTTTGTGATCACTCTTGAACAAAGAGGACCCTCCTGTAAAATAATCCTACGACTCGGTGTGGCTTTTCTGGATAAATAAGTGGGAAAAAAACAAGTGATCCAGATTTAGAAAAATAGGCTTTTAGTCTGAACAGGTTTTATCCTGGCTTTAAATGAATGGGTTGAATTGTAAAGATATTTAGACTGCATTGTACAAGGCCGATATAACAATTAGATTATTGTATTTGCAGATGCACTCTTGATGGGTGTATAAAGTTGCGTGTTCTTCACAAATGTAAGTTGCTGTTGTTAGTGTGGGTAAGCGACTTGAAAGCTTAGTGTTTGCCAACGTATTTGCACGTTCCACACCTTGAGGGTAATGGAAATCTTTCTAAATTGTGCAGGACATGTACGTACGCATCATTTTTTTAATTAAATACGCTCACCTTATTGATATCAAATTTATCATACTCCAAAATGCTCTTTGAAAAGCCAGGAATAACATGAAGTACAATATCACAAATAGCATGCTGTGATAAATGAAGACGTATTTAAGATGTATGAACTTTCAGTTAATTATAGCTTCAATTATGCACTACACGGGGAAAGGCACATTTATTAATTCATTACATTTTTTTAATGACCGAGCAAGAGAAGCTGCATACGTTACGTTTGACAATTGAGTTGTATATATGATGTTGAACTTATTTCGCACCGCACATAGCCAACCGTGCAAATCGGAGGTGCGGGGGAAAGGACAACTCACAATTTTCAGATTGATTTTGTTTTCTAATTTGCGACGAATGGTTTCAAAGCTATGCACTTTCTTCCTGGAACTCTCTCACACGTGAAATACAACACAATTTTGATTTTCAAAATTGCCTAAAAATGCGAGAAAGCGGCAGCCAGGACTGAAATCGGCAGCCAATCATTCGCACCGGAGAAAAGGGCAGCTTTCGAACCCGCATTTGAACATCTGGAGTCTGCCTTCCCATTTATCCCTCTCCACTCAATCCTGTCCTTGGGCGATCATCTCCACGTCCACTCCACAGTCCACCTTCCTTCACGTGTTGCTCACGACTTCGAACCGCCTATATATTTCTCTGACGTTGTTGTGCGTGCCGATGTCTCTGTATGAAGAAATAGTGATTGAGCTCATTCGTCTGGGTCTTTTGCAATGTTGTTGTAATTTTCAAATGTACTCGTAGAGTTATAATAGTTTTCCTGCTGTGTCCTGGCCAAGATGACCTCTGAATTATTAAATATTTCAATATTGAGCAACATTGCACACAATTAGGCGACATTATGGGATTTATTTTCCAAAGAGCTGCGTTTGGTATTGCATCACGTGTTTCTACCGAAATCCATTGCACGCGATGTAACGTATTATCTATTTTGAAAAATAAACGTAATACTCGTGGATGAAAAAAAAGTCAACATTCGTTTTATTCCAAAGTAATTTAACGTGGATAATTGCATAATTGGAACAGGAGTGTCATTGCAACTGCTCTCACGGAAATGCTGGATTTCCCTACAAATGCAAATGATCAGGAAGTTCGAGTCCTGTAGAATAGATTTCGACCATCGTGACATGAAGTCAATTTGTTTAAGCAGTGACTAATGCCTCTGTCGATAGTTGTTGTTTTAGACATTCAAAGTTTCAGACTTGTGCCGCAAAGATTCTGCATAAACAGACCGAGTGCGTTGTTCGTGCTAAGGCAACTTGGAATCGAGGACCAGATTTCTTCTGCTTTGGGAGGAAACTGGGAGTCAGCAGAGAAAACCCCACACCCATATCTCAGCTCAATGCAGGGGACATGGGAGCTAAGGGAGGGGAACATGCCCGAAAAATGGATCAATAAAATCAGCTCGTGGTGCAGTGGCCTCGATGAATTGTTGCATCCTGAGGCTGCGAGAGATGGCACTGACTTGGAGAGAGCTTAATCCACAAGAGGATTGATCATGGTCGATGGTAACGATGAAGATCTCAGCTCGTTTATAGGGTGCTGTTAGAATGTGCATGCACAGTCGAAGCTGCATATAAATACACCACCTGGGAGTAAGTCCAGCTGTGCTGCTATCCAAAGTAATGCACTTGTATCATCATTTGCCCTTTGCTACCCCCCCCCACTACCATTGCAATAAAGGTTGCCACCTTTCCACTGTAGACCTGGTCTACTAGACCAAGCTGAGACATATTTTTCAGTCGGCCTCGGTCTATTATACAAAACTGCACAGTAGCCTGGAATAAAGTTCAACAACACTACCAGCACCAGATGTTGGTACAAATCAATTCCTACCACCACCCAAACCCAGATGGCAATGCCCGGACTGTACCTGGCCAAACTCCGGACATATGGCAAGCCCAGTGCAATGAAATGATGTGTTGTTTATATCAGGACTGACGGTTCCGAAATTCATCAGCGCTGGCCACTGTTGACACGGCAGATCCACGGGCTGCCGTCTTTGCTTGTTATGTGGCTGTGCTCGCGACCGATGAGAGAAACCTTCTCACAGCTCAGAATGGCACCCGGGCGTAAATTGCACGTGGGCGCGTTGAGCGCCGCAAATAATTATCCACCCCGCTTTGCTAATCCCCGTGACATTGCTAACATTTAAATAAATGATTTGTTGCAATGACGCCGATTTTACGATTTAGCGGTAGCTTTTGGCTCTTGAGTTGAAGGTAATTCGGTAGAATTTTAGCTGTAGTACTTTACGGAGCGTATCCCACTTATGTTGGCATACATGATTGGGAAGTGCCCAGACTGTTCTTCTTACTGGCATGTTAGTTTGGCTTTCAATGACTTGGTGAAAAGCTCATTCACTTGGGAATTTTTTTTCTGTCCATTGCTTCAAAAAAGTTTTGGCTGGAATCAGCCATGAATAAAACTGTATACAATAGTTGAAGTGATACTACTGTTCATTACTACACCACCTCCGATTAGCACGGTTGGCACGTACGGTGCGAAAGAAGTTCAACATACATATTACTGGACATATGTGAAAAAGAGCTTCATAGCTCATTGGATTTCTCGAGGATAAATCGAGATTCAGATTCTGAATGAATGCAATGAATGTTACAATCGTGATTAACCAACTGCACAATTATTAACAAATTATAACGATGAGTCAATGCAATGCTTAATATTGTTTGATCATGTTGCGGAGTTGCAGTCGTTGAAGGGGGGCACCAAGACCACCAATTCAATACCACAAACGTTCTTCATGACCAGGAATTTAAATCGGGTGACTGGGTTCAAAGCACAATCCGAATTTAATTCCTGGCCACGGCGAACACCATTGATTGGCGAGCAATATCTGAACCGATCCTGGGACTTTCCTTTAGCAACCTTCATTGACCGACACAGTGAAGCCACCGTGGAATAACCCCCATGGGGGGGGGGGGGGGGGGGCTGCATCCAGAAGTGAATTCCAAGGGGATCTCATTGATTATTGTCCGCTACTCTGTTTTCTTTCGTTTATCAGTGCTCATATTCATAAAAAACATAGACTTTAACGACTACACGATGGGACGTTTTGCTCCATCTATAGTTTGACGTTTGGCTTAAAAATGCTCCTATAAAGTACAATGTAGATGCCCATTATATAATTCTAACAATACATCCATAACTCAAACATGACATAATGTGTGTCACCGCTGCGTGGCTTGAACGATTACCTTCCGCGGAAGGGATTTGAGAGATTAACATGAAAACAATATTTAAATACAGTACACAGATTATACATTCATTCATTATAGATTACATTACATTAAATAGCCTTTATCCCATAATGGTTCGAATTTCTATTTTCTCAAGCCTGTGAACATCTGCACTCATGAAGTGTGTATGTGTGTGTTTGTGCACTTAACATGATTCTGGGACACGGCAGCCTCATTAACCCTTCATGTGGCTGATTTAAAAACATCGTGATGAAACAAAAGTCGCGTATGAATACTACTGAAATTGAGAACATTTCATATCGGCGCTATACGTATTGTGTAAAAGTCTTATATTTCACAGATACCCGGCAAGTTACAGATGATTTTGACCTCACAGCTCGTTCGAGTCTAATTATATAGCTTGCCAGTTAGGGGGCAATGTTGCGGTGGTGTTTTTTGTTGTTGCTGTAGCAATTGATACATTTGCAAGTAATCTTTTAGTTTCGGCAACTCTTTTGCGAATAACTCTACGGGATCTTCAAGGTACACTGTGAAGAGTACACACGCGTGCATTGTATGTGTGTTGGACTTCTTTCGCACCATACGTACGTAGTCGACCGTGCTAATCGGAGGCAGGGGAAGCGAATCGGAGGTGAGGACAACATCATGGGCGGAGTTTGGGGTGGGGGGAGCACGGGGGGCGGGGGGGGGGAAACCTCCCCCCAAAATAGGGCACATTTATTAATTTATTTTCCGTCGTTTAAAATAAAATAATAATTAATTATATGCACCCGCGATTCCTAATGTGAGGGACAAAGCGAACCTCTGCCACCCCCGTCCTCCCCCAAATTTAAAAGTCAAACGCCGCCTATGGATGACATCCACTGAGTATTAACGAGCGCGACCACCGGGGTCGAACCGCAGCCTCTGCAACAGGAGGCAAACCTCCTCCCGCTTGGGCCAGCAAGCTGCTCCAGTGCATCGACAGCATCCGACGCCCTGCGCGTGAACATTTCGGAGGCTTGGGCTGGCTATTCGGCCCCGCTGAAGTGTAATCCACTCTTCTTAGCTCGGTAAATGTGCAGAGAAGCTGCCAATTAAACTATTCTCTCACACTGCTCCTGTCACCAGCAGACTCCTGACAAATGGCCGTTCGCTTTCAGCAGGCAGATCTGATTTGTCTCTCACTCGTTGGGAGCCCCTGGAGATTTCGTGGTAATAAATTACGTGGAAGGGAGTGTGTTCACCTCGCAGTGATTTGATGAACGTGATAAATTAAAGTTGGGCAAAAAGCGCAATAACAATTGTTGTGTTGGTAAAGGTGCAACCCTGCAATTGCTTGCTCCATGCCACTGCTGACATAAGGAGACCTCTACTAGAGTCATATTCAAAATAACAACACATCATGCAATTCACCTCCCACGTGATGAGATGAAGTGTCACAATTATGTCGTAATTTTATTTTAATAATCATTTGTTTGACTCTTGAGCATTGTTACTCGCGCATCTACTGTCTAAATTGGACTGTCTCATTCGTCTGTCTTATTTGCACTCCTTATATTTTTGATTGTCTGTCTCTCGTTTGTTTCGTCTGTCTTGTTTGCGTTGTCGGTCTTGTTTATGTCATCTTGTTTACAAGACCTCGCACCTTATATCTGTTTTTGTTCTGTCTGTGCTATTTGTTTTGTATTTCCAGTTCTGTTGCATCTGCTCCCTTTGTTCCAATAGCCAAAGCGTACACTGCCATATGATTGGGACATCGTTTGTGTAAAGTGTAGAGTAAAAACACATCCATATCAAGTACTCATATTGCAATGTTGCTACCAAGGTCATATCTGTGTCAGGCGGTGGTGGCGCACGCCTGCAATGCATCACCGTGGAGACAGCAGCGAGGGGTGGTGGTTCGCACAAAATATCGTGAAACTCCCTTTCCATGGCAGTCGAGGTGCCAGGAAAAGAAGGCGCTACAGCCAAAATGTGGACTCCACCTGTTCCATTTTTGACGAGGTAAAGTGTTGCCCTGCTCAGACACGTGAATTTATTTCGGATGTTCGGGGTTCATCCCGCATGTAAACACTCATTCATTGGATTTTTTTTTACATGGAGAGCTTGGACAGTCTTTGCTGCGGGCTCACCGCACGGCTGCTTTCCAAATTCTCCTCTGTGGTTCCTCGCGCCCTTTTCGAGTCGTTTTGTTTCTGCGAGAGCGAGCATCACCGCCGTGCGGCGCGCTTCAAGTTCAGATGATCCCATCGCTCCACAAATGTCCCTTTTATAGGGCGACGATGTCGCATGGAGGAATAGCAAAATAAAATTACGGAAAAATGATACGTTTAGGAAGATGGGAGTAAATGTCAGAGATATCTTTAAGAGTAAAAGTTGCACTATCTGCATTGTGTTTTATGCACAAGGATTTATTTGTTTGAGGTTAGTTGGTTCATGAACAAAATAATTACTAAATAAAAGCCTATCCAGTAGGCACCTTGAACCAATTATGTTGTGATGCGTCAGAACGTATAATATTGACCTATATCCCAGGTGTCTGTAAATTCGACATAATGTGCATAATTAGTACGTAATTAGTTAACCACCCGAGTCTGGAAAAATGGAATGACCTCGGATGTGCATTGCAATTATGGGACTGTGCTGGTTTTGCTGTTGCTTTACCATGTTCAGAATCTGGCAGAAAGTCACAGGACAAACATTAGTTGTGAGCAAGACATCACCACAATGTTGGGAGCCTGTTAAAACATTATAATCTGATAACAATGCTGGCATTTTGAAAGTGAAACATGCAATTAGCATAAGTCCACGCATTACATTAAATCCCTTATACATTACAGTATTTTCAACGGTTATCACCCCATATGTACGCATTTTATCTTTGTACTCCTCCCACGTAAATATAAAACTGGTATCAGCCAAACATTTTGCGATTGAGTGAAGATTTTCTGGGTAGATAATTTAAATTATTATTGTTAGTTGTTTTTCCTTTACCTTAAATATGGGTGCAGTGGCACGGTGGTCAGCATGCTGCGCGATTCCAATTACCCTATTTCAGTCCCTGGCCACAGTTAGTAGCAGTGGCGAGTGACAATTAAACATTAAACCTGCCCCAGCCCCCGTTTCACTGATCCACACTGATCAGCCTGGTTAGGTGCGGTCGAACAACCTCAACGACTTACACGGCACGGGGAGGCCTTAATGCAGCAGTGGATGGACAAAGGGAAATTCGTTTATTCCGAATATAGAGGAGGTGGTGAATGCTGAGATATTTTTGGTTTTCTTCAAATAACTCGGTGAATCCTAAAAGAGAAAATGGCAAATGACACATGCTCGTTTCCCCTTACATGCTAGCATGCAGACACATGCCTCCATCCATTGAACTACCTATTTGGGCCTGTCCTTGATGGCATTTTGTGGGATAGCTTGGGATTCCAATATCCTGCCCTTGATTGCCTTTCAAGACAAAAGGGCAAAGGTCAAATTCACAGTGCTTCCAAGAAATGTTGTAATTTTGGGATCTGGGGGAACAACGTTTTATATGAAACAGTCCTACATTTTGCTTCTTTTTTATTTATATTTAGTTTGATGGGTTTGGGGGTGGGGGAGGGGGGAGGAGCAGGGGAGGAGGGGGGTTATTGCCGAATTATGGGGCAAGGGTTATGCTCCGGAGGTAAAGGTCAGTAATTGAGATTGACATCAATTTAGAAGATGCGTAAAATCTATCTGGCAGGATGTGGGGAAGAATTAGATTTTGACCAAAGCCCTGCCTGATAAGGCTGGCAGTGCAACACATTTGTTTGGTACATGTTATGTTACTATTGCTGTCAATATATCAATATATATTTAAATCTAGATTGAAAACAACATATTTTTTAGAACTGCTTTTTGTGATTAGTTTGTTGTCCTTCCCCCCGCACCTGCGCTTAGCACGGTTCGCTACGTATGGTGCGAAAGAAGTTCAACAGACATATATAAAGGCAGCATAGTTGACGAGGGTGACTTATTTTTGGTTACTTTTTCAATGCTCAACGTCTCATGAAGTATTTTACAGAGCCTCCTAACCCCCTCGACCCAGACTCCACCCAAACCCAACATGTGTTTCTGGAGCTCAGCCCTGGATGGCTCCAGATTCATTTGAGCCCTGCTTTCTATACAACAAGTGACTGTTGCAAAAGCGATGGCTCCCTATATCGCAGACTAGGAGAGTGTAAGGGGATTTAATAAGTGTATTGACATTGGACATTGTACGTTGATCTTCTTCCGCATCGGTGCGTAGCCAACCACGCTCATCGGAGGTGCGGGCCAAGGCCAACAAGCTCAATACCAAAAAAGCAGCTCAAAATCTTCGACACGTTCGAGACGTATTGACGCTTTCACATTGAACGTCGCGTTCTCCATTATTACGCCGCGTCAACTTTGTTGGGATCTCCGCAAACGGATCATCACCCGGTGTGTCACAGACCCTGAAGTGTGCAGTTCTAGCCTCGTGCACTAGGGGACAGGCTCGCAGCAGTCGCCCACTCTGAAAATGATCAAAGGCTGCCTGGCGGGCGTGGGTGCTGGCCACCCCACCTCCTCGCCTTCACAGGCGTTCGCCAACAGCACTCGCCACAACAGTCTGCTGAGTCCACGCGGGGGGTCTTTGTCTTTAGCTGCTGCTGCTGGAGATGAGGATCGAGGCAAGCGTCGCTTGCCGGCTTCGGCACACAGCGACTGCCAAGAGCGGCATCGCAAAACAAACTTGCCCAAGTCTCTGTGGCAGGAGTGACCTCTTAGCATGTAACCCCCCCCCACCACCACCACCTCCCCACTATATTTAAAAAAATATTTCAATTAGGGGTCATAATTGGATCCCTCTTTGTTTGGTCTGCGCTGTCTCACGTGATCCCATTTGGGAGGGCCCTCCACTGCTGCCCCTTGCGTCTGAAACAGTTTTCTCCCCAACGACCCATGCTCTCAACTCCCCTGCCCTCTGTTTAAGTTCAGACTGTCGGCCATCTCCTTCTCAACTGCCTTGATCGCTGATCTAATATGCACAGTATATTTCCAGATAGGTATCTTCCCTTTCTCCGTGACGCATGCCCTCCACTGATTTTGTTCATCGTCTTGAGATGTCCCATTTGCATGCTTCTATATGAATCCAACTGATGTTATATTATCTGCCTGGTAAAGCATGTCATGTTCTGTCTTGTTCCATTTGTTTAGAGGTCACGTCAATCTCCGTACACTTTGCATAGGTAAAAGGTGCAGCCGTGCAATTTCTCGCTCATGCCACTGCTGGCGGAAGGAACTTCACTCGAGGTCGCTTCCACGCTCGCCAGACGTGTCGACAGAGTCACGAGCACCCACATTTAACCCCACAACGCGTGACCTGCCCAATCAACTGACCGCGGCGAGCCCATTGTGATACCGCTGAGTGGACAGAGGCATCACCCTTAAATTAATGATTCCTCGCGCTCGCGATGCAGTGCGATCATGTATGAGCGCAAGGATGAATCGTTGCAAGCCTAATGGTCTCCCCGCATCTGGCATTAGGAGCGTGGCGACGGCGGCCGTCCCGCAGCTGACTTGGCGTGAGTGAACCTGTGGTGGCCTTCCACTCCATTGGCTATCATCACTCCGCACCGCTCTGCTGCGTGGACGATGAGGGCGGTGGCCACGGAGAAATCCGTGGCTGCCCAAATATGTCAGTGTAAAATGCAGACCAGCCTCGGTGTCCAGTTCGAGCAGATGTTTAGGTCACACTGCAGGGATGGATGCATACTTAAGACTTTGGCAGGGCGATGTCGGGTGAGATAACAGGTGAGCTATTTTTCACGAGAGACAGTTAGTTGGCAATTCCAAGGATGTCTTGTTAACACATCCCGTTTGTCTCTGGGTGCCGTGACAGGAATGCAATGTTCCGGGCATTCCTCTTCTACCCACTGATGAAGCTTTCCCGTTCGCCCATTACTCCATTAGCCCATCGGAGAGGCCAATATAAACTACCGTGGAAATGACTCCGTCTCCACTCACCCAACCACCCCCATCCGCTCGCTCACCTCGCCTCTGTCCTCCGTGTCATTGCATTGGCCCTGCCTTTTGTCTCTATTGCATTGGTGTGTGTTTGTCAGCACAATGGAGCTGCAACTGAGTCGAGACGTACAAGTAAGAGAATGTCATTTAGAAGAGTGCTAATGCGAGCTTTTGTGTAACGCACCGACCGGACAATGTCGCGCAAACACAGAGACCTAAGCCGACCATTGGAAATGCCTGTAGCCTTAAGTTGTAAACATTTAAATGTTTAATTAGTTAAATACAACTCGTTGTTGCCTTCCAAATTGTATTTTGGGTAAATCAGGGGCTGCATTTGCAAGGATGAATGATGTTCGACTCTACTTGCGTGAGGACATTCCTCAGTCTAAAGTAGCCCATATATCTTAACTGCTGTCGCTTACGCTGAAGCACATTAGATTTTATTCTATTGCATTTACACGATGTCCACTTTTCAAAACATAATAATGGAATAAAATAAAATAAGCATGAACGACGAGGGGGGTAGTGACACAGTAGCTGACGTGAGTTTAGTTCTCAGCCATGCCCTGTGTGCAGACCACACCAAGCGGCAGAATGAAGTATGGTCAGACAGCCAGCATGGTCTACACGGCCCTGGAAAGGCATTAATATTCGTCTATTTTTAGACAAGTAATATTGAAGTTGTATTTATTGTCGTTGATTGGCAATGCTTTTAGGCCACCATTACATTCATTTGATGGTAATTTAATCATTGTGGGGTTTTTTTTGCCCCCCCCCCCCAAGTCTCCCCTGTTAATGCGCATTAATAATGGTGCAAGTCACAAAGAGCCACCTTATTGTAAAGTATTGCGTGTCATCTAATGAAATTCAAGCTCTGAAAATAAAAAAGATAAATATTAGTTTTAACCGTAATGTGATTATTTTGCAACTCGGTGGGCACTCACATACTTACGTGAGCAGTGTGATTAACTTTATTAAATCACAACATGCTTTTCCACAATATAAGTTTTTTTTGGTTAGATTGCGTAAATGTGTCGTGAAACCCACCACCACCCAACACAGCCAACTAGTAAGGTTAGTCACGTAAACAAAACCTGCCAATTCGTTACTAGTTCAGTACACCGGTGTGTTGGAGAGTGAACCCACAACATGGTGGCGGGTTTAACGACACATTTATATTTACGCAATCTAACCCATAAACATATATTATAGATAATATTGGTCGCGAAAGCCTACGTGTTAAATAACATACTCTTATGAGAGAAACAACTCAATGCAGGCTACTTTTTTATTTATGTAAAGCTTACGGAATAAAGCTGCGATGCAGATTGGTTTAGTATTACGAGGCTCTCTAGCGCTGTGGGCGATGAGCATTTTGGGACAACAACGTTGGCTGTTTTACAGATGACTTTGCGTGCTATTGATGACGGTCGCGCAATAATTATCAGTAGAACGTCACGGACAGCAAACGGGTCCACGACACGCTCACATGTCCGTTTTACTAATTGCTTACAACACCACTCTGGTGTTGATTGTAAAGATTCGATGGTGACTGAAATCAAATATAAAAAGTTAAAACCTCTGTGGACAGGTGTTTGTGCTCTCCGAGCTGAGTAATATTCTGAATGTTGTGCTTATTTCATTTTCTAGAGACACTGAACTGCGTAATTTTGCACTGCTCCGCTCACTCACTTTCATTCAGAGTGTAACTGGCAAATGTCACATATTTCCAAAACAGATTATAGTTTCGTATGAAGGCAATTTCACAGAAACATGAAGCCAAAAACAATACGTGAAAATTGTATATGGGGCTGAAAAGGGGCTTTGTTATGCATCATGCCAAAAACTGAAACTGGAGTACCTGGAGAAAGCCCACTCATATGGGGTGATAACTCTCAAAGCTCCACGCAGATTTGATTCGCACTATAAATGTATCGAATGGACAAAATCTATTTATGGACCACACCTGTTGCTCTGCTGCCATCTCCTGGCACCCAGGAGCAGCCCACGCAGCTGCACGTCTACGACGCCTGCTGCGCCTGCTGGGCACGAGCCAGGCTCGACCCCTTGGCTGTGGAGATCCGAGGAGATCGGTTGCATTCAAGGCAGAATGACCGTGAGGGTTTTGAAACCAGTGATGCGATTAACGTAATACATTTTAATTCACCAAGATTCATAAAAAAGAGAAAATGAACGAGTTTATTTTTTTAAAGGTGCAATATTAAGAAAAGAAAAATACAAAAAACAGTTGTAACATTATATTTGGATTTTAGATTTTAAAAATATTTTCTTTATTTGCAAATTGCAAAAGTGCAGCCCAGCAATTACTTGTTAACACTGCTGCTGACGGAAGAGCCTCCACTAGAGGGCCCTCTACGGATATTTGGCCTACTCCTCCATGCCGGCCAGATGTCTTCCAAGAGGTTGGAGTTACCCGCACTTTACCCCACCACGCTCGACCTGCCGATCGACTAACTGTGCTGTACCCATTTACACTGCTAAGTGGACAAGATGCGGTGGGGGGGGTAAGAAAGTTTGCCCCCATTGTTTCTACTGCCGCTCCCGACGATCGAACCGGCCGTCCAGTGTGCTCACCACTACGCCACGAGCACCATTAACCGTGTCGATGATTCGCAATGAAATGTTCGACTGCACTTTTTCACTATTCAGCCATGACCTGGGTTTCCGAGCCAGCCAATTAAAGGCAAGTGCAGTGCACACTAATTATAAATCACGGACCCAATAAATGCCCGGTCTGTAGGCAAGCGGAGAAGATGGGGCCTGCGTGCAAGGTCGACACGTGGGTGGGCCAAGAGGCCTGGAGTTAACAGTCACTAGATGAGATCATTATGGAACTGGAATGCATTTCACTGGAATTGCTCCACTAAACTAAAAGCCGTATGCAGTGCTTTGACGATTTATAGTTCATCTTTGTCCGGGGTTTTTGAGTGCGTGCTCATTTCTTTGGGGAGAAGCACTGAATAAAACGTGGCTGTGACTTGCACTGACTGGCATATTTGCAGTCTCATATAACAAAAAAGTGGTTTTAATAAAATAAAATAGTAAAGTAAGCTAACCGGACAAAACCTCCCATTTATTTTCTGGGTCAATGTAGACAAAACCACACCTGCAGCCTGTATCGTCTGTTTGGTACGAGGCCTTTCACGTGACCTGGAGTTTGATTAATAGTCCATCTCTTCTTTCCATGCCTACGTGTGTGTGTGTGCGTGAGCGGTCGTACAACCCTTAGCGCCGCTGTACTGAGAACCCGGTAACCCCGAGTTCAACTCCCGCTCACGACCAACACCACTGACGATTATCTGAATTGTTTCAGGGGCTTTGCAAGGTCCACTCAGCCTCATATGAGAACTTGATACAATGTGTAAACATTGTCACTGGGGAGACAAAGGCGGACGGGCGTGGTATTGGCCACGCACCCCCTCGTGTGCTGTTGCGGCCTTAATAGGTGCTACTCGCTCACAGAACTTGCCCCCAACAGTCTGTTAAGGCTATACGGGGGATCTTTGTCTTTGATTTTTCGTGTGTGTGCGGGAGATGGAAATGGAAGACGGGGGAGAGGAAGGTGAGAGGGGCGGGAGATGATCGGAGCTGCTGTGTTAACATCGCTGCGAGAGTGCTCTGTTGTCAAAACATTCTGCAGAGCGAGCGAACGAGAATGCGGGCAGTGTCTCACGTGGGCCGGACAAGGTCTGTCTCATTGTGGGAGAGCTTTGGGCTCGTGCGGGTGAGGACTCAAGGAAAAGACGGGGAGGCCTGCAACTGAGCTCCAACAACAGCCAAGACATCCCCAAGTGCATTGTCTTCCCGCGGCATTAGCATTCTCTGGAAATAGCCCACGTGTCAATACCGAGCGGCGTCTCCAAAATAAAGCATTTTCAACTCTCTTTGTGTGTGATACCACGGGGGACTGATGTCATGGTGGTGAGCACACTGCACTGTGACCCCGGCGACCTGAGTTCAATTCCTGTCCACACACAATACCAGTGACGAGCAGGATAACAATCCGTTCCCTGGGCCTCTTATTGGTTGACTCAGCCTTAAATGAGTACCTGGTCAACTCTGCGTGCCAGCAATGGGGAGACAAAGGTGGCCCAATGTTGTACTGCATGACATGTGTGCGCGTATGTATGTTGAACTTCTCTCGCACCGTACCTAGCCAACCGACATGCCAGTCTTGAATGCTGCTCACTCACAGCTCTTACCCGGACAGTCTGGCTATATGAATGTCTTTTTTAGTTTGGCGGTAATAATTGTAATGGGCCAGAACAGCACTAAAGGTGGATCATGGGGATGAAGTCCCAGCTCGCTACCCGATTGATGAGTGTTTTTAGTTGCTGCAAAGTGCGGAAGGACAGTCCGAATTGAGGGTCATCTGGCATGACCCCTGGCCAGAGGGCATGACCCCTGGAGGGGTACGGTGTCACTTCATGGGAATCGCAAATCACATTGGAAGTGCACAGCGTAATGCTGCTCCTATTGCACCCGTGACTGTAAGACAACAACGGTGAAGGCACAACACGTTCGCTTCGCTCACAATATGCAGGAGCTGCACTGACACCGACCGGTGTGTTATGAATACTCGCTCAGTTGTGCAAAATGTGCAATGTGATTTTTTATTGCATGTCTTCTCAACAAGTGTGCATTTATTCGGGACGACCACCACAATCCGAACGTAGTCGTATCCATTACCCCACTGTTTTATGGTTTTTAATGAAAAGATACACAGATATCGTTTTACATCAAAACACATTTAGTAGTCAAATTAAATGCTCTGTCGCACTTTTGTCACGAGATTCTATGCATGTATGCTCAACTTAAGACAATTTTCATTGACTAATCTGTTAATCGCTAAGTCCATATTTATTACTGCAATTGTAGATGTTGCATCTACAATTGCATTTGATCATCGTATTTTGCAATTTCCCTCATCTTACATGGACATTGGGCGTCGCTTAAATTAACGCATTCCTGTACATTGAATGGAAACCCAGGGGATCATTATCCACGAGTGACATCAGAGCAGCGATTGTACATTCATAGAAACAACTTTCACAGTAAGAATAAGAATAATAGGTGTTACACTTTCTGGCAAAAAAACAGGTGTTAAGACGTTAAAACACCAAGTAAAACCAATTACAAGGCATCAAGACTGCATTAACCACACATACTTGTGGCAAAACCTGCAAACAAACATAATGAGATAATTATATATGCTTTGTCTTTGAAACTGATTCGCTTCCACCAGTATATAGCCACGTCTCACCAGTGTTAGACCGAAGAACGCCAACAGGCGAACAGAACAAAGGCAATTGCAAGTAGCCAGAGGTGTGGATTCGAGTCATGTGACTTGGACTCGAGTCAGACTCGAGTCATGAATTTGATGACTTGCGACTCGACTTGGACTTGCATAACAATGACTTTGTCCCTCCTATGAGATGTGGACTCGAGTCATGTGACTTGGACTCGAGTCAGACTCGAGTCATGAATTTGATGACTTGCGACTCGACTTGGACTTGCATAACAATGACTTTGTCCCACCTCTGCAAGTAGCATCACTTTAGTAGCTCGGGTTGAGCAGTTATATTCAATCATTTTGAGACTTCGCAAAAAGGTCCCGTAGAACGTTAACAGTTTAGGTAATGTTTTGCAGACATTGGCAAGACGCTGCCGACTACCGGGCTACCTGGCGGCTCCGGTTTTACGCCGTGCCAGTGTGAGAGGTCATCGAGAACGGGGCCGGCTGGGGTCTGGAGCCGGCAGCTGTCCCCGCGGAGCCTCTTGGCTCGCGGAGAGAGTTGTGGTGTTTGGGGGGTGGGGGGACACGGATCGGAGCCCTTGGTCCTGAGCCCTCCTCGCCACGTCCCCGTGCCAAACGACTTGGCTCTGGTTCCCGGGCGGCGCGCGATCGATTTCGTGGAGATGGAGGCTGCGTGAGCCACCCTTTCCCAGCCCACTTTGCGGCATTAAGAGGGACACTCGGGGTGACGTTTGACCAAAGCTCCAATCGTTAAGTGCACTGCGTAGGACTTTTTTTGTGTGTGTGTGTAAATACTGAAAATTAATACGAGTGAAAATATAAACAAACAGTTTAGGCATTAGATCGTAATAAATACTCACTCGAGACGTTTCTCAGGCCTATTTTTGCTTAGACTAAATGTGACATTGATGATGGCACGTATGTTCAAAGTCAATTTTATTTTGTTGAGATGCCACATTATACATTTGTTATTTCTTGAGAGCACTTATTGTGGCACTTGAGTGGTTATTTTAACCGTTTATCGTTGGAAGTGCTTTTACATCACGGTTTTAGTGCTTTACTTTGAAACTGTATGTTTGCACCCTCATGCTTCGATAGATCTGAGACTGGAGATTTATATGAGCAAACCCATCGGTGAGTTCTGGGAAAAAAGAGTGGCAAACACAATTAACAAAATAAAATAGCGATCGTGTCAAAGTAGAAAAACTATGGAAACCAAAAGAAGCCCTCGTGATGTTTGTCAAGAGCAATGTTTAGTAGACGTAAGTATCCAACTGCTACATGAGTGTGCCTGGGTTTGTAAAATATAAGAGTTTGAAGTGTTTATTCCATACTCAATATACACTGCACTGTAGGAGAACTTTAACATGCAAATTCAAAACTATTAATTCATTAACTTATATTTTCTCAGTGTCCCACAATGCAAAGTGTAATCTCCAGCGATAAGTCAGTCAGCCTCTCTGCCATCTCTCTGCTCGGAAGAAAGAACACTGCCTGCAACGTCACTTGTTGAATGTTTCTATTCCTCTATTCCTCTCGAATGATGATTGTGGTGAGATATTTTTTTTTGCGGTGCACTACTGCCAACGCTATCCATAAAAAAGAAACACTTTAGACGTTGGAATTACGTCTGCATGATAATTAGTTAGCTGGTTTCTGAATACTTTTTATTTATTTAACGGTAAATCCATCCTCAATCTCCAGTAATATCCTTCCACAAACTTGGCCAATATAGCTTGCATCGCCTGAAAGAAAATGAAAGTGCGCCCTCTAAATCTCCCTCCCGAGGTGTTGTGTGGAGCCTGCAGGACACATTTTATGTGGAGCATTCGCAAACAACTCGTGAACAAAAGCGGGCGGACCGCGGTAACCGCGGCTCACTCCGGTTTCTGTGACATCACTTTTCACGACTTGAAAAGGCTTACATGATTGCTCGTCACGCCTCCCCACCACCACCGCTCGTGTGTCGCCCCGCACTCCTCCCTTTTGTGCGAACCCCCCCCCCCCTCCGTTGTGACAATTACAAACGATTTCAATTAAGGTGGGAGCGGAGGCACGGCGGGTTCGTCATCCGCCGAGGCCATTGTTGCCCGAGCGATCATAACTCAGCGCTACGCAACCCGGAGCCTTTTCTCTGCCTCTGTGTAACCCCTGCGGGAGGGAACTTGCCGAGGACAAAAGATTAAACGAATTCCAGTGGCACTGTTTAGCAACTCCCGACTGTCTCCCCTGTACGAGTGGAGGATGGGAGGGTTTGGGGTGGGGGGGGTGTCTCCCAGGCAGACTGATGGCCCAGGACCTCTAAAGATATCCGCGTCGGCTCTCACTTCCAAGTGTTGCCCGTGAGCCTTTGCGCCGAGCACGCGGTCTGCTGCGGCTTCGAGGGCTGGGACGCTTGGGGCAAATGCTAACGTTGACCTATTTGTTTTGCTTCCCCGATTAAAGTGATTACCCGTGATATTTAACCAGGGTTATGATGAAAGGGGGGGGGGGGGGGGGGGTCCTGTCGTGTCATCTGTGGATGTGAGATCATTTTTAAGCAAGGTGGTAGGGCTCGTAATTGTGCGGGTGCGCGAGTCAGACACTTTAGGAATCGCCAGCTGCTTTATTTCGAGCGAAATCCAGCAGCTTTCACTCCTGGTACCATGGGGGCATTAGCTGCACAGCAGAGTATAAAGTAAAACAAAACCAATCACCTGCTCACCGTCTCCCAGTGCGGAGAAGCGAAGTGTGCGTGTGCCAGCAACCGTCGGATGTATTTGTGTGAATTGAAACCGTGGCTCACGATTCCCACGAAAAATATTGCATTTGATTTTGAGCTCAAGTGCATGAAACCTTGTTATGGAATCTCAATGGACAGCTGTAGTAAAAACATCATGTTGGAAGCGGGGTTAACTAAGAATGCAGGCGTTGTTATGTTTGAGTGCCAAACACCTTCCTGACTTCGTGGTGCCGTGGAAGTTAAGTACATCAAGCATACTTTTGGTCTATTTGTGCGGAATTTGAGTTGTCATCTCGCTATTTCACAGCAACTGTTGTACGTAGTTGGGTTTTGTTTCGTTCATCATATGGCTGGAGAAGCAGCTTTCGTTTCATGTCGAGGTTAGCGATCCATTCAACGGCTTCAGGTGAGGCAGAGAGTAAATCGTGCCGATGCCACCGGGAATGGATCTCTCAGGGCCCGGAGTTCGGTACGGGGGGCGATCGTCCGACTTGGGTGGTGGCCACAGTCACAATTTGGGCTGCTCCTCACGTTCTACTTGTGGAGGCAAGTGGCCGCATCATCTTACCTGGTCCTGTCCTCAAGCAGTCGAGGGTTGTCATAAGTTTTCCATGGAAGGTTGAACCCTGGTACTTCACCACTCGGGGTCAGTAGGCCACCAGGGCTGTCATCGGTTTTGTAGCGTTTGGGGTGTATCCCAAGTAGGGGCTGTGGGATTTGAGACGTGTGTGTGTGCGTGGGTGGGTTTAGAGGTCCTTTGTTAGTGGGAGTGCTTCTTTGGCTGCCAGCCAGTGGTGTCCTTCTGGGAGAACGTTTTCCCCGCGGACGTCTAGAGGTGCAATGTGGGCTCGCACAGGAAGCCATTCAAACTGCATTGGTCTTACTGCTCCAGAAATGGTCCTTGTAAAAGAACTTCACGTGGTTAGGTGAACAGAAACCACGGCCATGGGAGGTTCTTCACGAAACATCCTCGTTGATTATGAGTTCACGGCCATTCAAACGACAATAACGAGCTGTCCACACATTTCGGTCAGGGCTGAAAATCTTGCAGCTCAGTTGAGATTGTTCCGGTTGAGTAAAGGATTGTTATTAAATATGTACAGAGTGGCGGTGGTGGAGAGATGGTGTATTGGATAGCGCACTGTGCTATGAGATTGATGCCTGGCCACGGCTAATACCAGTGGAGATTGGTATTGAACCGATACTGAGCCCACTCCGCCCATTCACTAACCCGCACTGACGAGCGAGGCGACGTATGATCCAACAACCCCCATCATGACTGGTGGTGAGGCCTTCATCCACGAATTCACTTATAAAGTGCTAAGTTACGTACAGATGTATATATTTTTTGCAATGGGTGCAAACGCATGCGTGCACATGGCCGGTTTGGCTCTCCTTATTTTCATCTTAGCAGTTTTCTCTGTATGCAAAATTCAACGGTCCACTGCTAGTCGCACACAAACACCGCCTTGTTTGCAGCACAGCAACTGGGGCAAACTAGAGAAGAGGCAGAGTTGTCGTTGACATCACAGGCATTGCCTGCTCTGCGCCAGCTTGTGTTTGGTGTTTGTTGTGGCTGCCAACTGTTATGTTCGCGTGCGAGTGTGTGCCTGCTGATAGTCGCATAGCTGTAGGGGAGTGGTTGTGCGGTGGTTTGAGCACTGCACTGCCAGCCACCCGATGAGTAATGCCTGGTCGCAGCGATCAACAGTGGCGAGTGATATCTGGACCCGTTCTGCTGAGCCTTCCCGAGACCGACACGCATTAAATGAGTTCTTGGTGCCCCGTGTTGAACACATACTCGTCATGCCATGCCGGACTGAATAGGTCCTCGCAAACAGCACTTGGCCCAGCAGTCTTTGTAGAACTATATGCGGGATATTTGTTTTTGCCCGCTGACAAGACGTCCTAATGGTGGTGTGGGGGGGGGGGTCTTACGCAGGTGAACATCTGTCGAAAGGCAAAGAGCGTAAAGTGAAATAAAGGTTGAGTCTTCCGAATATTTATTTTGGCTACTTGAGTGGGTATTGGAGTGCAGGACAGACATTTATGCTTCATTAGCGCACGAGAGATTTATATATATATACACTTGGAATTGTTCAACAGGATGTCAAAGCCAAAAGGAAAAGGCTTTCACTTTTCATTAAATTCCATTGGTGATGTCTCTAAATTTAAAAAATGTCACGAATATTCCTGTAGGGAATATCTTTCTTGTGCAGCCATTTGTCAGTTTATTTTTTTAGCGTCACTTTTAAAAGTATATTTTAGATATATCATCATATTCATATGTATGTGTGTGGGGGAAAGTGCTTGCTAGCGACAATTGCTCCTACGATCTGTGAGGCTGAATGAGGCTCCTTGAGATGCTATCTCGCCTGGTATACAGGAGGTCGTGGGTTTGATCACGATCCTGTCGCCTGTATATTTGGAATTTGCATGTTCTCCCCATGGTCGCGTGAAATTTTCTCCGGGTCCTCTAAATGATAGCTCAACGAAGTAGCTTATAATGTGGATATTTATAGTCGTCATATACTCAACGCATGTTGATTCTAAATGTGGAGGGAAAAACCGGAGGACCCGGAGAAAAATCCACGCGACTACAGGGAGAACAACGCAACCTCCAAATATACAGAAGATGTCAGGGTGGGGATTGAATCCACGACCTCCTGCATACCAGGCGAGGGAGATAACATCTCGCCACCGCGGCACCCATTTGAAGACAACGTGAGTATGGTTAGGCATCAACTTGTCAAAGCAATCTCTGGTAATGTCCCCGTAGCTGAGGATGCTTTTCTGAAGGACTGGTGATCGTTCGCATTGACAGATAGAGCAGGGTGATGGAGCGAGTTTGGAGGAACAGATTGATTTCCTATGAATTGAGCTTCCCAAATTAGAGAGTGGATCTTTGAGACTGGCGGGAGCTCAATGTTTGGAGTTTGGTTTACCGATGGCTAGAGACTGGGAGCTATATTCGGCGAGCCGCTTGGGAGAACAAACCGCGAAGCAACACGCATGGGCGTCATTCATTTATTTACTCATTTGTGTTCGGGGAAAAATCCGTAGAATTTCATCGGAGGGTTTCCTCCCTAAGCGTTGACGGAGAATGGACGCACAGTGCTACCAAAGACGGTCCGTTCCATTTGCGCACGTTCCGTTGAAGGCTGTCGGCCTAATGAATCGGGGAGATGGTTAGATGCACAGCGATGCATGTAATGCACTCGGGACTGGAGCCAAGAGGGACACGGCAGCAAATTGATCGCGGGTCAAATGGTATGTCCTTCCCTCTTAACCGGCAGGCCGTACCTGAGCAAGTGCCGGTTGCATTTGTGGAATTTGCGGGGACGAGGAAATGGAGTTCGGATTATAATTTTGGGGAGTGGGAATTGTCGGGGCCGACTCAGTCAGCGCCTTCGCCATCGCTCCACGGCCGCGAATGAGACGAGGCAGAATGGCAGGGGGGGGGGGGGCTCTCTCTGTGCACAGACGACGGTAAGGGAGGGAGCAGCTCTGTCGGAATAGCTCGCGAATAACCCGGCTGGTATTTGGGAAGCCGAGTTGTGTTTGGTTTTGTAAAATGTCTCGGTGGCTTCATTGGCCCCCGACGTAGCTGTGGGGACGATTGAGTGAGTTGTCACGGCCTGAGTTTGGAGACATCAGAGTCGGCTTTGTGCGTTGGTGGTGGGGGGGGGATTCGTGCTTTGTAAATCGTATTCTAAACCTGTTTCGACGCGAGCCTTGTCAGAAACCTTCACGTTGATGTTCATATTTCTAGAGAGGAAAATCACCGTTGCAATGTATTTCTACAGGTAATGCAATTGTTTAATACGACTTATTATGAAACTCGGAGCCATGCATACCGATTATTTGGAACATCTATTGCCCTGCGCGAGCCTCGAGAGCAATGGAGCGGCCACTTTTGATGAGCGCTTAGGAACTAGAGAAATTATCATTGAAGAAAACCACGACAAATTAAGCAACCTTTTCATCCTTTTAATCACCGAGTCTAGTGTCAAGATATGAGCTGCAATGCTTGTTGATGTGCATTGTATATATATATAACTTCATTACACTTAACATACTGCAACATCAGATACTGTCTGGTAGTGATATGTAGTTTGTAAGAACTGTCCATATTCATACAATGTGCAGCCGCTTGATCAACCCACTGCCGGATGCATGCGTCCCCACAACATGTGGGTCAGGGGTGTTGGTTGACCGGACTTTGCCATGCTGGTGAGTGTGGATTGATGGAGGGGATTACCCAGGACCGGTTCGGGGTTATCCCTAGCCACCGATGTTAGTCAGGACCGGCAACGGAATTCAAGTCCCTGGGTGTATTGGGCGGTGCGCCAACGACTGCGCCATCACTCCACCCACCCAACCTCATCCAATCCCCCCTCCCATTATTCTAAAGAATGAACAAATTTGACTTTTATTTTCAATAAATAAAGGCAGCGGCCCCACCACGTGTGGCGTCTCATGGAAAATAATTGCCTTGTTTTGTATTTCACTACATTTGAATTATGACTCTCAAACGTTCTAATTAACTGGCTATGTTTGCATCTGCGTCGACTTAGGTCATTGTTGCGTTCGTGAAGACGCGTGTGCGTGTTTTTGTTATCTGCATAACACACATTAATGCAAATGACAGTGTAATACAACTTTAGTAAGGCCTCCCATGATTTTATTGCAACAATTGCAAGCCCAGCCAAGAATTTGTCATAGCCATTTTTATGTTGATGCCACCACCACCACCGCCACCGCATTGCCATCTCCTCCTTCCTTATGCCAGATCTTAGAGCCGTCCAATTATAATCAGAGCTCGACGTCTCAAGGTCTTCATTTACAGTCACCCATCACGTGGCTTAAGGTCATACCCTTGGTAACTGCCCTCCAGGTACAACCCCAATGCACGTCTCCCTCACGTGCCCGTGTGGCCCGAACCGTCTCTTCCTGACGACAAGCACAACAATCGTAGCCACACGCCATCAGTAACGTCCAAGTTCCCCGCTCTATTCTTCCATGACATTTTAGGCGTATTCCAATGACCGTTGATATTAATATTTCGAAAGAAAAAAAATCACCGTTCTAATAATGTACTTTATACAAGTAGTACAATGTAACACTACTTATGATCAAACTCGGAGCCATTCGTGCAGTATTTTACGTATTGTTTTTGTCATTCATGGTGATATCCGTCCACTCAGTCAGAGTTGACTAACCCCCCCCACTCCCAAATCTCGAATAAATTTCGAACTAATTTCGCGAACAAACTAAACTCCGGAGCAGCGCAACTTCTCTGTGGGATTGACTGCTGTTGATTCCATTTAAATGGGCCCTCTGTTTACCAACACCACGTGCATGATGATGACGACGATTGAGCTGAGTGTAACTATGACCGAGACTTCATACTGCAGGCTTTTGATTTCAAGTGGTGCGCTCTTGCCACGGTGCCAACCCAGTTGATCCCCCCCCCCTCCATCTCTTATTCTACTCGTTTTCCATGCCTGTAGGGTCTGAACTCTTGACTGCTCACTTGAATAGGATTTTTGAGCTGTGAGATAAGTTTGCCGGGAGCCTCGTGTGCATTAATCAGATCAGCATGCCTAGCTGCCTCCCCTAAGCGGACGCCCGCCTGTGATCGTGCGTAACGCTGCGCCGAGCCTCCCACTGCTTCCTCACCCGGGTGTGCACGCTCATACGATACGGAATTAAATCCAGACCTCATTGAGGTATTATTGATATGTGGACATGCCCCCCCCCTGCCTGACTCTGTGATGTTTATTTGTCAACGCCGCCTATATCCTGGCTTTGTCTTTTTGTTGTTGCGTACATTTAAACCACGATACACTGCCGTGGTGCAATGTTCAGTCCACTGGACTTGCAATGCCGAGGTTGTCAGTTTGAGCTCCCGGCGTGCCAGTTGAGACCAAGGGCGACTTTTGTTAAAGCTCCCGCCTCAGTCCAGCCACCATTCCAAATAGGTGCCGCACAGGGAATCGGAATTTATCCTCCGGTGGTGTAAAGTTTGGGTGCGCCCACCTCCACCCGTCAATTGCTAACAATGGGACGTGCGCGGATGTCGGTATGCCACTTTATTGCTGAGCGTTATCGCCTAAAGACACGTCGCCCTGGTGATGTCACCAGGTGACTGGCAGGGAGGGGAATGTCCCACCAGCCATGTGTAATTACCTTTTGGGGAAAGCCAATTGTTGAACCCGCGCCGCTTCAACTCTGAAACGCTACGCCAGCTGATTATTATTTGCACAGGAATTCCTAATAAAGTGCGACGATGCGCCTATCCTTCACGCTGCGTTGGCCAGGGAGAGACAACAATAGGGGGGGGGGTGTAAGGGGACAGAGTCGCTACTTAGAGTTACCGCTTGCTCACGAAGAGGAGAACGAGGAGCGAGCAACGGAGTTTTCCGTTATAAAGTTTCTTTGGAGTCGGGGCGCCGAGTGGCTTGTGAGTGGCCGTGCAGAAACTGGCGAGGCAGAACAGCAGCAGGCCCTCTCCCAGGGGCTCCAGTGATGTTGCCGACGGCCACGTGCATTCATGTCCACTCGACAGGCAGCAGAGGGCCCCAGCAGGAACCAGGAACCAATGAAGAACCCCCTTATCCACATATCAAACGCTGTCTGCAATGCTAGAGGTGACACTCACTCGTCGTATGCTTTCCCGGTTTGTGTTGTGTCGCTCTCTGGTCGGGTTGTACTGCGTGTTGTTTGGTTGTGCCACATTCGGGGGGCTTCAGTTCCTGAGGAAGGTTCCATTACTTGCGGCGAAACGTCGGACATTATGCTGAACAACACGCTGTACATCCTCAAAACCCACCCAAGAGCAGTATAACAATAATCGTGGCTCACTGATGTAACATCTACGCTTAAACATTTAAATACAGGGACTCCTCTACTTACGAACATCCGGCTTATGAACGTTCAGAGATATGAACAAACCTGTGCGTATGTCCAGTTGCAGCTGTTGACGATGCTATTGCCTGTTACAAGTTGATTTATGAAGAGAAGAAGAGAGCAACTGTGCAGACATCTCTTGGTCAGTTTTTTTTAAGAGAGTAGAGAGGAAACACGAGCACCAAAGGGAATTAGCATCTACATCTGCAGAACATGAAAAACCAGTGGCATCTACATCTGTAAAACATGAAGAACCTGTGGCATCTACATCTGTAGAACATAAATAACTAGTGACACATCTACATCTGTAGAACATAAAGAACCAGTGACACATCTACAGCTGCAGAACATGACGAACCAGTGGTATCTACATCTGTAGAACATGAAGAACTAGTGGCATTTACATCTACAGAACATGAAGAACCAGTGGCATCTGCAGAAAGTGAAGAATCAGTGACATCTACATCTGCAGAACATGAAGAACCAGTGGCATTTACATCTGCAAAACATGAAGAACCAGTGGCATCTACATCTGCAGAACATGAAGAACCAGTGGCATCTAAATATGTAGAACGTGAAGAACCAGTGGTATTTACATCCGCAGAACATGAAGAACCAGTGGCATCTACATCTGCAGGAGATAATTGTTCTGCCTCACGGCAGGTGTGGGTGTGTGTGTACACAGGAATTTCTTGTTTGGATGTTGAGTTTAGTCACGTGACCAGGAAGTTACGATTGGACATCCTCTAAGCCATGCGGCAGGGTATCAGCCATTACACAGAGGACAAAATGGTGGCACAAATAGCGTCTCAGTGAAGATAGGTGAACCTGTTCATTGTGGGACTTGTCTGTAAGTTCGTTTATGCTCTTATAATACTGGAAATGCTGTTATAATGTTAGAATGGCCGTTATAATGCTCTAAATGCCTTTATAATGCTGTTAAATTGTTGCGCTAAATATGAGGCCTAGTTAACAACGAAGCCTGCCACTTGCCTATTGTGAATGTTACTTGTAATGGAATACGTCGAGTCAGACTCGTACCCATGTAACCTTGTTGCGACCTTGAGAGCAACGATGACGAAATATCTCATCCACAGTTCAGTGTTATGTGTAGTGCTGTACATTTAGGCTGCAGTATGGTGATTACACGATGTGCCCTTATTTAACACAGTAGCTAATCAGTACCAAAATAGGTGCCTGGTCCATCCAGGATCTATTGTTGAGTTTCATGTTATCTAAGACAATTTTATGATGCTGTAGTGTTCATTCATTGTATTGATATTTCCAAGTATTAACATATGCTGTATTTGTGCTGTGGTTTTCCATCAGGTTTACCTCGTTAAACTAATTAAATTAATTAAATACGTTTGGAGTCAGATGTTCACCCTGGCTCTGAAGGTTTATTGAATGCGAGGTTATCTACTTGGATAGTGACACATGGCAGCGCACAGCGAGGCCGAGACAATTATAATTCTTTTTACAGCCATTCCCCGTGTTTGGTGTACACGCCGTACAACATGTTTGGAATCAACAGGAGTTAAGTTGGACTCACGAACAAATCGACTTACGAACAGACATCTGGAACCTGACTCATTCGTCAGTAGAGGAGTCCCTGTATTCTAAGTGAAAATGTTTCAAATTTGGTCCTAAAAAGTTGCAGCTTAGAAGTTTAACCCACAGCGCAGTATCAGCCTAAAGTTCTACTTCGCTTGCATCTCTGTGCTGAACACTTACAAAGTACACGCACCACGTCACCCTGAACGCACACCCGATCTCCACAGATCTCAGAAGCTAAGCAGACTGCACCTGGATAGTGCTTAGATGGGCGACCACCATGCAAGCCTTGTGTTGTCATCAGTCTTGTGGAGCTATACAGTGAGCAGTAGATGGCAGTGACGCAAAATCCATTCAGGTAATTTATCACTATGCTCCAAATCCGCACCAAACCACCCCGAACAGCATGGTGAAGTATGGTCAAATAACCCGCACGACCCAAACGGATGTAGGGGTGTCAGGGGAAGGATTCCCACCAATAGGAGGGTTAGTGGGCCGGTGACAGGAGAAGGGGGAGGAGTAAGCGAGGAGATATAATGGGAGAACGGGCGGGAAGAAGGAGAGCTTGGCGGGAACGAGATTGAGACGGCTGGGGACAGGTTTGGATGTGAGAAAAGGATTAAAAGACGAACCCCCTGCAACCTTGTGTCGGCTCTCCTTTACGCTGACATGAGGAGGCCAAGTGTCCTAACCATTATGGCACAGCAGCATCCTACTTAGGGTAATGTGGAATGTTTTGTCTTCTTGGTTTGATTTCAGGCGTTGAGGCCTGCATTGTCCCATGGTCCTCACCGCTTGACCGGCACCCTTGACTCAGGGTCGACTTGGTGAGAAAATTAGTACCCACATTCACAAGAGGGCAGGCCGTTATATACATTCAGCTACCTTCTCCCAAGACAAGCATGATAAGGCATTTTATATTACACGAGTTGGCTGGCTAAAGATAAAGTAACAATGAAATGAGAAAATATAATTACTTGTATTGCCATGTAATTGCTTTCACATTTGTACAAATTTGGTGGCAAATTTCAGATTCTACCACCCCCTCTCCCTCAACAAAATAAATAAGCTGGCAAAGCAATGAATTGTAGACAATTCCTTGATTAATTTTCTATGAAAAGGTTGCTAATATGCTTTAAGAAATGAATATATGTTGTTCCTCACAGCATTTTCATTCGGAACCAAATTACACGTCCAGGATCATTGCAAAGGAACTGCGTCATTAAATCCGCATCTTCGGCCTCCACGGTGATTAAATGAATGGGCTGTGAGCGAGCTGTGCACCACGTGTCTGGAGCTGAACAAGCCGGTGGCTTAGCTTTGGTCCACGTTTATTGAATAGCTGGGTTATACAATGTTTTAACTCAAGAGACGCGTTAAGATTTAAGAGGTTTTAATAAATTTAGACCAGTGCTATTTACAATATAAGCATATGTGTGCGTGAACATTGACTCCATGTCATGTTCTGTTCTGTCTTCACATACGAATTTCTATATGTTTTAGTCCACAGCCTATTGCCTCCCTAGACCAATATTTATTGAAGTGAGAAAACTCCGGACCGGTTTCGACCTTCTGGGTCTCATCAGCAGAGTCAGGCTTGTTAAACAAATGTTGCTGGCTTACCAAATGTCGTTGGCAAGTGCACTCCATCGAAGCTATGCGACCCTGTGCAACGGAAAAAGCAATATTATACACGCATATTCTTTGGGTCTTTCGGAGTCCTGATGACGACCGCTTGTGTTGCGATCGAAACGTCGTCGATTTTTTGTTATTTTCTTAGAACCTACCCAAGTGACTTTACCGAAAGACCAAAGAACATGAATTCCTGAAGTCACGACAGCTTTAAGTCATTATACACGCACTCAACAATGCATAATGTATATTCTTTGGTTATTTCGGTAAAGTCACGTACATAGAAAATGTATAATTAAAATAAAGTGAATAAACACAAATAAAAAAACCCATTAATGTAGACTGTAGCCTGGTTCTTAATCGGAGTGAGTGTACTAGCAGTCTATAATGTAGACTGTAGCCTGGTTATTAAGTTCGGTGAGTGTACTGGCAGTCTATAATATAGACTGTAGCCTGGTTTTTAAGCTTGGTGAGCGTATTGGCATTCTATAATGTAGATTGTAGCAATGGTAATTAAACCGAGTGAGTGTACTGGCAGTCTATAATGTAGACTGTAGCCTGGTTTTTAAGCTTGGTGAGCGTATTGCTATTCTATAATGTAGACTGTAGCAATGGTTATTCAACTGAGTGAGCGTACTGGCAGTCTATAATGTAGACTTATTCTTGGTTCTTTTGGTAATAAAAAATAAAATGAAAAAAATAAAAAATAAAGATAAATTTTTTAAATAAAAAACAAAAACCACGACGTTTCCATCACAACACACGCGATCGTCTTCAGGAGGAAAGGTGACTTTACCGAAAGAACCAAAGAATGTTAATTCCTGCAGTCACGAAAGTTTTAAGTCAAAATGCAAGATGTTGTTTGTATTTAGAATGTGATTCGTATCCGGACATTGGTGGACTTGTATACATTGTCTACTCTCTGAACAATCGACGGTCTTATCTTGTCTGGTGTGAATTCGTGTGCGATTTCTGAGGTAATGATGTGGATTCATCGTGCACAGGGACTCCTCTACTTACGAACGGGTTGGGTTCCAAGAGGTCTGTTCATAAGTCGATTTGTTCGTAAGTCCAACTTTTCTCCTGTCGATTCCAAACATGTTGTACGGCATCTACACTAAACACTGGGAATGGTTTTAAAAGTTGTATCATGTCCTGTAGATGTAGATACCACTGGTTCTTAATGTTCTGCAGATGTAGGTGCCACTGGTTCTTCACGTGGCATCTACATGACATACGGACAGGTTTGTTCGTATTTCTGAAATTTCGTAAGTAGAGGAGTCCCTGGAATAGGTTTAAGTGCCCTCTGCAGTGGATAGAGGCAACTACATTCACTCTAAATAGAAACGTTGAATCGAACATTTTCATTGAATCGCTGGGGGTTCGTGCAGCAAACATGGATGGCCACATTTGACTGTTGTACAATTATATTATTGGTTCTTTTGGTAAAGTCACGTAGAAGGCAAATAATGAAATAATAACAATATAAAACAATAAGAATTCTCACGACGTTTCGACTGCAACACAAGCAATCATCATCAGGTGTGAAATCCACAGCAAGAAAATTATTGTTGTACAATCGTTAATTATTCGCAGTGTACTCGCGAGCAATTTATTTCCCTGTTCGCAGTTTGAGCTGTTGCGTGCACCTCCACGCACGTGTCTTCCCACATCGGTGAATGTAATGTCGCGGCGACGATAGAAACATTATAATCTATGCAAATTGGCGGCCTTGATTGCCAATGAAGCAATGGCACAGTCAAAGGAACACCGCTTGCATTATGTTCCAATCGTGTACACACGAGACGTGCGGATTCCACTTGTGACAGCCATTACGCCTGACATTTGTTCCAGATTGCACAGGCCCTATGGAAGTGTTAGCCAATTCAATATGATCTGTTTTCAATCAACTGTGGAATGCATTCAACTGGTACTGTGAGGTTGACAAGTGTGCGTGACCTGTTTAGTGATTCCAATTCATAACACACCGCTATGAATTGATTTTGTTCGGTGACATCAATGTTCATTTACGGGCATATTTGAACATTGATTCTTCTATTCCTGGAAAATAAAAAAAAATCGAATTTTACACACACACATGCTGAACAATTAATTCAGAACGCTTTAGGTGTCGCTTTTGTTTCATGATTCTTTGCAAAAGGTATTTACGTGAAAGTACATGTTTTATTTCTCATTATTTAGTATTGCATCGCTGCCACAGAGCGTTGGCTGGTCGTCTGTGAGAGCTGGTTCAAGGCCTTTGCTTACGATGGTTGCAGTGGTGGGGTGGGGCGAGAACCGTGTTGTTCGGAGCTTTAAGAGAGACGAGGACTAAACAAGAAAGATCGGCATCGACACTCTTCTCATTCGCGATGACATTCCAGTCTCATTCGCACTTGTTCATTTTTACTGAATCGAGCGGCGCTTTCAGACGCGCTTCTGCGGCCGTCTGGAACGCTCTTCCTGCCGATATTAGGAAGCCACTGGAGCTATGCGCTTTTAAATCATCTCGTTTGAAAACTAATTTCTTTAAAACTGCTTTTTGTGTTAGTTTGTTGTCCTTCCCCCACACCTCCGATTAGCACGGTTGGCTACGTACGGTGCAAAAAAAGTTAAGCATACCTACATATTCCTTGCTCGCATATGTGTCCATCCTCGTATTTATTACTCAACTTATCAATCAGACGAGCTTCTGGGAGTGCATAATTTCAGCAGCATTGCTGCAACACGAGCAAACTGTGGGCCGTTTTTGACATGCAGTGTCTTATAAACAGATTCTGGTTTGCTTGAGCCATTCCTGGTGTACGAGGTAACGACCCTCTCTGTTAGATTTTGGTCCTAGTTCGACGAACAATTATATAATAGATTCCACATAGTAACCATTAGCGCCATTGTGGAGCATATAAGTAAGACGTTTGGGGGAAGAAAGTCACCTGCTTGTATATTTTATTACTTGTTTACTAGAATATGTTTGTTGTTGCTTATATTCTCCCAAGGCGAATTCTTACTTTGCCCTCCTGAATGTTAATACTTTGATCTACCCTCGAGCGATGATGGGCAGAGTCCTCTCCCATCGGGATTTTGACTGGCAGCCTTCAGATTGCAAGCCAAAGCACCTCCGAGGCCAGATACATTTTATATCAAAACCCAGGATGAAATAGAAAATATTAAATCTGCAGCTGTACCTACCTGGGGCATACATATCACGGCATGATGTTATTGATCAAATGGACTCAGGGTCAGCGGATATGACCCCAATTTCTTGGTTCGCAGGGGGCCATGAAATGGCTTCAACCAGCCCTGATGCCTGCATTATCTCCCGCTGTTTCTGAGCCAAAGTTTTGCTTGCGAAACGCAACACACCGTCGCTGACAGCTGATGCACGTGGAACGCCAATGAGGGCTGCCGTTGAAAGATACGTGGACAGCATTTGTACCCTCCCAGGCGATCTCAGGAACGATGTCACTGCAGGTCTTTTTACAAATACGCGGCCAAGATCTTCTGTATATCACCGATTTTAATTTTAATTGTCTCGCTGTTTGCACCAATACAAGGTCGTTTGATTTCCTCAACAAAAATATATATATACCTTCCTAATAGCGCAATGGTCAGACGCAGTTGACTCACAACGGTTGTGGGTTTGAAGCTTGGTGGGGGTTGGCTTAGCCCCTTATGCCCTCTGGGTTCAATGAAATGAGTATTAGCTTGTCTGAAGTCAACAGTGGTGATTGTAAGGAGAGACTTACCCCTTCCACCGCTGCCTGTAGCACCACCAGCAGAGATGAGTGCCATACCTTGTTTGAGCACATAGAGAGACTTGAGATTTCTTATCACAATTGTCGTCGGTTTTTGTCTTTTCTCGCAACAGCATTGTTGCAGCCAGTGGTCGGAAGCGGACCACTGGTCAAGACGTTCATGTTTATTGTTTATCATTCAGAGTGTTAAATTTGTTTCTCTGACAGCCAAACCGATGCCCTTGCCTGCTCCTTTCAGCCCACCGTTGTTTTGTCTTTTACTTGTGTACATTTCCAAAACTTTTTTTTTCCAAAGCAGGTTCCCAGAAACCCTAAAACCTCAGAAGCCACAAGTATGACTATCAATGGTGCCTCTGCGTGAACGGCCTCGTGTTTTACATTCCACGAGTTCGGTCATGTTTTAAGTTACTAAGAACTAAAGGAGAGGAGAATAAATGATCTGGCTAGATAATGATCTAATCTTCATTTAACTTGGAACAGTGTCATATTGACATTTTTTGTTCTCCGCTTGGGTTAAAAAACGTTAAACATAACACGTTATCGCACCGTGCCCTTGGCTCGTGATTCCCAGAGGCGAGAAGCTCATGTGTGTATGTATGTTAAACTTTTTTTGCACCGTACGCAGCCAACCGTGCTCATCGGAGGTGCGATAGAAGCACGACGAACTAAACACACACAATAAACAACAGTTGTTGTGTGCTCAGGCACACAGAGACCGGCATTAGCCGGGCGTCCGGCCAATTTTGACTTGAGCAGTTGTCCACCCACATGGCATTTGGCACACAACCCACACGCTGCCCACCCACTCATCCACGTCTTCCGCCCCCCCCTGCCACGCGGCTTGGCTAAGATGCGCGCGTGCACGCCAATAGCCTGACGCAAGTCTGCGAGCGCGCGCCCGTAAATTAAAACCAGGATGCAACCCGTCTTCTGACCTCCTCTGAAACCGGGGATTATTTAATCTGGGATTGATAAGCCGGAAGGCATTTGGTTTGCACAGGGGTTTTTTCGGAGCCATTAGTGTGCACGGGGGATTTGAGTGCGGAGCGCGGCTCGCCAGGTTCGAGTGATTAAGTTTTAAGCGTAAAAAAAACACAACAACGCGGGCATGAGGTGGGTGGGTGGTTGGGTGAGTGAGTGGATTCTGCTTTAGAGCACGCACGCGCGGCGAGTGAGTGGGCCGAAGCGGTGGAATTGTGCGACTTGCCAGGACGCATCCCACACGTCTCATCTGGCTGGACACACGTGGTCCCGGGTCCCACATGACGGTTCAATTGAATCGGCGTGGCCCGCGGCCCACGCCGATGTTTTTCGAGCAGATACTGACCCCCGCCGAGCGGGGGCTCTGCTCGCGTGCTTGCTGAGCAGGTCAGAGCGATTTCTTGCCGATCAGAATTGCAACGGTGTGTGTATGTTGAACTTCTTTCGCGCCGTACGTAGGCAACCACCCTGCTCATCTACTCTTTACAGCCCTGAGTAAGTGATGGGCATTCTGCATTCCGATGGCAGAGATGAGTCTATCCTCAGGACCACCACTGTTGCCTTCCTCACAAAGTAGTACTCGTGATGGTCTTCACTCCGGAGGGATGATGGGCAATCAACCCCCAACCTGGGTTTGAACTCGTAACCTTTTCATTGCGAGCTGCGAGCTCGGCTACTGAGCGGCCTTCACTCATGTGGCACAGGCATGTTGATGTTACATGTAACAACATTTCATTGTTATTTTTGTAACGTCAGAGACTATGAAAGCACTAGATAAACACATTTGTGTGCCTATAAAACTGAAAATCTGTAATTAGAACAGGCTTTGACAATTACTCATTCTGACCAAGAGTAATAAAACTGGATTCTCACAAAACTTGGCCTGTTTTCATCGCTGGAGGGTATAGGTTGTGTATATTTATTTATTGAAACTGCTGTTTTAGTAATACGCAAAACTAGTTGTATAATTTCTTCAACCAGGTTGAAATTCGTTTGGGGGCTCTGTACCAATGGTGGAAATCTTTCCCCATGCCTGGTGTCAGCCTGTCCATGGGACAACCACTGTTACTTTCTCACAAAACATATCCGCACGTTATAGGTCCAGGAAAGTATGTTGGACAAATTAGGCTCTTAATCACGATTCATCAGGATTTGTATGAATGGTGGAACTCTGTAATGAGCACCAGCATAGCACAGCGCCGAAAGAGGAAGCTTCGACCAGTGGGTGTCACCTGTCACGACGTATTGATCAGAAACGTGAACTCTGAGAAGCAACTGCAGAACAAAATGTGAAAAGGCTGCGAAGAAGCAATGCATGAATGCATCGAGGGGAATGCCACCGACACGTAACGTGGACCGCGTGGGCCGGGGAACGATTGCGAGTTGTCACGACGCAACTTTGGCGGTTAAGAAAAGTATCCCGCGCTTTGGAGGAACAAGTCATTGCTCTCATGCATGATGGCCAATGGACGAGACTCGTCATGGAATGGCATCAAAAGGAGAGAACGTGCACGAGAGTGTGACGTGTGTGTGTGTTGAACTTCTTCCGCACTGGACGTAGCCAACCGGGCTAATCGGAAGCGCGTGGGAAGGACAGCAAACTGAACACAAAAGGCAGTTCTAAACAAATGAGTTTTCATTCTAGATGATTTAAAAGTACATAGCTATCGGTGGCTTCCTAGTATCGGAAGGAAGAGCGTTCCAGACGGCCGCAGAAGTGCATCTGAAAGCACGTCAGTGAGATGGTTTATGGCATCACAGGACTGCAAGGGATGATGGCAGCACATGGACGCCGTTATTCAGCAGTGGATAGGCAATAGCTGAAGATGCTACGTATTAAAAAAGTTACACGTCAGCTCTCTCAATCTCTTGACATCAAGATCCCAAAATATATTTTTTTTGGGGGGGGGGAGGGTGGTAGACCCTCATATGAACAGTGTACACAAACTCAAAGTGTACATCCACGTATGACCTGCTTTATATTTACACACGCATAGAGTGTATACAAACACAGCGTGGCTTTTAGGATGGTTCCTTAGCACTCAAGAGGAAGATTCACAGCCGTGTTAACAGGCTGACAAACACAAACACGCGGGTACGTGAAGGAAATGGCAAACACTGGGCTTCCTGTTGTCACACAGATCTGTGATGCAGGGCTGTGCAGACGCCGGTCGGCGTGTTTATGTTGACTTTGCAGAGTCCTCTCTAGCCCACAAAACTGCCAACCCTTGATTGAGCTGCCTCGTGTACACGGAGACTGGGGAAGGGGTTGTCCGGAATCAAATGGGAACAGATTTTTTTTCGTGCAAAAAAAAAAAATCACTTTTTTATATCGCTGCGTCGAATTTTCGCAGTTGTGCTTTCCAGATCTCTGTTGGGTTTTAGTATCGTCGTACCGCGTGATGTCTGACGTTTCACTCCACTTGCTGGGGGTTTATCGCGCACGATTTATCCAAATTAAGTTCCCGAAGGAGCGCCCCGGCACGGAGCGCGGTCAAATTCGATGACGCACGCCGTGGTTCTCCATCCTTACACGGTGCTGCTCGAAGAGGGTGGAATCTCCGCTATGTACGGTTGCAATCTCTGGTTTAGTCGCTGATGTTTATTTAAATGTACAGAAGTACAAAAAACTACGTGGTTTCGAGATAATATGAAGACCTAGGATGGGTGGAACGATTCAAATCCCGCCACCACCCCCACCCTCTTCAGCAAATTGATGGATGTCATGCTTCTGGGTCATGATATCATTCTAGAACATTTTTATATTTATGTTGTGGTGAATGAAAGGGCCTCTTGTGGCTGGAGGGGCCACGTGAACCTCTTACACAGAACATATATACAAATATAATAGCCCAGAAATGTGTGTAACGCTTGTGACGTCACTCCACATGCCGCCCCCCCCGTCATTAATAATAAAATAATCGTGAGCGGGTGGATTTCTACACTCACGCGGAATAAGGTCGAGTGGAAAGATTTTTTTGTGCAAAGTCGCTTCAAATATGACGACGTTTCTTTACAGAAAGTGACGGTCAAAAATAAATCTACGCAGCACACTGCTACATCCGTACGTGACGTCACTGCAAAAGAGCCCCCCCCGTCATTACTATAAAAAGCAAGACATTTTTTAACGCAAATTCGCTTTCAATTTGACGTTTATTTATTGAAAGTTGCTCAAATAAACAACTCTAGGCGGACGTTTTTTTACGTAAATATTACAGCAAAAGGCTAGTATACAAATAAGAAAGCATCGAGTCTTACAAAAGCGTATCCATTTGGCACCTATGGTGTGTTTAAGAATCGACGCATCGATGCGTCGCTCCACCAATGTTGTGCCAGATTGATGCAAAGTCAAACAGTGGTCATCGTGCGGCTCAACTCGCCCTCCCCGCCAAATGAATGTGGAATTTGTCCCCACCAGCTCGAAAATGCCAGCGGTGATGAGCAGCAGCAGCACCCCGTGCTTGTTTGAGCGTGGATGCACGTCGGGTTTGACCGCAATTTCCTTCGGATGGCCGATGCGAACCATCGATTCACGTGGAGGTGGGTGCGCCAGATGAGTCCGTCACGAGTGGTGGAGTGGTGGAGTCGTGGTGGAGTGGTGGTGGAGTGGTGGTGAATCGCCGTGAAGATGCCGCCTTTGTGTTTGTGATTCGGGCATTGAGTCTTCATCTCTTTCATTCTGGTCGGATTCTAGGCGAACACAGTCGCCGCACACTGACCGGAGAGTTTCGACATTGTCCGTACCAAGTGTCTGCGCCTGCTCCTTGGGTCTGTGCAGTGGCTGCGGCTGTTGGGGCAAGTGCTGTTAGCGAGCACCTATGAAAGCACGGCACACGAGGGGTGGGCCGCCAGCACCACGCCCGACCGCCTTTGTCTCCCCAGGGGCGATGTTTACACACCGAACCAGGTACTCATTTGAGGCTGAGTCGACCTAGGGGAAGCCCAGGACCGGTTCAGATCATCGTCACTGGTGTTGACCGTGAGCGGGAATCGAACCCGGGTCTCCGGGTTCATAACGCGGCGCGCTAACCACTACACCACCGCTCCCCCCACCCAACGTTCCCCCACAACCCACAGGCATCATCATCATCATCTGAACCTTGCAAAGGGCGCTCCTCGCATCCACTTGGCGGGGTCGGAGCTGCGCACGACCGAGACGGCTCTTCTGCGCCCGCGTGCCCCTGTCGATCAAAGGGAGCGCGGTGGGGGGGGGTGGTGAACGAGGTGCCGTGGTTGTGAAGGCGCTGAACTGCGACGGCGCTCGCTCGCCCTCCCTCTCCCCACGGGGGACGGAAGCCTCCATTGAGCGTCCCTTTGCCTTTGCCTGCCCCGAGACTTGGTGGCGTTGTCGCTCGCGGCGTTCTTGCGAAGCGCTGCGTGGAAACCCCGGGCGATGTTTTCACTCCTTCGTATCAAGCGAGAGAGTCCGGGCTGCTACTGTTGGGTGTTTAAGTCTTCCCCCTCCTCCCTATCCCCACCACCTCCTTGAGAAAGCGCTGATTAATTATGCGGTGCAGTGAGTTTTCTTCACTCATTTTCAGAGGTGGGAGAGGCGTGGGGGCGGCTCTTTCGCCGATAAGACATAATCAGTGTGCGTGGGCCGCCACAAGTTTGAAACCATTGGGGGGTTGACAGCACGACGATGATGATGATGATGGGGGTGTTGTCACGTGCTGTGTACTGTCGGGGCCGCACGTCAACGGCCGCACGAAAGGCGGCCAAGGGGCCGCCAGGGGCCCGTGGGCCTTGCAATAAAGAGCCACGTGGTTCAAGGATATTTGGGAAAATCGAGGGGATTCATCTGAATTTGTGTCCCACTCCTGGGCCGGATAGACGTGGGTGCGTCCTCTAATAGTTTGTCAAAGAAATGCATTTTGGAAGCGGCGACAATGCGTTTTTAAGTTGGGAAGAATTCTTCTCGTGATGGAGCCAATTTTGGGTTAAACACCTATAACTGGCATTGCGTGCTGTGATTGATCAATCACAGCACGCAATGCCAGTTATAGGTGTTAAACAGAAATAATCCTGTAACTTTCGCAGCTGATACGACTGCGTTTTGATTTGAGTCAGCTAAAGAAAACTGCCAGAGTGTAACGCTTAGCGCAATGGGCTGGCAAGACACGATCGGTCTCCCAGTGCGGCAGGTGGAATTATGGTGCAAGGTTCCATAATAGACGTGCTTGTGTTAGATCGCGTAAATATATAAATGTGTCGTTAAAACCCACCACCACCCGACACAGCCAACTAGTAAGGGTTGTCACGTAAACAGAACGTGGCCAATTCGTCACTAGTACAGCACTAACCGGTGTGTTGGAGAGCAAAGCCACAACATTTACAATCTGAGTACAGTCAGTTTAACACGTAGGATTTCGCGACCAATGACATCCATAAAACAGGTTGTTTGGGTTAGATCGTGTTAAACTGGTGCAAGTTTGTTCAATCCCTCTTGCCTCTGTCTACCCAGCAGTATAGATGTGTACACCACAGGTGTTTGATTGGCAGGTTACGTGGCGAGCATGGAATAATGGGCAAACTACCCCCTAGAGGAGGTCTCGAGAGCTTCCTCCACTGGAGACCCTTCCACCAGCAGCCGTGTAATCAATTAATTTCAGAGCTGCACCTTTATCCTTTTGTAATGAAGATGCTCCAGCCACAAACACAAAGCCACAATATCGAAACCATTGCGCACAATGTCGTGGCTGTTAAAGCGAGGCACTTGTGTATTTTGTTTAAACCGATACAAATCGCCATTCTGATTGGGTGTAGGAAGGGCCTCGTTGTTTGTCCGAATTGGTGTTGGGGCGGCAGGGCTATTCGCGAACAGGAGGAAGGGGGTGAGCAATGTGTCGTGGTCGTGTGCATTGCTTCGCGCCCGTTAACCCCCCCTCCCCTACACGCTCCGGCGAGCACATCGGGCGGACACGCTTCTCACAAGCCCCCTTCTCTCTCTAAAGAATAAAACAAATGGTAAAGAACAACTCGCCGCGAAGGGTGCTGTTGTTGGTGTGCTGGATAGCTCTCCAGTGTGCTTCCGGTTTGCACCGCGTGTCCCTGATGCACGTGATGTCCGACACTTTTTGCTCCACGGAGAACGGAACAGTTGGCTCTCGCAGAGAGACAAACGCCGCTTATTGTCACCCAATGGTAGCGATCGCTGTTGCTCCAGATGTTGGTTTCATAAAGACTTATGCTACTGAACGACGACACGTATTTACCGTTACGTATTAACTGATTTTTTTCGTAACGACAGCACCCTGAGGAGTATCAGATGACACCACTGAATTAGTAACGTGCAGAGGAAGGAAGAGAAATGGACAACACATCCCACATCATGCCAGACAACGGTTAAAGAAAAAGACTAATCGGTCAAGTAGGATAGAGAACGCAAATAAAAGACCCCATCTCGTTTGGATTTGGGATTGGACCCGACACGCATTGCAAAGCTGTAGAGAAGACCCAGAGAAGCATGTTGCAGACGTGTGGGCAATTAACCAAATACGGCCTGGAGTTTGTAGCCGCTGTTATTGCAAACACGCCTCTCGATTATGTTCTAAAATGCTCTACATCGTTTTTTTTACGTTCGATACAACAGTGATATTTTATACAAAGTGGGTTAATTTAGTGCGGAAATGGACCCACATTATGTTTACATTTGGAAACAAATGTTTCACTTGTGTCATTATTGGTTATAAAAGGGGGATTATGCGTTTGTATGCTCGAAAAAAAATTAATTAGGCCTCTTAATTACCCACAATAAACCCCACTTTTTTCAACGGAATGTTTAGCCAATTCCACACGTGAAAAATGCCTGACAACAACTAGTGGAATGTGCTAACGATTTAATGCTTTCACACACAACTTACGTACACGAGCACGGAGGCACACATCTTCTTGGTTACTAATACACCGACTTAATTTAGTCCATGAGCTTTCAAGGCCAGTGTTATCCATCTGTAGTTGTTTAAAAAAAGAAAATGCCGAACTCAGTTTTACTCTGTGGGTCTCACCAGCATTCAGACGTTTTACAACTCATGACTGTTAGCTTTCCAGATGTTACTAAGTGTCCATTGTAAACCACAGGGAAATGGACAACGCAATCAATATTTCTAGATTTGAAGCTTTCGTGACTGCAAGGATTCATATTCTTAGGTTTTTTTCGGTAAAGTCACGTAGGTAAAAAATTGTAATTAATAAAAGTAAAATAAAAATAAAATATTTTACTTTTATTAATTTTAAATTTTTACCTACGTGACTTTACCGAAAAAACCTAAGAAAACGCAATCAATACCCCAGTACGATCATCACGCATCGTAGTCAAGCGTTGTTATGAGTAATTAAATAAATAGAATGTGTTCAGTATTGCGACATAATATATCTGTTTAAAAAAACACATTTCGTCATAATACGTCCACAACAAAGCAAGCAGGAGGACTTCTTCACAAATCTGGCTGTCGTTTGATGATGCTAGTTGTAATTACCGATGAAACGTCGTACTCGAATTGTGAATGTTGCGGGTTTACTCTCCAACACACCGGTGTGCTGTACTAGTAACGACCAGAGGTGTGGACTCGAGTCATGCGACTTGGACTCGAGTCAGACTCGAGTCATGATTTTGATGACTTCAGACTCGACTTGGACTTGCCTCATCTTTGGCTCGACTTGACTCGGGACTCGAGAGCAAAGACTTGAGACTTACTTGTGACTTGCACAACAATGACTTTGTCCCACCTCAGAGGTGTGGACTCGAGTCATGCGACTTGGACTCGAGTCAGACTCGAGTCATGATTTTGATGACTTCAGACTCGACTTGGACTTGCCTCATCTTTGACTTGACTTGACTCGGGACTCGAGAGCAAAGACTTGAGACTTACTTGTGACTTGCATAACAATGACTTTGTCCCACCTCTGGTAACGACTTGGCATGTTCTGTTTACGTGACAAACCTTACTAGTTGGCTGTGTCGGGTTTAACGACGAATCTAACCCAAAACCCTCTATTACATGTTAAACCATAATGAGGTTAAAACAAAACCAAGAAACTCTATTTAAACAATACACTTACATTAAGAAATACATTAAGGTCTGATATTATGCAACACACAACTGAAACTCCGTTCAGCATTAACACAGCCCTTAAAGGAAACAAAAATACAATAGGTGACACGTCAAGCGTTGGCCCGACTTCATAGCAGGGAGATCTTCATCGCGCACATATATCCAATCCGTTTCAAAGGCAATGCCGTTATTGTTAGCAGAGCATGTTCGTTTGCATGCTCACCATAAGTACTCTGTGCGGTTAACGCAGACTTGATTCCTTGCAAAGGGTTTCTATTTGGCGTTTTATCATCTTAACATCTCCTGTTTTATTGCCAGAAAGGGTAAAACCTGTTCTTATTTTTTCACACTTTGATACTGCCAAACAAAAAAAGGTCTCACGATAGAGATATATTATTCCCGTAACGCGTTGAGTTTTGTTTTCTTATATAGTTTTGCCATTGTGCATCACTGCCGACGCAGCGGCACCATTTCTTTGCGTGTTTGGTTTAAACCACACACGCAGTCGATTCCACCACGACAGTTCTGATACGCACGGAGTTCCCAAGCGTTTGTGATTGCCCCCCCCCACCCCCCCGTTCTTCCAAACTTCTCTGCGATGTCGCTGAGCTCGTGCGGCCTGGCGCGGTGGGTGAGTGACTGATGGGGGCAGCCTGACGTGCCCGACTCCTCGGCGCGTCATTCTATTGTGGCGGTGCGGTGGGAGACTTGGAGCCCTTCAGCTCCCCGGGCCGCCGTCGTTTCCCGCCCAGACCTCGCCCCCCTCCCCTGCCTGCCCGCCTGCCCCCCCCCGTGTGTGCTGTCTGCTAGCCCCGGTGGTTCGTCTTCCTGTTTGTCTGCGGTCTTTCGAGCTCGGTTAGGGTGTGCCGCGCAATTGTGCACGCGTAAGGGAAAGGTGGCTGGGGGAGATTGTTTATGACTTTAAATGTCGGCCAGTTGGAATGATTGCATAATGCGAGGTTGTCCATGGAGATACCATCCATGCCTTTAGTAAGTGCATATAATTAAATGGCAGTTTGCGTTTGGCGAATAAACCTCTATACGAAACATACACGCGCGCGCACACTTGCTGGCATTGCGATGTTATCGTATGAGTTGCATCCGTCCATAAAAGATCCACGTCTCTGCCATGGCATTGGCCACACGCATCGCTTTGAGACGCGAGACAGACTTTCCAGGTGTTCGACAACCTTGAGGCTGAGATTACTCCAAATACCTTTGCCTCTGAGCTGCTGTTGACTCAAGCTTTGCGGAGGGTTTTCTTTTTCTGGCAGTAGATGGTATCTTTCACATCCCTCAAACGTTCACACACTGCGAACAGAACTGCTGTATCATTCGTATTTGTCACTCATGGACTCCCCATGCAGTGCACGTTTCTGACCGTCTATAGTAAAAATAAGATTAAAAAATGTTTTTTTTTTCTTTCAAGAAAGAGTCAGAGGCTAAGACAACGTGTCTTGCTGCTGAAATGAGCATGGGGGTTGGCTCATCTCATCCCACACATGTTGCATGCTGTGCTAGGCCATGCAACGGTTTGATTCGTAGTGGATGAATCATCACTATTTGGGATTTGTCCATGCTTTGAATCGTTAAAGAATTATGCAACATTTATTGCGGTCGCAGTGTTTGCTTGACCCGACATACGAATCGAAGGCTGCAGAGGTGATGCAAATGTCAATGCACCCTGTGCGATGAACCAAGCAACCCGAGTTGGATTCCCTTCCAAAGCTAACATCCATGGTGAGCGAAATCTCATCTGGTCCTGCCCTTCCCCCTCTCATCCCCACCTTCACCAACCCGCACTGACCAGCGTGGTGGTGTATGGTCAAAACGATCTCCATGATTGAAATGGTGTGAGAAAGTCTTAATCCATCAATGGATAGGACAAAGGGCTGAAGGTATTATCAGTCGCAATTGAATCAAAATAACTGATTTTTGCACGCATATTTAGATGTATAATTATGAATCTATGCATTGTGACATGCCTCCTGTGTTTCATGATTCTTTTTTAAAAGTTTATTTTGATGGCAAACAGTTCGTGTCTGTCCTGGTGGTTGTTTTGCGCCGATACTTTTTATAGCGCATGCATTTAAAGTCTCTCTCGCACTTCTTGGTGTCTCAAAAACGACTTTTGTCCGAATGGACTCTCGTGAATATGGATGGACTAAGCATATGAATGTGGATACTGCCACAGTGTAATGTTGAGCACAATGGACCTGCAATCCAGAGGTCGTAGTTCCACCTCCTGGTGTCGCAGCGGTTAGAATTGAGTGGTCCACTGGCTGGTCGATTTAAATGTCATTTGTGGTGGGGTAAATTGTGCCTGCTCCCGCCACCTCCAAGAAGTATGGCATGAGTGGAAGAATAGGCCGAATATCCTCTCGCTTGGTTCTCTCGAGATCGCTCCTGTGGAAGCTCTTCTACTAACCATGGCACGAGCACACAATTGCAGGGCTGCACCCTTTTCGTTCATGCATGTGAATGGATTTCATTAAGTTGAGGATTGTAGAAGATAACTTATTTATTTCAACTGCCACAATGCAACTTAAAACATTTTTTTTTTTTTTACCAGGTAGGGTACACGGATCTTAATAGCTCTTTTTTCAAAAGCGACCTGGCTATCACAAATGATAGCTCAACGAAGTGACTTAGCACGTGGTGAATTTATAACAGCCGAATACTGTGAACGCATGTTGTTTCTAAATGGAGGGAAAACCCGGAGGACCCAGAGAAAAATCCACGACGCCACGGGGAGGGAGAACATGCACACTCCAAATATACAGGCGTGTCAGGGTCGTGATCGAGCCACGACGTCCTGTACACCAGGCGAGGTAGTTAACATCTCGCCACCGTGGCGCCCTCGCCACAGCAGCTACAAACCCCAGCATCAGAGGAAACCGCGCGCCCTGCTCGGTTCTCAGGTATCCCAAACCAGTTCCGCCACCCTCGGTGAATTCCCAATTATCCAGTCCACCCATCAACTAACTGTACACGTGTTGCCATTCACAAACCGCCTCACTCTGAAGGGAAGCGCACATGTGTTCATAACCAGGGTCTTGCAATCAGCCCGCTAATGCCACCCTTAACCCCATTATGTATTCTGCACAGAAGACCCCCAAGCCCTCATCATTACTTAATCATCTCGAATATTACATCCCGACACGTGTATGCATTTATATGATTTCCTTGAGCCAGTGGTGTGATTTCCACAGGTTTATGGCGGTGACTTTTTCTCAATAGGGCAAACAACAGAAATCATAAATAATAAAAAAACATAGCATCTGCTAAACCAGCAGTATTTGTTTAATACACCTGGCGATGCTGAATAGCCACATCAGGGTGCAACCAGTCTAGGGTTTGCATGTTTAAGCCAATTTTTCACCATAATATGTCTGGAAGGCTGATAGACCGGTAGATTAATATATGTATACATTTTATGTGCAGACACAGAACAGACGTATATTTGTTTTATCTAAAGAAAAGAGTTCTGCATTTATGGAGTCACAATAAAATAAGTGACTTTTATGATCACCTGATTCAACATTGATTTTTATGGAACAAGTTTTATTTTCTTTCAATGACAAAACAGCTCGGTGGGAAAACGCATCTGGTTTGCCTTTTAATGACAAGATAGAAGGCTTGTTATATTGATGTTGTTTACTATTCTTGCAGAAGATCACAGAATTAGCTACAATTATATTCCAGAGTGAACAGATTTCCGAACACAGGTGTTCCAACATGCTTTTTGGCAATACTTTTTTTTTGCATTCGACTTGAATTTGTAAATTTACATTTTCAATTAATGTTGTTGATATGTAAATACATTTTTTTACGTTTTGTGCTAATGTAAGGTTTCCCTGAACATGTTTAATATGCTGCAATTTAAAAATGTATGCAATTATAATTTGTACATCTCCATGGCGCTGAGTAACGCCAGGTCTACCTTGCTCACGAAAGAAAGTTGCTGATGATGAAGCAGAGTAAGATACAGAATCTTCACTCAGTGGGTGTTCAAGAATTTTACGAGAACAAAAAGAAAGAAGACGTGGGAGTTCTGAATCGCGCTCAATAAAAACACGTTTACACAGTAACACAAGAGAGATAAAGTGCGGTCAAGAAGTCGGGCATCTATAGATATAGTCTTCAAATTCACTGCAGCGAGCAGTACGTGCCTCGTGTGTTCAAACCCTTCTTTTGGGTCCTTCAAGCTGCAGGGCGAGATGCTATCTTTTTTAGGCTATTGAGTGCGGCACTGAGATTCTATCTGAGAATAATGCCCCCCTGGGATTGCACCTTGCCAACCACAGCCCCCCAAGGCACATTGGTGCCTCATTGTGATGCATCAGCAATAACGAAGATAAACATCCTTCCAGTTGAGCTCTTTTTGTTGCTTCTTTAACTTGTCCCCCCCCCCCATCCTTCTGAGTCTCCATGCTCTCGCTATGTGTTAAAGCCGTATTCGTAGACTGCATCAGTGCAATTTGAGTGTAATTAAATAAAAACTAAAGTTTAGTTTTTAAAAATTAAATAATGAACGCTCAATCTTTCAAAATACATTGCTTAAGTGTTACATTTGAGTGGCCACGGAAATACGCAGCTCTACTCTAATTATCGCACAATTAAAATATGATTTACGCAGGAAAAGGGCAATTTCATGTAACCGCAAAATAATTTGTCAATGCTCGCCAACGATGGGCTACGATCAGTGGTAGCTTCCACTCGATTTCGTGGCCAAACTCCCAGATCGTTCACTATTCTATGCGGTCTTGGCCATGTGCCGGCAGCAAGTTGAAACTACTACCTAGAGGTGCGCACACGAATTACAACCTGCATCGCAGCGGGTGAGAAATTCACGCAGCCGCATCGAGGATGCCTCCTATTAACTACAACAATGTGCCCAGTTTATTAATTAAACAATGTGATCAGTGTACGTATCTGCGTTGAGCTGCAAAGCGATGGCAACCAATAGAAACGCACCTGAGTGTACTTCGCCACGACTTTGCTGCGGCTTTAAAAAGAAAAAGTTCAGCAGCGCTTGAGCGTTACGTTTACACGTTAGATATAAATCAATCACAATCCTTTGTCAATCCACTGCTGGATGAAGGCCTCCCCCACCACGTGTTGGTCACACGTGCTGTTTGACCATGCTTCACCACGCGCTGGCCATTGTACCAGCGATTCAATGATCTTGTTTAAAATGTGTTAAGTTTTGATGTAACACAAAAAACACGCGTATAAATTGTCCCCCCCCCACCACCACCACTTGACAGACTGGCCCTGACCTCAGACGCGTGACTGACGTCTGGACAATAGTGCGATGATCCGCCCGACAAACGAATGAGAAGGCGAAACCGCATGGGGGGCAGAGACGATACCCCGCCCCCCCACGGCACCAGCGACTGCCATCAATTCTCGTGTTCCACCCCCCCACTCACCCCTGGCTCCACCCCCGCTGTTACCTCTCTCGCGCTCTCTCCATGCCCAGCTCCGTCTCGCTCGCCCCCCCTGCCCCCGCCCGGCTCATCACGACTGTCGGTGTGCCCCTTCCCCCATGGCACCCCCCTTCACCCCCAGGGCTCTTCTGGCGCTGTGACCCACGCCACCGCCGTTTGCGGGAGAGATTGATGGTGGTGGTGATGATGGTGGTGATGGGCGGCCGCGGTGCAGAAAAGGGGGGACGCGGGGACAGGGAGGGGGGGGCTCTGCCTTGTGGCGCTGCGCTCATTTTCTGGCAAGAAGATTCCAGCGGTGCCGCCTGGACACCGCCTCCCGCGCTCGGAACGGCGGTGGTAGAGGGGGGGGGGAGCCCCCCTCCAGGGTGAGCCCCCCTCCATTGTCAGCGGTAATGAGTCGGGTTAAGCCGGGGCCGTGGAAACATCTCCCCGCCACGTTGAAGTCAAACACGGGGGTGGGGGGGGGGTTCCTCTGGGTAGACGCCGAGTGTGCAACACATGCAAAGCGATGAACGCGGTCCTAAATTACACGCGTAGCCGGATGGATGGGAGACGGCGAGACGGATAAAAGAGAGTGCTTGTTTGAACGGGCACCAGAGCAAATCTCTGGGGTTTAGTTTGCGGGTGTCTCGTCAAAGACAACGGGCGTTTGTGGATGTCACCGTCATGACGAAGCGTAGGGAAATGGGTGCAAGTGGCGTGAATCGCAATCTCACACGGGGATTCGCGGTCGTCATCATCAGCAGCAGCAGCAGCCATGGTCACTGCTGGATGAAGGCCTCTCCAGGCCGCCACCATCTCGCCGATTCCACGACGTTAGAATCCGACCGAGCGGCTCCTCCACGTGAGCTCAGGCCGCCGTCGCACCGTCTCCTCGGTGGGCATCGCCACGCGCTGTCGCCATTCCGTGGCCGCCACTCCGTCAGCATTCCCGGCCTGTGGCCGTGGCCCTTTCGAGTGATGTGTCCTGCCGAACCTCACCGGCCACTCCGAACCATTTGGATATCGTGAACCTGTTCACACCCCCCCCCCTCCTCCTCCTCGTGTCCCGAGGGAGATACACACGAAGCAATGACCGGCTGCGTGAAACGGTCTTCTCTGCCCAAATTAGCAAAGGGGCTGACGCTCATCATATCCATTGCCGGCCTCAGAGCTTGGTCATGGACATATCACGGCGTTATTCAGGCGATCCATTCATATATAATCCAACAAAGTCATATATATTATAGAGGAAACGGCATTTATTTTAAAAGCCTGCACACGTCTTCGACAACGTCTCAGGACACATTAACTATGTTGCCGCTCTCCTCTAGAAGGTACGGGACCATCGCTTTTACCATATTGAATCACCCGTTGAAAGGTCAGTCAGAGAAGGGTCGTTAGAAATCAATGGAGTATCTACAAACGGATCGCCCGGTATTTACAGTATATACACACAGACACTAACGCGTTGTGTGTGCAGGGTGAAGGAATGTGTAAGGAACGCGTTGACTCAAGGCGACATTTGTCTTGTGAGCAAATGAAAGCGAAAGTGTCCGAAGAAAGGGGCTAAAAGTTTGTCCCACCTCGTGGAGCCGGGCTGGGGGGGGGGGCAGCGTTCACGACAGCAGAGGAAGCAGGCGGGAGGGGAGAGGAGGGGAGGGGGATCCATGCCGAGCGGAATGCGACGAAATAAATAGGCAGGAAATACGACGCCTCCTCCACAGATCTGCCCCGACACACACAAAATACAAGTGGTTCGTGCCATCCTAACATCCGCACGGACTGTTTGGAGTGCGTAATATCACTAGCATTCATTCAACACGGTGCGAGATGTTAACTACCTCGCCTGGTATACAGGAGGTCGTAGGTTCGAGCCCAACCCTGATGCCTGCTGTATATTTGGAGTTTGCGTGTCTCTCTTCCTCGTGGTCGCGTGGATTTTTTTTCTCGGACCTCCGGTTTTCCCTCCACGTTTAGAAACATCATTTTAGAGTATTCTGCTGCAACGTTTTTATTTGTGGCCAGGTTGCTTCTGAAAAAAATATTCTACATAGCCCAGTGGGTCTTACCTGGTAAAATAAAATAAAAACATTGTTTATTTTCATAGCTTTAATAGATGTGACACGGATGCGGGCAGTACTGAACCTTGGGAAATGTTGACTGTTTAACGTCTTCATCCAGCAGTGGATGGACAATGGCTGATGACGATGATGATGACAGGGCTTCGATGCAACTTACACTGTTCACGTTCTAGTAACGCAGCTTCATATTTCGTCTTTATTTACCTTGGGAAACCGAAAACTTGAGCTTGATTCCTGGCGATGTCTAACATCCGCAGGGCGAGTGATACCGGCATCAGCCCCCCCCCTTCTCCAACAGACACTGACCAGTGTGGTGAAGTATGACGATCAAGCGGTAGATTGACAAAATGCCTGTAAATGATTAGCTCACAGGAGGGTGGTATACGAATACGATGGCAAAACGTAAAATGTCTTTGACACATTTGACCAAAAATGCCCACATCTTAAAACTGAGCGTTTATTTTCTTTATAATAATGTTGAAAGGAAACATTCGAATATTTTTCTTATTAGACTGTGTACACTGTCAAAACAAGTGGTGGAAATCATCAACATGGTTGTTCCTGTGTTGTTAGAAAAAGAGTCTTGTTTGTTTTGACGGTACATGTCAGCTCATTGTGAAAATAAATGGATTATCTTTAAGGATGTTGAACTCATCCAACATGTGACCTTTCTCTCCCACATTCACTATTGCCCCTGCATATTTCTCAGTGGAATTAAATAACTAACGAGGGTTACGAAATGCATCCATAACATCGTGTCCCTCCATTTGAGGTAATTCATGCATATTGTTTACATTCTGTGACCGCATGTTGTTATTGTATTCTCCTATTTAAACTAAACTATTTTTTTGTTATTTTAACAGGGAAGGCCCACTGAGCTATATATCTCTTTTTCAGAAGCGACCTGGCCACAAATTATAGCTCAACGAAGTGGCTTATAATGTAGACATTTATAGCAACCAAATACTCTAAACCCATGTTTCTAAATGTGGAGGCGAAAAAACGGAGGACCTGGAGAAAAATCCACATGACCACGGGGAGAGAGACATTCAAACTCCAAGTATACAGGCGTCAGGGTCGGGATCGAGCCCACGACCTCCTGTATACCAGGCGAGGTAGTTAACATCCCCTAGCCACCGTGGCACTTCTGTTGTCTTCTCATGGAGAATTTGTGCACGAGACGTAATTTGCCTTAATCGCCTTTACCCCCATCCGAAGTGCACAGTGGAGCAGTCTTGCAACAAGAGTGTTTGTGCCCTATTACCCTCCGATGTGTTTTTGGAGTGCACTGCGTGGTGCTTGGCATGATGCCCGACGTTTTGCTCCACGTGCTAAGAGCCTCTTCAGGAACTGAATTCAGACTCCGGTTTCTTGAGAAGCTTCCAGCGTGAAACGTCAGATATCATGTCAGACATCACGCGGTACAACCCGGAAACCACCTCATTAAAATAAGACATCGCAGATGGCTTTAGCACCTCTCGTAGGAAGTCTCCTATTGTGTCGAGGCCACTGGGAACTTTAATTCGAGCTTGCTATTTGCTAGATATTCTCAGCGTCCTGGGTTTGCAGTGGAGCGCTCCGCAGCAGCAGCCTCTCCGCCTTGACTGCCACGACACGCTCGGGTTTATGATTCCTGCTGTGCAGTGTTCCATCTCACGCAGGGGTGACACGGGGGTCTCAACCCCCCTCTGTTCTGTTGTGCTCCCTTTCTCACCCCTCCCCTGCCCGCTAGTGCAGGCGGGCGGGCTGACGTGTGCCTGTGGGTTGCGTGTTGGGAGAAGGTGGGGGGGGGGTATTATTCGTGGTAGTCACGAACGCGTGATGATGGTGGTAGGGTTGCTGGTGTGGGGGGTTGTCGACTGGGTTCACTGGCAGACTTTTGAGAGAGAGAGAGCTTGTGGACAGCCTTGCCACGGAGCAAGAGCCTACGCCGGTGACTTGTGGCGAGAGGGGGGGGGCGTGGATGGACGGACGTGCTGGAGAATGGATAAATTGATGTGCGTATGTGCAGACGTACGTGTGTGCGTGCTGGCCCCAGCGTGATGGGAGAGACGGCTCGACCGATGACTTGCCTTCACTGGGGCTTTTGTCCTTCCCAGACACTGGGCCCCTTTCATTCCCCCGTGGAGGAAGGAGCGTGTAATTGGATTAAGGGGCACGTGGCACCTCGGGTAATCGCATCCCATGGGTATACACAGCAGCCGAGGCGGCTGAAACCTCAGCCCCTTGTTCGCCGTGGCCAGACCACTTTAGTGCCCTCCCAAAATTCAAGGCCCTTTCCTGTGGGCGCGCGCGCGCGGGCAAACGCTAACCATGACAGAGACATTCACCCAGCACCTGTTTCGTCCGCGATTTGGTGGACTGAAATATGACCAAGTAAAACACGACTGTTATTACGGCATTCGATGTAAAAATGCGGTGGGCAGTTGGCGCCAATGGTGATGAAGGTATCTTATCGTAGTTTTCCCCCATGCAGTAATAGGAACGTTCGTTATTTTGTTCGTTTCTAAAAAAAGAAACGATTTCTGCACACATTGGTGTTGTCATTTCGCTAATTAAGCGACTGTATTCTAGGATCCTCGGAGATTTTAAAGTCATTAAAGTTTTTCTAGATATTAACATCGGTAAAATAGTAGCTTACTTACATACATTAATGGATTAAATGAGCAGCTGACAACCCATTGAGATAAATGTCTATTGGAGTGAAAACAGCGGACGTTTGGTAAAATATAAGGGCTATATTAATAAATAACACGTTATTAGAATTCCGTGTGTGTTGATCTCACCATATTTTGCAACCAGGCACAGATAGCAAATACATTCGCTCTTGCTTCAGTGTGACTTTTAAATTTCGTGTCTCATCACGTGGAACCATTAAAATGCGTATGAATCACGTTTAAAAGTTACGTGTCGGAATTATGTAACGTGAGCAGTGGAACTTTAGGTACATTAGGTTAAACAAAGGTGAAGGCAAGGTTATGAAAATGTAAAAGAAATGAGGGGGGAAGACGAGTCGGCGTGTCGGGCGACCTGCCTTCCTCAGGAAGGCCACTTATAATGGGGACGTTAGGGTTGCCGCCCCTTCACGTGTTTATGGATGTCAAGGATTCCATCCTTACCGTGGAGTCTCACCAAATAAGCCAGGCGTAGACCCCAAACCCGAAGCCCATAAACAACCCACAAGGGACACTAAAACCAAACATTGCCGATGATTGTTCAAAAGGCGCGGGTTTACTTCCAGACTTTCTCTCCCTCGCTCTGTCTCCTCTTCCCTTCGCATGCGACAATGACAACAACAGCAGCAGCAACGTCCGGGGCGCCCGCGTGCGTTCCGTCCCCTCGGCACGACCGTCGGCTGTCCCCCGAAGACGCCGTGTGCGAGCGTCACTCAGCGCACGGAGACAATCTCACGCTGCCTAATGCCCCCCCCCCCCCCGGAGACGAGTCTGGGGGCAGCCGGAGAGGGCTGCGGATGGAGCAGGAACCTCGGCGGTGGCGCTGAAAGATACGGAGCGAGTCGGCGGTATCGATGCTTGCGTCTCGCCCTCTTAAGGCACAGACAGGACCCTGCCCTGTGAGTGGGAAAGCGATGCCAAGTGTCTCGGGTGGATATGGGGGCGGAGGGGAAATGAAGACCCCCTTCTCTATCTCATTGTCTCCCTCCCTTGTCGCATCTGGCATGGAGGCATGTTAATCTTTGCGATGTAAAAATTGAGGAGTTTTTTTTTCTTTTCCACGACTTCGGGTGTTTTTGGCCATGTGTTGGCTTTCCCGAATGAATGATGTGGTTTGTTGTACGTACGTGTGTGTGTTTTAAATGATAAAAGCCCTATTTGATATATATATGTGCAATCTACATGCATTGTATCATTGCCTTAACAAGAAACAAACAGAAAAAAAAGATTGCTGCAAGGAAACAGAATTGTGTATGGTTCTTGTTTTATACACAGAAAGGAAAGCCCTACACTCTTATCGCATGGAACAAAGAATATAAGGAGCATGATTGTTGTTGTATTGCTTTGGCAAATGTCTGTGACATTCTCAGCGCAGAGGCATCTTGCAGTGCTACTTTCGACATTCTCTCTGCCGCATCTTAAGGTGTTTTTTTTCTCTCAATTGTACGCGGGATAGTGATTAAACGAGGAATGCCAACAGATATGACATTGTTGGCTTTCACGAATGTTCACACGTGCGTCTCGAGTATTTCGGAGAATATAGTAGGAGGCTGTCCTGTTGACCTTGTATTTTTATCACGTTTTATACCCCATCCCCCACCCCTGCAAAGACAAACGTGGATACAATAAAGCAAAGCGCTCGTTACACATTTGAGATTTAGAGACTGCCAGGCCAGGTGCTGGCTGGCAGCGAGCACCTTTCAAAGCTGAGATAGCACACGCGATGTTGGGTGAGACCAAGCACCAAAGCACGCCCGGCCACTTTCATCGCTCCACTGCTGATGTTGACTGTGCCCCTCTGTAGCAGCTACTCAGTTTAGGACGACGTCGTTTAATTTGAGTGCAAACTATGCTGTGATTAACAATTGCGACTAATGTACAGGGTGTAGAATTGCACATCTCTATGGGACCATCATGCAGTAATAAACCTACTGGACGTCTGTGAGAAAGAGGTTCACAGCTCATCGGATTACTCCGGTCTAAAGAAGGATTCTGATTGTGTACAATGATGGATGTGGTGGTGCCACCTCGCGTGTATGGAATACAATGAACACCCTCCCGATACGGCCTCATAGAAGTTAAGCGCAAGTGCTGTTTGCGAGCACCTTTTTTACACCAGGCACACGAGGCGTGTGGTATGGCCGAAACCATTCCCGACCGCCTTTGTCTCCTCCAGTGCTGATGTGTACACACTGCAACCAAGTGCTGGGCTTTGCCATTAAGGTTGAGTCCACCTAGTTGAGGCCCTTACTATGAACCTTAAGTATGGCGACGGTGGCGAGATGTTAACTACCTCGCCTGGTATACAGGAGGCTGTGGGTTCGATCCCGATCCCGACCCTGACGCCTGCTGCTGCTGTATATTTGGAGTTTGCATGTTCTCCCCGTGGTTGCGTGGTTTTTTCCTCGGGCCCTCCGGGTTTTCCCTCCACATTTAGAAACGTGATGTTTAGAGTCTTTGACTGCTTTACATTTCTACGTTGGGCTCTCATTTGTGACGGCCAGGTCGCTTCTGAAAAAGAGCTGCAATATCGCTCAATGGGTCTTACCTGGTAAAATATAAAAAAAAGAGTTTAGTTAAAAGACAACCGGTAAACTGGTAACTCGGTCAATCTTGATTTGAAGCTTTCGTGACTGCAGGGATCCATACTCTTTGGTTCCTTTGGTAAAGTCACGTAGATAGAAAAATATATATTTTTGTTTCTACCTACGTGACTTTACCGAAAGAACCAAAGAGTATGGCAACTCGGTCGTTTCCTGGGGCAAGTCACGAGGGAAAGAATCGATGGGCACGTGCTGCTGGTTGGCCAGCAGCAGCCATCGTACAACAACAACAACGACGACGCGAAATGAAGAGTCCCTTGCCGGGGAACGTTAGGTCCTCAGTGAAGGGAAGGAATGTACAAAGTTAAAGGTTGCAGCCAATGCAGTTGCTTGCTCGTACCACTGATGGTGGAAGGGCCTACGCTAGAGGAAGCTCAGGATCAGCGGTTCTTCACCTGGGGTGCGTCACGCACACCATGGGGGTGCGAGACGTGGACAGATTTTTTTTAACACGAATCAAGCACGGCTACGTAAGTACACCTACTTTGTTTAACCAAACCCTATGTGTTTATTAACATTATACATGTGTTTTTTTACGATTGAGGACCAAAGCATGCAGTGAAGGTTACGAACAGCTGCTCTAGAGGGTATCTGTTGCACTGCGCCATGCTGACCAACGCTTGTTGGAAGAGGTGGTGCATACTCACGATCTATACGCAACTTGCCGATGGAGCGTTACGTTTATTTCTATAGGCAATACTTGCGCGGCAAAACCGTTAACCACTTTATCGGGTTTTTTTTCGTTTCACGGCAATGCAAATTTGTTTTTAACAACCCTGGTTCCTAATATAGCGCCACTATCCTAGGCACGCGGTTATACAAAGACAAAGATCCCCTGTATAGCCTTCACACTGTTGGGGCAAGTGCTGTTAGCGAGCGCCTATGAAGGCCAGAACGGGACACGAGGGGGTGGTGGGTGGCCAGCACCACGCCCAGTCGCCTTTGTCTCGCCAGTGGCGATGTTTTTAGGCGCCGCACTAGGTACTCATTTGCGACCGAGTCGACCTAGGGGAGGCCCAGGACGGGTTCAGATAATCGTCACTGGTGTTGGCCGTGAGCGGGAATCGAACTTGGGTCGCCAGGTTCGTAGCGCAGCATAGCGCTAACCGCTACGCTACCGCTCCCCACGCACGCGCAAACAGGTGCGTTCATAAAACTGCTCTCAACAACCGCAGCCAAAGTCCATGAACAGAAAAATACGAAGGAATATTCCAAACCTGGCCACGCCACAGAAAAAGCATCGTAAACACGCAGACGGGGGTCCAATCCCACTCGCTGCTCGCCCCCCTCCCGCCGCGATTATCAGCGCTGCTTCGCTTGCCACATGTGGTGATAATGGTTACCCTGGGATTGATAAGAAGGGCAGTTTGCTGTTGGGGTGCAGGGTCCTGAGCCATGGCAAATGAACCCCCCCACATCCACCGCCCCCCCTCCTCTGCAAGGAGCATCATTACGCATGTTCCTTCCTAATGCACGCACGTGCTTTGTATTCGGTTTTGGGAAAAAATGTCATCAAGCACCAAATTACTCACATTTAAACATTAAATTCCCGTTTAAACAGTAATATTGTCGGTCTGCTCACAGCCACAAATCTGCAAGGGGACATATCATCAGCAGTGGTGGTCACTGCCGTGATGTGATGGGTTAGCACACTAGACTTTCAATCCAGAGGTCACCGGTTCGTTCTTCCTCGCCTGGCAGTTGAAACAAGGGGCACGTTTCTAAAATCCCTCCTGGCTCTGTCTGTCCAGAGGTATGAATGGGTGCACCACACTCAGTCAATTGGGAGGATGCGTGTGGTGGTGCAAAGTGTGGGTGGTACTACCACCACATCTTCCAAGACTTCTGCCCCGTTTGGAAGAGTTTGCCAAGTACCCTCTGGGGGGGGGGGGGTGGCTTCTTGATAGCGGTGGCCCTTCCTCTCGCAGTAGCGCGATCAAACAATTGTAGGGCACCACCTTTATATATGTTTTACGCAAAAACAGAACGGTTGTTTTGGTACAGACATTGGCCACACACTTCCGGTGAGCAGTGAAACAAGGACACGGGTTTGTCAGCGGAGGAATCGCTCATATCCTTAAGAAACCCATAAACCATAACTCTGCGAGCAGCCATATATTATTATAGGTGTGCCCCCACTAGGAGCTGCGCGGCAATCACTTTAAGAGCGGCCTGTTAAGTTGTAAAGAAAATATCGCTCACTTCAGCGCTGGCTTGTTTGGAGCAGATTGTGGGAGGCTGTGACCTGCTCTGGCCAGAAGTGTCTGTAGCAGTTATTATTAATGGCCAAAAGTCCCCAGCTCTGAGGCATGGCACACCCCCACACACCACGGTAACTGAAAACCAACCCGCTTGCTTGCGCTGCTCACCAGATGTTGTGACTTGGTCGTGCATGCCTTTCGATGAGTTGACTTGACTTTTGAATGAGTAGGCAATTACCTTGCTCAATGAGTAAGTGAGAAAGTTGCAAAAAAAGCAAAGTCAACGGTGTATCTGTGCAGTATATACTGAAGGTTCTCTCCCACCCACGATTTTTCTTGGGCATGTAATAGCTGGAAGAATATCTGAGAGAATGAGCACATGAATAACGCTTGAAGCATTTGTTTAATCAGTTGTTTTGAAAGCGGGAATTTAAACATTGTTAGGTTTACAGCGTGCATGTTCTAACAAGACAAAATAAAAATTGTAAAAGTGCTAAACTGGAAATGTATTTGTTGGTAGCCTCATGCTGAAACAAGCATTGGCCAATGTTTGTAAATTGAGTTCATCAGCATTGGTGGATATTCCCAATTTCTATGGCAGGAAAAATATGAAACATTTATTTTTACCTTCCACAAATTGATATACATTTTACTGACCATCTAGAGGGATGATGATGAGCTGCATTGACTTGAGTACTCATGTCGGGGGAAATGAAACAATATCTGACAAAACCACAAGTCCCCTTTTCATGAAGCGTGTGTGTGAAATCAGTCTCAGTTAGAGGGACGGACTCTATTGGTTGCTCACACCATCACCATTATCATCATCATCATCAAGTTCTATTCTCAATCCAGGAGTTCAACGTTTTAGGTCTCCGTCGCTTCATATCCATTGTAACATGGCATGGCAACCGACTGTTGTAGATGTGATTCAGAGTGTCAATTACCTAGGCGGGCATTGGAATGGTCTCCACGAATCGGGTTGACCAAAGGGAATACCTTAGAGCTCCATGGTGGGATACAGTTACAGCAGATCTTGGAGGTCGCGTGCAGGATGGGGGAGGGCCGATCGCCGAGACAAACATTGGAGTGGCCCCCACGAGTCAGGCGACCAAAAGGCAAGACCTTAGAGCTCCATCGCTCCATGGTGGGATACTGTTACAGCTGAACTTGGAGGTCACGTGTCTACTGTGTGGCGGTCGTGGGATCTGGCGGAGGGTAGACCGCATTGGCGAGGTGCGGTTGCATCAACGGCTTAGGCCAAGATGACATCTTGGTCTTGACCTTGAACAAGCCGCACTTCGGCTTGTCCGTGTGGGTAAAATAAAAAATAAACTCATGGGCACGTTGTCCAGACGTTCTCTCGCGGTATTCACCCAATCCGGCCAAAAATGCCTTGAATGTGCGTGCCAAGCACAAACGAGACCTGTTTAATATAAAAACCCCTCCGCTTGCCCACGGGACAACCAACAATCGGAGCATTTCATAACGTCGAGGTCACCGTGTTCACTTCACGCACAGTCCTTCTGAATAATAATTTTACAGAGAAATGTGGCTCCACCCCCCGGCTGCAGCCATCGCCGCAGGAGACAAAACACAGCTTTGTTTTTACGCTCAAAGCAGCTCGAGGCCAAGAAAACATGACCATGTTTTATTACTGCCATTGTATGTATGTATGCGGTTTAATTTTCTACCTATATAATAGATCTAAGCTACTGTTGTGCCGCTGTTTGGTTAAAGAGTAACAGTCGCATTTTTTATTATATTTTGGAGCCAAGGGATGTACGTGCACTTGTCCGCACGAAATGGCCAACTGTGTTGCAACTGTAACACTTTATAATGCTCCGTATTGTTTGCGATCTGCTATAGTTTTAAGAGACACTGCAGCGGTGTAATACTTAACACACTGCACTTGTAATCCAGAGGCCACCACCAGTTCAGTCCTACTTCTCTGCTCGGTTCGTTGAAACGCCTCCGTCGACCAAACAGCATACATGGGTTCCACCACAGTAAGTCAACTGTGTGGTGGGGTAAAGTGTGGGTTCTCCCACCTCTGGCCATCGTCGTACGGGAGACCAAATACCCCGTCAAGCGACTCTCTAGAGCTCTCATAGTGGCGACCTTTCTACCAGCACTGGCGTTAGCAAGCAATTGTCGGGCTGCATCTTTACCTATTTGCCTTTGCCGTAAATTTGAAGTCACATTAATAAACTACACGTGGTTTCGATATTTGGTGGTGTTCACTCAAATCTTACAAAACCACATGTTTTTATATGGTAACATTATAATGTTTAAAATGTATACGGTGCATATATGTTCAGCACCTCCGATTAGCGCGATTGGCTATGTACGGTGCAAAAGAAGTTCAACATACATACATACATACAATTATCGTGAGCCATGGACCAACCACCTCTGTATGGTGGCCCATCCACGGTGTTGCCACCCTGGTGATATGGCCCAGCGGATGCGCGTCTGTCGCTTGTTAACGGCGTTCACAGCTCAGGTCCAGCGGCCACCCTGGTTATTGCTGCGGGTGTAACCACCATTAAATACACGCCGTCTGCTTAAAAGTGGACATTTAAGATACCGTCACGCAATTTACAAGAATAGGCCATTGCATGTCAGCGTTATGGTCCAGGTTTGAAAATGTACCTGCAAATTGCTCAATTGCGATCATACAAAACAATTATTTATCAGGCTCCCTACTGCGAAAACCTGGCAGGACCCTCCTGAAAAAAGAGGCGTGAGACTTGGTGAGGCTTTTCTGTGTAAACAATGGTCATAATAATAATAACCCCATGCACTCCTGTGATGCCGCAATCCACCTCGCTGCTGCATACAAGGTGACGTGATTAATCCACCTTTGCAGTGGTCATCCTCTCATATATGTTCCCTCCTCTGGCTGCTCTTCTATCATCAGTCTCATCCAGGGCGCCATGGTAACGAGATGTTAACTTCTTTGCCTGGTATGCAGGAGGTCGTGGGGTTTTGATCCTGACCCTGACGCCTGCTGTATATTTGGAGTTTGCATGTTCTCCCCGTGGTCGCGTGGATTTTTCTCCGGGCCCTCTGGTTTTTCCCTCAACATTTAGCATTAACACGCGTTTAAAGTGTTAAGCTCGCACGTCGTTCAGATATCATTTGTGGCCAGGTCGCTTCTGAAAAAGAGCTGCATAGCTCAGTGGGCCTTACCTGGTAAAATAAAATATAATGTTTCGTTTCGTATTTTCCATTTTCCCTTCTAGCAATGTGTTCTGCCCAAGTCCACTTACTTTTAAAATGTATAAATAATAATAGTTTACATCCCAATGTCAATCCAGTGCTGGATAAAAGCCTCCCAATGTCGTCGTGGCAGTCGTAGGCAGGCTTGACCATACTTCACCTCGCTGGTCAGTGTGGGTGGCTGGAGGGGGAGCCGAGGGAAGTTCAGATAACTGCTCTGCATAATCTTCTTGGTTCTTTCGGTAAAGTCACGTAGAAGGGAAATAATAAAATAATAAAAATGAAACAAAGTAAAATACAATTCTCGCGACGTTTCGGCCACAACGCAAGCAGCCGTCCTCAGGTGAAGAAAAGGTTTGTCGGAAAGACAGCGTCTGAATGAACACCACCAGGCTTGGCAGCGTATATGTAAGCTGAGTTAGAGGAGGAAGGGCGCCTTGACAAAGGAATTTGCATATCAACAGAGGAATTTTGCAACATTGACTTCTCCAAGACGGAGGTTCTCTGCAAGCCATCTGGCTACCATGAGAGATTCGTTCATGAGGCCATCCACATATACAAACACAGAGACAAATTCAACTAAGACGATGGATTCTGGCTCAGCAATCATTGGAAGGACATGATAAACAATTTCGGGTCTTGATTGATTGTGTTCACATTTACGGTGACTTTCAGACGGCATTCCATTCGCTGGCATTGACTATAAAGCTTTTGTATTCTCTTCACAGATCAGAGTCTTTGCACCGCTGCAAGTTTCCTGCTACCACTCTCCCATTGACATATTCCTTTGCTTCCTCTTAGTACCTTTCACGCGACGGTCAATGTTATGGTGTATAGTAGATTGTATAATGATACATAGTATAATAGCGTAATGAGTTCAAAGTTCAAAGTTCATTTATTAGGTATAGCCCTGTGAGCCATTCGGCTCTTGAATCGGGTGCAACCGCAACAAACAAAAAACATGAACAAGAAAACATCTTAAAGTGACTATGTGCAAACAGAAAATCCAAGAAAAGACAGCAAAATATTGCAGAAAAAATCACCGTACACCAACCCTGTGCAAATATCCCAGTGGGATGCAAGTCAAACAACAACAACCACAAGACAACTTAGATTAAGGCAATCAGTCTAACTCTGTACTACAACAAACAAACATGGCCAAAGCAAAAAACTTTTCGAAAATCACCAAAATAAAGCCATAAAAGCAATGAAACATAGGAACTGTGACCGGGTTTTCACAATAAACGACGTAAACAACATGTACCTCCAAACTCTGCAGCCATAGCTGGCTGCATGAGTCACTCCACAACAGTTGGAGCATCAGTCGGAGTATCAACATTTTTCAATGCACGTTTAAGATCAGCGCACTAAATCAAAACACAGATCATACTTTGCATACTTTGCAGCGATCATCCGGAGCGAAACATTGTATTTTAGGCCACTAAATTGCAGTGGCAGCTGGGGGTGTACAACTCCTCGAGAGCAGTTCTGAGTGAAGATCTCATAGGTAGTGACTCAAGTTGCAGTTTATTGGCGATAGCATTCCAGACCCTGGGGGCATCAACAGCAAAGGCCCTTCCTCCAGTATTTGTACGGCAATAGGGAATGTGAAGCTGTTAAATGAGCGAAGACCTTAGGTCAAATTTGTTCTTTGAAACAGAGAGGAGACTAAGGTGCTCAGCAAATCTCTGGCTACTATCAAAGGTTTGTCCATGAAGCCATCCAGATGCATAAACATAGACGTAACTTCAAACAAGAAGATGGATACAAATTGAGCAATCATTGGAAGGATGTTTTTAACCAGGTAAAACGTGAACTGTCTGTGGTTGTTCCATCATATTTACCGAGCACTAATCTATTCTGCCGAGTGTATTGCATCCCCAGCGTTTGGCAGTACTGCTCCTGTTGCTTTGTTATCTTTCATTGGCTTTACTGTCGTGGTGTCGGCTTTTTTGCAATTCTCCAACGTCTGCTACTGTTGCTTTCGTGTCTTTCATTGGCTTTGCTGCAGAGGCATTTGTGTTCTGCACCTTTCTAGCCCCGCCCCCCCCGTCCAGTAGCATTCCACGCAACGCTTCCCTCCCTTTACTCCCCCCCTCCCTTGCTCCTCCCCCCTCTCTAACTTATATAACCCCTTACCACAGCATCTCTCCTACTTCAGCTAAAAAGGTATTGCTGTAGTTTTCACACCTGATGATGATTGCTTGTGTTGCAATCGAAACGTCGTGAACATTTTTATTATGTTTTATTTTCATTATTTTATTATTTACTTTCTACGTGACTTTAACGAAAGAACCAAGAATATGAATCCCTACAGTCACGAAAGCTTTAAATCGAAAAATTAGAGTTGTACTACTGGTAGGAACCTCCTGGTCACACCAGCCCACAGGGGATTATTGTGTCCGCCCGTCATGCAGGGAAGGGCTGGGTGGGGAGGGAGGGGCTGGGTGGGGAGGGGAGGGTGGGGAGGGGCTGGGTGGGGAGGGTGGAGCTGGGTGGGGAGGGGCTGGTCACCCCGTGGTGCCCTTATAAATCTCAACGTTTAACCTACACACGCCGGCTTGTGCCCACACTCACAGTCGGGCATATTTGCGGAATACACCACGCCGCCGTTGACCCTGGCCATTGACCAAGCAACCCAACGTTCCTACCAGCTCCCTCCGCAGGAATGTGTTTGCATCAGCGCGTTCACCTTCAGTCACCTATTTTCATTGGGGCTGCCCTGATATGAACAAAAAAAAAACGGTCCAATTTGTTACGTGTCTTTAAACTCGACGGTTGGCGTGGCAACAAATGAATGTTTTAATTGCTGTACACCCTCTTGCGCCTGTGGGCGATATCCACTTACAGGCACACATTAACATCTGCGTGGGTGTCCACGTTACGGGCAGGAATGCGATAATTCGACACAAATGCAGGATAACCGTTGAGTATTGGTCTCAGCTGAGGAGGCTGTGTTGGGTTTTCAAAGCAGCTGCTGGAGTTCTTTGGGCGGCAGTGTTCCTTGACTGCGTGACTCTGAGGCGCAGTCAATATTACGATGCGTAACTAATATTCTCGTTAGGCCACGTGATAATCTCACCAAATGTTAAGGGCTTCCACTTGCCGACACGGCCAACCAAATGAAACGATCTTGCGTACACGCATTTAACGTGCCAATCGTTATTATTATTACGATTAGTTTAATATTTTTGAGCTCACACGAAAGTTTGAAAAACAGCTCTCACAGCCGTGTTCAGCAATAATCCATCGTCGTGCCGGCGTGTGCCGGGAGGGCAACGGCACGTCCTGACCACCGCGCACATCGGCTCAGGCTGAATTTCACATTGCTGCCGCGCATTCGCATCGTGAATGCTCATCGCAGAAGGGCCCCCCCCCGGTGGGAGGTGTTCGTCGTGGTAGCGAAGCGGCGCCGCAATGTCTCCTTTACGATCGCGCTCATAGGGGGCTGCCCCTTCTCATCCGCAGAAATTGACGAATCTCGCGATTTGCCCATAGGCCAACGTTATGACAGTTATGCTCGTAAAATGTCTTCCCATTTTTATCTTTTTTTAAGACAACAGGCCCTCTTGAGTCCACAAAGAGCACTTTTTTTCCGGCACAGTGCTTGACAAATGAATGTCCTGCATGTGTCCCGGTACTTAGAGGCTTGCTTCGCGTTGAATGCGGTGTTGCGCGGTCTTTCGGTGCCGTGCGTCGTAACTGGTTGAGTCGATCAAAGAGACTGGATTTCTGATATAGACAACAACAACAAAAAACCTCTCCGCGAAAATCTTTGGCAGCCGCGATGGCTCTCGTGAGAGAAACGTGTGGGGGCGTGCGTGGCGTGGAGCTCACGGACCTCTCGAAGCGGGTGCCAAGCAGCAGCGAAGACAGTGCGCACTTTAAAAGAAAAATGGAAATAGTTTTTCTATGTTTTTAAAAAGCGGACCTTCGAAAATTAAATGAAAGGCTTCTGAGAAAGGGAGGCGAAGAAACATTCTCAACAGTTTTGATAAACACCTTCGAGTCATGAAAACGGTCGTTGCATTTTTGCTCAGTGATCCTAATTAAAATGTTAAAGATGTATCCACACACGGTCTGTGTCATTACTACCATTCTTAATTAGACACTTGTCTTAAAGCGACACTCTATGTAAATAGAAACAAATAATGTGATATGCCAAAAGGAATGGGAGAATAATTGCTGTAAAACTACGCAGTCGAACTTGCCGATGCCGTTTGTTACTTTAAGATGGATTTAGGAACAATCACCACGGTGTTTTTCCCAACTTTTTTGCTGGCCGATGGCCAGGCCTGTGGTTTAGCGGTGGAGTATCTGGAAGTGGGATGGGGTGGGATGCAGGTGGGGAAGGGGGAAGTGCGGTAACTCTGGCCAGAGGAGGTACACGTGGAAGCTTGCCCTGCCGAGGCGGTGTCTCCCACAAACTTCACGTTGCGTGCGTTACGAAGCCTCCCCATACGCGGAGACATTCCCAAGAGCATCTCGTCTCATATCTCCGTTCACGAGAGAGCTGAACTGAATTTCGATTTAAAGCTTTCGTGACTGCAATGATTCATCTTCTTGGTTATTTCGGTAAAGTCACGTGGAAGAGAAATTTAAAAAAAACATAATAAAATACCATTCTCACGACGTTTCGGCCACAACGCAAGTAGCCGTCCTCAGGTGAAGAACAGGTCTGTCGGAAAGACAGCGTCTAAAGCGTCTCTTAGACGCTGTCTTTCCGACAGACCTGTTCTTCACCTGAGGACGGCTGCTTGCGTTGTGGCCGAAACGTCGTGAAAATTGTATTTTATTATGTTTTATTTTTATTATTTTCCTTCTACGTGACTTTACCGAAAGAACCAAGAAGAAGAGCCGAACTGTTTCACTGTCCCGCAAAACCACCGGGAGTTACTCATTTACTATTGTTGTACAGGATGGCGCTTGTTCGTTTATAACCAACATAACATTATTTTACAGCTGCCTGGTGAAACGTTCCCATGAAACCAGGCCGGGGCTGGTTATCTTTATCGCCTGCCTCTTGCGATGGAATCGACACGAATTCCCATATCTCTTTCCTGACCGCAGATTTCCCCTGCCCCCTAACCCCCAACCGCCCCCCGCCACCAACCCCAGCATCACTTGCGGACCATGATTGACCGCTGTTCTTTGCCTTCTACCAAACTATGTCAGAGCACGGACGACGCATTGGCAAACAACACGCAGCAGCAGCAGCAGCAGTCCGTCTGTTTCGTGCGTTGGTAGGTTGGCATTTTGTGTTAAACACAGGAGCGGAGCACGGGCTTTCAAAGGGCCAAAATGTCAAGCGGTCAGCAGCAAACAGCGTTATCAATGGTGTAATCGATAACAGTTGACACACTCCTTGCATTGAAAAAGATTAGGACGGCTTGGGAATTTTAAGAGTCGATGGAGGGAATCCCAAAAAGTTGTTGCAGTGCAAAGGGGGAGAAGCAGAAGCGTAACACGGATGATTCACGTTCAGCTCGTTTTCCTGGCTATGTTACAAGGGAGATCCGTGGTGCGTGAGCACATCAACAACAAAGACAATAGCAACAACAAACAACATTGCAGAGAACGCGTGCTGGAAGAGGAGTGTTGTGACCTACAGTGTGGTGGTTGGGTATCTGCGAAAAGAGATTTATAACTAATCGGATTCCTGCAGTATAAGTAAATATTCAGATTCTGAACACGGTGCGGAGGAGAAGATCGAGCCCGCCAGTTTGGTAGCGCGGGTCCTCACTGTGCGTGGAGAAACCAACTAGTAAAGGTCACATGAACAGCAACCACGGTGTGTGCAGGGTTGGCACACATGAGATGTGGGCGTACGTGGAGGCGTGCCAGCAGTGTCGATTTCATTCGTGCATTTTCAACTATTTTTTCCACGATTTTCTATGATTGTGTTGTTCCATGATTGTCAAATTATCTTCAATTATGGAACACACACAACAGGAATTTAAGGTTAAGATTTGTCCACTGTTGCTCAGAATGACGACATTGTAGTTAAATGAGCGAACCTTTACATATAAAGAAAATGTTCCTGTTATGGTTTGTAATGAGTTTTAATCAAATGTATTAATGAAACGTGCACAGGAAACCTGTTTAAGTGTGAATACATTCCATCTACATATCTACGCAACAATGAACTTGGAGCATCCTGTAGGGTCTGCGTTGTGTTTGTGCAATTATAGTGCGTTCCACAGCCATTAGACCATCATGTGTCAATGCTAAAGTATGGTTCAACTGAATCGTAATAAATGGACGTGTGCATTTTCACGTGTGGGATAATAAACGCATTTCTTAATGCACAGGTAACAGTATAAGGGCCTTACGCATGTGACATATTGTGGGAGATAAGTGAGTGTGTTAACACGTGGGATGCTCATTCCAGACTCAATTAACATAATTCCTTTTGAAACGAGCTGGCTGGATAGTACCATCATGAGCTGGCTGGATTGTACCATCATGAGCTGACTGGATTGTACCATCATGAGCTGACTGGATTGTACCATCACATTAGATCAATGTAGGGTCAAGCTGCATAGGATTGAATTTCACATTTTTGTGCAAATGGTTACAAACAGCAACATTGGGCTTTTTAACATCGCGGGTGACTCTCATTCCTTCCCTCCTTCCTGCCCTTCCGTTAATAAACTACTGTACGTACTTTAAGGCAAAAAAACGAAGATTGTTTAAACCGTAATACTTTTAAAATGAATTTACGAACATTTGGGATGAAGCTTGCCACCCGATGCCGTGTTAGTCATGGGGTTTGTTGACCATACTTCACCAACGATGGTCAGTAGGGGTTCGTGTAGGATGGTGTTCCAAGGCTATTTCATATAAAGTGTCACTTGCCACTGATAATTATTGACAACGGCAGGAAATCTTGCTCGGGTGATCGGATTCATAGCACAATGTACGAGCCAGTGTCCTAATAACCACTGCACATTCACTTCCCCCTATTAAGACAGGGACAGGAAAAAAGTACAAAGATCTGACACAAGCCTTAGAGACTGTTGTGGAACACGTTGTTACCAAGCAGCTTAATGAGGCTTGCACGTCACACGAGGGGGTGGTGTGGACAGCACGATTCTCGCCTGGCTGTCTTCCAAGTACAGAGGTGTACACACCCCACACCAGACGCTCATCTCAGGTTGAGTTGATCTAGGGGAGGCCCAGGACAAGTTTTACATCACTTACTGATGTTAGCAATGTCCGGGAATCAACCTCAGGTTGTCCAGATTAAAAGCCCAATATGCGACCACTGCACTAGCGCTCCTTCCATATCTGGTGCTGTATATCACAGATTGACTTGCCGCAACTTCATAATCGTGTGGATATACTGGCCTCACCATATGAATATGGAATTTATACCACTGTCTGAGAGGATCTAACATAAATAAGCACCACACATTAAATATTTTGAGCATTTATTCTCACCGATATGAGTATATCACTGGAATTGGGATAAAAAAAACTTAACTGAAATACATTTTTGAGACTCCTCGGAATGCTGATAGGTGAAAGGTCGCGGTAGGAGAAAAGTTCAGGCCACTGGTTAAGGTCACTTTGCCATCCATCAAAAACCAAAGCCACGTGGCTCTCGCTCTGTGTTCCATCATTTATTCAATCAGAAAGACGGTGTCGCAGCAAACCCAGCAAATGAATCCGTTTGATGTTCGGCTGGTGTGACGTGTCCTTAAAAAAAAACCAGCGATAACATTTTGCAGCACACCACGGGACATCGGTGCTCATTAAATTGTTTGTATAATCCGAGTTTGCGTGGTTTGTTCTGGTACTCTTGTGCATGTCGCCACACGACTGTGAGTACATTTCACAGCACGACAGCAGTGATAAATGTGTAGGTTCTCAATTAAAATTTCACACCAGCGAACGCAGCATACGTGAATGGTGTTGAAGACGATTATTTATAGTGCTTTCCACATACACAACATATGTATGCACCCTGTTACATACATCTGCAGTGGGAGCGGATATAATTATATACGGGGCTCACTCGGTATTTTATGTCGTGGAAAAGTTAACATAGTAGTGTGGTGCATAGGTATAGGGCAGGGGTCGGCAACCTGTGGCTCCGGAGCCGCATGCGGCTCTTTTGAACCTTGACCGCGGCTCCGGGGCGGATGCTAGCGAGGGGAGGAGGCGCACTGTGACACCTGCTCTGGCGTTGCCGCTGCTGACAGGTCGCCGCTCCGCTCCACACTGCCCGCCCGGTGACAGGCAATAACGTTGCCGTTGCTTTGTCACATGTTTGGAAGAAGTAAAAACCTTCCTGGGCAGCAAAGAGCTCACCTTTGCTGAGCTGGAACAGCCAGAGTGGCTGGAAAAATTACATTTTATGGTAGACATGACAGCACATCTAAACACGCTAAATACAACCCTTCAGGGGAAAGGAGGCACAGCCCTGCACATGCTGGAGGAGGTTTTGGCATTCGAGTGCAAGTTGACAGTGTTTGTCAAAGATTTACAGAGAGGTACACTGTCTCACTTTCCCTCTTTGAGAGAGTTCAAACAAAGTCATGATACGATAAATTTGGAATATTTCAAGTCTGCAATCACCACAATGCAAAGTTCGTTTGGGAAACGATTCTGTGAGTTCAGAGAGGAAAAAACGACATTATCCTTCCCTGTCACTCCCCTGGCGATCGATCCATCCCTATTGAATATGACTGCATTTGCAGGTGTAAGTCAACCTGATCTTGAGATGGAACTGGCCGATATAGCCGACAAAGATATATGGGTGTCCAAGTTCAAATGCTTGACCGCTACTCTTGAGGATGTTGCCCGTCAGAAGGCCATTCTGGCTCAGAATCATAAATGGAGTGATATTGAAAACCTTCCCAAACAGGACAAACTTGTATTCGAAACATGGAATGCCATCCCCAACACTTATATAAACATGAAAAAGTATGCATTTGGAGTCCTGTCGATCTTCGGCTCCACATATGTATGTGAGCAGGTCTTCTCCAACATGAACTATATTAAAAACAAACATCGATCACGCCTCACAGATGACAGCTTGCAAGCCTGTGTGAAAATGAAGGTGACGTCTTACAGCCCTGATGTGCAGACACTGTGCACTGAGGTTCAGGAGCAAAAATCCCATTAACCAGGTAATTGAGCTATTAATTTGCAAAAATATATTTTACATTGTTAAGTGAAAAAGTCCTTTTTTTATTCAGATTGACAGCTGACTGCACGATCCTGTATATAGCAATAAGGTAAGAAACAATATATGCAGTGTTATATTTGTTTTAAATGTTGCAATGGTTTTGCGGCTCCCAGTTTATTTTTTCCTTCGGAAACGGGTCCAAGTGGCTCTTTATGTCTTAAAGGTTGCAGACCCCTGGTATAGGGCATTTCTGCAATGTCTGAACAGCAATGCGATTTCAGTAGCAACTAACCACTTTAACATACAATACTCTCAAATGGAAACTAACATCAACTTAATGTGTACGTTCCCATTTCTAAACCAGGTGGTTAACGCGTTCGTTTCAGAGCAATAGATTTGTTTGGGAATTCATCGCAAGTTGTCAGGGGACGTTGCGGCATCAGTACCGTCCTGTGCCTGGTCACGACAGGTCGGTTTCTTTGCGTTGAGATGTTGAGCAGTTGACGCCCCTTGGCCAAAGGAATGAGGATTGTGGGCAGAAACAACACCCACTCGCGGAGAGCCTGGTGGGGGGAAAGGGAGTTTGTTATTTTAATTTCTACTGCATCCTGTGGCCAGATATTTTGTGATCCTTGGCTCGGTCTGCGATGATGAATCCACATGTGGCGAGAGCAGCTCCATTAAAATGCCCTGCGACGCCCGTCACTTTTACAGAAATGGAATGTCAATTGCTCCTTCATATCAACTGCCGTCAGGAGGCTTGTTAAATTTTGAGCATTTTATGAGAATGTTAAGCGGTATATTTATATGAAACATCGATGAAAACGATCGTGATATTGGTCGTGCTCACAAATCATTGGATGATGCCCTTTATGGTTGGGCTGCTGCAAAGGAAAACAGATCATTGCAATATTATTTCATAGTTTTAAAACAATAAAATAATATTGTTTTAATCGATGTAAGCAATGCTGTGTGCGTTAACAATTGCTGACATGGTGAATGAGCCGGGCCTATCTGGCTTTGCCTGAATTCCCATGTCAGCCCTGCAGGCAGTGCCAGATTATCCTAGTATCAAATGTAGCTACAAATGTTACGGGCTCCTCACTTGCAACGGCCCCGCGCCCAAATGCTTTGAAGCTATCAATTCCGGTTTAGTGATTCTGCACTTGCTCTATTACTATAGTACTATACCGTCTTCAACTTTTATGAACGACTGGGTGTTTAACGTTAGCGATTTTTCGTATTATCTGGCTGTATAGCAAATGAAAAAATACAATTACTTTACTTTGCAAGTAAAACATTTGTGTTTTTATATTTATGTGTTTTTGTTTGTTATTTAGGGCCCCTTTATAACATGCTACATGCCCCGCATGAGCTTAATCCGGCACTGCCTGCAGGGCCGCTCTGGCACTAAGTGGGCTTGGGAAGGGGGTCCAGGAGATCGCTTTTCATATCGAGCTCTAACGCTTCCAACTGGGCCGACTTCACAACCCACCGATGACGTCTCTCTCGTGTTTAATCTTCCGGGGTCATTTTGGAGAGGAGAAAAAAAAACCTAAAGATTTTAACTCAGAAAAGATGAACCTAATCCTGAGCGTGTGGTGAACTCAGCGATCGCGCTTTAAAGACCGCTTTTCGATGTTTCCACTCGCAGCCACGTTGAGAAAGGAGGAGACATGGGCAAAGTGGGATGGGGACGAGGTCACCAGATCTGCACGGCACTTCAAGCCCTGAGATAAGAAACGAGCCATGCTGGGCCATCGCCTTGGCTGTTCCTGGAACAGCTGAGAATGACATGGGCCTGCTGTTTAGTGGCCATGGATTCATAGCTATTTGGGTACAAATCTCATGGCCATAATGATGACTATTAAATGGAAAATCTGCTGTGCTTTGGCTGTTGAGCTCAGTTATCATTACTTGTAGAAATCTATAATAAATGTAATTGAGGTCGAGAAATTCTGCCTTTTATTATCTTTAACATGAACAGAATATTTTTTTATTGGATTAACTATATATATTCTGCAATGGTCTACTGCCTGTTCGGTATGAAGGACAGATGACAGATGGTATCAATGGACAGCTCATGATGGGCAGGTTTTGCTAAAATTACTATTTTGTTAAAAACGAATAATCAACCAAAAAAAACTATTTTGGCAATTGGAAGAGGAAGAAACATTGGCTTAGCCCTGTGCCTTCTTCCAGAGGTGGAAGAGATTGTGGAAGTATTTATTGGTCCAAATGCGTTTTTCTGTAAGACATTTGCTTAAACATTATTTTCCACCATAAATCTTCCCAAAAAATATAGAACACGAGGAAGATGACTTTTTAAGTAAGCTAAATTCTGGGAATTATCTTGCAAACATTTAATTGATCCATCTTTTTTCGTCTACTTTTAGAAAAAAAATGTTGCTCTTCTCACAATTTGTTTTCCAAAAGATGGACTGTCACAAAAAAACACCACATCGTGGAGGTATCATCCACAAACACTGGAGGGATATGCCGGGTGTCAATCTACACACCACGACCTGGGAAGGTTACAGGACATAGAGCTGTGTTTACAAAACAGTAACTTAAGAACAAAATACGATAGATGATTTTAATCTAAGAGAAAGGAGGGGGGAAGTGGATAGATGGAGGGGGAGGAGGAGGTGGTGGGGAGAGGTGGAGGGAAGGTGGGAAGAGAGAAGGGAGAGAGGGACATAGAGGTGGCATGTGGGGGATGCTTGAGGGGGAAAGACGCTTTTTTGTTTTCGTGTGATAACGATCTTTGTGTATCCATGAAGAGCATAGTAATGGGGATTTAGAATTGTATGGTAAAGTCTGCCTCGGGAACAAAATTCACAGATTTAGAATACATATATATCCTGAAGCTTTATGGAGGCCCAGCTGGTGTCTGTAAGGGGCGCTTAATGATAGTTCTTTTGAGATACCCCCAGTTAAATTGTATTTACTCAGTGATATAAAGGTACTGCATAATGCATGTTTCCTCAGTGTTACCCTTGACAAAAGTAATGTTGGTTATGAATAAACAACTTTCCCAGAAAGCCATTCAATTATTTTACTTCTCATGAGAGTGTTTTTTGAGTAAGAGTAAATACATTGGGGGGAAAACTATAATTACCTTGCCAGTTTCTCTCAACAATTCTGCAGCGGGGTTGCATAGTTGAGGCTTATTTCTCAATAATTAATTTTTGGCCGCCTGTCCTGCCTACTCATGTCACTCGCGCAGGGCATCCCCACACCGTGATCCACGTTACGAGCCACGGCGCCAAAGCAACACGAAACAAAAGCGAATATCGCTGAAGGCTGCTGTCAGAGCAGAGATGCTCCTGTTGTGCACGAAGGCAATTTCACTCCACTGCAGTTTACACCCCCCCCCCACACACTTTTTTTCTCTTCCAAATGTATTTTTATTTTAACAAAACAATTCAGGTACACGACACAGAGGAAATGAAAGGAGGTTGACACCAGCACAAACACACATTACGGATTACAGTGCAATGGAAACCATACTCTTTGGTTCTTTCGGTAAAGTCACGTAGGTATAAAATAAATTAAATCACGACGTTTCGGGCGCAACACAAGCGTCCGTCATCAGGTGGGAAAGCTGTGTTGCGTGTTGCGCCCGAAACGTCGTGATTTATTTAATTTTCTACCTACGTGACTTTATCGAAAGAACCAAAGAATATGGATTCCTGCAGTCACGGAAGCTTCAAATCAAGATTCAATGGAAACCTGTCCAAACCGCACGTTTCAATAAACAATTTCAATAAATGATACAACCCCCCGTGGTGTCTTCCTAAGCTCTGATAGCCCTGAAGGAGAAGGGACAAAAGGGAGGGGGGGGGTAGATGGGGGGGGGGGGGGGTTCCGAAACGTCCAATGAACGCTCTTAAGGATCAATGCCTACTGGAGGAGAGGGAGTTGGAGGAGTTCCATGTCCCCCCCCTTGTGTTACTCTGAGTGTGTTTAAAGAATAGCCACAGTCAATTTAGTGAAGGTCTTTGATGTGTTATGAAGTCGTTGCCGCGTCTTGTCCGACGTTTCACTCCACGTGCTGGGATCGTCTCCGGGAACTCGACTTGAGTTCCAGGCACGTGGAGAGAAACGTCGATCTTCATTCCCAGAAATGTGCGACAGGACCCGATAATCACGTTCGGAGTGCTACACAGCAGTACAGCCGCGAAGACCGACACGGCAGTTCTCATTCTGTGAGGTTGTTTTTATTACACGCTTTTATTTAACTCACTCTGTCTGTTGTTGTTGTCGTTGTATCCTCAAATCTTGTAACTCGATTTTTACCCACTTCCCAATGTGGTATCGACTGCAAATTTGGTATACTTATGTCATACTGATGACAATACCCTATTCTATCAGAACAAATAAAACATATATTTTAAAACATTATTTTTTATATGTTATGTTTCGGCTTGGGTCTAATTGTCCACGCTCAACTGAAGTTGGCTGTAAATCACCACGGTTCCTTACGTTATGGCAAGCTTCGGGGCCACTTCCTGGAGTCGTGGAGTTCTGCCATTACTCGTACGGTACATTTCATTAAAGCGAGTTTTTTTTTAAAAAAGTGTTTTTAAATGTTACTTATTTTAATTATACAACATTTGATAAACTGCTGTACGTGCAAAGTGATGAACGTCGCTCACAAATGAATGGGTACGTTGCTGAGAGACGAGGTTACCGCGAATGTCACTACAATTTTCTCTTTCAGCGAGACGTGTTGAATTACAGTTGTGTGTGTGTGTGGTTTTTTGCGACAATATAAAAGGGCTGCGTTGGACGAGGGCGAGAAGGCTGATGTACGCAATCTGTGCTCGGCTCTTTGCCGTTTGAAAACAAACGAGAAGCTCAGCGCGCCCTGCGTCAGTTGCAGCAAAGGGGCCGTCCATAAATGACGTCACGCGATTTTGGAGGATTTTTGACCCCCCTCCCCCCTTCGTCACACGGCGTCACAAAAAATCTGAACCCCTCCTCAAATATGACGTCACAAAGCTCTGCCCTCCCCCAAATAAAACATGCTTCAAATCTTCTTGGTTCTTTCGGTAAAGTCACGTAGAAGGGAAGTAATAAAATAATAAAAATAAAACATAATAAAATAAAATAATTCTCACGACGTTTCGGCTACAACGCAAGCAGCCGTCTTCACCTGAAGACGGCTGCTTCACCTGAAGACGGCTGCTTGCGTTGTAGCCGAAACGTCGTGAGAATTATTTGATTTTATTATGTTTTATTTTTATTATTTTATTACTTCCCTTCTACGTGACTTTACCGAAAGAACCAAGAAGATGAATCCCTGCAGTCACGAAAGCTTTAAATCGAAATGCTTCAAATCGCTTTAAACTATTGTCATTGTAGTGCGTATTTAATGTACCGCTGCACTCTGATGTTGATGGAGAAAACATTTATTAAAAAGTCTATTTAATTAAGTAGAACGTCTTCTTGGTTCTTTCGGTAAAGTCACGTAGAAGGGAAATAATAAAATAAAACATAATAAAATAATTCTCACAATATTATTTTATTATGTTTTATTTTATTATTTTATTATTTCCCTTCTACGTGACTTTATCGAAAGAACCAAGAAGATGAATCCCTGCAGTCACGAAAGCTTTTAATCGAAATTTAAGTAGAACGTGTTGTCTATATTTATTTACATTTTGATGTGACGTCACATTTCTCACCCCCCCCTCCTCGTCACACATCGTCACACATGTCTGACCCCCCCCTAGGTGCGTGACGTCATTTATGGACGGCCCCAAACCCACGTTGTCAGCCATGCTCCCGAGTGACAGGCAACAAGGACTGTGGCATGCGCTCAGCAGACTGTTGCTTGCACCAGTTGAAATCTCCATGATTTGCATGATTACTTTCACACACGATACATATATTTTATTTTTTCTATCGCTTTGAACTTCCAGTCCACACCGAGGTTGTAAAAAAAAGCACATTTAGTTCCAAGTGGAAATTGCACGTGAGATTTGTTTTCCTTCAAAAAGACACTTGCGTCTCTTTGGTCTTTTCGGTAAAGTCACGTAGGTATACAATAAAATAAATCACGACGTTTCTGGCGCAACACAAGCGTCCGTCATCAGGTGGGAAAGAGCTTCAGGTGGGAAAGAGCTGTCTATATTTATTTAAAGTTGCACATTTTCACGTGATGTCACATTTCCCAAGAACTTTCCCACCTGATGACGGACGCTTGTGTTGCGCCAGAAACGTCGTGATTTGTATTATTTTATACCTACGTGACTTTACCGAAAGAACCAACGAGTATGGATTCCTGCAGTCGCGAAAGCTTCAAATCAAGATTGACACTTACATCTGTCGACGTTTTCTAAATAAACCAACGAGCGAGGGAAGTTGTTGACTCGATTGCAGCTCGGTGACGGTTTGTGATCTCCGTCGTCACGTGACCTGTCTGCAAGACGAGGGTGCAATGAAGAATGGAGCAAACAAATATGACCCTTGGCAGTAAATTTACTTTTAATTTTACCGCTATCTTTTTCATTGCATCAGGAAACAGAGGAAACCCATGCCATAAACTCTGAACTGGAAACATGTGCATTTTCTAGATCAGTATAAAAAACTTTGTTTTTCACCCATCTTGTCACGATTTATTCTGCGCCATTTGCTATTTTATATTTATTTTTCCACAAAAAAGTGAGCTGATGGACGATGCAAGTAATTCAAATTGAGTTCATGGAAGGCACGGAGCGAAACAATTTCAACATACGTACACACGTGCGAGAGAAGACACTGACGCTATGTTTTTTACACCCATTGGAAAGTCGACCTAATCCGTATTCGGCCATTCCAAGCAGAGCTCACCACGGCTCGTGTCATGTCCCAGCACGACAGGAGACACATGGCTCCCTCTACTTTGCACCTCCCACTCCATCACCCCCACCTCTTCCCTTCCCTCTGTGGCCAGAGGAGAGCAATCATGACATTTTTGTTTACAAAGGTTTGACCCGCCATGGCCATGACAATATGTCGCCTTTAACCTCACGGTAAAGCGAGTCACTGCGGTCACGGGGAGTGCCAGGAGAAGGCGGTTGACTTGCTCCCTAATAGACTCAATGGTGGCAGGAAGCCTAGGCCTTGAGTCAGAGACCGCCCTACATCTCTACGACAAATGAGATAAACCGGTGGATAGGCCCCAACCGAGTAGATTGTCTTGGTTTAGGCTCGATGGTCTGGCATATGGCTACGCGTCATATTTGGCCACGCTGGTTTGGCACCGCTTTGTCAGACACGCCACTCCAACTACACGCGACTGTGGGGTCGCCCCGGCAGACAGCCGTGCGCATCGTGGAGGGCTGTACCCGTTATGGCAGTGGCGAGGTGCAATGAGGTTGATTGAACTTGACGATGTGGATATCCAGTGGTTGAGTGATTTGGATGTTGACCTGTGATGCCGTAGGCAAAAAAAGAAACAAATATATTAAAAATAAGAATAGCTTTTACCCTTGCTGGCAATAAAACAGGAGGTGTGAAGATGTTCAAACATCAAATAGATAACTTTTGCAAGGAAGCAAGCGTTCATTATCCGCACGTACTTGTGGTGAACATGCAAACAAAATATCATCTGATAATTTATGCATTGTATTTGAAACTGATTGGTCTACACCAGAGACAACCTTCTTTGTGGCCTAGTCTCACCAGAGTCAGAGCAGAGAACGCCAAAAAGCGAAGATGTTCTCTGGTCTGACACTGGTGTTTGAACATCTTAACACCTGCTTTATTGCCAAAAAGGGTAAAACTTATTCTTATTTTTCATTTTGATACGGGCAAAAAGATCCCACGATAAGAACAAAGATCAACACATGCTTGGGGTTAGGTTGCATTATCCAAAGCTAAAATATATAAACGTCGTCGTTTTTTTGTACGTGACATTACCGAAAGACCCAAAAAATACTCAAATATATATTTGTACTTTTCTGTTGTTTTTTTTAAGTTGTCTCTGTGATGTAACGACTGCGTCCAAGGGTGAACATGTGCAGCTCCTTTAGGAAAGGGAACCACGTGCTTCTGCTGGTGTCAGCTTGGCCCGGGGAGGCGAGCAGAGGAATCCAGGCTGAGCCGACTTGCCGAGTACCACTGGGATCGAGAAGAACCATCATCACCAGTTGCCAGCTCGGAGAGGGTGGGAAAATGTAGCCTGTTTCTTGTAATGCGCTGTCTCACGTAATGATATTGGAAAATCATTAACTGTAAACGGAGCACCATTTACCCTGTTGGCGGTCGTTAAAACGCAGTTAACGGCCGTTAATGGTTCTGCGTTCCCCGAGTTTCACCTGAACCTTGGGCGCCCGATCGTGGGAAAATTTTTTCTCAAATCTGCGGCCGCATAAAAGGGCTCCTATCGCAAAGGCAGTGACCGTGTGCCATTAGCAATGGAGATTTTACAGTTCGTGTAGTAATGGCAGTGAAATGCTTCAAGTGTTTCACGTTTTCACTCCCATTCCCTATGATTTCACCAGGTCAGCGTAATTGAAATTCTTGAATCAAAACGGTGGTGGCAAATAGGAGAAAATAATGTTGAACTGAGAAAGCTTTTTTTTTATTTTAATGCTGTTCCAGCTGTTGATTTATCTTTTGGAGGGCCATTCCAGCACATGGAATATTGTATTGGTTTCCGCACTTCTCCGCATTCTCGTGTTAGTTCAATATGCAATAAAAAACAAATTGTCTTGGGCTCAAGAATTGTCCCCCAGGTTATAAGAAATTATGGTAAAAATTTACAATTTTTTATATTTTACGATGAGTTATATGAGAAAAATGTATGCACTTTACTGGAACACGTGTGGGTTTGCTTGTTTTTGCATTTGGCCATATTTGTTTCTGTGTTTTTATGTTTACTTCTCTATGGTTTTGTTCCTCTGCTCGAATATCTTCATTTCCGTTACACTCCATAGCAGTTTCGGTGATGTAATTACGGTGCTCGAGGCAATGTTTTTGTAAATGTAAAGAATGTGTGCTTATATATATAAAAAAACGCACACCTGGCAAAATATGGAGTGCAATTTGAGGATTGCAGTGGAATTGCCACGTATATATTTATTGAAATAGCAATGCCTTCTAGCTGTATTTCCATAACTCAGAAGGCCATATGGGAGAGACGGCATCATATATTTGTGCAGTAAATGTTTGAGAACATTAATAGACAATAAATCTGTGTATTATTGCAGTCTCTACTTCACTTTAACGCCCACCAGCACAATTGTTAAATTATATGGCGCAATACATCTGACATTCCTCTGCCCATTTGAAGTGCAATAACTGGTGCAAATGAAGGCTGAGAAAGCATGAGAGTGCTTATTTACAGCGGGGCAGCACCAAACGTAAAAACAAATTAACTCGAATAAATAGCAACACAACCTATGCACAGACTCTAAGAATGAGATCAACTTGTGAATATATATGCAGAACACTATCTAAAAGCACTCTCTAAAGCTATAATTGAATGCTAGCTTCATCGTTATCACAAAGCGAACACTCACACCACTACCGCGGTGGATATGCCAAAGCATCTGACACGAACTCAAAACCGAATGCTGTTATTGCAGACTTGTACATCTATCCCATACTTACAGCCAGTGTGGTGACGAGGCCCAACGGTAGCGCGTTGGCCGCTTGTTTGCAGAGGTCCACGGTTCGAATCCAGTGGCTGCCCTGATTAATACAGCGCGCAGTAACCGTGATAACACACGCCATCTGGTTCACCGCGAATGTTAAAGACGCTCCGATGTCGTTTGCACGAGTAGGCCATTGTGTGCAGGCGTCAGGAGTCCAAATATTTGCAATTTCGAAAATTACACCGTGAATTAACCCAATTGAGGTTAGGGAAAGCAATAATCGCCCCCTACCTATTAACAAAAATGTTCATCAGGAAACTTTTTATTATTATTCCTGTCAGTCTCCCCGTTGTGTCGTGCAGTCTGCAACTCTTATCCACTTTGTCTGGTATTTGTATTGATGTTCCATTGCCTGAAACATTGCCGAGTAATATATTTGATCATTTTAAGGCCACAGCATTGTTGACAAATGTGTTACGTTCTTAATTGTACAATAATACAGTGCCACAGATTGAGAACAATCGTCGCATGCATTTCCGTACCACGTATCCGGAACAATTGCACAGTCAATTGAGTGAGTCCCATGAGTACCCGGAGTCAGACAAGGCAGCAGCGTGACCAGTCGGGAGCCATTACAGAAGTGAGCATGAGGCTGGCCTCAATGCAGCGCTGCAAATTAAATTTGAATTTTTACGGACCAAAGGAATACCCCAATAATGGGCACGTTAAGGTAAATACACAGTAACAGTCGTGATTGCCTGCCGAACCAATTCTCAATTGCCACCCCTGCAAAATGACCCTCTGCGCCACCACGAAGCTCCGTGGGAGGATGAAGGCGGCTCTTGACGACACTGAAAGCCAGCGGCAGAGTTTGGGGAGGGGGGCACGGGAAGGTGGCAATGCCTCCCCAGACTGGACACCTTCATTAATTTATTTTCAGTAGTTTACAATTAAAATTATAAATACTTTATTTATATGCACCCGCGATTCCTAATGTGAGGGACAAAGCGAACCCCCTCCCCTCCCAAATTGTACAAGTCAGAATCTACCTAAGATCAAAACGGAGTCTTCTCAGAATCCTTAACGAGCAAACGATTCTCTAAATGGTGCTTTACCAGCTGAACATTTTTTTTTTGTTCCAGGCGCTTAAGTGAACAAGCGAACGTGACGAGTGTGGATGGCTTCGATCTGAGCCTGGATACCGCATTGGTGCGCGCGTGTGTGTTTGGTGAACGATGTTACCCTCAGGGCACTCTCATCCCACTTCCCGTGAGTTTCCCCTCCCTTTAATCTGCCCTCTTCATCTGAGCCGCTCGCCCAGGGCGCAAAAAAAAACCCTATGCCTGGCCAGGATCAAATGGCGCACATATCTACAACGGGGCTGGAGGGGTTATGTTTAAATACCAGTGGGGGGAAATGAAAAGGGACTTCGTTGACTCCCATTACAATGAAACATAGTATCATAAACTCCCAGGGTGGCTTGCGTTGTAATTTTTGCTCGTTTCATTGTGTAGCACGGCACACTTAAAATCGAGTAAAGAAATGGTTACAAAATTACAAGAGCAATCCAGGAATATTAGACCCGGTGAAGATATAGGCTCATATATTCCATCAATCTGCCACATTCGAAAATCTAGAAGCTGCAAACACTCAAATAGTGCTCATGTAAAATGTGGTGATTGTTAGATTATTTAATGGACCATTCTGTCGTTGCCTTTACCACGGAATCGACTGCTGGATATTCAAACCCGTTGGCTTCGAGTTAGTTTCACGTATGGGATTAAAAAACACTTATTGCAATTCCTCACCATATTTAATTACAATCTAATATTTGCTACAGTGTTTTAGGAGTTCATGTTTTACCTTAATGTTTAGAAATTGTATATGAATTGTACGATTGTTATTGGAGGTACAGTTTTCTAAATGCACCTGATCTCGTTAGATGACAAGAGCTGAGCGTGGATGAACTTGGTTGAATGAGTGATCACGAGGGCCAGGTGATGGGAGTGATGAACATCGCTCCTGGTATACGTGATGGGTCTTCTCCGGATTTAACCGTTGTCTTCCAGTAATGAGTATCGGCCAAACATCCCAATGTAGAACCCTCGTTCAATAATGTTTGGGGCTGAGTGAGGTTTTGCGCCTATAAATAATTGACATCATTATTATTGAACCACCCTTGTAAATGCCAATGCTCACAACTGGTTTCAAAAACAGTTTTTTATTGGGTCTTTTACTACCACAGGTCACTCAAAAACAGTAGAGGTCATGTGACCTTTTTTAAAGGTAGAAATGCATTTGCTTGAAGTTTACAAAAGTCATCACCTCTCGCCAGATGTCATCACCTATTGTCAAAGTCATCACCCCCTAACCCTCATTCTAGCCTCCAGTTGTGCAGAGTTATGGGCAAGTGTTGCTTGACGCGGTATAAGTAATGGCTGTTTTTGTATTCAGTTGAAGAATGTGGCAACAACTTAAATCATGTTCTACGATAAGATATTTTGCTGTGGATAATTTCCATAGGCGTGCAATAGAGAAGGTAAAACGTTATTAGGGATGCATATTGTGACTGCTGGATAAGATGGCACTCCTGCGTAGGGTTTCTCGGTTGTGCCGCATAGAACACCGATGTGTTTTCGGGATTGGACTGAGTGCTGTTCAAAATGATGTCTGACGTATCATGTTCTGGAGCTTCTTCAGTTCAGTTCCTGAAGAAGCTGCCAGCACGTGGATGGAAACTTTGGACATCACGCCAAACAACACGCGCTACGATCCAAAAACACGTGGGAAGGGATAAACGTTAATTGTAAAAAAAAAGTCATTAAAATTACCAGCACCTGGAAAGACTACCATGTAGTGGAAAAACAACAGTGGTTGTCCTTTGAAGCGATTCACTTCATAGGAATATAAAGTTTCCACCCCTGCCATAGGCACTACTAAACACCTGTTTAAATATTGGAATGCTTTGAGGGTCTATTTTGCATTGGTGCATTGGTCAAGGAATATTGACTGTGCCCTCCCTTTAATTCCACTGGTGGTGATATGGAGGCACTGGCTTCTCTCATAAGACAGTGGTGATCCCCACCACTGGCTTCTCCCATAAGACAGTGGTGATTCCCCACCACTGGCTTCTCCCATAATGCAGTGGTGATCCCAACCACTGGCTTCTCTCATAAGACAGTGGTGATCCCCACCACTGGCTTCTCCCATAATGCAATTGTGATCCCCACCACTGGCTTCTCTCATAAGACAGTGGTGATCCCCACCACTGGCTTCTCCCATAAGACAGTGGTGATCCCCACCACTGGCTTCTCCCATAATGCAGTGGTGATCCCCACCACTGGCTTCTCCCATAAGACAGTGGTGATTCCCCACCACTGGCTTCTCCCATAATGCAGTGGTGATCCCAACCACTGGCTTCTCTCATAAGACAGTGGTGATCCCCACCACTGGCTTCTCCCATAATGCAATTGTGATCCCCACCACTGGCTTCTCCCATAATGCAATTGTGATCCCCACCACTGGTTGAGGGCTGCCGACGGAGGTTTGTGCCGCTCCACGGCCGTTTGAATGCGGAGGCATTATGGCTTAACGTTGAAGGGTTATTAGGTTGCAAAAGGGTGAATGCGCTGCGAGGTTCACGGAACGATTACATTTTTAGTTTAACATTTTAGGCCACTGAGCTAGATAGCTACTTTTCAGAAGCGACCTGGCCACACATGATAACTCAGCAAAGTGGCTTATCATTACGTGAACATTTATAGCAGCCAAATACTATGAACGTATGTTTCTAAACGTGGGGGAGGGGGGGGGGCAGAGCAAAAATCCACGCGACCACGTGGAAAATATACAAACTCCAAATATACAGGAAGCGGCAGGGTCGGGATTGAACCCACGACCTCCTGCATACCCGGCGAGGCAGTCAACATCTCGCCACCGTGGCGCCCAACGTGACCTCTCACATGGGCAGATCGTGTTGCTGCTGCGGCGCCAGCACACCGACAATTTATGGGTCACGATTGTGCAGAGGCGACAGCTCGGTCGAATGCCGACTTCAAAGCACAATAGCACCAGGCACGTCATCACGATGATGATGGTCCGACTGTAAATAGCAGTGGCTGGGGCATGGGCCTTTCCCCTGACCTTTACACCATAAGTACCGATGACATCACGGAGAACATCGCACGGACGCTCACAAGGTGAGGAGGCGGGAGTCGGCAGCACGAATCGAGTCTCGTGGGCTTCAGTCGGAGCAACGTACCCGCTGCATGGCAGCGCACATCACAACAAAAACACTCCCCAAAAGGAGCACAACATACCAGAGGTGTGGACTCGAGTCATGTGACTTGGACTCGAGTCAGACTCGAGTCATGAATTTGATGACTTGCGACTCGACTTGGACTTGCATAACAATGACTTTGTCCCACCTATGAGATGTGGACTCGAGTCATGTGACTTGGACTCGAGTCAGACTCGAGTCATGAATTTGATGACTTGCGACTCGACTTGGACTTGCATAACAATGACTTTGTCCCACCTCTGCAACATACGGATACAAATACGCACGTTTTTGGGCATCGGCCTTTGATTGCATTCTTCCCTGCTTCATGTCAGTGACGAGGAAGGGCCAGTGTGCCCGAAATGTCACCTGTTGCGTGTGTTTCTCTGCGGTAGGGCCGTGTCATTGCTCGTCTGCCGCTGCCAGCGCAGCAGCAGCAGCAGCATCGTCACGACAAGTTTCACTCCCCGGGGAAACGAGAGACCAGCGAGTGGCTGAGTAACGGTGAAACGTCTCACGAATAACATTGCTATTTTTGTTGGTTTGAAATATTTATATATACATATAAATCAAACAATTACGTACTGTTTTCTGAATGAAAGCTAACATTGAAAACAGCCAATTTAAAAATAGTGCCAAGATATGTGATAACAAAGGCTGGAGTGAGGGCGGAGTGGTTAGCGCACTGTGGAATGAACCGGACCATGGCTAGCACCAGTGGGTGAGTGACATCAGAACTGGTCCTGCCCTCCCTGCCTGCACTAACCTTCATAGACCAGCGTGGTGAAGTATGGCCAAAGAATCCCCATGACGGACATGATACGGAGGAGGCCTTCATCCATGTGTAATAAAAACAAAACTTTGTTTTTCAATCAATCAATAACCCTCGTTTCCCCCCATAAAGCTCTACGTAGGTAAGACTTGTACGTGTTCTGTAATTCATTAGCATTTTGTGTATGTTGCTCTGTAAAACAAACAAGTGCGATTCAACTTAGAATAACAATCATGTGTTTATGAATGTGAACGTTCCGCTGTGTTTGCTTGCATTGCTTGTGGCGTGAGATGAGACGCACGGGAGGCGGGAGGCAGTGGTGGCGATTGATCTGATCTCATCTCAAATTGCATCTGCGCTCATCTCAATGGAATGCGTTCATCTTTGTTTCCGTAACCGTGCGTCCATCACTCCCCGCCACACAGGCAAATGTCCCGTTTCTTCTCGTCATTTTATTCCCCCAAATTCGCCACCCTTCGCAGTCATTTGCAGTCAATGTTAAAATCATAATTAGCGACAATGATTTGTACTCTTTGGGTACTTTCGGTAAAGTCACGGAGATAGAAAAAAAAATCACGACGTTTTGATCGCAACACAAGCAATCGTCTTCAGGTAAAAAAATACAGCAGGAAAACTGCTAAGGCAGGAGAAATATAGCGAGAGAACTACTGCAGTAAGAGGTTGTATAGGTTTGAGATGGGTACACCTAGGCCTCGGCAAGGTAAGGTAAAAGTTAAAAGGTAAAAACAACGAGCCTACCTTTACCCTACCTTTTACCTTACCACAATACAATCACTCTACCCTACCTTTTATCCTTTAGCAGGTAAGGTAAAAGGTAAAAAGCAACGAGCCTAAATTTACCCTACTTTTTACACTTACCCCATACAAATTACCCGATTACAGGGTAATTACTGGGGTACTACTACACATGAAAAAGGTTTATAATGCTAAATGCTAGGTAGAGCGCTTCATTCATATAGAATACTCTCGATTCCAATTTTACACACTTTTTTTGTTGTCGTTGTTGTATCCTCAAATCTTGTAACTCAATTTTAACCCACTTCCTAATGTGGTATCGACTGCAAACTTGGTATACTTATGTCATACTGATGACAATATATTCTATCATAAAAAAATAGATTTTTTTAAAACATTTTTTTTATATGTTATGTTTCGCCTTGGGTCTAATTGTCCACACTTAACTGACGTTGGCTGGAATTGACCACGGCCACTTACGTTATGGTGAGCTTCGGGGCCATTCCTGGAGTCGTGGAGTTCTGCCATTACTCGTACATTTAATAAAAGCGTGTTCTAAAAAAGTTTTTTTTAATATTACTTATTAAATGGAGGCCACGGACTGCGCCACGGAGTTTTTAGTGGTAAACAAGTAACCGTATTTACCGGGTAATACTTCGCGCTACCTTTACCCTACCGGGTAATTCTTCCGAGCTACCTTTACCCAACCATTTACCTTACCCCTTGGCATGTCAACTCCTTTACCCTTTACCTTTACCCTTTTACCCGTTAAAAAGGGTAAATTACCTTACCTTGCCGAGATCTAGGTACAACCCAAGGGTAAGTGGGCAGAGCTAGAGATGGAATTTACAAGTAATATACTTCGGCCATTGTATTGCTAGAGATGAGCATGTCAATCTGTTAATGTAACCCCACGACTCCGGTGCTGAAGAAGCCATTGTATTGCTCGAGATGAGAGATTAGCGTGTCAATGTGAGACGGCTCCCACAGCAGCGGCTGTGTTAATGAAAAACATTGAGCCGATTAAACAACGAGAGCCACCGCCACATCGAGGAAAAGGGAAGCAGCGGCTATGCTAGTGAGACATTTAGCCTGTTAATGTAAAGACATTTAACAAGGTAATGTTACTCACAGAGTCGGAAGTAACAGGAAAGATGGAAGCATCACAGTCAGTTATGACTTTACCTGGTTAATAACGTCCTTCCAATGATTGCTCAGTTTGTACCCATGTTCTCGGTTGTTGATAGCCAGTAGGCTTGCAAAGAATCTTCGTCTTGGAGAAATATATTTCATGTGTGAGCCCACAGCGTTAAAACAATGATCAGCCACAGCTGAGGTATTGGTCCTACCGTGTTTCAGATCTGCCTTATGTTCATGGACCCGGTCCAAGACATGTCGCTTAGTTTCCCCAATGTAACTACTGCCACAGACACAGCTTAGTTTGTAGATGCCGGGGTATTTCATGTCAGGGATCACATCCTTCAAAGATGGGATCAGATGACGAATTTTATGTACTGTGTTGAATTAAACCTGGATCTTGTGTTTGCTCATGATTTTGGAAATATTTTGGTGATCCCTGCTATGTATGGCAAGGTGATGGTTTTGATTGGGTCCTCAGGTGGTTCTCTCCCAACGGTTGGGGTGATAGCTTTACGGATTGTGTAGTCTGAATACCCATTCATCTTGAGGGCTTGGTGTACGGGCTCCAGTTCACTGGCTAGGTGGTGATGGTCGGAAATGCAACGAGCCCTGTGGTGTAGAGTTTTGATGAGGGAATTTCTTCTGGGCTGGATGGTAGTGGGAGTCATGTTTTAGGTAGGCATCCGTGTGGGTGGCTTTCCTGTAGACAGTGTCCCAATGAGCCATCTGGTCTCTTTTCGATTAAAACATCCAAGAATGGTAACTTGCCATCCTTTTCCACCTCCATGGTGAATTTGATGGCTGGGTGTATGGAATTGATGTGGTTGTAGAATTGGTTCAGAGCTGGTCGGCCATGTGGCCAGATGACAAACGTGTCATCTACGTATCTCTTCCACAATGACGTAGAGTGGATGCCTCGATGGCATCTGGCTTAAATTTTTCCATGAAAACATTGGCTACAACTGGAGATAAGGGAGAACCCATTGGGGTACCTTCAACTTGTTTGTAGAATGTACCATTCCAGGTGAAGTAAGTGTTGGCGAGGCAGTGTCTAACCAGGGCCGGTACATCAGCATTCAGTCCTTGTTGGACCAAATATTCAATGATTGCAATGGTGTGGGGCTCAGGAACTTTGGTAAACAAAGATACTACATCGATTCTAACAAGCAAATCACCTGGAGATAGTGAGATGTCCTTAAGTAGAGATACCAAGTGAGCTGATTATTTTTCTATCTACGTCAACTTTTACCGAAAGACCCAAAGAATATGAATTCCTGCAGTCACGAAAGTTTTAATTCAAGACGATGATTTGATGAGGGGGTTGTTTGAACATACTTCACCACGCTGGTCCAAGCAAGTTAGTGAAGGAGGGACCGAGTGCCAGTTTCGCTATCACCTCCTGCTGGTATTAACCTATTTCTGGGAATTAAGCTCATAATGTGAGGTTCATAGTACAGTGCACCCCCCCTCATACAGTGCAGTACGTGTATTTAGTAAACGAATATAATGCTATCGATTATGCTACTTTATAATAGCTGTGTATAGTATGCAAGTATAATACCCCATGTGCATGGACGTGTTGTTCTGGCGCTTGCATGCTTTTAATATATTGTGTTTATGCAATGTGCACATGCATATAATCACATTTGGAAATGTGATTATGTGTTCACAATCACATGCATGTGATCATGTGCTCATAATCACATATGCACATGTACATTCAAGTGTTGGCTGCAGGCATTAATTCCATGAGCTGCAACTAAAATTACCCAGATTCACCCACGCTATGGAACAAACCATCACAGCTTGGCAATCGGGCACGTGGCCACATTCCACTGCTTTCAAGGGAAGCGAATGGGGGGATATATCAAAACAGGACAAGGCCACGGGCACAGAACCGTTTTCTTTCTGATTGAATGCATCAGGGAGGTGTATATGATTCATTCAGGCATATTCCGTTGCATAGTTACATACTTAACATCAAAGGCTTTGAGGCAACACATAGGGGTGTGTGTTATTACTGCATGAACATCGAGGCATGGTGGTTAATACAAAATAGCAGTTGGGTGAGTTTGTGTTTTTTTTTTACACAAGTCTTCACTTTGACCTCCTATCATCAACATCATCAGTCAGCTATTGCATATCCACTGCTGAATGAAGGCCTCAGCACGTCCGTTAGCTTCACTCGTGCTGTCACGAAGCCACCGTCCATCCCACTGCTCATTAGCTGATGTCACTGCTCCATCTTTGCAGCGATCATCCTCCTGGGCATGGCCTCTACTTGGCTGCCATTTTTTCACCGGTTGTCTTCATCGACCATCAACCCTTCGATGCATTTTGCACCCTGCCCAAAGCCGCTTGCCCTTCATGGTCAACATGGGTGTCTTTGATCTGCATGTATTCCCCGATCCATGTGCGCCACCTGTCAGGATACGTCAGAGTATCCATCTCCTCCATGCCCCCTTTTTGTAACCTTTCAGCCCTTGGGTTGTCTTCGTCGGTGTCAAGGTTTCTCTTCGTTTTCTTCACGTCCCGGCTGGCTGCAAGCCCTCGTATACATTCTCCTCTCTCGTTCCTCGCTCCAATGCAACATTCATCAATCATCGTCTCATCTCTGCTCCTCTTCCCTCCCGTCGCATTGCAGTCTCTCATGATGACGATGTAATATTGTGTCTTGCCTTCATTTATAAGTGAATGAATCTGCTCATGTAGCCGACTTTTTTTTTACATTTTCACGACTTATTATCGGGAAATATATTATGAATCACTTGTAACGCGTCGAGATTTAAGCCTCAATTTTAGCCTGGGAACTGAAGAATTATTTTAATCCTAAACGCTCCGATTCACTTGCGCATTCTGCACACACTTTTGTTTTTGTTATGCTGTGGAAGGCGCCATTTATTACGCTCCGACAGATGCCCTGCTTGAACAAATAATGAAAGCTTGTAAAACAAGCAAGGGACAATGCGTTTCCACATGAGGCCCGCCCGCGATTCGCCAAGTTATTTTTTCAACACAGCCTACTCCTCTGCGTCTCAGCAAGCGAACCATTTAATTTCATCAGTTGCAGCATCGGAGGCTCAAGGCCCTCCACATTCCAGCGATGCACTTTTAGCGCCCAGCCCGAATGGCCTTTAAAAATTCCCCGAACAAGGTGTGGCTAATGGGATGATTGCAACGGAGGTGGGTAGGGGCGGTGTTGGCAGTCAGCAAATTCACTCCCTGCTGAAATAGGTCTACTTCATAGCACGTGGAATTAAGGCGGAGTGCCACTGCTGGCTTCTGGCGACTTCCCATCAGCTCAGGACTTTGCAATCTGCCTCTTTAATATCCGACAGCGTGTGCTCACAACAACTCTATTTGCCACATGTGGTGGAGATTATTTAAATAAAATACTTGCAAATCGTTCCTACCGGGTATACATAGAATCAAACGATGGCAATCAAATATTGTTATCATCTTTTTTCCCCATAGCTGCAAATATGCGACATTGTGATATTTTTTTGGACGACGATGGCTAAAAGTTAACAAACTAAACGGTGGTGTAATATATTGCAGCGTATCAACAGAAAACAAACTCGTCTGGACTGTAAACGTTACACATGATTAACTTTAGTCTCCGATGTGTTAAGCAACATGCAGATAATGACAAAGTCCTGGGTTAATGGAAATAAAAATGCTAATTAAGTGACGAACTATGGCTTATTTTATGGCTGCTGCCATGGTGGCATGGTTCGACTTGACATCCAGAGGGGGCCGGTTCGGTTGGATTTCCCGGCATGGCAGCTGAAACCATTGTGCAAGTTTCTTAAACCCCCACTCCTGCCTCTGTGCAGAGGGGATCTCTAGTGGAGGCCCTTCCACCAGCAGTGGCATTAGCAAGCTCCACTCATACATTTTAAGCGGCTTTTGTATGTATGGATGTTAAACTTTGTTCGCACCATACGTAGCCAACCATGCTAATTGGAGGTGCAGTTGTGGTAGTGATAACGGTTGGGTAGTGGTAGAGGTTGTGATAGTGATAGGGGTTCTGATAGTAGTTGGGGTGGTAATAGGGGTTGGGGTAGTTATAAGGGTTGGGATAGTGATAGGGGTAGTGATAGGAATCGGGGTAGTGATAGGGGTACTGATAGGTTTGGGGTAGTGATAGGGGTAGGGATTGGGGTAGTAATATGGGTAGTGATAGGTGTTGCGGTAGTTATAGGGGTTGGGGTAGTGATGGAGGTTGGGGTAGTGATGGGGGTTGGGGTAGTGATAGGGGTAGGGATTGGGGTAGTTATAGAGGTAGTGATAGTGGTTGGGGTAGTGATAGGGGTAGTGATATGGGTTGGGGTAGTGATAGGGGTAGTGATGGAGGTAGTGATAGGGGTAGTTATAGGGGTAGTGAAATGGGTTGGGGTAGTGATAGGGGTTGGGGTAGTGATAGGGGTAGTGATAGGGGTTGGGGTAGTGATAGGTGTAGTGATAGAGGTAGTGATAGTGGTTGGGGTAGTGATAGGGGTTGGGGTAGTGATAGGGGTAGTGATAGTGGTTGGGGTAGTGATAGGGGTTGGGGTAGTGATAGGGGTTGGGGTAGTGATAGGGGTAGTGATAGTGGTTGGGGTAGTGATAGGGGTTGGGGTAGTGATAGGGGTAGTGATATGGGTTGGGGTAGTGATAGGTGTAGTGATAGAGGTAGTGATAGTGGTTGGGGTAGTGATAGGGGTTGGGGTAGTGATAGGGGTAGTGATAGTGGTTGGGGTAGTGATAGGGGTTGGGGTAGTGATAGGGGTTGGGGTAGTGATAGGGGTAGTGATAGTGGTTGGGGTAGTGATAGGGTTTGGTGTAGTGATAGGGGTAGTGATATGGGTTGGGGTAGTGATAGGTGTAGTGATAGTGGTTGGGGTAGTGATAGGGGTTGGGGTAGTGATAGGGGTTGGGGTAGTGATAGGGGTTGGGGTAGTGATAGGGGTAGTGATAGTGGTTGGGGTAGTGATAGGGGTTGGGGTAGTGATAGGGGTTGGGGTAGTGATAGGGGTAGTGATAGGGGTTGGGGTAGTGATAGGTGTAGTGATAGAGGTAGTGATAGTGGTTGGGGTAGTGATAGGGGTTGGGGTAGTGATAGGGGTAGTGATAGTGGTTGGGGTAGTGATAGGGGTTGGGGTAATGATATGGGTAGTGATAGGGGTTGGGGTAGTGATAGGGGTTGGGGTAGTGATAGGGGTAGTGATAGGTGTAGTGATAGAGGTAGTGATAGTGGTTTGGGTAGTGATATGGGTTGGGGTAGTGATAGGGGTAGTGATAGTGGTTGGGGTAGTGATAGGTATAGTGAAAGGGGTAGTGATAGTGGTTGGGGTAGTGATAGGTATAGTGAAAGGGGTAGTGATAGTGGTTGGGGTAGTGATAGGTATAGTGAAAGGGGTAGTGCTAGAGGTTGGGGTAGGCCTGCTGGTAGCTGGGTGACCTCAAGGGGTGACTCCTACCTGGTAATCAACACAGCTCGTGAGTGTGTGCGTTTTTCACAAAAAACACAAATTTCAACGACACGCTGGTGACGTGACCGTGCCATTTATTTGAGACTTAGCGCACCCTCTTTCCAAGCTTCAGATCGCATACACACACATACACACGTGACGTGCATAGAAAGAATAACATTGTTGAGTAGCCATCTGAGATTGTAATTTTTTGTTTCATTCTGACAGCTTGTGGCTCAGCTTATTTGTACATTTGTACTGCAGTTTTGCCAACTTGCCAATAACAGTGTGCGATGGAAATCCCAGGCGGTTTTCATAGGAAGTGCCCAATCTGACTGCAGATCCGTCATAAACTCACAAGCTAGCAATTGCAAACTGCAGGATTAAAAACAATTCATATTTGCAACATGAGATCGCTTGTGTGTTTCAAATTATGGAAATACATGTGTTTTAAAAAAAATATATATCTGTTTTCCTAATTTCCCAAACCCAAGCACCAACAGAAAAATGTTGAAAGCCAAAATGGGCATTGCTCGAGTTAAGCTGGGCAGCAAGAAAGGCAGCTTCCGCCCCCCCCCCTCCCAATGAAGTGCTCCCTGTAATAACTGAATGGAACCAAATCCTCTTGTAGAGGGTGCTCAGTGGTGGGATCAGCAAGGAATGTGGCCTTGCTGTACCGCAGGTGTCCATATCATGGGCGGGCAGAATTCAATTGCCATGGCTCATGGGCGCAATTCCCGACGGAGACGGAACCTTGGATGGGTTCTGATGGGGCGGGGGGTTGTGTTACTCTGCTGATCGGATAACGTGGTGGGGTGAAACGCGTAATTTCTTCCCCCTTAATTTTCTCGACTTTTGTGACACGTGTTATGACGTGAGTTGCTGGCTTACGTCGTACCGAATTCACGTGCCTTTGCTGAGGGGTTTGCGCTGGTTGATGAGATCACATGTTGTATATATTTTTTTTTTATCTAGCAATTGTTGAAGTGCCAGAACACAGGGCAGTCGCCACAGTTGAGTGTTCCAACTTGAGATTAAGTGGTGCCGCAGCCAGGCGTGCTCACATCTGGCGTGGCCAATGCACTTAAACGTATAATGATATTTCTCCCATACCCTTTGCATTAACTGATCGGACACACTCGGCCCGAATATTGTAGGAAAACTGTTCTGCCTCTATATTTTTTTGTAACATGTGTGCCTCCACCCCTGCAACTGCTGTTTGGAATTTAAGATCGCACGGCCTTCTTTTACTCGCACAGACGCCGCTGTATTCACGAGTCGGTTGAAAGGAGCAGGGTGGGGAGAGGGGAAGGGGGGTGGGGTGTTCATATGGAGTTCATTTTGTCATTGCGCCCCACGCAGGTGACCCCCATTTGAGATAGCAGGAACAACATGAGCCGCACATGCGCTTAGCCCAGTGGTGTCTTTCATCCCTCTGGGGTCGATCAAATGAGCTCCACTTTGTAGGACATCACTAGCGATCACCATATGCCGATACCAACCGCACAATAATAGTACAAATATTTCCACCCCTTTGTCAAACCATTGCTGGATAAAGGCCTTCTCATGCAGTGTCAGTCATGGTTTATATATAAATATATATAAATATATAAATGTGTTTCATATCTCACCACGATGACAAGTGCTGGTTGACGAAGTGAGAAGGTGTCGAGGTGTAGATTCAGATGCCACTTGACACACCAACCTTAGCCATCGCCGGGAATCAAACTCAGGTGGTTGAATCCCCAGTGTCGTATGCTAACCTCAGCGCCACTGTTCCATTGCTCCATCCCTGTTATTAAAATATGGATCTTAATTGAATGCAGTAACAGAATTAGTTAAATGCATGCCATGTCTTGATATTTTGTTTTGGGGACATTACCACCAATTCCCATTGTCTCTGTATTGAATTCGTCAAAAAACAAGTCGTTTTTTTGTTCTTTCCTTTCAACATATCTACGTGACTTTACCGGAACACCCAAATAATATGAATTCCTGCAGTCACGAAAGCTTTAAGTCAAGATTTACATTCGTCATTTGTTGAATTAACCAGTGCACGAACACTGCCTGACCCCATCATGGGAATGTGGAATTTCGTACACGAGTTAAGGGCTGCCAACACAGATGAACAATACGCCCCAGACTCATTTGGGCGTGGAACACTGCATTGTTTTTATTTCTAAAAATTAAGGGGAATGAATATTCCTGGAATTTCATGGATCTTCTTGATGCTGGATACTGCCCCCTAGAATACTTTTAGTCTGAGTTTCAAAGGAATAGAAGACATATTTTACAAGATCTGGAAATAAACCCCACAAACTTTGACAACTTCTGATGACTCCTGGAACAAATACGACTTTTCTTCGAAATGTATTATTGCATTACAGTTCCCTTTCTAAAACTGTATTCTTGCGGATTATATGGTTGCACTCTTTCCAACGCATTTTCAAGTAAGAGTTGGGGGATGCATCTTATACATGTAATCAAGTAGCAGTGCATATGTGTGTGACCAGATTTTTATAACTTTATTGACGCCGGAGTGCGTCTCACTCTCCATAGCATCTTATAGTCCCGAGAATATGGTACATATTCTTGGTTCTTTCGGTAAAGTCACGTAGAAGGGAAATGATAAAATAATATAAATATTAAACAATAAAATTCTAACGACGTTTCGACTGCAACACAAGCAATCATCATCAGGTGTGAAATCCACAGCAAGAAAATTTGAAAAAACATGTGTGCCTCTTGCTGTGGATTTCACACCTGATGATGATTGCTTGTGTTGCAGTCGAAACGTCGTGATAATTTTTTATTGTTTTATATTCATATTATTTTATTATTTCCCTTCTACGTGACTTTACCGAAAGAACCAAGAATATGAATCTCTGCAGTCACGAAAGCTTTAAATCAAAATATGGTACATCTTTAAAAATAAATATAATTCTAGAAAATAAGGGGTATAACTATAAGACTCCCCCGACCTCCTCCGTCACCACCACCACCATCCACAATAAGCTGCCATTTGATTACACAATAGTAGGCGCATAGCTATTTTTTTTATATATCGTGCAAGTTAGCACGTGTGTGCCCACCCGTCCGTAGTAGAACTCTCTCCCACGTGCTTGTCAATGCCCTGCTCTTGTCCGGCCGCCCTCATGCATGCGCTGGCCTGTCTGGACACGTGCCATTTAAAACCTGCACCCCCCCCTCCCGCACACTTCAATCCCATAAATTATCTTCCATGATTGGCCACGGGGCCTTGGGCCTCCGCTGCATGGCGCATTCCTTATCTGTTGCACAAGTGAACGTGATATATAATCTGTGACATCGTTCACAAGAGGGGAGATCGCTTGTCGTTGCAAAAACAAAAACGTCATCGATTACTTGCGAGTGACCGTCAACTAAATTGCTCTCAGGGGCAACAAACTGGCCCAATCTGACTACGGGTCTGAAGTCTCTTTCTAAAAAAAGTAAAATTTCATTTACATTTGCTATGTAACATTTGTTTTTGTATTTATCAAAACCTCGTGCCACGGAGGATTGGGGCTCCTGCAATTATAATCTCTTGAAAATAAACCTCCCTTAAAAGTAATAATACATGCAACGTGTCACTTGTAGGCAGTCAAAGGTTTTATTTTTATAATTGGATCAGTCCTCATACCATGCCTTGCATGACACTTGACACTGTCTGTATGATGCACACAGGCTTGATTTAAACCACCAGCTCAAAAAGAGTCATCCAAATACATAATTTGATGGATTGAATCACATTCTTACATATGTTTTCCAGGGTTGTGACTTGGCCAGCTATAGGACTCAATGTAATTTGTGACAATTTGTACGTTGAACTTTTTTGCACCGTACATAGCCAACCGTGCTCATCGGAGGTGCACAGTGGAAGATACAACATTTTACTGACTTGCATTGGGAATTAAGCTGGGACAGGTAAGCAAGTACATATCCTCTTGTTGTTGGATAAACATACGGTCTCAAATTAAATGCAGTCTTGAATATAACTTCCATCCTTAATTGCGGCCCTTTTATTACTTTTGGGGAAATTAGTTGAGGGCAAAGCGTCGATAGCGCCATATTAAAGGACGACCACCACCTATTCACGCGACCAAATATCTCATTTCCCTGAGGTGGTCTCATACAAGTGAAGTATTGGAAAATGACGGCAGGAAACTCCTTGACGGGAACACACTTCTTTTATTAAATCTTGACTTGTAACAATACAACGCGTGGCCTCTCTTCTTCACAATGCGCTTCTCTTGACTCTGGATTCTGTGCTGCCGGCTCTCTGTGCCTCGTGTAGACTCCGCGCCTCGGCTACACTCCTCTCTCGCCTCGTGTAGACTCTGCGCCTCTGCTACACTCTCCACTCGCCTCGTGTAGACTTTGCATCTCTCTCTCTGGCTACACCGTATGCATACTCGGCTCGTGTAGACCTTCCTCTCTCTCTGGCTACACCGTATGCATACTCGGCTCGTGTAGACCGTTCTCTCTCGCTGGCTACACACTATACATTACTCAGCTCGTGTAGACCGTTCTCTCTCGCTGGCTACACACTATACATTACTCAGCTCGTGTAGACCGTTTTCTCTCGCTGGCTACACACTATACATTACTCAGCTCGTGTAGACCGTTCTCTCTCGCTGGCTACACACTATACATTACTCAGCTCGTGTAGACCGTTCTCTCTCGCTGGCTACACACTATACATTACTCAGCTCGTGTAGACCGTTCTCTCTCGCTGGCTACACACTATACATTACTCAGCTCGTGTAGACCGTTCTCTCTCGCTGGCTACACACTTATACCTTACTCTCCTCTACTCTCCATTACTCTCCATTACTCTCCTCTCCGGGCTCTATCTCTGCACCTTCGTCTTCATTCTTAGATGGTTCCACTTCCGCCCCTGCTCCTCTGTGCATCACCTTATATACCCCTTCTTCCCGGGAGACGGAGCGGATGCGGACCTCAACGTCGGCACCGCTCCTCAGTTACCCAATCCCCACGCGCTATCCCTACGATCCGGTTCCGCTCAGCGCGTGTTTCCACTCCCCGACCAATCACACCGCGCTGCTACCCGATCACTCCCTCTGGGCGCGTCACCGGCACACAGCCAATCAGCAGCACTACCCCCACCCGCGCACTGACGCCTGCTCCTCCCCGTCAGCGCGCGTCACCACACACACACCCGTACATACGCGCTGGCACACGACATATACACCCAGCGCGTATCACCACTACATCACCCCTCCCACATAGCTCGCAGCCGGCCCGGCTGCTAACAACAACCAACCGCGACGATAAAACGACAACCAACAAAAAAAAACCCCGTAACCCCCCGAGTGTGCCCCGTAACATAACACAACAACAACAACAACAAGAATAACTATGTACAGATTGACAATGAACCCGAAAAGTCAACAATAACACGATACGAGCAAATTCGAAACGAACGCGCCCCACGTCCCTGCGACTACACGCATTGACGAGGCGCTCCAACTGCCCCGACTCCTCACGAGGCAGGTCATGCAAAGTAGCATGACCTGGCGCGAGTCCGTCTGGCTGGTCCATCGTATGGGGCGGGACACTGACGACCGTCCGGCGGTTCCGGCTGCTCCAGACGGCGCGGAACGGGCCTGAAAGGGCCGGCCCCGCCGCGGAGATCCGGCCGCCGGTGATCGGCAGCTGTCAGTTCCGAGACACCTGGGAGCAGATCAGGCGAAAATACGTGTGGATCAGGCAGAGACATTTCCCCCTCTGGGTCGCCGGTCACGTCACACGCCCGGCCATCACGACACAAGGGGAGGCCATATGGAGGCGAGAACGGTTTCAGTCGGGAGGGGTGAACGTACCACCGGCGCTTTCCCCACTTTATCTGAACGCACTGGGGCCGTGCAACGCGCACGACCTCCACGGGTCCCCTCCACGGTCTCAACAATTTAGGCGACGTAGCCAAGGGTGCCTGAGGGCAATGCAGCCAGGCCCTGTCACCTGGTTTCCATTCGTGCATGGACACCTTCCGTGCCCGCAACTGTTCATTAGCAATTTGGCGAGCCCGCGAATTAAGCCGCGCGGCCTCCCTCGCCTCTGTCAGCTTGTGAATATTAAACTTAATATGTTCTGCCAAATTAGAATTAGTTCGTGGAGCGGACAGGCCAAGTTGCGTTTCTATTGGCGGGTCAGCTTCCCGACCGTACATCAAATAGAATGGGGAAAACCCCGTAGCTGCATGGGGGGCCATTCTATACGCGGCAAGGACTCCCGGGACCTGCAGGTCCCAATCTACATGTGCCTCGCACACCTGCTGGCACAGCATGGAAGTCAAGGTTTTGTGGAGTCTCTCCACCATCCCGTCAGTCTGCGGGTGGTACGGGGAGGTACGCACCTTCTTGGTACCCAACAGATCGCACACCTCTTGCAACAATTTACTCGAAAAATTTTTACCTTGGTCGGTCAGCAGGCGTTCGGGAGCCCCCTTGTCCAGGACATAGCCCTGGACGAAGGCATCCGTCACAGCCGCTGCCGACTGGTTAGCGAGAGGCCACGCCATAGGCCATCGGGTAAAGTATTCGACCCCCACTAACAAATATTTATTCCCTCTCGGCGTGACTGGGAAGGGCCCCAAAATATCGAGTGCAACGAGCTCGTTGGTACGCGAGACCTGAATAGATTGCAGCGGTGGATTAGCTGCCACGGCCGGTGGTTTACGCCTGGCGCACTCAACGCACCCCTTCAGAATATGCACCACATCACTTCCCATTCCCGGCCAGTAATAGTCACGCTGAAGCAGGGCAAGCGTCTTGTTAACTCCCAAGTGCAAGAGGCGTTCGTGTGCCGCCAAGACAACCCTCCCCCTCACAGCGGAAGGCACCACGAGTGCGTTCCGCCGGGACAAACTGTCCCATTTCAATAACACGCCCCGCTCAAGTACATAGGAGCCGGTACGCTCCTGGTCCCCCTCGGGACCCCCAACCTTGCGGCGCAATGCTAGCAGCGAGCTGTCCGCCATCTGGAGGCGGCCCCATTCGCTGAGCGACAGCGAGAGCAGCGAGTCCCGACCCTGAGAGGCAGTGGAATCATCCCCGATCGGTGCGCCCGCTGTCGCAGCCAGTGCCCCCATCTCCCCCGCAAGCGTCGGTTTACAGCGCGCCGATCCCGACAAACACGCGCATTCATCACAAGGCAACAACCGCGACAAGCAATCGGCATTCGTGTGTCGCAACCCCTTACGGTACGTAGTCGTAAACTGATAGTCCTGGAGGACTTCCAACCAACGCGACAACTGGCCCGAGGGCTGGGCGACCCTCAATGAATACTGTAGCGCCGCGTGGTCCGTTCGGACTGTAAAGTGACGACCATAAAGATATGGCCTAAACTGCTGCACAAAAAAAATAATGGCAAGCAGCTCGCGACGGGTGACACAGTAGCGCTGCTCCGCCGGAGACAACACCCTACTACCGTAGGCGACAACTCTTTCGACACCCCCAACGACTTGGGATAGCACCCCCCCAATGCCCGTGTTGCTAGCATCCGTGTCCAGCAAAAAGGGACTGGCAAAATCGGGATAACACAAGGGTGGGGCACCCACCAAGGCGTCCCGGAGGGAGCGAAACGCGGCCTCCTCCTCCGGTCCCCATTTGAACTTCACTCCCTTCGCCGTTAGAGCGTGCAAGGGTTTTGCAATAGTGGCGAAGTGCTCAACGAACCGCCGATAATAAGAAGCAAACCCGATGAAACTACGCACGTCGGAAACGGACGTAGGTGTCGGCCACGAACCGACACAATCCGTCTTCGCGGGATCGGTGGAGATCCCCGAAGAATCGACAATGTGACCCAAGTATCTAACGGACCTACGAAGGAGGTGACATTTGGCCGGTTTAAATTTCAACTTAGCCGATCGCATTCGCAAGAACACCCCTCTCAATCGCCGGAGGTGTTCCTCAAACGTTTTACTGAAAACAATGACATCGTCCATATAAATCAAGCATGTATCCCACTGCAAGCCCGACAAAACCAGCTCCATAAGTCGCTGAAACGTCGCTGGAGAGGAGTGAAGTCCCATGGGTAACCGGTTAAACTGGAACAGCCCCCCTGGAGTCCGAAATGCTGTCTTAGGTTTCGACTCTTCGTCGAGCGGCAACTGCCAAAACCCCGATAACAAATCAGGAGTCGAAAAATATCGCGCACCAGACAATGCATCGAGGGACTCATCCATCCTGGGGAGCGGATACGCGTCAGCCACAGAGATCTTATTCAGGCGACGGAAATCAACGCAGAATCGCAGGGACCCGTCCTGCTTCTTAACCAGCACAATAGGCGCTCCCCACGGGCTAGAGGAGGGCGAAATAATATCGGCTTCTAGCATATCGTTAACAGCCGACTGAACATGTTCCTTCTCCACGGGACTCAGTCGGAAGGGATTTAGCCTGACCGGCGCCGCATCGCCCGTTTCAATGTGATGGTGCAACAAATCCGTGCACCCAATGTCATACTTATGTTTACTGAATACATCAGAGAATTCAATGAGCAACTCGCGCAGCGCACCCAACTGCGCCGCCGACAAATCGTCCGAGGCGGCACATAACGAATGGACCCACTCAAGGTCTTCCCTTGGCTCAACGTTCCGCGCGGGGCTCGAGCCCACCTGCGCAACCAACCCATCATCCCCAGGGACCTGCGCCGCGTGAGCCAGCACGGTGCCCTGCGGAATGACAGCTGGTCGCGACCCCGCGTTCAAAACCATCACAAACGGATCCCTGTCAGCCCGCACCAAAGTGTGAGCCACCGATAAATCAAGACCCCCGACAGCCTTGTTAGAAGGACCCAAAAGCATACTCTGTCCCGAAGCCTCCCTCACCCATGGTTTCCGCAACCGGAGGGGAATCAACATCTGTGAACCCGGGGGCACTTGCACTGTCTGCGTCGCCACCGCTTGTATCGTAGCGCACGCCGTCCGAATGTCAGTAGGGCCCGTCAAAAATGAAATCCGGCGACCCGATGGCAGTTCAATGCATCGTTGATCGATAAGAATTTTAATGGGCATTTTAGCCAAAAAGTCAGTGCCCAAAAGACACGGAACTGCCAAAGAAGACGAAACGAAAACGGGTCCCGACAATTTGATATCTCCAATGCAAATGGACGCCCTAACCTGACCGATAATGCCCAACGATCCCCCATTAGCGGCGTAAAATGGCACATCCACTGGAAGCAGCGGACGACATTGGACCGGAAGAATATTATAAATGAGGTCCGATATAATAGTTGCCGATGCCCCCGTGTCCACTAACACCCTAATCTCAACCCCATCAATAGATCCCGTAACAACGGACGAACCCGCCGAAGCAGCCACAATTCTATGCCCCAATTCCGCCCATTCAATGTCTCCCTGGTCCCGGCCGAACCCCCCTCGCCGAACCGAATCCCCGAACCTTAACCGGCCCTCCTCCGCCGCAACGCGGCATCCCATGTGTGCCGAATAAACAGGCCGAGCGTGTGAGGTGCCGCGACTTGCCGGGGATTGTAGAGATGACTTGGGCTCTCGGTCGTCGTCCAGCCGAGCTCCCATGGCGCGCTGCCGCGGAGCGCGGCACCCGGACGCCACGTGGCCCCGGAGGCCGCAGTTATAGCACGTGACGAGGGTCGGAGTAGATCTTGGTTGCTCCGACTTTCGGCCCGATCGCAGAGGCGACCGGGCCCCCGGCCTCCAGTCCCCTGGTCGTCCCGTGGCGAACGCCTCCTCTCGTGGGCTGACGACTTGGGGTTCGGCGACCACCAAACCCGGGGCTGCGACGACAGCAGCGTTGCAACCAACGCCTTGCTTCCGTTGTAGGGCCTCGTGCGCTTGAATACTCGTGGCGACTCTCAAAGAAGAAATATCAATCTCGTCAGCTGTGTTGATAGGGACCCCCAGGTCCTGCGCCAACTTGAGCAGCTGCTCCAAAACCATCGCGTCTTGGCCCTCCTCGTCCATCCGAGGGAACGCAGCATCAGCAAGAGCCAGCAACGCCGTGCGATAGGCCAGCGCGGTCTCCGTGGCCGCTTTCCGTCTTGCGTAGAACTGATGGCGGCACGTAGAGGGAGGCCCGTAGACCCTGGCCAACAAACCCAGCGCATCCTTCAGCGTGGAGCGGTCCGACTTCCGTGCAGCCCTGAAGGCCGCGAGCGCATCGTCGTCCAGCATGGCGGGCAATGCCCGCAGCGCCGTAGCATCGGACCACGCTGACATCTCTTGATGCGCCAAAAACCTTCGCTGAAATTGGCCCCAGTCTCCGCCTTCCGCCTTGAAGGCTGACAACGTGGGCAGGCGCTGCTGAAAAATGAAGTCATCCGCCTCGTGGTTCCTCTCCGCCTGTCCGTCGGTGTCTAAGATGGCGGCTCCAGCAGCAGACGTAAGATGGCGGACCCCCTCGCGCGCTGATGACGTCGATGCGCGCGCTTGGGAACCCACCACCACGTGGCGCTCGCCGTTCCCGCCAAAAGTAGGCCCAGGCGCAATGGCGGGAATCCCCCATTCGTTTTGGCGGGAATCTGCGGGGCGACCTTGTAAAATGTCCCCCACCGTCCCCGCTCCTCCCGACGAGCTGATCTCCGCCAAGATGGACGCGGCGGCGAGCAGCAGCTCCGCCAGTCGGGAGTGCGCCTCACGAAGCCCGGCGTCTGTCCCCGGTCGCTCGGCCGGCGCCGTCGACGGACCCTGCAGCGTGGGCAAGTCCTCTTCCTCACCCCCCGCCACCAGCGGCCCCGAGTCGTCCAGGTCTTCCTCGCGGTCAATCCCGTGGGTCCTACGGGTCTTCCTCGTCTCCATACTTGGAAGCCCGTTTCACTTCTGACGCCAGATGAAGTATTGGAAAATGACGGCAGGAAACTCCTTGACGGGAACACACTTCTTTTATTAAATCTTGACTTGTAACAATACAACGCGTGGCCTCTCTTCTTCACAATGCGCTTCTCTTGACTCTGGATTCTGTGCTGCCGGCTCTCTGTGCCTCGTGTAGACTCCGCGCCTCGGCTACACTCCTCTCTCGCCTCGTGTAGACTCTGCGCCTCTGCTACACTCTCCACTCGCCTCGTGTAGACTTTGCATCTCTCTCTCTGGCTACACCGTATGCATACTCGGCTCGTGTAGACCTTCCTCTCTCTCTGGCTACACCGTATGCATACTCGGCTCGTGTAGACCGTTCTCTCTCGCTGGCTACACACTATACATTACTCAGCTCGTGTAGACCGTTCTCTCTCGCTGGCTACACACTATACATTACTCAGCTCGTGTAGACCGTTCTCTCTCGCTGGCTACACACTATACATTACTCAGCTCGTGTAGACCGTTCTCTCTCGCTGGCTACACACTATACATTACTCAGCTCGTGTAGACCGTTCTCTCTCGCTGGCTACACACTATACATTACTCAGCTCGTGTAGACCGTTCTCTCTCGCTGGCTACACACTATACATTACTCAGCTCGTGTAGACCGTTCTCTCTCGCTGGCTACACACTTATACCTTACTCTCCTCTACTCTCCATTACTCTCCATTACTCTCCTCTCCGGGCTCTATCTCTGCACCTTCGTCTTCATTCTTAGATGGTTCCACTTCCGCCCCTGCTCCTCTGTGCATCACCTTATATACCCCTTCTTCCCGGGAGACGGAGCGGATGCGGACCTCAACGTCGGCACCGCTCCTCAGTTACCCAATCCCCACGCGCTATCCCTACGATCCGGTTCCGCTCAGCGCGTGTTTCCACTCCCCGACCAATCACACCGCGCTGCTACCCGATCACTCCCTCTGGGCGCGTCACCGGCACACAGCCAATCAGCAGCACTACCCCCACCCGCGCACTGACGCCTGCTCCTCCCCGTCAGCGCGCGTCACCACACACACACCCGTACATACGCGCTGGCACACGACATATACACCCAGCGCGTATCACCACTACACAAGCGCTGACAAAGCCCGGCTCCTTGGAACTCTCAAGGTGGCACAAGCAGGCCGCTGTAACTCCTCCGTCAAGCCCGCCACTCCACAGATTGCGAACACCTGAGAGAATAGCAGCGCAGGCGTTTGAACTCCACGACCTGAAAATCAACCGCTTCAATCTCCACTATAACGTGTTCTTAATTATAACAAAAAAGCCCCCCCCTCCCCCCAGCAGAAAAAAAACAGTCTTTCATTGTAAAGGTAGGGCTGTGGCCAATTATGAGGTCACCTCTTTGACACAATGCGGGCCATGCGGGCCGGCAGCTTTTTCATTTTTCACTAAAAATGAAGGATCACGCTGTCGCTTTCACCTCCCAACCCCCCCGACGTAAGAAATGAAAGCCGCGTTGTGCTGAGCGAAGGTGACGCCCACGCTCTGCCTCCGACACGCCGGCACCCACCGTCATTCGGACGTTTATTCGGCAAAAGGAAATCGTTGGCGTGTGGACGGCGGATGTGGCCGTATTGACACAAGTGTGAACCGTAATCAGTTGCAGGCCGGGTCCTGGTGTGCCCGCGGCCCATGGGGGCAACCGTAGCGTTCCGCACCACGGAGGAAAGCCCACGTGACTGTGCCCGTCACGTGTGAGCTAATCGACTCACGCCGGCAGAATGCATTGGCTGCATTAGCAGCAGTAACATATGGGGCAGCAGCTTGAATGCTACTTCTACATCACAGTGTCTACATGCTTGGATTTAGCGTTGTGAAAGTGTTCATCTCCTTGTTAACCTCTTGAACTTGAAGAGTAAAGTCTTCCTTCTCATGCCAGGGATCAATCTTCCCATAAGAGGTGAATTATATATAAATTAGATACATATAAAAAATCTACATACAGCAATTGAACATGTATTAACTCTTCAATGCAGGACAAGTACCACATACAAAATAAACGTATGTTTACATCTGGAAGTTCACCCAGCATTGATTGAAGCAAGCCTCACTCCGTTGATGAGATACTGAATGTCAAAACTGGTCCAGAGGTTAATATATTGAATCAGTGCTGCTGAAATTATATACTCCCAGAGGGCCGTGGGGTCAATGGGTTGTGTAAAAAATGCCTCTCTTTATCTGGGGAGAAATATATGAAGAAGACTTATCAGTTGCTTATCTAATTTTTTTTATTCTTCATAATAACACTCTTGATTATTTTGTTTTATGCGACTCCACTGTGCTTGCTTGCACTGTCTCATTGATGTTGAGCAAGGCGGGCCAACTATGCCACTGACTCCACACTGAGCGCCCGTCCAGACAAACTGGCGACAAAACCGCAATTTGACCTAAATTTAGCATGGTGACCTTGCCACCTTTCGTCTTGGCACTGGACGTGGCCGTGAGGATCCTTCTGTTTGAACAGCGTAGCGACACATCAACGTGATGATGTACATTACAAGTGCAGTATTCCAATGGGGGTTGGGTTATACGTTACTTTGTAGGACTTGCCGTGTTGCCAATGCTCAACCTCTATTATGGATGGTGTACGGACCTACACATTCCAGGTTTGATTATCAGGCCCCAAAGGCCGCTTTGTTAAGTTGCGTTTAATCTCAGTGGGGGCTTTATTTTTTTACTTCAGTGCAGCCCGAAAGCACAGCTGTCATGATACGCATCGGTGCCGGAGAAGACAAAGGCCAACCAGGTGCAGATATGATCACCAATAGGTACCCCGTAGCGCACCCTAACATTCAAGAGGGCCCTATGAGACATTTTAGCCTCGCCTTACACTCTCCCCAAAACAACGTTTGTTTTCACCCGATTAATATCTTTCCATAGAATAGCTGTCAGCCATTGGTCACTCCTGAGCATGTGGTAGCATTTGTAAAACTGCCAAGCCAATATATACAATGCATTGTTCTAAAAGTGTAAAATATATATTTTTCGTTTTATTTATTCTTATGTGCACCTTACTTTTCATTCCTGTGGTGACTCCTTTCACGGATCTACTTTTGCCAAAACTATACCGGTTCATTGTAACATTGCACTTAAGGGCGAAGGTGCAGAAATGTTTCCTCTTTGCATGTCTGCATTTAGGATGCAGTATGTCTAAGTTGGAATCAGCTCCACCTGATGGATTTGCATCCAATTACAGCACAGCTATAATCAGACACATGCTGTAATAAAAACACAGTGTAAGATGCCAGGAGTGTCTTGCAGGAGTCCACATCTCTGATGCTAGGTTCCAATTGTGAAAATATAGGCCACTTATTTGCCACAATTAAAAAAAGACATTCGGGTGAGTCATCCTGCATCCCAAAATGCAATTGTGAGCTTTCACATAAATGTCCTACCTGAATATCAGTCACGTGGTGTGCCAGTGGAGTAATATTTCGTGTGGGGGGGCAATATTTCCCAATTAACGATGGCAAAATGGGTGCTGGTAATGAGGCAGGAAACTGTGTTCGCTCCTGCGTTAAAATTAGCACATTTACTGGATTGGCACAGCCCTCTGCAGACAAGGCCCTAATTTGTCGCCCGATTGCCCTTCCAGACTCCCAGCCGCCAGCTGCCAAAGCCCTCGGTATTACAATTTGTGCAACCTGTCACAAGCAAGTAGCATCATCGTCTGGGTCTTCTCTGGCACTCACCAGGGTTGCCTGCTCTATTAATGAGTTCTTACGCACAAGCTATAAAGTTACCGAGAAATGTTGCATTATTTGCTCAGTTGGGGAGCAATGTCTAAATTTCACTCCTTTACAGATTTCCCTTTCCTGTCACAATGATACAGAATACACTCTTCACTTATCGTTCAATTTGGACGTGAATGTAAAAAGCACGTGAATGTTTGGAGCCCACACATCCTTGATTACATATTGAAAAGGAGGGTTTTGTCCCTTATTTTATTGGTTTAATACGTGGTGGTATGGCATAGGCTCTGGTGGGGTTGACCAGAGCTCTCTCTTTAATGGCCTCAGTGTGACCGGTGCAGCACAACTGCTGGATATCTTTCCCAGAGCCATACCGGGGCTATGCTTGAACTAGCCCGGAATGGCTCAGGATGTGCCAGAGTTGTTCTTTTTCCAGTGCAGAACCCAAGCCATGCTAGGTGACATCGCTCGCAATGATCGTATCGAGAAGTGTGGAATTGATTTGGCGATGCCGTGTCCTCACAGTGTTCTGACTGACATCGTATACAATGAATACATTATTAACCCAGCACCCTGGCCCTGCTTGGCTTCGTGCCAGGTCCAGATGTCTTGTGAGGCCAGCGTGACACGTTTTAGGTCCGGCTCAGCACCGAAATAGCCAGTTAGGGGAAAAAAACACCTGTACTGTGAGGGACCCATGCTGACTCAGCTTAAATGGGCCGGTGTGAAAGGGGTAAACCTGTCCGCTACGAAGTAGTTCCACGGCTGTTACGCTCGTGCTCACAATGCAGACTCTGACATTATTGGGCACCAGTTGGACATTCAAGTCTAGTTGATCTCACGCGTTTAAGTGCAGTGCAAATGAGCGTACAACCAGCGGAGAAACCGTTTATCTGCAACAAGGGTAAACAAATCTATGCCGAATATAAACACGCGAAGCTTTTAAGACTAACAACCAAAATTAGCCTGTCACACTAATGCTCTGTTGCGCTTCATTCAAAGGGCAATGTTGGCCCACATAAGAAGTACACTACTCTTGTGAAAATAATCTTCTCCTAATTGTCAATGCTTCACTTGACAGCATCCAGTAACACTGTCCATGTAGGGACGGGTCTGCACAAGCCTCGAATCCGTACCTGGCCAGACATTCTGCAGATCGGCAGGCAGGCCAAGACAAACCCAAGCTGTGGGTTATGGTACCGCAAGCTGGTTCAACACTTTCTGCTCTTAAGCAGCGGGTATACAGCCATCACTTATTGGTGGAACGTAGATTCTTGATTATTCTTGCAACTTATACGTTAGCAACTTTACATCAGAGTCCAGCAAAAGCAAATCGTCAATCTGAATGACCAGTGGATGTGTTCACGTTTCTCTTGAGTCATGTACTGACCACGAGTGCAATCGACACATCGCACCACACTAAGACTGGATATTCTAGACAGTGCATTGCACAAAAGTCAGCTTGTACAGATTTTCTGTAAGGGGAAGGCACAACACACACTTTGATTATAACACCATGTAACACGATTTTCGTTACTGTGTAGTAAGTGTTATTTTCTAATTGCTTATGCCTCAAAGGTATAGAACATGGCTATTATTCCCCACAAACTTTGCTTTTGTGACCAGAACATTATGTGAAGGAATGACAAACATGCACACCACGTTTTCTCATTTAAAATAGGTACATTTCTAAATATCACTGTCCTGGTCACAAAAGCAAAGTTTGTGGGGAATAATAGCCATTTTCGGTACTTTTGAGGCATAACAAATTAGGAAATAACACTTACTACCCAGGAATTTTTTTTTTATTTGTCACACAGTGTTATTAATGGAGCGGATTATTAAGTTAGATGTTGTTTCCTGGTCACAAAAGCAAAGTTTGTGGGGAATAATATCCACTTTCTGTACTTTTGAAGCATAAGCAATTAGAAAATAACACTTACTACCCAGGAACAAAAAAGATCTGTATTTTTGTTACACAGTGATATAATAAGTATTGTTTTTTAGAGCAGCTAACAATCACATTCAACAGCCTCCTCCTCGTGCGCTGCGGTTTCAGCTACAAGAAAGGCTCACGGGCAATTCGTTTGTTTTTAATAACAGCGAAACATCTGCAGCGCGTGTGCAAGGGTGGATTCCATTGCACGGATGTGGAGGAAAGGAGTCGTCTTGAAGGTGAAAAGGAAAGGAAATTGAGTAACAAACTCAGTGGCTGGCTTGCCAGCGCAGTCCTGCAACACGTCTACCAAGCAGGACCTTGAACACGTGTGAACAGATTTGACTGCAATGCATGAAAGCACTAAAATAAATAACTAATGCATAAAATAAACACAAAAAAGGAAGATAGATTTTTAACCAGCCTACACTAATTGTTGCACTGTACATGATATGTTGTAAAGAGTATGTTGTATATATATAAACACATCTTTAACAAATATATATACCGTATATGTATAACAAAAAAATTATGTTTGCAGACATTTGAAATGTAAAAAAATATATTCTTGTTAAATATCTTTACATATTTACACAGTATTCCCCCAACGCTGCACTTCGGACATACAGGCACATGTATGTGCTGGAAATTAATTACGCGTGATAAGTACGTGGCAGCTTTCTGCTCGGCGTCTTGGTCTTTTTTATACGAATAAGTCGAGAGGAAAAAAAGCATCAGTCTCTGACAAGGTTAATATATTCTTATGCATAGACTCTTTAACTGTTAGCTGACAGTGGACATGTGCATTGCATGCTTTATGCTAGAATAAAATGCCAAATCACGCTTTAGCAGTGGTGAAACGATTAATTAACATCAGTTCTTAAACGCACAATAGATGCATGGAAATGCATGTAAAAAAATCGATGTTTTTCAAAATGTACACAGGTACTCTGTAATGCATGTCACCCCTGCAGCAATTAGAGATGCTACCATGCACCACAATGTAAACAAATACATCAATTGTCGAATAGAATCGAGACCCTGACTCGCTGAAATGTCGCCGAGGCGTTGAATAGTTCCACTTCTTTGAGACCAGCGATCTTCACTCATTTTCAGAGGGGGCCCACTTTCGCCGATGAGACGTCATCAGTGTGAGGGGCCGCCACACATTTGGAACCATTGGGGGGTTGACAGCAGCACGATGATGATGATGGGGCGTGTTGCCACTATTCGTGTATCGTCGGGGGCCACACTGAAGGCCAACGGCGGCCGCAAGTGCCCCGTGGGCCTCGCAACGAAGAACAGTGGCTTGTGCGGTTGTTTCAGTGGTTGGCCACTGTGAATCATATTAAGATCTTGTCGTGAAGTCACGCCGACGCTGGGTTTTACAGCAAAGTTTGGGCATTCCGAATGTCTCTACCCCAGGATTGTGCTTTGCTGCATTATAGCGCGTGTAAGAATACGTGTGAACATGTGCAGGCAGTGCAGAGTTATTTATTTACAACACACGTTGGATTGTTGTCTCCTTACATTGCATCGATGAGAGAACCATCTTATGTTACTGAATTCTTTCAGGACAACCTTGTATACCCTCACACTGTACAGCTATTACGTACTTACATTGGATTTTGAACCTTCCATAACCATTAACGTCAGGAAGGGACAATGTTTTTGTACTTTATCAACATGGAATACAGTAATGAAGAATTTCTGCAAAGGCCTGGCAGTTTGAATCCATTATTATATTTTTTCCCAGGTAAGGCCCACTGAACTACATAGCTCTTCTGCGGAAGCGACCTGGCGATATGATATTCTCGTGTGGAAATGTGTAGCAGCCAAACACTCTAAACGCATGCTGATTCTAAATGTGGAGGGAAAACCCGCAGGACCCGGAGAAAAGTCCACGGGGGAGAACACTCCAAATATACAGGCGTCAGGGTCGGGATCAAACCTACGACCTCCTGCATACCAGAGGAGGTAGTTAACGTTTCGTCACCACTTTGTCACTCACCCCCGCAAGGTGAAAAACTTGGACTATCATATCCCGTAGCATGTACAAAAGCGTCATCTACAATTATCTGCACCTTCGCAATTTCACCTGAACGTCACAGCATTCGTGTCGGGGGCTGTTTACGCGTCCGTGGCACTGTGAAGTGAGAGCCTGCATTACGATATCAACAAGGTGGGGTCTGACATTCCTGCGGAGGCTGATTCCGTAGTCAGTGCGACTTGTATAATGAATGTATGTTTTATTTATTCAGATTTAGTGACTGGCTTACCCTTTTCTCTATTTTTCTCTCCGTGTGCGTTTGTGTTGTTTGTTGTTGTAACTTGCTGACCCGCTCCATACTGGACATCTGTGGAAAAAAAGTCTCGAGTTTCATAGGATTCCTGCCTGCAGTCTCAATAAAGATTCTGATTCTGACTGCTAAATTAACGACAGGACAAATTGTAACTTGCGGCCATAATATTTTGGCGAAATAGTTTGTTGTTGAGTAAATATCGCAGTTTAAATCTTGTCATGGTGGAACATCTACAGTGGAAAATGAAGATGAGTCGCCAAATTATTTGTTTTTTCAAGAGGCATGCTTGGCATTGCTGGTGGAATTAAAAAAATACTTTTGACAGATTTAGACCCACATAACTATTGAGAATATCCAGAAATGTTCCAACAGCCATTACGTTACGTTGATTTTTTTTAAAAAAGCACTGACCTTCTTAAGAATTTTTTTCTTCATAATTGTCCCAAAAGTATTTCTGAAACCTGACCACATTTTTTTCCCTTCGTGCTGATTTCAGAAATATGCTCCTAATGTAATTTGCGTGCATTTTTCAGGCTGTGTGGTAGTTACAGACTGTACTGACTCTAGTTACCGAACGCAATTACTTAAAAAAAAACTATGCTGATAGTCCATTTATATTTATTCTTTTTTAAGTAAAGACTTGGCAGTGAACAGTTGCATAAGAATTACAAAAAAAATATGAAGTTTTTAAGATAGTAGTAACATTTATGCAACTGAATTTCACAATGCCACGTAATCCACAACACGGAAGAGCATATATTGCGGTGTTTTCAGTCAATTAATGATCATTTACGGGTGTGGGAGGAAACCGGAGGACCTGCAAAAAAATCTACTCGTGCGGGGGGGCAACACTTTATCCCATACAAATGGAATATATTAAAATTAGCTTGCACTTTGCCGTACCGCCTCCTGGTGAGCCAGGATATGGCACCACGATGCCCACGGAAAGGGACTTTCGCAACGTTTTTGTGATCCACCCATCCTCAACTCCACAGGGCTAATTGCAGGCGTATTCCTCTTCATGGCCTTCATTTCAAGCAGGTGAGCAGCTCTTTCTCAAGGTGGGCCTTACCACTTTCATAACAGTGATATTTAAATTCAGATATAAAAACGAAAACTATTTCGTATTTTACCAGGTAAGGCCCACTGAGCTATATTGATCTTTTTTCTGAAGCAACCTGGCCACAAATGATAGCTCAACGAAGTGGCTCATCAAGTGGAAATTTAAAGCAGGCAAATACTCTAAACGCGCGTTGATTCTAAATGTGGAGGGAAAATCTGGAGGACCCAGAGAAAAATCCACGCCACCACGGGGAGAGAGACGCGCAAACTTTAAATATACAGCAGTAGCAGCAGGCGTCGTTAGGGTCGGGATCGAAGCCACGACCACCTCCACAGCAGGCGAGGGAGTTCATATTTCGCTACTGTAGCGCCATATCTTAAAACACGGCTCGTACACATACATATAAAAAGCATAAATACAAACAAAATATTTGACGTAATAATGTTGGCTATTTGCAAGTGTTTGATTTTATATATGACAAAACTCCACAATATCCCACTCTTGTGTGTTATTTCATGGGATCTTTAACTTCCATTCTATAGCAGGTTGTGTACTTTGGCAAAAATCCTCATGGAAAAACCCAGGCAGGCAGGAGTGGAACTGCAAGTGCAGACTCAATGAAAATTGATCCATCTGTACTCACGTAGCCTGTAATGAATGCTATGCAAGCACCCAGTACCTGGACCACCAGACTAATCATACATTGCAAATGCATCGTTGCGCGAGTCTGCGTTTGCGCGAGGAACAAACGGTTAATTTAGTTTTTCATTATCACATAAACTCGTTACGTTTTGTGCGTGCGTCATGGATAACAGGATTTAAGTCTTGATCGAGAAGGATGGTTAACTCCAATTAGCTAAACGAAGATATAATGGCTCCAGTGCTGGTAGCTGAACAAGTCACCTTGGACAGCAATTGGATCATTGTCTCTTGCAACGTACAGAGTGGTCCAAGTTCTGTCTCCGTGTCCACTGTGTGTTAGGCCACGAAGCAAACGTACATTGGCAGAATTTGCCGCTCATAGCCCCTGAGATGGCTGTGAGATGGCCCGTGATACAATTACAATTATAGGCGCGCAATCGTTACAAAATCGTTTTGATTTTTTAGGTAAGCACAGAGTGTGGAATTTGAACCTGACTTTGGCCCGGGCCTCATAGTAATTGCCGTAACACACGACGACATTGGCACGCACGCAGAGGCAAGTTGCCTGATAATGTTTGTGTTGTTGAGTGCAGTAACATTTCGTAGTGGTACACTACACACAATAGCACGTCTGTCTTGAACTCAGGGACGGACAGCAGTTAATGTTTGAACTTCACGCTAGTTTGGAAAATCTTCCCTTGGCGCCGCACCAACATTATAGCCATGACATCATTTTTTTTAAATTCTCAGCTTATAGCCACCCTGAAAGTATAAAAAAACGTTAGGCGCGGTGTTGGCAGCGGTGTACAAGCACAGCCTGAAAAACACCCCGGTACCATGGTGAACAAGACTGTCTTACAACAACAACAACAAAACGGCAACCTAACATGTCTATCTCTTTAACATGCTTTGGTGAAAAAGAGTCATTGGCAACACCATCGTTCCCCTGTCAATCACGCGCATACGGGCTCAGCTCTGCCAATTGGTTGCTCACGCCAAGGGCTGGCAAAAAGGGCTTGGGCTAAAAGTAGGTCAAGAGAGACACCCCCCCCCCCCCCACTGGTGAGTGTTTGGCCTACTCTTCCATACTGGGCAGATGTCTTGGAAGCGGTGGGGGTAGCCACACTTTACCCACCGCACGAGACCTGCAGACAGGTGACCTGCAGTGTGCCCATTTATACCGCTGGGTGGACAGAGGTGGGCAGATTCAAAAGAAAAGTGTGTAATTGGTGACATTTCAGCCCTTCTTCACAGCACAGTCGGCCAAAGAGGTTTGAGTGGCATCAACTGTAATAATATATGCACCGGGGGATGCTTTGGTCAGAACCACACCCGGCTGCCTTTGTCTCCTCAATGCTGATGTTTACACACTGCACCAGGTACTCATTTGAGGCTGAGTCGACCTAGGGAAGGCCCAGGACCGGTTGAGATCATCTTCACTGGTGTTGGCCAACTGCTCGCCACACACACGTACACACACGTACACACAGACCTACACACACACTTACACAGAGACGTACACACACGTACACACAGACCTACACACACAATTACACAGAGACGTACACACACGTACACACAGACCTACACACACACTTACACAGAGACGTACACACACGTACACACAGACCTACACACACACGTACACACACGTACAAACAGACCGACACACACGTACACAACAACAACAACCGCCATTCGCCACTAAGTGGCGGTGACGTCACCACGACGCTTGTGCCAGGCCATGTGCACCTTGAGGCCACGTGAAGTGTCGAACGCCCGCTGGCAGGAGGTCACGGGGCAGACCCAGGTGCCACGGGTCGACTGACCGAGATGACCGAGATGACTGGCTGATGCACCACCTGTGCCCCCTACTGTACCAACTTGCTGTGCTTTAGCCACCCGGCGCTCCGCTCGTTGTTGTGAGCGTCGCTCCTCCGCCCTCCGTTGTTGTTGGAGGGCGACTGCCTCCAACTGCCCAGTAGCGTCCTTCACGAGCCTCCTCCACTGAGGCCGATCTTGACACCGCTGGTACCAGTCATCGGCAAGTCCACTCAGCTCCACGTCCTCCTGTACCACATCACTCCATCTCTTCTCTAGCCCGTGCCGCGCCCGTTTAGCCCCCTCGATCCGGCCGAACAAAAGCTGTTTAGGCATGCGGTGGCTGGGCATGCGGGCTACATGACCCAGCCAAAGCAGTCTTGCCTGCCGGAGGAGCTCACTGATGGGACTTTGCCCAGATCTTTCAAGGACTTGTGAGCTCCTCACACAATCCAGCCTGGTTAAACCCAGGATGGATCGTAGGCAGGCCAGCCTAAATGTTTCCAGCCGGCGAAGATGCTCCACTAGGGGGGTCCCCGTTTCGCAAGCGTAGAGAAGGGAGGGAATGACCGTGGCCGAAAAGACCTGAAGCTTCGTGCGGAGCGACAGACCAGGTAGCTTCCACACAGCGTTACGCAACCGATGAAAAGATATTGCCGCTCGACTGATTCGGAGTGAGACCTCTGCTGATAAACTGGAGCCGGTCATAAGCACACTGCCCAGGTATGGGAAACTCTCCACTCTCTCCACAACTGCCCCATCACCAATTGGGAGTTGTGGGGGTGGAGTGTCCGATGGTACAAAATACCCAGGCAGGTGCTTAGTTTTGGTGGGGCTGATGGTAAGGCCCCACCTCTTAGTGGCACGCTCCAGTCTCAGCAGCAGCGTCTCTAACTCCTCTTCTGAATGAGCAGCTATTACCAAATCATCGGCATACATAACGTGGTTGACCAATAGGGAGCCATCCCTTGATCGCACCCGGGCGTCGATCAGCCTCCCATTATATCTGTACCAAATGGAAATTCCCCCGGTACAGCTATTGAAGGCTTCACGAACTACGCAGTCGAAATAGATGTTAAATAATGTGGGAGCCAGAGGACATCCCTGTCGCACCCCAAGGTGTACAGGGAAAGGCTCCGACTCCCGGCCACGTAGTTTTACCTGGGCCCGCTCACCATCATGAAGGTCCTTAATGATCGTGAGCAGAGGGTCAGGGACTCCGAAAGCACGAAGAACAACCCAGAGCCCAGTCCTACTGATGGTATCATAGGCCTTGACCAGGTCAATAAAGCAGAGATGTAGGTCTTTTTGGAATTCCCGACACCTCTGCCGTAGCAGACGGACAGAAAATATGGCATCTGTGCAGGACCGCCCTTTCCTGAAACCGCATTGGGGCTCCGCAAGCCTCTCCTCAGCGTGCCTAGCAAGGCGATGTTGAATAATCCTTGCCAGGACCTTACCCGGCACACTGAGGAGTGAGATGCCCCTGTAGTTGTTACAGTCGGTACGGTCCCCCTTCTTAAAGAGAGGGACCACCAGGGCATCCTTCCAGTCCTGCGGAACCCGTCCAGTGGTCCAGACTGTTGTTATGATGTCATATAGGGCAGTCTGTGCACAAACGCCACCCTCCCTCAGCATTTCGCTTGGGAGATCATCTCTGCCCGGTGCCTTCCCTGGTCTCAGACTCCGGATCGCCCTCAGTACTTCCTCAACAGCTGGCACCTCAGCCAGCCACTCACAGGGGGTGACCTCTTCCAATATTTGAGGCACCGCAGCCTCATCAGGGTTATCCCCACTTTGTGCCATGATGTTTTCCTGGCTGAGAGATTTTCCCTCCCCCAGGACCTCACAGAAATGCTCAGCAAATCTGCAAACCTGTTCCTGGGGGTCGGAGATTGGATCACCGTTTTTTCCTCTAATGATGGTAATAGGTGTGGCGCTGCAGGTTACTTTTTTGATGGAGTTAAATAGTGATTTGTGATCGCGGGCCACTGAGGCAGACTCCATCTCCTCAGCAACCCGCGACCACCACCCATCCTTACAGCGCCTTACGGCTCTCCGAACCTCCGAGCGAAGGCTGCGGTAAACCTCCTCATTCTCTGACGTGGGATGCTGTAGGTGATGAGAGCGGGCCTGTCGCTTTTTCTCAATTAACCTGAACACCTCCTCCGTCAGCCATGGTTTCTGGGGAGGTCTGGACCGCGTACCCAAAGCAGCCATTGCAGCTGCATGAGTCACAGTCTTAAACCTCGCCCATTTACCCTCGACATCAGGTGGAGTGGGGGACGATGCCAACCCCAGCTGCAAGCAATGATGAAATTCTCGCTTGCAACTTTCATCAGCTAACTGAGACCAGGCCACTTTTGGTTGGAATGGGATCCTGGGTGTACACCCACCACCGGAGTGGAAGAATGGCAGGCGCATCTTACAGATGACTAGTCGATGGTCAGGGGGCAGATCAGCTCCACGGTAGGTCCTGGTGTCAAGGACATGGGCTCGCATCCGCTGGTCCGTCACTATGTAGTCCAGCAGATGTTCTTGCTTGGACCCGGCATGTATCCATGATGTTGTGTGGATGCGCCGATGCCGGAAGAGCGTGTTGGTAATTACAAGCCCATGGGCTGCACAAAAATCTAGCAGCCTCCTACCGTTATTATTGAGCTGATCTGGCCCATGCCTTCCAATCACTCCAGACCAGGTGCCAGCATCATGACCAACTCGGGCATTGAAGTCACCCAACAAGATGACTCTGTCCCGAGTGGCCACTTTAGCCAGCACCTGTGACAGGAGGTCATAGAAAGTGTCTGACTCATCGGCTTTGCCTGCATCCCTCCACGGATGTTCGTCTTCGGTGGGGGCATAAGTAACCACGACCACCACTCCTCGCCTCTGGTTGATGGGAAGGCGAGCCCAACGTATCCTGGGGCTTACAGCTTCCCACACCTCACCGCCACGCTCCCACGCCCTCTTCATTCTTTTGTTCAGAAGAAGAGCCACACCCTGTTGTTTGGCAGTCTCCTGCCCCGAGTAGAGGACTGTCCACCCCTTATGGTGGCAGGAGCCAGAACCGGTCCACCGGACCTCCTGAATGCCACAGAGATCCAGACGGTACCGGTCCAGCTCCCGACAGAGGAGTGGCAGCCTATCCTCCGCAGTGAGCGTTCGAACATTCCACGTGGCCATCCACAATGGTTTTTCGTTGTTTCTGGAGGAGCCCCGAGGGTGAAAATTCAATCTCCTGGCTCCGCCAAATGGGGTTTGGCCAGAAGACGTCATAAAAGCCTGACCCCCCGGGGCCTCCGGCACAAGCTTATTAGTTACAGGTTTATGTTTAATTCGTAGTTTAGTGGTGGTTAGTTGAAGGTGGAGGGGTTACCAGCCCCTCGCACCCGTCCAGAGCCCCCGTTTAGCCACTGTGGTGGTCACAGACGCCATGAGGGGAGAGGCCAATGGGTATTGGCCCTCCCCCCACAGCACTGCCCACGACAGTGTTGCCCGTCCGGCACCGCGAGGAGGTAGGAGGTTGTTTTGCCGTACACACAGACCTACACACACACACGTACACAAACGTACACCAACGTACACACACGTACACACAAACTACACACACATACACACAGACGTACACACGCACGCGCACAGACGTACACACACACACGTACACACAGACGTACACACACACGTACACACACACGCGCACACACACACGTACACACACACGTACACACACACACGCGCACACGCCAAACTGTCGGCAAAACGAATGTGGTCTTGCTGGCACCAACTCCCCCGTGCCAGGCGCAGTCCAGCCCTCCTCACACAGCCGCCCCAGTGCGTTTGGCCACCCCCCCCCACCCCCTGATTGATGAGGCTTCGAGCAGTGTGGGCTCCTGGGAAACAGGGGTCATACGCTGACCCCTTGCCTGTGGCACAGAGACAGAGAGAGTTGACGGGCTCCACCCTTGGTGAGCGAGCATCCCGGGGCGTTAAGTGTTTACACAATGCCAACGTGTTAGCGCGTACTCCCCACCACGCAAGGCAAATGGACTAATTATTGATTCATTCATTATCTCCACCTAGAAATGTACATGTTGCATGAATGAACGTAGAGTAGATATCGCGTGCGGTGTCGGGCTTTGCCCACGACCATCAACCTCAGTGGCAAAGTCCAGTGGAGAGCAATGACTGTTTACTTACGGTCGGGATCTTATGAGAGTTTAGCTTGAAACTTAGAGCAATTTGGAACTTTAAGCGGACTCTGCTCTATGAGAAAAAACACTAAATCTCTCAGTCGTAATTTTAGGGCAAAATGCAGACATTTTGGCATTAGGGTATTTTAGTTAGTGTATAAGCAATCTCAACTACAGTTGTGTAAAATGCTATCTTACTAAATTATTGATGTCAGGTTACCATCGCATATTTTAGACGGAAACTATCAAACGATGTTCATAGTTTTGAACATATATTAAATGTCGATGGAACATAACTTTAAAATAAAATGGCACCTCACATGTGTTTACAGGGGTTATGGTTGGTTTGGAGAAACAGGACAGCATACACAGACAAGCACACGAACTATAATGCAACTAATTATTTGGTCATAGTACGTTGGCAGCGGTGCACACACGTAACAAAACAACTTCCACTCATGAACAATATTATTTTAATAAATACATAATAGGTGACGTTTTGGGCAAAGGGCCTGCTTCATATTGCTCAAAACTTGTTTTGAATTGGGTGCTATTGTAACAGCTATAATTATCAGACGAGTCCATCGAACTGTTCATAATCATTGGGTTCACTGCAGCTCAAAGACTCGGTCCTACAAGGCGTGGTGGAGTCAGGTAGAGATGTCCCATGTGTATGCTCGGCGTTTGAGAGCCTGAAGACCGGGGTCGGTGATCTCACCGATAATCTGTCCATCAGGGAGGCAGTTCCATATCCGGACAGCCGAGTTACCGGTCACCCACCGTGTGCGCGTTTTCCGTTGAAGGCGGCGTTACGAATGAATGCATTCAGTTTCAACTGGAACGCAGCTTACCTTCAAGACAATGTTACGGCAAACGTGTTGTTTGTTGCCAACGTGCCAAATGAACTCGAGTGAGAAACGAATGCCAGTGCAGATTGTATTCTTCACTTCCCGTCTGTAAGTGCGTGTTGATGTGTAAAACAGTTTTCAGATAAAACACTCACGGCACCCAGCACCTGAGAACTGAATCTGCTAAAGGTAATGAATAACTTTTATGGATTTCGCTACATTTGATAGGCGGGTCTACATCGTCAGCACACGAACAAAGACAGGCTCAAGCTGGGTGAACTGGTGTGGCCACACACCATGCCCTACCACCTTTGTCTCCCCAATACCGATGGTTACACACAAAATCCGATACTCGTTCAAGACTACCTTGGGGAGATCCGAGACAATCACTGACACCGCTCGCCACTGGCATTAGCCGTGGCTTGGAATAGAACTAAGGTCACCAATGTACTCGTGCAGTCAGTAAAACAAACCACTACACCATCACTTCCTACACACACACAGCAAGAATACTCAGTTGACATGAAAGAAAAGTTTCTTTAATTGAAAATCTGGAAGCAGAGCACCGCGTTTGCTAATTGCTATTCTGCCAGTAAACCACACGATTCCCACCAGCTTGTATCGACAGACATCATTGCATCTCCATGTACACGCTAAGCCCACACACTATGTACAACATTCACACTCTCAATGCCATCGGCCAAAAACGCCAACAATATAAAAGCTCCAAATTTGTAAAAATGAAGCAAGAAAAAAAACGTCACTTTCAACAATTAACTTGCGATTTATGTTTAGTTTTGGCAGTACCACGAGTAATTATTACACCGAGCTGGTTGTTGGGAAGGTTTATTCATCTCTTCACTCTGAAATAGCAGGAGGAGGGCGACGTAGCTGCGTTGTTGTTGTTGTTGTCTGTTCGTGGAGAAGAGACGCTGCAGCAAAAACAATGCAGTATATAAAAGTGCTGATAAAGATCTGCCATTACATACAAGCCCGCTCTGTATTGCATCGGCCAATGCAGCCAATTAAGTTGAAACTCTACTACAAAGAATAAAACGAGCAGATGTAGTACGTACCAAACACTGGCAGTGGTTTTAACAAAGTGTATTGGGTTGTGTTCTGGATTTTAATTTGTACTTAAAAAAGCATTGTTTTTCACGCGAGACGTTTAATGCAATTATATATATGATATTTTAACTTTTCCCCCTTTTCTCCCCCATCATCACATTTTTCAATATAAATACTTTCTTTTGAATGCTTCGTTTAGCACAACAGTAAAATTCGCGAGTGATTTGCCAAAATGTAGAAACGATATCAGGTGAATGTATGTTTTTAATACCAAAGAGGCATTCAATGCTTTATTTGCAGCTGAATTGTTTTTTTAAAAGACAAATTCTTTACTCAGGAGGAATGGTTAGTTTTTGGCATTGTGGAAAAACAGAAGCTAGTTAAAATGTGCAATTAAAATTATTCCAGAGCACAGGACCTCATAAATGTTAAACTTCCTGAAGCAATGAATGACTCAGCTTCTCACCTATCCTCATTTATTAAGAAATAATTTAAGTGTTGCAGGCAAAAGCTACGGTTCTGTACCATTTCTCGACAATTCCGCTGATGAACAGGACCTAAAACATTTTTAAATTAGATCTTGCACAAAATATTAATCGACACTTTTATGTCCGTTAATTATTATTCTTTAAAAAAGCTTCCCACTTAAAACCAAGTAATTGCACTGCAGTTTTCTCCATGGTAAATGATCAAACCAACTATGCAGAGTTGTGTTTTCTTAGCTGATAACTTTTGGCAGTAAAACAGGCAGCGGAAGCAGTAGCTGTGATTAGTCTGAAGTCAGCGGAAGAACGGAAACGGGGAACAAAACGGCGACGTAGGTTTTTGCGGTTGGGCGGTACCATCTCTCCCCCCCCCCCCACATGCATTTGTTAGGCACGACGTGCGGCATTTCCCTCCACGTGCTGGGAGCACGCCACACCTGCCGGGAAAAAACCCCGCATCAGTCCTCTCGAAGCTCCCGGGCATGTGCAGTGAAACGTGAGGAATCGTGCTGAACAACAACAACAACACCATGCGTCCGGCACGACCCCACAACACGTCGGAGAGAAGCACGTTTCTGTCCATCGTGGTGGCGGGCACACGCGTCACAGTCCTCCATTCTCCAACCGGAGCGACCAAGAGTCTCTTCCGCCGAACGGCCACCTTCAGTCGAGCTGCAGCTCGCAGGGATTGTCTCCGGTGGATCGTGCCTGCTCGTATGCTCTCCTGAACCCTTCGTACCAGGGCGCGCAGCCAAGCCACGCCTGGCCAAAGTGCAGGCCTCCGGTGAACAGGAACGTGCCTTCACCGTGCTTCACACCGCACCAAAGCGGCGTCCGCACCTCTCCCAGCATCCTCGGCTCGTCTCCCAGAGTCCTCTGCTGCTCTCCCAGAGTTCTCGCCCCATCCCCCGCAGTCCTTTGCTGCTGAAAAATCTCCTCTTTTTGCTGGAACACTTTGACGATGGAGACTCTGACGATGGACTGGCCTTCCCCCTTGTCGTGTGACACAGACGTGATTTCACCCTTTGCCACTGCGAGCGAAAAAGGAGAAAACTAAAAGTTAGAATAAATACAAGCGACCGCAACTGGATTTATATTTTAAAAACTGCCTTATTACAGCTTTGCATGCAGACCCATAGGTAAATGGCAATAACATTATCCAAAAAATCTAGAGATTTGTTGTACGAGTCCTCCAATGTATCGTCGTCACTGGTTTTATGGATAAAATAAATCAGTTCCTCAGCAGTGTGTAGAAATAAGCTCTGTATGTTTTGGTGTAACTCTGCTCTAGCCTTTCAGAATGCAGCAATTACTTTAATTAGGGGGGTCATGATTACCAGTGAATGCCAAAACAAATTGAACTTTTTTCCACTTGAGACCATTCAATGAAAGAGTGACCTGTCCCCTACATAAAACAGAGCAAGTACTGGAAGGTAATGTTACGTGCAGAATAACATGTGAAGGTATGAATGGACTTTCCATCGGAGCATGCAATTTACACCAATGGCTCAATCCCTAAAAAAGAAAGTGAACACGGCGCTCACGGATGCAGCTCCGCTTCTTTGACACCTGTGACATGGATTTACGAAAGCCACATCTACGCGGCACGAAGCGCGATCCTGGGCAATGCGAGCAGACAGCGACGCGCCCGTGGCAAAGCGTACGCAAGCTAAGACGAGGGTCTGGACGCGAGCTGGCGTGCCGCCACGCGCCCGCCCGCCCACTCGATCGCTTGCAGGTGGCGCTGAATGCGCACACAGCCACAGCTGCGGTGGGGAGCCTGCAGCCAAGGCAAGAGGGGACGGCCGCTAACTCAGACTGCTGAGGTCTGCTTAAGTGTAGGAAACGATGACCCTGCCTCGTGACTCTGCGGGCGCGCGGCCAGTCGGCTTGCCCATATCCATCCCCCCCGGCCCATCTCCATCTCTCTCCCTCCATCCTACTCATTCTCCTCCACCCCCTCCCTCTGCCCCCCCCCACTACTCTGCACACAGCATATCTATCATTCCACCAGCCTCAGCGGGTTCGGGAGTAGTGTTACGCTAACTAGTGGAAAGTCCACGCGGCTCTCCGATGGCTCAAGTACAAGGCCCCCCTGACCTCTCTCTGCCACCAGAGACCTCAGAAGGGCGACGCAGGAGCATCGATCACTGAACACGGCAGCTCGCTACGGGCCGAAGGGGGTTGGCTGTTGTTGTTTACCGGCCACGTCCCTGCTGCGTGCTGGGCTGCAGCAGGCAGCAGTGCACGCCTCGTGCATTCTAAGAGGCAGCAGGAGCATAGGACCGCGGTGACGGACAGGGTGAAACCCTGCCAAGTTCTCTGCTCGCTCACGCTGCCGGAAAAGGTCGTAATTGCTGCTTCTTAACGTCCAAGATGTGGCACTAATTTAATCTGTGTTTATGGGCTTTGAGGAATATGATATTGCTGCAGAAACCTCAAGCCATCACCCCCCCCCACCCCCGCATATAATTGTGAAAGAATTGTTTGTTTAAATATGATGAAAGTAACAAATAATAGTGATACCGTAGATGTTAATAAAAAGTTATATTCACAGTATGAAGTTTAATTTAAAAAAATCTAAATTATGGGATTTAAACACTCATTTATGTGACTGTTATACACTGTACACCTTACATTGTAGCATTTACTTTGTGTAGAAGTAACTTTGGACAACCAAAAAGTTGATATTTTATACTTAAATTCTAATATTTCGAGTTTACCAGCGTCCTGTATAAAAGAAAGTTCTGGAGTACACATTACCATATCAGAGAAGTTAAAATGTAAACTTTCCTAAAGCAACATTTCAGAGTGGAACACCAGGCGTTGCATCATCAGTGCGGTGTTTTTGGCATCTGGGAGGGGGGGGATGGACACGAGGCACTGGAGTGGATGATCAAAGAGGCCACTCGTTACACCAGGCCAGGCCACACCAACATTCATCCCCACAGCCCTCCTCGTAAATCTGCGCCACAGCAGGTGGCCCCCCGACAGTCCGTTGCTGAAGCAATAAGCGTCGATACTCCCGATGGGTTCAGATCTTTATTTGTCCTGCCCTGTGTCTTCCCGTGGCGTTTAGTAAACAGCCATTTGCCCCAGTATGTCTTGACTATGTGGTGACAGGGCTGGCAGTGTGGTGTGAAAAGTGGCTCCCAATCAACAGTGGTCAGCATGGGGTCCCTTTAAACAAATGCAGCAGGGATTGAGCGGTTTACCGAAAAGCGCAACTTTCATATTCGTGTGAGCGTACTTAAACAAAATAATGCAGAGTGGGACGTTTAACGCCTCAACCATTGCCCGTTTCACGCACCAAACGTTTTAATATATTATGCACGATTATAAAATGTTCACGCAACTTCTTTAAAACCGAATGCCGCTTGTTTACAACCAGGCCCTCTGGTCTTCTGGGTAAATTTTGACTGAAACCACCACAAGTGCACACAGCAGCCATACTATTCAGCTACTTTTCTCTGTTTAGGCTAGGGGGCCATCTTCAATACAACTTTACTTATCCCCTTCTAACTGTAGGACTACTAAATAATAATGTTAATAATAATGTATCGCCCTTTATCGAGCCAATGCTGGATGAACGCCTCGCCATGCCACATGGGTCATGGAGGTTTTTGACCATACTTCACCATGCTGACGAGTGCGGGTTGGGGAAGGGGAGACGCACGACGGCTTCAGATATCACTAGCGTCCAACTCGGGCCGTTATGTCCATCGCGCAGTGCGCCAACCACTAGGCCACCGCTACTAAACGAGTACAAAGGGCGCAGATAGCGTCACGAGACCTTCGACCGTCGGGCAGTGTGCGTCATTCAGTCTGCCCACCGTAAGCTTCCTCGCTGGCGTGTCCCCATCCACCAATCGGCCACACAACCTTGGACTTTGCGCGTTGACGGATAACAGCAGGTGAGTGCACCACTGTGCCCCGGACGCACCAACGGGGAGAGACCCGAATGGGACGGTGCATTTGCATGCGAGTGGGATTTGGAGGCGACGGGGTTTGTTTGACTCACCAAAGTCACTGACGCAGGCAGCCATCAGCATTTCCGCATCGCTGCAGGGTCTGCAGGCATCTACGGACAAAGACATTGTATCATTTTGAGCTCCCAATCGATTGCTTGCGTGTGCAACTCACGGACGCTGGCACACAATGTTTGCGCTGCTTTGGGGTGAAAAGTCGCATGGCAAGACACTCACGGCAGGAGAGAAAGAAGGCTTTAGCAAATTAACAAATACAGTCACAAATGCAGATATTTATCAACAGAATAACTTGTTGCTGTGATTGAAGTTCAAACATTCTGCTGCTTGCTTTTGAATGGCCTGTACTCGTGACATGCCAGAATGGCCAAATGGTTGTGCTCCAACAGAACTTGTACGTATGCATGTTAAAAACTTATTTTGTACCGTACGTAACCTACCGTGCTAATCGGAGGTGTGAGGCAAGGACAACAAACCAAACGCATGAAAAAACTTGGTGTATATGACCGACTAGACCACCCAACTAAAAGGGGCAACAATCAACATTAATGATGAATTTCTTGGCCCAATATTTATTTTATTTTATTTTGGCGGACAGCAAAACGTGACCTTACGACAGCGCACGAACAAAGCCGAGCGACCTGTTCCACCGCGCAAATGAAGGTCGGACAAAGACAGTTCGAAGACGGCTTAAACATTAAACCCGAGACATTAACCCATTTAAACAGCATGTTCGACTCATGCCTCCGACTGCGAACTGGGCTGCATCGCCACAGTTTAGATTAACATCTTAAAAGCTTTCCTGCAGTCGCCGGGTCGAGCAGATACGGGACTGGGTGGGTGGGGTGGGGGTGGAAGACAATGGGTCATCCTCGGGAGGATCCAAGCTTTTGAAAGGACCGATTCCATGGCGGCGGTGTTGCTGCCCGCCACCCCCCCAGCCACAGCTGTGGCATGAATGGCAGAGCTGGTCACACATCGGGCGAGCGGGGGTGCCAGGCAGATTGATGGGCTCTGACTTGTTTGCAGAGGAGCATCCCAGCGGGGTGGTAAACATCGGCTCAAACTCCCAGATATAAATTTGGGAAGGCGGACAGCGCCCCCCCCGCCCGCCCGCCCCCCCCCCCCTGCCCGCACCCTGAGAAAGCGTTACTCTTTCTCGCAGCAGAGCGCTTGGAAAAGGGCCCCCCCCCCAACGTTGCATTGCTCACGCCGAGAGCACACAAGGGCAGCACAAAGGTAATTTAAAACGTGCGTCGTTGCGGCTGTAATTAAAATACAGTGAGTGTATAATAAAGATGTGTTTTTTTAAGCACGCGTGCAAAGAAAATACCGCTTCGCTTATTGCTCTCCATGATCTGTTTTCAATTTAGGAACTCGTAATTTGCAGTGCATCCTGCCAAACGGCAACTTAAAGGTGGAGGGGGTGGGGTGAAACCGCAATACTCTTTACATTGTTCGGGGAGAAAAAGCAAACAGGGGAGTTCAGACGAGATCCTTGCTTGATCCAAAGACAATGGGGGGGTAAATGGCGTCCCCACTCTTATTGCTCGTGTAGCATGTGGCTTTTGTTGCAAAGGTATACACGAGCAGTAAATGATCAACCCCTCCCTTTTTGTCATCCACTGCTGTTCGCATAAAGAGTCAAACGCTGCCCACTGCAAGGGAGCACGCAGCAGCACGTGCCCGTGGCACGGTAGAAGAAGGCGAGCGACCTGGCCCCTGGTGAGAGGCAAGGCGCAGCAGTGGGCTTCACCGTGGCACGGTAGAAGAAGGCGAGCGACCTGGCCCCTGGTGAGAGGCAAGGCGCAGCAGTGGGCTTCACTGCACCCAGAGACGCAAGCACACGTCTCTGCCCGCAGTGGCCCCGTGCAGAAATGTTGCGGGGCATATGCCTTGCGCGCAGCCCGATTGAAAACACCTGCCGGAGGCACATGCCGTTACCTGCGTCACGATTTGAAGAATGGTATAGCGGTGTACGGTAATAGAGATTGAATGAAAATAGAATTCAACCCAAGGCAAATCTGTGGAGAGGAAATATACAGGAAACTGCTTTGACCTGCAGTAATCCAAAAGGCTGGCCGATATTTAGCCAGAAGCACTGTATTTTGAATTGCTTCTCCGCGCGCATTCAACTCATCTTGCTGCCACGGAAAAGGGAGTCCGCCAAAGACGTCCCTCTCTCGCCCACCCCTTCAGCACCCCCAGCCCCCCCATCAGAGCCCCAGCTGAAGAGACCGCTCACAAAGGCCTTCATTATTGGCGCTCATGTCCGCGCTTTCACGCGCCCGTGCAGACCGCTCTCTCTCTCTCCCTCCCGTGCACTCGCAATGCGTGCACGAGAATGCACATGAAGTATCGGGGCACAGTGATTAGAGCTTAGTGCGCTGGGATTACGGATTAGCAGGCGATTCACGCGGGACGAGGCGTGCGGGCAAGGGGGAGACCCTCCGAATTAAAGAGAGAGGTGGTGGTGGTGGTGGAGGGGGGTCACATGATCGCGGACTCGAATCGGAGGAGTCACGCCTCTTCTCATGTGACCACGGACTTGTGTCTCGCTACATTGAAGCGGGGTGGATTTTTCTTAAACCACCTTCCCTCCAACCACTACCTCCACGAGCGAGAATTATATAAGGTCGTCCAAACATTCGGCTGCAGAATAGGACTGTGGGTGAGCCCAACCCACGAATCGCAATGGGAGCAAAAGAAGGCCCTCGATTCTAACTGCAGTTGGCAATTGCCTGCCAACTCCATAAAACTTACCGCTACATTTGGAGAGGTGGGGGCAAAAAGATGCACTGCTTAGTTTGAATGGTTATTCAACTTTGTATGCAAAACTAACTTTACAACACCCTGCATTGTGGCAGTGGGCCTGGGGCACTTAATAGAGTCTTTTTTGTTCCGAACTCCGGTGAGCTCAGCATTTCCTTAACCATTAAGAATGTTAATTAATACCTGGGCTAAACCCTTAGCAAAAGAGCAAGCGTGTTCCACCTCCTCAATAAATTACCTCCCAGCCCACAGGCAGAGACGGCTCCCTTGAGATAAGCGAAAACATTAAGAAAAGCCCACTCCATCTTGTGGATGAGGGGGTGGGAGTGAATCGGCAGGGGAGTGGGTGTATGCGGCTTGGGTGAGGGTGGTGGTGGTGATGAAGGGAGAATTGTCAGGAAGGGGGGAGAAGGGTAAGGGGGGAGGAGTGCAGAAGAAATGAAAGGTGGACTTAAATTAAACCCAACCCCAGCTGTGTGTACATAGCAAGCAACAAGCCAAACATAGCCCCCAGCAAAAATGGCTGTCACCAATAATGAAGAATGTTTTATGCTGGGGATTGCGATGGAAGCCAGATTATCAGTTTCAGCAGCGCAGACGATTTCACATACCATGGTGTCTTTTGTGCCTCTGCTGCCATCGTGCAATTTCGAGGCCCTTGTGTGCGTCCTGCACGTGTGCGAATACTAACTAGGCGAGAGTGCAACGGAGATTGTGCCCCCCCCACTGCAGCCGAAAAGCCACCGGCGCATTCACAAAATCCCCTGCACTAGATTGGAAGAGAAGCTCCTTGGAATGAGCGTCTGCCACTATGCACACTTATTGATCTCAAATTAATGGTGCGCTCCTCCGAATGCATCCACTTACACAGCTGGTCTTAATACACACACACACTGCAATGGAAGGAAAATCCTCGGAGATGCCAAAGGATTGCAGTTTCACTCGCCGACACGAACATCTGGACACACGCACTTACACATTTTTCTATATCTGACCTCTTATGGCCTCTAGCGTTCAACACGAACAGGGCCTTGCACAACCGCACACACGTCGATGAACGGTGCAACATCAACTATGCAGATGGCCTCCACAACAAGCCTATTACTGCGAGAAGAGAAAATGCACGTTTATTTTTAGCGGGGTGGGGGGGGGCTTTAGATTTCCCCTCCGTTCAAAAGGGCGCAAAGTTCCGTGTGGTGTTCACACATAACGTGGCACTTGGCTGCTTTTTCCGCGGCTGCTATGTTTACGTTTGGCACACACACGTCGGCGCGGGCGCTTCCATTTGTGTGCGCGTTTCTCAGCCATCTCAGGGCCATAAACTTACGACTGTAAATAAGAGCGTGTTATCCCCCAACGCTGGCGCGAGTGAATTTAAAATAAAAGCCCAATGAAGAACCAAGGCAAGGGCCCGGAGTTTATATTACCGCCCTCTCTTTATGAACTTTCCAGGAAAGCATTCCAGCGGCCGAAGAAAATTTTGCAGAGAGAGCACCACATTTTTTTTTCAAGCTAGCAACAGGAAATAAGACAGTGTTTTTTCACATTTAATAATAAAGTACTCCAAATTAGATTTGGTTCGTGCCCGTATAATATGAAGCAAGATTAGTTTGACTTGTGTACTTGTCGATATATTCTTACCTCGGACACAAACTCCCTAAAGAAAACGTCTTCAGACTGGGAAAGGGCCTGAAATATTACTGGCAGAAAAGTACGGTATTGAACTGCTCAATTGCTGCTTGCGAATGGACATCTTACGGATGTTAAACAATGTTCCACCCAAACAGTTGAACACTTCACACGAAAAGCTTGGCTCATAGCTGTGGATAATCCTAAAGAGTAACACATATGATCAATTGGCGAATTGGTGGTTCTATTACAGACCTGTGGCAGGGTGTTATAGCAGTCAGCCCCCTCACAATTGAGCCAGTTGAACAGTATCCACAGTTGAATAACTGCATCCGCACAGCAGTGCGATGGGGCATTGCCACAGGATTTGTGAAATGGTTTTGATCGACCTTTTAAAAAAATTGCAACGTGTTTGCTATGCTAGTTTTTAAGCAAAAATGCAATTTAAAAAATAAGATAACTCTGATCACATGAGCAGTGGAGCAGTATTCATCTTTGCTGACAGACTGTGTTGTAAATTATACATTCCTATGACCTGGGCAAATATTTGTATGTAGGAACCACTATAGACTTATTGTAAAGTGGCACTCGTATGATCGACCCAGTGATACTTAATTTAATGGCCCAAAGTGGGATAATATAAATTTTATGTTCCAAAATATTTAATTTATATATATACTGTATATGTGAATATGAGATAGTCGTGTTAGCAGGCAGGTTGGTTTGTGGCCCAAGTCACAATTACAAGGTTGCAACTTCAAATGTCGGTTCGACAATGCCCATCATCCCTCGTGGATTGAAATATGAGTACCGTTTTGTGTGCAGTCCACAGTTCTCATCCCATCGGGAAAAACAACAACTCTTCCCTGACATGGGAATGTCGAACTTTTAGCACTCAGGCTTAATAATGGATAATTCCCACGACTCTATTGCTGGCATGTACACGAACACACTTGAATGTATTTTTCACAATACAACCGAGTGGAAAAGGAGATGCCAGGTTTTTCCCACTGCATAACCCGATCTGTGTCCGTCGATGTCACACGCAAATGAAAGGAGCGGCTGCCAAACAAGCCCTAACCATGAAGATCCCACACGCCGGCACAGCTTGCATGTCTGTGCCAGTGGAAAAGGAGGCATTCAACCCCAACTCGCACACAGCAGCAGCAGCCAAGGCAGCACTGCAGTGCAGCGACACGGCAGCAGCGGGACAGTGCCAGGTCGTGTGGGCCCCTTACCGTCGGGGTCGCCCGCGTCCCGGCCCGGCACGACCACCTGGGCTCCCTCGGGCCGCAGCTCGTAGCGCAGCGCCGTCACCTTGCGGCTGATGTCGGTCTGCGGCACCGCCTGGATGAAGAGCGCCGTGGCGGCCCCTCCGTCGTCGCGCTCGCCGTGGCCCGCGGGCACGCAATACACGCGGTCAGAGGCGCCCGACGCCTCGTCCACCACCAGCTGCAGTTCGCCGGGCCGCTCCACGTACACGTTGGCGCCGTGCGAGCCCGGCAGGGGCTTGAGGCACACGACGAGGCGCCCGCCCCGCGCCATCGCCGCCGGCGCGTGCAGCAGCACCCGCAGGGCACCGCTCGGGTAGAGCCACTCGAGCGAGCCCTGCCCGCAGTGCAGCGACAGCTGCACGATGCTCGCCGTGCCCGGAGCGATGAGAGTGTCGGTGAGGCCGCTGCACAACAAAAAGGGGGGTGGCACATTTGGAATCGCAATGTTTATTCAGACTGGAGGAATCCGATGAGCTATAAAGCTACTTTTGACAGATGCACACCCAGTAGGGGCACGAGGTCAGGAAGTTACAACAACAAACAAAGCAAAAACACGATAGGAGTACAAAGTATAGTCAAGGGAAGAAATTAACGAAAAATATATTTATTTTTCCCAGGTAAGACCCACTTAGCTTTTAGCTTATTTTCCAAAAGCGACCTGGCCACAAACGATATCTCAACAAAGTGGCTTATCATGTGGAATATATAGTACCAAAATAATCTAAATAATCGAAACACTAATAACTTAGGTTTCCCCTTCAGAATAAACTCATTTGATGGACTCCGTTCCCACCCACCACCCAGGTTTGAAATGAGAAAATAATTATACAATGTAAAATTCTCCGGCAATCACTTTCTGGATGAAGACCTCTCCACACTGCGCTGACCGTGGGGGTTGTTTGACCATACTTCACCATGCTGGTCAGAGTAGGTTGGAGACACAGGACTGGCTCAGATATCATTCGCCACTTTTATTAGATTTGACTGCAAATGGAAAATAGATTGCTGGGTTCATAGCACAGTGCGCAAACCACTGTGCTGCATTACTGCGGTTTGCGCATGCGACCCAATCGGAAGTTCACATTCGGATCAGGAGCTGACTCGGTCCCAGCTCTGAGGATGACGAGCACAATCTTTTGGAGGATGTGAGCAATTGTTGTCAGATGGAATATCCATTACCATAGGAGCATGGAATTTACACCAACGGCTCAAGGCTGCCAATGGAGATCAGATCCATCCCAATGTTCTTAATATGGAATACTTTGGCGTTTTGATCATCAATGTTACCGATAAGTGTATACATTCCGTCACACATACCCCATTTAATATTCTACGGTGTATCGTGAGGGATCAGTGGCAAAATAGCACACCGTGTTATGAACCCGAGGACCTCAGTTTAATTCCCAACACCAGTTCAGCGAGTTCTGAACTGGTTCACCCTCCCAACCGCTTCAACATACACATCCCAGCGTGATGAAGAAGGATGGTCAAGACAAACTCCGTGAGGGGAGGCCGTCCATCCAGCAGTAAATTTACTGCCGGATGAGCCGTACTTTACATTTTTGTTTGCATAAAAACAAACGTAAACCGAGAGCGAGTGCCACATGGATGTGATTGTGTGGGGTGGACATGCTTTTAAACCCGAGCTGAACACAGCTCATTGATTAGGTGAGGCAGGGCATGTGAAGCAGAACTCTACATCTGCCTACGCATTTTGCTTAACTGGGAATTTGAATGGAATTTGAATATTTAAATATTTACATTCAAATATGTTTCGCTTCTGTACGTGTACATATCTAAATGCACTACATATCCATGGTGGGGTATTGTGGGCGATCGCAATGAGATGCGATAGATTTTTAAAAAAAATTATTCTTCACTCAGTGACTCCCTCCGTGCAAATAATGCCACGTGTTATAGGGAAAGAAAGCAAACAGAGCACACCTACATAGCCAGGTAAGCAATTGGGTGAGAACATCCGCAAACAGCATGGGTGTGCAGCTATAAATGTGTAACCTCGCGGTAAGCATGCTTGCCTGAGCTACTGAGCTCAGGAACAAAGTTGTCTAGCAACCTCAAAGAGCGTTCGTGTATCAGAAGAAATTATTCGATTCCATCTAAACTAAACAGTTGTTTTAATTTACCAGGTAAGGCTCACTGAGCTACATGGCTGTTTTTCAGAAGCGACCTGGTTATCACAAATGATAGCCAAATTAAGTGGCTTATCACGTGGAAATGTATAGCAGCCAAATACTCTGAACACACGTTTCTAAACGTGGAGGGGAAAACCGGAGGACCCGGAGAAAAATCCACACGACCACGGGGAGAACACACAAACTCCAAATATACAGGTGTCAGGGTTGGGATAGAACCCATAACCACCTGAAAACCGAGCAAGGGATTTAACATATCGCCACTGCGGCGCCCCTGTCCAGTTATTGCTTCAAGGACATTGCCACAGGAGGCCTTCTGTTGTTCGGTGGACGTAAAAGACTGAACGTAATTTGCATGACCGATAAAAGTGGGCTGTGGTTTTACACTTTTATTACTCAACATTGCATTTAAATAGACTGAGATAATTCGACAATGAGAAACTACGTAAAAGCTCATAAAAAATGTGATGTAATGTCAGTTCAACACATAGGCCTTTCGCGACCAATATTATCCGATTATGTAATGTATTTATGCTCGAGTCAACAGTACGGTCTACAACACCAACGAACTCATGAATACACGGATCCCCCCCCACGGGCGCTTCACCTGCTTAAATAAAGGGACTTAATGGAGCAGGAAACGTCATTGCCTCGCACCTGATTAAACACAATTAACACACCCGAAACGCGAATATCAATGGGACACTCACGTGGCTGGAAAAGGGAATTAAATCCCGAACTCCTTATGCACAGTTTCTCTATTTGCTCTCCGTGCAAAACAATGGGCTTATGCAAAATTACCCCCCCACCCCGTAACTTTTGTTTACCCGTGAATGGAATTCCAAATGAATTGACGAACGTAGGGCCACCCATTCCATTGACATCCCCTCGCCCCCCCCGTGGTCACGTGCTTTCCCCGTTGGTCTCATAACGGGAGTCCAAGGCTGCTGTAGCGTCGCGATTGCAAACTGCATGCCCACAGGCTCTCCCCGCGGCCGCATCTCGGCCAGAGTCACTGGGCGAAGGGTTAAAGAAGCCTAACGGTGGTGGTCATTCACGAATCAATTTTCTTCAATCAATTGGGGGGGCGCGGGAGGGCGGGAGGCCCTCCGTGTAGACGTGGGTCTCTCGTAGATGTGCTGCCCTTGGCTGGGCATCGTCGAAGGACCTCGGGCAGTGTTTTTCACTCATTTTCAGAGGTGGGGTGGGGGGAGCACTTTCGCCGATAAGACATCGTCAGTGTGAGGAGAGTCGCCACGCATTTGAAAAAAATTGGGGTTTGACAGCCACGATGACGGAGGCGTCTTCACTCTGTGTGTGTGTACTGTTGGGGGCCCGCACACGTCACGGGCCGCACTAAAGGGCACCAGGCGCCCCAGTGGCCCGTGGGCCTTGCAATGAAGACCACCAGGCTCGGTTGACGGCCTCTTAGGAATTCAAAATGACGATGTCAAGCCCCTTTAAATGTCCGTGAGCCTATACGGCGATACAAATTCAGGAAAAGCAACGCTAACGCAGAGCTCGACAGACTCGCAACTACGCGCGCTCCGATCTCGTCTCATCTCGGCAGGGTTAAGCAAAGTTCTTGGGATTTGCGAGACCATCTTGTGTCAAACACACGCGTCGTAGGCCCCGTGAGCAGTAGAGGGAAGTGCAGCAAATCCCATCCTTGTGCCCCCCCCCCCCCAATCTTCACTCACCACTGCCTGCACAGCACGGGGAGGCTCTCATCCAGCAGTGGATTGACACCGACACGCACAATGCGGTCTTCAACACGCCCACGGTCATTTGCAGGGCGGAGAGTTGGTGGATCAAATTGATATTCGTGAAACTCCTAAAGCCGCTGGCTGCAGAGTGCTCTGAAGTTTTCAAGTTTCAAGTTAGTTTCAAGTTTATTTATTAGGTATAGCCCTGTGAGCCATTCGGCTCTTGAATCGGGTGCAACCGCAACAAACAGAAAACAAAAACATGAACAAGAAAACATCTTAAAGTGACTATGTGCAAACAGAAAATCCAAGAAAAGACAGCAAAATATTGCAGAAAAATTACCGTACACAAACGCTGTGTGCAAAAATCCCAGTGGAATGCAAGTCAAACAACAACAACCACAAGACAACTTAGATTAAGGCCATCAGTCTAACTCTGTACTACAAAAACAAGCATGGCCAAACCAAAAAACTTTTCGAAAATCATCAAAATAAAGCCATAAAAGCAATGAAACAGTGATCATAGGAACTGTGACCGAATTTTCACAATAAACGACGTAAACAACATGTACCACCAAACTCTGCAGCCATAGCTTGGCTTGGCTGCAGATGAAGATGGCAGTACAAGTGGGCCGCCAACCAAATATGTGCGGACCTTTGAGCATCATCCCCCTCGTCTGCGTGGAGTTGCCAAACACTCATGGATGGAATTGGCCAAACATCCCAATCTACCAAGCATGGTCGTGCATGGGGGAAGTATACAATCTGACACGGTGACGTTGGAGCGCGACCCCCTCCCCCCAAAGCACGAGGCCCAGGGCGGTCGCCCCGATTCGCCGTCCCCTCTAGGGAGGGCTCTGGTAGCAAGTGCTCCACTGAAATACAGTTGCGAGACTCATTGAGACTTTCATTAATAAGATAAGGCCATTGCATTAGTATTACTAATGCTACCCTAAAGATGTAATACAATCTTCAGTGCACCAGGGGCCAGCGAAAGTGTATGCGAGTCTGTGTGCAACTAATCTCTTTCTCCAACAAATATCTAACGGGCGATGACTCCAACGAATAATCTAGGGGGGGTACAACGGCTGTACTATTCTCCACGATCGTTTTAAACCCAAACCGTGACTCAATCTTCTTCTAGACAGGGACTGGCGATTGAATGAAGGACGTCAACCGATCAATGCAGTATCACGGTCCTCATGCCGCCTTGCACCACATTCATTACCATCCCTCCAATAATGTCAGACAAGCGTCTTACTACATCTCCTCGGAGGCGTGGGTTTTCTCCCACACGCAACAAAACCACCGTTAGGCCTACTTCAGTATCGTGGACAAGAGATCCCAAGCAGAACTGTTCATAAAACGCAAAAAAGCATTGCAAGTGGCGGTTATGTATTGTAGTGGCGCTGCTGCTATATGCCACAGGTTATATAATATCTAAAGAGGACGGGACGCAATTAACCACAGAGTGGAAACCGAGAAAGCGAGATGAACTACTCAAAGAGCTAAGGAGGCCACTGCAGGACAAGAACGGAGGAAAGGGGAGTTACAACACTACCACACACAAACTAAAGCTATTTTAATAACGAAAACCATTTTTATTTTACTAGGCAAAGCTCACGTGGGAATTTATAGCAGCCAAATACTCTTAAACGCATGTTTCTAAATGTGGAGGGAAAAACCGGAGGATCCCGGAAAAAAAATCCACGCGACCACGGGGAGAACATCCAAACTCCAAATATGACATACAACAAAAGCGCCTGTATATCAGCAGGCGAGGTAGTCAACGTCTCAGCACCACGCCATGAGCGACGACTGCGTGCATTTAAGTCGTCCGTGTCGCCTTTCATCAACCCAACAGCAAATTACAATCACGCAGTGCCAAAACAAAAACAAGAATAGAGACAGAGAGATGTCACGCGGCATTCATTCGTCCTCCAAGTTATCCCGACCAGCCCCAACCACCACCATCCCTTGCACACAATTAATGTATCACCCCATGCGGTTTGCGTCCTGTTGTTATTGTTGTTATTGTTCAAGTTCCACAACACGTACCTGCCCTTCCAGTTGCAGTTGTCGACATGGGACTGCGCCCTGTGCGGGCACAGCAGCAGCAGCGTCAACGTCAGGTAGCAGAGGGCAGCCCAGGCAGGCAGCCTGCACGCCCGCCTCCTCCAGCACGGCATGGCCCTGCACCGCCGGTGATGTTGGTGCGAGCGAGCGGGCTCCTTGATGGAGCACACGGGGGAGGAGATCCACGGAGATCGTCTTGTTCTTGAGCGGCACGGCCGCGCTCGCCGCTGATGCTGCTGGCGGTGGTGGTGGTTGGTCCGTAGAAGCAGAACTCTTTTTTAACAAAAGTCGGCTACATTACTCACAACTTCGCACGACCGTGGCGTGCTCCACAAGCGGCAAGCTCCTTAACGCGCATTCAAATCTACGTAGACGCAAACTGAGTTTATAGCATAACAAGAAGAGGAACAAAAAGCACTTCTCAGAATCCTCTCTCTCTCGCCTCCTACGCGCGGAGTTTGTGCTCGCTGCGCTGCTGCATGCTGGAGGCTGTGGCAACGCGTGGATGTGTGCGAGTGAGTCGTGGGTGCGTCTGTGTGTGCCTGTGTTGCCCTGCGATTGCACCCCTGCGTGTTATAGCAGGAGTTGAAACGCAGCGGAGTGGGGAGATGGAGGGGTGGGGGGCCGTGCCAGGGTGGGCGGGTGGTCTGGCAAAGATTTCGCGCCCAAAGGCTCTCAGCAAACTTCACACAAAACTTCTCTCCTCCCTCCCTCCCTCTTCTCCTCCTCCTCCTCTCGCTCTGGATTCGCTGCCGGCCCTGGCTGCCACGCAGCGCCGCCTCGGCGGTACAACAACAACGAAAACAAGGAGCCCCAAAGTTTTCTCGTCTTGGGTGAGCCCCCCCTAGCGGGAAGACACGAGCGTGATGGATCAACGACTTACCGCCAGTGCTGCTTGCGTCTGTGTGTCTCTGTGCGTGTGTCTGGGTGTGTGTCTGTGTGTGTCTCTGTGTGTGTGTAGTGGGGCGGTTAGCGCGCTGCGCTACGAACCTGGCGACCCGGGTTCCATTCCCGCTCACGGCCAACACCTAAGTCCACTCAACCTAAAATTAGTACCTGGTGCGGTGTGTAAACATCGCCGCTAGGGAGATAAAGGCGGCCCGGCGTGGTGTTGGCCACCCACACCCTCGTGTGCCGTGCTCGCCTTTATAGGTGCTCGCTAACAGCACTTGCCCCTACAGTCTGTTACAGGCTATACTGGGGATCTTTGTAATATCATCGTGATGATACACCCATGCCAATGTTGAGCGGACCTTCGACATTGGCATTTGCCTCCTGAAGCTATCGCCTCGTGGGAGCGAAGTAGAGACGTGGAGCATGAGAAGCGCTGTTCAGCGATGCACTTTGCGGCACCGTCCACCACATTGCAACGCCTCTAGCACCTGCTGTGCTTCGTAGTCGCCCATCCAAGCGCTATCCAGGCACGTGCCCTGTTTGGCATTTTTAAAATTGGTTGAGCATCGCCGCATTGAGGGTGATTTTGATCATACTGGCGTACATACGTTTACCAGTTTCAAGGAATTATATTTACCTAACACGAGATATGTGCTTTTGAAAAGGCTAGTTTTAAACGTCCCATTGTTTTGTGTCATATTTATGAATGCAAAGCACACTTGTAAGTTCGGAAATATATGCATGTTGTGTAGGGAATGTGATCGATATATGCAGCCGTTAATACTTTTACAACTCAGATTTTTTATATAAAAAAACCTCTAGCGCATGTCAAAATATGTATTTTGCATGACCTGAAAAAGTGTCACGGGACGACTGATAAGAAGAAAAACTTTCAATATTTTAGGTCATGTCTATAGGAGACGAAAGTGCTCATAAGTTAGACATTTCCAAAATGAAATTGCTGTGCAGTTGGCTTTTTCAAATAACAACCCGATGGTTATGAAAACATTTTAAAGTAATGTTGGCTATGGACATAGATTAGATTACATTAAAGAAAAACCACGGAGCTGCCAAAAGCAACACAATCTGCGTATATACACGCACACGTATATACAAGCACACGGCAACGCATGGTACAGAGTATGACGTATGCTATCTTGGTAAAAGCTCCCAGCATCAATTGCATTTCGTGTTATTGTATCTTCACATTTTTATTTACCCTACTCATCCATTGTTGCCAACTCTTCAAAATTTCGATTTAAAGCTTTCGTGACTGCAGGGATTAATCTTCTTGGTTATTTCGGTAAAATCACGTAGAAGGGAAATAATACAATAATAAAAATAATAAAATAATAAAAACCAAAAAGCGTAAAACATTTGCTCGCCTTGAAATGGCAAATGTCTTACTTTCTTCCCGGATTTATTTTCCTAGCCTAGAGAAGAAAGTGCAAGGGGTACGGTGGAGGGGGAGGCGATGTTGCTAGGCCCGTAACAGTCAAGCATTGTACAATAATGGGGCGCAAGGGCGGGCAAAGAATTGGGAGAGAGGCTTGTGCGTTGGGGCGTGCCTTTGGGGTATTGGAGGAGAACGCAGCCTTCCCATGGGAACCAAGGTCATCGGGGCCAAAGCAGAGCATCCTACGGGGGGGGGGCTGACATTAATTTGATGTGATTGATCACCAATTTCTGTATTTTGTTGTTGTCAAGTTTTGGGGCCCCCGCCGCAATTAGGAGAACTGGCACGAGACACTAATTCGGACGCATCTGGGTGCCGAGAGCGGTGAGCTCAGTGCGCAGGAATGCCCGTCGGCTCATTGTGGGAGCATCCCCGCTGCAAAGAAACTGGAACCAGTGCGGCAATTAGCTCATTAGGCATTATCGAAGATCCTAACAGCACATTTACCGAACTAATGAAATGTTCCCGCGCCGGAGACACAATGGACAACAGCTGTATCCACACACGTCCCCCCTTCACGGGGCGGTGGTTAAATCCGCTCCGATGATGGTCCTTCTTAAAGGCTTAACGACGACCCTTCCGCAGTCTCGTTTGCTTTGAGGCAAGGCGATCTCAAAAGCACACGGTAGCAAACCCTTGAAGCGGTCCTGCCTTGTTGCAGTCGCGTCTGCGGGAACCGTGGGTGCTGAAGCGCTGCTTTATATCGACGCCTCTAGGTTCATTATTCACGTGGACTACTAAGTGTGAAATGTTTTTGATATATGAGTTCCAACCTCCAATTTGCCCAGTTGGCAATGCCCCTGGCCGTGACCCTGTTTGGCTGTGTCTCGTCACCGGTGAACCTTTTACGAGCCGGTAACGAGTCCCATCTGTTGTCAACCCACCGAGGTCACACTGCGGATGACCCACACTTGCAATCAGGGCCTTCGAGTATAGGGCGAAATATTATAAACTACTTGCACATGTTGTTTTGTGTTCATTGTACAGTGAGCGAGAATGTTAGTGCACGTCTTCTCGGGCGTGTATGCAGAGTAGCCCTAAAGTTAGTTCGCTGACATGAAGTCAGACGTGAGCTACATCGTGGGCCAGACGATTCGGATGGTCACAACAGCTCGCTTATTTATTTGACACATTCCATCGGTAGATGTCTGAGTATTAATCTGAAACAGTATTGTGACTAGAATTACTGAAACATAATACGTCCTCAACTTAAGCCAGTGTGTTAATTAAATATAACATTCTTAAAGTTATGACTGGCCTTTATATACACGTATTACATATATGTAAGCAGGCAATATGCCTCATTCCCATTGTCTGTCCCTAAATGTAAAACATGAAAGTATTTTTTTACACATCCCGCAAGCCACACTGCTATCTTTTCGCCGTTTTACTTAATTACACTGATGAGTGTTGATTAGTGAGGGGGCGGGGGTCAGGATCATTTCAGGTATCACTCCGAACAATAGCCCTGGTTGGGAATTGAACTGGGCTGACCGGGTTTATCGCACAGTGCAGTCACAAAATGCAGCACCGCTCCACTATATGCACGGTAATAATAATTGGGAATTGATCCGCCAAGTGACACATGTTACACGTACAGTGGTCCGCACTTTTGAATATAGTTACAGGACATTGTATTGGCATTGAAGCAGAAAAGCAAAGTCAATGCCTTGCCTTTCAGAAACTTCCATAATAATTAAAATCGTGGTACAGTTACAATTTTCAGCTTCCTCAAAAATAAAAAATGCTGGTGATTTTAAAACTTAATTGCATTTTTCTCTTCCAGGTAAGGACTTGTGGAAAGGCTCAAGGCTGAGAAGCATCGGCAACACCGCCAGCACACCTGTGGAGGAGCGCAGCTTACCGCGGTGATTGCCTTGCACGCTGTGACCCACCGTGGACACTGCATTGCCCGCAGTCACAAACATGACAAACCGAAGGGACTCTGGAAGGTTTGTTACACGTCATTTAATTCGCGAGCGATTTGGGCGTCACGAGCGGTGCCGTTGACTCATGTCTTCCGATCCAGAGGCTCGCAGAAATACACAGCGGACAAAAAAAAAAGATCCGTTTATGTAACGGCGCAAATTTAGCATCCAAATGTCACCGGACGCCTTAAGGGTTTTGAAACACATGCCACAGAAATTGAGAAGGAAACTGGCCATTGCAATCATGGGTTTAGGCTTGATTTTGTTTGGAGGGGAAATGACCACTCTATTACATGGGGGAAGTTACATGACCAAGACCTGCCAGTGCATGCGTCTGCCTCTGTAGTGGCTTGGTGGTTAAGCGCACACTGCACGATGGACATACTCACTTGAATTCCATTTCCCGGCCAAGGCTAACATCAGCGGCAATTGGTATCAAAACTTCTCCTGGGCCTCACCTTGAACCACTAAGCCTTAAATTAGTGGCTGGTGCTGTGTGTAAACATTAGTACTGGAGAGACAAAGGTGGTCAGGTGTGGCACTAACCACATCACCCTCTCGCGTTATATACTGGCCTTGATAGAGCTGGGGCAATTGGGCAATTGTGCAATTATGTTGATTAATTTATTTAATATTATAATCGATGACAGTACTTTTTAAATCCTTTATATTAAGTTCACTTGCTTGCTTGCGCACTTATGACCGTGCAAATCTTTCGGTCGTTTTTTAACCCACTTCCCGTGATCCAATCGAGCTGACATTTTGCACACAGACTCGTTGTGCGTGAGAATTTATTTTCGTGAAATTTTTTTTCCAAAATTTTCAACATTTTAGGAAACATTTTTTTTTATATTTAATTACCAATTGCTTAATGGTGGCAGGCAATCATCTGACCCATAGGTGGCAGCCATCTCAAGCCAGAGGACGAGAGGACTCTAGCCGCCCGTTTCAAATACCAATGTGGGCTGGGTTGTGGCCCATTGAACACGTACTGTAATTTATTTGCCACGCATATAAAGGATTTATAGTGAAAAACTTTGTTTTTACGGGTTAATTGTTTACCTGATCAATTACTCAGGCCCTTGCAAAATGGCAGCAGCCCACAATTTCCACCCACCGAAGGCAAGAAACCCCATGCAAGCCACGCCCAGCTTGCCGTGGATGACGATGTCACCAAGCCACGCCCATCACCTTCCATTCAGCAGCACACGTCAAAGCTATTTGTTCCAACTATTTTCGTGTCATCCCATGAATTGAGTAATCAAACCAATGCAGCAATTGTTTGGGGGACTCAATCCTTTGAATAATTGGAGAGGCCAGCTCGAGTATTTTGTCATCCTTAAAACATCCACCACCGATTGTGAGAGTTCTGCGCCAGGCTGGTCTACAACGAGCTGAAAATGTCCACGGCTGAAAGCCAAGTCCGCCCAACAGTGCCGCGCGTTGTGACACAGCATTGCGTGGCGTTGCACCAGCAGACGCTCTTGGGTTCAGGGTTTCTTTTAAATGCCTGCTGCACATTGCAACCCACGTGCATTCCAGAGCAATGTTCCCAAGGGTGAGTTGTTTTGGCCAAGGATTGTGGTGGAATTAATCACATCCATTGACTCCGTGCAATTGAGTTGCTAAACATTTGCCGCTGTGTAAACTGATTTTGGAGGAGGGATTGTCTTTTTCAGAAGGTATACTTTGGTACATTTCAACAATAAATTACAAAACAATCCAACTGCCTTTAGAAATATGTGTTTATGAAATAAAATAAACTATACGGTGCCGACCGCTTCCCCTGTTCTGTTAGATTTTGGGAAAGGATGTCACTGCTGACTGCATTTCTTAAAAGTCCGGTTGTGAAACTTTAATGAGGATGTAAGATGATGTAGCTGAACCATAGCAGGATTACCACACAGAATCCCCCAAAGCATGCCACCATATTCACGTATGACAAGAGTCCAGTGCCACACACATATGTGTATTTGTTTTCCGCTTACGACAAACCAAACATTACCTTTAGTGAGTTTAATTGTGGGCGATACAAAAAAATTAAACTTTATTACATTTTAGGATCTCATTATCTACATTGTTTGTGGAACAAAGGGATATGGGGCTCGATTCTGAGTGGTCAGGTGGTGGTGTGACAATTATATATTTACATATTTGCTTCAAATGCTTCCTTACAAATGATGAGGCACTTTATTTAATGATTATAATTATTCCGATTTGGCTTTAAAATAAGCCCAGCATTAGGTCAGTGTAACGTGTTCCCGTTTCGTTTCAAATGTTAGACTTCTCTTCATAGGTATACACGTATGCATCTGAGAGATGTGTAAGACTTGAGGAAGGTTCCTCTAAATATCTCTTTTTTTATTTCATTGTTTTGAGAGCATAGATGTGCGTGCTGGCGTGTGTACAGTGCACATACATGAACGTATGTGCTGTGCAGTGGAACTTCACGCCATTCAGTTTCTAAACATTTGCTGCTGTCTTCTTGGTTTTTTCGGTAAAGTCACGTAGAAGAGAAATAATAAAATAATAAAAATAAAACATAATAAAATACAATTCTCACGACGTTTCGGCCACAACGCAAGCAGCCGTCCTCAGGTGAAGAACAGGTCCGTCAGACGCTGTCTTTCCGACAGACCTGTTCTTCACCTGAGGACGGCTGCTTGCGTTGTGGCCGAAACGTCGTGAGAATTGTATTTTATTATGTTTTATTTTTATTATTTTATTATTTCCCTTCTACGTGACTTTACCGAAAGAACCAAGAAGATGAATCCCTGCAGTCACCAAAGCTTTAAATCGAAATTTGCTGCTGTGTTCACTGACGTTGCGTCGGAGTTTTTGCTGTTGTATATGTTGTGGACATTTTCACGACGATTTACAACGTCACATTCCGGTTGCCTCTGTAATGCGCGAGGTTTTTTTTTACATAGTTCCATGCGCTCACCGGTGTTGGCATTGTTCCACTCAAACACGCGCAAGGTCACGACACCGACTTCTGATTCTGCTCACCAAATATCTGAGTTTTACGTCAGTCACGTGATGTGAGCACGCGTTGTAGTCCGGTGTGTTGATACTTGAGCAACTAAAAAAATGGAAACGTTCAACGTTGTAACATCACGTTATGTGAAACGTGTGGGGTTAACGGCAGGAAAATCCGGAGTGCAATTCGTCACTAGTATAGATCAGAGGGCTCGCATAATGCGCATGCATAATTTACGTGGACTCATTAACCCCCCCCCCCTACTTTGCGCAGGAGCGCAGAAGCGTGGTCACCACATCTACGCCTCTATATAAGGAACGAAACAGGTAGACTTCTCCACAAATCTGGCTGTCGCCTGATGAAGCTAGTTGTAATTACTGGCGAAACGTCGTACTCAGATTGTAAATGTTGTAGCTTAGCTCTCCAACACACCGGTGTGCTGTACTAGTGACGAATTGGCCACGTTCTGTTTACGTGACAACCCTTACTAGTTGGCTGTGTCGGGTGGTGGCGGGTTTAACGACACATTTATATAATTAAGCGATCTAACCCAAAAAAAGGAGTGCAATTGTTGACATATTCATTTTTTTTAATGCCCTCATCCCCAATATGAAGACACGTGTTTAGTGGCTGTCAATTGGCAGGTCATGCGCCTGTGGGATTCCAGTGTGGTTACTTTCACCTCGACTAGAACGTCTGGCCAGCGTGGAAGAGTAGGCCAAAAACCATCTGGGCGGGTTGTCTGCTAGCAGTGGCGTGAGCAAGCACCGGCACGGTCGAACCCTTACCATCACGATAGTTAAATTATTATAAATAATATAATGTGGCTGTGAACTCGGCTGAGCGTTAGGTTAGTGTCATTTTGGTGGGGCCGCGGTGGGGGGGGGGTCCAAATATGTATCATGCATACACCATAAGAATCTCAGTGATGCATAAGATTGTGGGCTCTACGCTCATGGGAAGATCTCTTTTTCATTTGATTTTGTTTGGGTGAGGTTAGAGCATTGGAGTGCGTGCTGACATATGGTACAGTCCACGTAGACGAAAGTGTGCGTGTCGGTGCGCACACCGCAATAAGTGCCGCACAAGGAGGGCTGCATGAGGTCAGGCTGACACATGTGGTGCGTAGGAGGGTTTTATTGAAACCGCCTGCCATCAAATCTCCGCTCGGAATGATTAAATACTTTCTTTTATTAAAGAGTGATACTGTAACAGAACTTTTCATCGTGCAGAGGGGGTGAGTTGTGATTGGAAACAGACGGTTGTGTGCCAGATACTGTTTTGAGAAGAAGGACAAAAAATGTAATATCTTAATGGTGTGCGCAGTAACATCCAGCGGATTCTGAAATTTCCAAAAAACACAAAGGCGCACAATGGTAACCACGGAACAATGATCAGCGTGTGATTGTACACGCGCGTACAGGGTCGTCCATATGTCTTAAGACCCTCAATTAATCATCTAAAACTTCGTATCTATTTTAATGAAGGTTTGTTCCAAACAGAAATGAATATACAGAAGGAAATAAAATGTTAGGGGTCAATAATTTGGACATCGGGACCACCCAGCAGTTGGTGCGAATTTGTAAAGCGACCTCTTGGCGACTGGATGCTGTGCGTGTTGCTGCCGATGCTGTCAGGATAATAACCACAGTGACATTGTCACATGAGCGCCCTGGTTGATCAGACGCCCCTAGTGTGGGTACAGCCCCAGGTGCAACTCCGAGCTCTCAAGCCCCACAGCTCCCCCGGACCAGTGGAGGGGGGGACACGAGGCACATGCAACCGAAGTGAACACGTCGGGTAACAAGCAGCTCAAAGGGGCCCTGGATTCATGGGGGGGGGGGGGGATAGCGGTGAACCAAATATCCGCTCAATTTTAAATAAATAAAAAATCTAATGAATCAAACTCATCCATATCGTGCTACTGACTATCTCAATCTCTTCTCTCCCATGTAACTCAATCTTGGCCTCGCGCTTACAGGGTGGTCCACATGTCTTGCGACCCCCATTTAATTCTCAAAAAGGTTATGTTTTTATTTGTCTTACGAAGGTTGATTTAAAACAGAAATGAATATGCAAAGGGAAACATTATAGGGGTCAATTATTTGGGGGGGGGGGGGGTCGTAAGACATCTGGACCACCCTGCATATCTCTCAAATCTCTGTTCAATCTGTATCTCTCTTCTTTCTTGGCACCTCTTACCTGTCGTCTAGATATTTTCTTTCAATTCACTGGTATTTTGCGTGGAAATGCAGCAGCACCCGAAGAGAGTTTCTGCTCCGGACCCCCAATGGGCGAACCGCCACCAACCACTGCTCACAAAACATTCCTGTTAAAATACGCTCTCAACAAATGACGCGTTCTTGACCTGTCCACTCGCACAACGATCGCAGCATCGGTGGAGCTGATGCAAAACGCGCGGTTCACTGATGTGACACAGCTGTATGGGACCTATGGCATGCTTGATTTAAAATTGCACTGCGCCTTGTATTATTTCAATTAGACGCGCCTGACAGTAGCGCTCGCCAATGTGAGGCACATTGTGTGCGGGAACTCGAAGTGGCTGAATTACAGGCCTCGGTTACCAATGTCATTGCCAATGGTGGCCTCGGGCTCAAGAGCGGTAATGCGAGGTAATGCTTGCGTGAAATTACTTCACGTTAATTGTGATTTATCACACTCGGGGATGTCGTGCCCACTCGTGGTTCTGACATTACCCAATATAAATGAGCGAGGGTCGTGTTTATTTAATAACTCACGAAACGAAAACTAACATTCATGCCCCTTTTTATATCCGCTGCTAGATGAAGACCGCCCCCTATTAGCTTTGGCCAGCAATCAAACTTAGATTTCTGGGGGCGCCAAATCACTGCACCACCACTGCCCTTGTTTGTTATAATATCACTCACCAAAATAAACCAACACTGACATGTCTATTGATTGATTACATTTATATTTCCATTATACCACGACCAGAATAATATCCGTCGTCTATTAAAACAAGGTGGTACAATCTATAAATACGTTTACAACAAACCGGATTGTTTGTACGTATGTGCACATGTTATAGACAGGTTACTTCAATACTTTCTCCAATTAAAGTTAGCCACTACTGTAACAGGCATGCTCAGGGGTCTGCTGCCTGCGGCTCGTTAAAGACCGCCTCATGACATTATTTATTGAGGACAGTTTCGTATTCACAGTGCATTGTGGCTCTTCAAATATTCCGTTCTTTATTTCTACAGAATTCGTCAAAAACAACTCCTCTTCTTGTTACTTTGGTTGCCGGCCATGCAGTGGCGTAGCTAGGATATTTTGCGTCTGGGGACGAACTATATAATTGGCGCCCCCCCCGTTTAATCACATACCAAAATGTAATTACATGACATGTAGGCTGTGTGTGGTGGGATATATAAACTTTTAGGTTGAGGTGTAGATTTGTGCAGTCGTTTCAGGCTGCCGCGCCCGCCGCAATAAGTTATAATGTAATGCTGTAAGCCTCATTTTGGCGCCCCTTTACCTTGGCATATGTACCCCCCTGCCCCCCCCGTAGCTACGCCTCTGTGGCCATGGTGCTGTGGTGGAGCGGTGAGCATACTGTAGTTGTAATCCAGAGGCCGCCGCTTCGCATCTCCCAGCATGGCAGCTGAAACGACAGGGCACGCTTTTGAAATCCACCACATTTTCCCACCCAGCAGTTTTAAATGGGTAACGCCACAGCTCAGTCGATCGGCAGGTTTGTGGTGTGTGGTGGGGTAAAGTGCTGATAGTCCGACCTCTTTCAAAAATTCTGAACAGCGTTCAAGAGTGGGCCAAATTATCTTCTAGAGAGGCTCTTGAGACCTACCTCTCGTGGAAGTTCTTCTGCTCGCAGTGGTGGGAGCAAGCAATTGCAGGGCTGCACCTTTACCTTTCACCTTGTAACAGCCAAATCCACTCATATCACTGTTCAGTCATGTTACCATACACTTTTCATCCTGCAACACATTAAACACACAAAGGCATCCTCCATTTTTGCACGCACTTTTTCATGTTTTGTTCCCCACATTGGCAAAGTAATTTCACCACCAAGACACGGACACATTTTCTCTGCAGCTTAATTTTGCACACAAATCATTTTCACTTTAAACAGGTAAGGGTTTGCTAGGGGGCCCGCCCAGTGTCGTTTGCACGCCGTGCTGTGCAGAGTGAGTTGGCAAAGGGGCTGGTGTTGTTGGGGGGGGGGGGGAAGGTGGAGCTGGGTTTTCATCCCTGGGGAGGGGGGCTCTGTTACCGGAGATGGCGCCTCGCACGTGGCCGGCTTAGCCCGCACGCGCCGGCGTCCACGTGTCGCTACAGCGCGGCCCCGGCGCGTTATTACACTGGCGGGCCGCATCCTCTGGGTCAGGTCACTCGGCAGCTGTCTAAGCCCCCAGTGCCTGGAGGTTTTGGGATTTCCTCTGCGTGCTCTCCCTCTCTCTCTCCAGATACCGCAACATCTGTAAGAACTCCAGAGTGATGAAAAAAATCAACAACTATTCCCGTTGTTTGAGTCCAGAGTTGAGTGCAGTGAGGGTGAAGCGGTGTTGGTTTAATGCACCTCTTCAATCATCTTCTTGTTCGTCAGCTGTTGTATGTCCACTGCTGGATGAAGGCCACACCATGCAGTCACCATTCCCCACTTTCTTTCTCGCTATTAAACATGCACTCGGCTCGTTGTTCTCTATGCAGTGGTCATCCTATCAGATGCATTCCCTCCTTTGGCTGACATTCCATCACCAACTTTGCCCATCGGCCTTCGTCCGCACCAGTGACGTGTACCTTGCCGAAGTCCACTTCCTTTTCTTCAAAGTTAAAATGACTTCTGGGATTTGATTTCTGATTCATGCGTCCTTCGATCCGTCTCTCAGTAAAATTCCCAGAGTGCAATTCTCCATGCTTGTTTTGTACACTTGTTCCGTTTTACCTTGCCAGTATCCATACAGTATTGATGATCAATACATCACAGCTGGCAACAAATATTTACTTGTGCATTGGCTTAGTTTAAAATACTTGAAGACAGTCGTAATAACATGATGCAGTATTATGTTTTTGTTTTATTCTAACCACTGCTATTATGATTGTCAGTTTGTGTGAGGGAGGTAGGGAGGTACAGAGGTAAAATTTTAATTTCAACTCCCCACTGCCTCCTATACACATTCTGAATTACAAGACCTCTCACACCTGATTAATGTGTTTGGCTCAGCTTCGTTTTAAAGGCATTTCCATCCCCCGCGAGGGAGGATTTTGGATTTGTTTAAGCAGTGGTCATGGAGCAGGAATTTGTGTTCAGGCCCTCAATCCTATTGAGCTGCAGTGGGATTTCATGTGGAATGTCAAGGTCGCCACGGGGATTCTATTGTCCAAAGGGTGGATGGGATTGGGATCTAACGTCTCATATGGCACTATTTACAGCAGGATACCTCCTGGCACTTTTCCTGGTGGTAGGGGGTGATACACTAGCTTCAAAACACCTGGGCTAAGACGAGGGTCCCTACTGATTAATCATTATCCCATATCGCTTGCATAGAGAGAATGATCTGACATTGCTCTGTGTACTCTGCTTTGTACGTATGTATGTTGAACTTTTTTCTTACTGTACATCGCCAACTGTGCTAATCGGAGGTACTTGCCTCCCACGTAGGCCTCGGCAAGGTAAGGTAATTTACCCTTTTTACCGGGTAAAAGGGTAAGGGCAAAGGGTAAAGGTGTCGACATGCCAAGGAGTAAGGTAAAAGTAGGGTTAAGGTAGCTCGGAAGAATTACCCGGTAGGGTAAAGGAAGCGCAAAGTATTACCCGGTAAATACGGTGCCTTGGTTACCGCTAAAAGCTCCGTGGCGCAGTCCGTGGCCTCCATTTAATAAGTAATATTAAAACAAACTTTATTAAAAACACGCTTTTATAAAAATGTGCTAGTAATGACAGAACTCCACGACTCCAGGAAGTGGCCCCAAAGCTTGCCATAACGTAAGGGACCGTGGACAATTACAGCCAACGTTAGTTGAGCGTGGACAATTAGACCCAAGCCGAAACATCACATATAAAAAATAATGTTTCAAAATATATATTTTTTATTTTTTATGATAGAATATAGTATTGTCATCAGTATGACATAAGTATACCAAGTTTGCAGTCGATACCACATTAGGAAGTGGGTTAAAATTGAGTTACAAGATTTGAGGATACGACAACGATGACAACGACAACAACGACAACAACAAGCGTGTAAAATTGGAATCATCGAGAGTATTCTATATGAATTAAGCGCTCTACCTAGCATTTACCGTTATAAACATTTTTCATGTGTAGTAGTTTCCTAGTAATTACCCTGTAATCGGGTATTTTATATGGGGTAAGGGTAAAAGGTAGGGTAAAGGTTAGGCTCGTTGCGTTATACCTTTTACCTTACCTGCTAAAGGGTAAAAGGTAGGGTAGAGTGATTGTATTGTGGTAAGGTAGGCTCGTTTTTTTACATTTTAACTTTTAGCTTACCTTGCCGAGGCCTACTCCCACGTGCCAAATACCCATTAATGATATTGGCCACACATCTCAATGTGCGACTTTCCTGAAAAAAACGAGGCTTGAGAGACTCAGGGAAACTCTTCTCGCTCGCTCAGAATGATTTTGTTAATCGTCCCAGCACAATTACTGATTTGTACTTATCTTCACCTTAGAGATCTAACAAGTTCTGGATGCATGTAGTGAATGCTTCCAATACATTGGCTCAGATATCAGAGTCCTGAGCCAACGCTGCTGAGATCCTGAGATCTTGGGTTTGAATTTGGGTTGCAGCCATCAGTGATTGAACCATTTTCTCAAGTGTAGTGAGTTTATGGTTTCTATCCGGTTGTCTTTATGGTTTCTGACCAATGACTGTTAAAAAAGTCACATCCCATAAAATTTGGATTTATACTTAATTTGGCTCATTTTCAGCCTGAGAATTAAAAAAAATATTGGCTTGACTTCCATGCAACAATCTCACGGGGCAATGTATGGGAAAGTGTGTCCCCCCCCCCGGCTGGGTAAAGGATACAATGGCTGCTTCAAGTGATTTTTCAGAAGTCTTGTGAACAGTTTCTTCTTCAGCCATTCTTGGACATATGGGGGTGCAATCCTCTGAGAGATTTCTGAATGGGTTCTTGGTTTCATGACAAGATCCCGACAGTACCTTTTAAATAAATTGGGTGTAAAGGATCAGTGTATTTTTAAAGAAGCGACTAAGTGGAGATGTGTGCTATGCCAAGACTGACAGCAAGTGTTCTTGAGCCAAATGTGGCTTCCATTGTGGCTAAAGTCATGCAGACAACTGATACATGTTGCAATGCAATAGACACACGTTTGGGAAGGCTTTCTTTCATTAATGCCATTCCATGTTTCCTAGAGTCACTGGATGAAGGATATATTGCTTGCCTAATTAAATGAAGATTCCCAGCATAAGTGGAGTATGTTGATAAGACCAAAGAACGAGGTCGATGAATCCCAGATGGTGCGTAATTAATTCTGTTTCAGCCTGCGATCCCATAATGAAATGTGAGGTGTGCACTGCACAGACACAGTCTCGTGCTCACTAATGAATGCCTGCAAATACCTATAACCCACGAGGAACAACCGGAGCGAGAGGTACAGATGCAATGTTGGCACTGTGTATAATAACAAGGCAGGACTTGCATGCAATTCAATGCAGTGTGTGTCTCGGCCAAAAACCTTTGCCCCGATTCCGCCGCCGAGTTAACTTTTAGAACCTCATAGATGCATGGAGATGATAGTAGGTGGAACGGTTAACATCGAGACACCGCACCGGGTGCTAATTTGAGGCTGAGTCGACCTAGGGGAAGCCCAGGACCGGTTCAGATAACCGCCACTGGTATTGGCCGGTAAAGCGGGAGTCGAACTCGGGTCACCATGCTCCAAGCGCAGCTCGCTAACCGCTGTACTACCGCGCCATGCACACCCTCACAAGAACAGCAGCGGAAGACTCAAAATGCATTCACCCATCAAGGTTTCTAGTGAGCTGCCCCCCCCTCCCCTTGAGGGTCCCCGGCTGTCTCTGGCTCCAGGCAATGGACCACGGCCTCGGTGTACGTAACGGTGCAGGGGGTGTACGGTTACACTCTGGCTGCAGAGCCTCCCAAGCCCACGCCGCTTGTGGACGTATGTTTCCAATAAGAGTTCTCCGCGTTGCCTGGGGGCAATGGCGCGACGTTGATTGAACGCGTTTTAGGAGCGTGATGCGTCTTTTTCCTCTGGTGCGCCGCACATTTCACTGTCTCTAACAACCTCTGCAAAAAAAAGGAATAATATAAAGCTGCCCTCGGGACGAGGTGTCTACTTTGCTTGGCGCGCATCTGCACGTGGAGATTCTCGTAAAAGTCAGCGACAGCAACAGCGGGGGGTTGTGGGGGGGGGAAAGTCAGTTGTGTGGGTTGTGATGTTGGAGGCAAGAGATTCACGGGGAAAAGTGGTGGCCAAATTTGAGTTCTCATAGAAGAGTAATTAGAACAGTTTCGTTCTTTAAGGTTCACTTCGTAGATTATTATAATTAGCGATGATCAACTTTGTACACATATTTTGTTGTGCTTTTATTATGAACAAATGCAAACATGTAGCAATAAACTCTACATCACTTCCTTGCACAACTGGAGGGAGCCATCGCTGGTTGTAAAGCAGGGCGTTTAACGATCATCTCTCTGAACTTTCCAACTGCCATGCCTTTTGCCAGGCCCATTTTTCCATGTTGAAACCTGATTTTGCTGGTGTATTTTGGATATGCTCGTAGATTTCCATCGACATAAAAAGGCTGCACTTAAAATAAATAACATTGCATGGTTGTTGTTTTACGATGTCGTATTTCAGTACGAGATGTCACCCCAGCTTCCACAAGCTGCACCTGGTTAAGGAACCTAAAGCCCTGTAGACTGAGTATGAAATGAGCACTCGACACTGCTGCAGTGGAAGAAACGAATACTTATTTTCCACTGGTTAACTGAGCCGAGTGGTACCGTGCCGTGCCGAGCCAGCCTAGCATGGCTCAGGAGCCGCCAGGTTATTTTTTCCACTGCATAACCCAAGTTGTGCCACTTACGTAACACGTTAATTATTTTTGGTACGATAAAAATGGTTAACTCTCTTCCTACTGGCGCTGTTTGGCCCAGCGCAAGTCAGATGTTTTGTGAGGCCAGAGTTTCACGGTCTGGTTATGATAAATACGCCAGTGGAAAAAACCCACCTGTACCATCCCATGCTGGCACTGTTTGGATGCGCCAGTAGAAAAGGGAGTTCTGTGAGTAGGCATGTCACGATATACTCCACCTTATAGTGATTTGAGGAATGTCCATGGTTTAAGGTTATCCATTGATTCTCAAAAACATATATTTTGGCTTATGTTTACCGTTTCATTTGTATTTTCACGTTGTTATCTCGCTCACACAATTTTGTTCGCTTCAGTAGACTAAATGTAACAATAACACATGAAATATGTTCGTTTTGCACGTACATTGTAGATTTTCACACGCACGATAAGAGTGAACTTGAGTCGATGAATCAATGCATCATTCCGACCCGAATGCAGAACGCCGACGGCCTCGCTGCAATCCAGCGACATTCGTCTGTGCCCCCCACCCGCCTCACAGGTTTTCATCACAGCCTCTGTTATTACTTACCTTGGCGTACGGAACGTGCCCATACTGCAGTGTTCAAGCTATATAAATAAACAGTCATTAATAATGCCTGCTCCTCCGTGCTAGGTGCCGGGGGTGAAGAGAGACGTGGTTGGGGGTGGGCGGGTTTTGAATAGAGACGGGGGGTGGTGGTGGTGGTGGGGGCGGGTACACTGGGTTACAAACCACCGACTTTGGGGGGGGACCTTTGACTGACCTGGGTTGTCCGGCATTCCTGCCCTTGTGGCCGCAGCTGTCTGCCGTCGCTTAATTGCAGAGTAATTTTTGGTCGGTGCAGGTTGGTAATTTTGCTCACCTGTGTCAACTTCTGAGATGCACTGTTTTCATACCGGGCACTCGGCATTTGAGCTAAATTAACGACGTTCAAGGATAGTTTTGCCGGCTTAAAAGGCGCATTGGGAATTTGCAACATTGTGCAATTCCTGGTGGCTTGCTTGAAGCCGTGCATCTGGATTTCAGGTATTGAGCTGTCACGAAACAATTCACACTCACTGTGAATTTTGAGTGACCTGCATGAATTGGCAAAAAAAGTTATCTTAGAAAACTGTGCCAGCGGTATTGAAGGCAGTTTTTTTTGTGAAGCTTTTAAATTCCATGTGTCTGACATCGCCTTGATGTAATTCCAACCTTTGCCCTTCATCTCCCGTGAACCTTTCTACCCATCCCTCACCTACCCATATCCTCCCTTCCCCACACTTCTAAACATCTCCTGTGATGTTTTTTTTTGCAAATTCATGGAAACATGTAGCATATATTCCAGCTTGGATTTCCAAGAGAAAAGATTTACAGTCCCAGAGAAGTACAAAAGCATTTGGCTTGATTTTAGGTGGCATGTGGTACAACCTAGGTCTTAAATTTCATCGAAAAATAAAGCGTGAAATTTTTTAACATAAATCATTGTGAAGGGCACATTAAAAAAAATATGTATGCAGGGATGAATTTTCTAAGCGGATGTTTAACACGGAATGTTCAAGCTATTACGTCGCTCGCGTTGCATTGCAAGCATCTGTTGAATTTATAATGTTATTACATATTTGACTAAATCGCATTCAGCGGCAGGGAGAGCTTTCACATTTTTGTAAGCTTCAAAAGGTGTTTACGTTATAGCCAAGATGAACTTCAGAAGTTTTCCATTGTATAAAAATTCGAGGCCACTTGGTGAGCATGAACACATTCGCATATGATAGGCGTAACCATTTTGGGAAAAAATTAAAATGTTATTATAAATTCCGTTTTTTTAACTCTCTGTATTTGGACGGTTAGGAAGGGGTGGGGCTGCATTACAGGCAGGGGCCGAGCCGGTGGAGACGCTGTAGGGCTCATGAAGTGCGGGGACTGGACCTGGGCAGGACCTGGGTAGGACCTGGGCAGGACCTGGGCTGCACTGTAATGGCCCAGGGCCATTTATGGGCCCACCAAATGGTTGTGGAATTGTAGCACAAATGTCTGTTGCATACTGAAGGAAGTTGGCCTATAATCTGGATGTCGTGAAAGTACATTGGCAATATGACTTTTTATTTCATTGTGCTGGCAATGGATATTTTTATTTTTGGTTCCAGAATTGAGCAAACAAATATTTCCGTGAAAGTGAGTCTGAATGTCATCATCCTTTAGCTTTTACATTCTTGTATACGGATGTACGATATTGAATGGACTTGAATCCGCGTCCAGATTTATTGCTGTCTCAAATTGACTTCAACGGGGTCAAATTGTTCAAACGCTATCAACATAACAAATTTGCAATTCTTGGCACGCACACAAACGGACATTCAAAAAAAATATGTAAGCTGCCTCATGTGAAGGACAATGGCCCATTAAAAAAAGGTACTGCGATGCTAACATTGCGTTATTTTGTCTTTCTTAAATGTGCCTCGAATGCAGAGAGCGGTGTGATACGTACCGCGTCAAGAATTGAGTGGAGATGATGGGGGTGCATTTTCCCATGTGGAAAGTGGGCACATGGGGGGGGGGAAGGGGTGCTTGATGTGAGGGTGGGAGGGGGGGCGCTTATACAATAGGGGGCACCTGCAAGGGATGTCCACGCTAGCAAATGCCTAGTAGGGAGCCACAGTTCATGTCCACTAATTATCCGCTTAATAATAATAGGAGAGAGAGCGAGGGAGAGGGTGGATGGGTGGGAAGCAGTAAAGGGGGAGGGAGGGGGGGCGAGGGCTGTTGTGCCAAAGTGGGATCACTGAAGCGGTATTTATAACGACTGAAGGTTCCCACCAACTGCATTCTGCCTATTCCGCCCCGACTGCGGACACCTTAATTATTGCACACGAAGGATTATGCTGGATATTAATATTAATATGCCTTCCCGAGAACCATCGGCAGTCAATGTTGTCTTCAATTAACAACACAGATGGATAAATTGCGCTGAATTGCCAATTCACCGCTGGATGTGTGCATATGTCGAGCTTCTTTGGCACCGTGCATCGCCCACCGTCCAACTCGGAGGCGTGTTGCTCGTCGGAATTGGATGACCAGACCTCCTCACCACGCTGACCAGTGCAGGTTGGTGGAGGGAATAAAGGTGCGGCGCTGCAATAGCCTGCTCACACCGCTGCAGGCGGATGGGCCACCCAACTAGGCTCTAGAAAGCCCCTCGACACGGTATATTGGCCTACTCGTCCATGCTGTCCAGACACCTTTGAAAGAAGGGGAGAGAGATACCCACAACTTTACCCCACCACATGCAACCTTAACCCTGCAGAAATGTAATAAACTTTGACGCATTGTTGGAACCTCCGTGCGGGGAGATGGAACCGGTGTCCTCTGTGCTAACTACGGCACAACGGCAGCATCGACGCGACGTGCTCAGGACCTGTTCAGACATCACTCGCCATGGATCGTTAGCTGTGGCTGGGAAGCAAAGCCAAGTAACAGGGTTCACATATACACACATTGTTTTAGTATTGTGTTTGGTCTGCAAATAATGTCGGTACGTTTACATTGAAATGGTTATTTTTGCCAAATAAAATACGGCCCCATGACGAATGTGCAGACACACAGTGATAAAATGCACTAGTTTAGTACAGATAACGTTGACCTCATGCCAATTATCACTTAATATTAGAGCTCATTTTTTCAACTCGTTTTGTACATCTTATCGAGATACCTCTGTAGTTACATGCCATATATGTGGGTAATTATGGAACTCACAGCATTAGTTAATCACAATATCAGGAAGTAAAAAAATACTTTCCTTTGCATACAAAGACAAAGACCTCCCATATAGTCTTAAATAGTCTGTTTGGGGCAAATGCCATTAGCGAACACGTACGAAGTCTGGATCATCGCATGTGAGGGTGGTGTGGCCAGAACCACGCCTGGTCGCCTTTATCTCCCCAGTGCTGATGTTTATAGACTTCACAAGTTACTTGTTTGAGGCTGAGTCGACCTAGGGGAGGCTCACCACTGTTATTGATCATGAGCGGGAATCAAACTCCCAAAGCCGAACACACACACACACGCACTTCATTGTGTTCCAGTCCCTGTTTTCACAGATTGACCACGACAAAAGCAAGGGCTCATTGGAACCGTGTTTTGGTGTGACCTTTGTGTGGGTGCAGATCGAAGGAATCCTGCCCTCCTTTGTCCACGAACAACCCCGGCCCCTTTGGAAATCCAAGTCTGCTTACAGCCCACACATTCGTCTTCGCGGTGGTAAATCGAGCGTGCTCTCAGCTGAAAGCTCCCCCCAAAGCTGATGTCCATTGCTGGCACAACAGTTCGCACACACACACACGTGCACACAGCATTGCCCATGTGACCCATTACAAGAAAAGTATTCCAATTAGCCTCATGTGCTCATAAACAAGCACCACTCCCCCCTACCCGCCACCCACTCGCCAACAATGCAACGTTTGTTGAATGTTTTGAAAACAGATACACTGTTCTTCTTCTCTGAGAAGTCACATTAAGTTAAAAGCAAAAAAAAACAAGCTCAATGTCTATTATGTTCACCTCTTGTGGTAACAAAAGTTCTGTTTTTGGAATCTCATGGAATTGTTTCACTGTGTTTTTTTCAGCACAGGTGAATGTATGACCAGAGCAATCGTGCCGATCTTGTAAAGCAAGATGTTTAATATCAACGGATTATCCGTACAACATATTTTAAATAAACAAAAAGGTATGGATACTTTTATACCTCATCTACACATTCTATCCTTGCGAGTGGCAATATGTTCAGTAGCTAACAGAAAATGTCAGGGTCTGCTGGCCACGAGAGGGCTTCACGTGAGCGAGTTTGTGTCGTCTTGCTGTTCCCCCCGTTGGATGAGCACAGACCACCGTGGTTTACTGGATGGTCCACAGTGTGGGTGGCATCGCCCAAATCACACTGCGGCTTGGTGTCTTTAATTTCCCATTCATGGAGGAGAGGTGCACATTGGCTTGTTGATGTTCCGATGCAGTTTATGGGAACACCAGTATTCTTCGAGGAATGTCAAAGTCAGGAGGTGTGCGACGATGTTTGGGTCTCGAATGAGGTGTTTGATCTGGATGTCCGCGTTGTTCCACTTCTGTTCACACAACAGTGGCGTTCTTCCGGATCTTGGTGAGATTCTAGGATGGTGACAGCAGCAGCAGCGCGATCCCAGAGTGGGATTCGGGACTCGAGTCAATGGCGAGGAATATTGTTGAGGTCTTTGGTTGATGGATACGTTGTTGTTGGCAAGAAAGCGTATAGAATGTACATATCGATTGATGGGAGAAGGATAATTCTACTTCACTTGTTCAATTGTACAACTGGCACTAGGAAACGTAGCAATGGACTCATAACCTCAATCATTCAATGACAGTCATTATTCTTAAGCATTTGTACTTTAAACTTTTTTTGTAATTTACCATTTTTCAATGCTATTGCGGGATCGTGGGGTGATGGCTTTGTAGGCTGTTATCCAGCAGTAGGTTGATCATGGCCGCCGATGGGGATGCATGTAATGATGGGTATAGTTCACAATGGTATAGCCTATAAGCAGTTTTAAAAAGTGAGAATATAACAACATTCACTCAGTGCTATTGTGGATACTCTTGCAAAAAAGAGGTCCCACTCCTAAACGGGAGTCTTGTCACGCCTCTGTTGTGTTCATATGTTTTATAACATTACGGGGGTAGTCGTGTTCTAGTGGTTAGTGCATTGCACAACTAACTCAGCGACTGGGAGTTGAATTCTTGGCAAAGGTTAACAACATTTGAGAGTGATATCTACACCAGTCCCTGCACACCTCTCACTTCATCGACCCTTAATAAGCAGCATGGTGAAGTATGGTCAAACAACAGATATGACTGACAACAGAATGGTGCTTTGAGACATTTGTGAAATGTGCCTTGTAAGTGAAAATTCTTCTTCTTATTATACTGTGTAACAATTATTATTTTTTGTTCCTGGGTAGTAAGTGTTATTTCCTAATTACTTATGCCTCAAAAGTAGAGAAAATTGCTATTATTCCCCACAAACTTTGCTTTTGTGACCAGGACAGTGATATTTAGAAATTGACCTATTTTCCAGAACATTCCAGATAGAGTCACGTAGAAGGGCAGTAATAAAATAATAAAAATAAAACATAATAAAATAAAATAATTCTCACGACGTTTCAGCTACAACGCAAGCAGCCGTCACCTGAAGACGGCTGCTTGCGTTGTAGCCGAAACGTCGTGAGAATTATTTTATTTTATTATGTTTTATTTTTATTATTGTATTACTTCCCTTCTACGTGACTTTACCGAAAGAACCAAGAAGATGAATCCCTGCAGTCACGAAAGCTTTAAATCGAAAAATTCCAGATAGATTCAGTGCTGAGTAAACTTGGAATAACTTCTAGAACATTCTAGAACTTTCCAGTAATATAAGTAATATAAAACATGCTCTCACAGTATATGCATTGTGTTGCATATACTGTCAGAGCATGTTTTCTGTTTGTTTTTTCACCACAAATATCTGTGCTTAATGCAGACATGATACCGTGTAAAAGGTTTCAGTTTGGTGTTTAACATCTTAACACCTGTTTTGTTGCCAGAAAAAGGAGAAAACCTATTCTTTTATGTGGAGCTGTTTGAGACTGGTGAAGAACTACGGCACAATGGGTTGTAGGATGTCCCTCAAAGTCCATATCCTTGATGCTCATCTTGATAAATTCAAGGAGAACATGGGAGCGTACTCGGTGGAGCAAGGCGAGCGCTTCCACCAGGATATACTGGACTTTGAACGCCGCTACCAAGGACCGTATAACGAGACCATGATGGGAGACTACATTTGGGGGCTGATTCGTGAAAGTGCTTTACAGTATAATCGTAAATCTCGAAAAACTACTGCCTTCTAAATCTTTTGGAGTCATTTTTGTATTACTTTTGTATAAATACATGTACATGTGTATTCATATGCTGTGTTTTCTGACTTTATGTGATCGAAAAGACACATATTCGCCCGTTTTTTCATTGAAAATAGGTACATTTCAAAATATCACTGTCCATATCACTGTCCTGGCCACAAAAGCAAAGTTTGTGGGGAATAATAGCAATTTTTAAATACTTTTTAGGCATAAGCAATTACAAAATAACACTTACTACCCAGGAACAAAAATTGTGTTACATAGAGTTATTACGGGAAAGCTTTAATTAATCAGTGGGTTAATAAATAGTTGTAAAATTATTCATACATATTGCTTGTATATATTTGAAACATATTAAATGCAAGTGTATTGTTAAAGTCATATGCACATATAATTAACCTGCAACAGATTATGTAGAAGGATACGTCTTTACAAACATTAATTTTATCATTATTAATCATTTCCCGGAATGCATTAATATCGGTTGCTATATTTGCTATATCATCATCATCATCAGACATTATCGATCAACTGCTGGATCAAGGCCTCCCCTAAGCTGTCACCATCTCTCAAGATTTCATGGTGCAACAATCCATCCAGCTTCATGCACAAGAGGTGATTTCATCGCTTCATCTATGCAGTGGATATACCCTTGGGCATGTTCGCTCCGAATTTAGTTACGTTACTAAAACATTTTGAAATGCACCTAACTGTATTATATGCTGGAGGGGAAAAATTAATCAAGAGATAACACATCGACTATAAATTAGGGATTATAAGAGAGCAAGTAAATGAGAGTGATGGTTTCACAGACACATTGTACAAAACTAATTGAGGGAGCCACTAAACAAGATGATATGGACTATTTTAATAGGTGAAACAAATACATAAAAACACATTCCAACTTTAATTTCCACACGAGAAGAGTCAAGCACAGAAACCCATCACCACTTGGATTTGTGGAGCCTTCATAGAAAAGCATGCCCAATGAATGTATTCAGGAACTGAAGAAGCTCCCAGCACATGCAGTGAAACGTCGGACATCATTCTAAACAACGCGCGATACAACACAACAACACACTGGAGAACCGCATGGAACAATGCCATAACCTACGCAGCAGTGTGTAAGGTCTGAATACATGTACAATGTGAGCAATTTCACTTCACGGACACCGTCCGCTATCATTTGCGGCTGCACATTCAACGTTGCACGCACCCAGAGGACACTGCGGCATTGTAAGGAAATGTTAATTGCCCAATTTGACACAATTGCCCACATTTATAAAGAACAGCAGGAATGGATGAGATGTTAATAATCCGCTGCAACCAGGAGCCCAGGGCGGGGCATTCCGATGCTGCCACCACCGCCACTGCCGCCGTGCGTGGCACACGGCGCCTACACACGCGCATATCTCGGCTGGCACCGGTCCATTCCCACCGTCCGCTCCAAGCACTCGGCATGGCTCCACTCAGTTAATTGCCAGTCACCCCCCCCTGCCCCCCACCCACCCATAAGGCTGATGACACATGATGAGGGGCACAGCGGGCTCCATCGTTCTTCTCTGACGTTAAATTAATGTCGTTCGGCTGGGACTCTTTTCAAACAATGTCTCGTTGTTCTCTCTTACAGTTCTTCACTTCAACTAAAAATATTTGTAATTTTAACAGGTAAGGCCCACTGAGCTGTATAACTCTTCAGAAGCGACCTGGTCACAAATTAAAGCTCAATGAAGTGACCTATCGTGGGGGATTTATAGCAGCCAAATACTCTAAACGCGTGTTTGTAAATGTTAGGGAAAACCCGGAGGACCCGGAGAAAAAATCCACACGACCACGGGGAGAACATGCAAACTACAAGCATACAGGCGTCAGGGTCGGGATCGTTAACATCTGGCCTCCGCGGGATGTTAACTACCTCGCCTTCTAAATGGGAGGTCCCATTTATAGTAGCCATAAGCAAGAGCCCACTTAGCCCATGGGCTAAACCCGGCTCTCTGACCATGTAACGGTTTAGGGCCACCGCCTGTAAGTGAAAGGGTAGATATTTCAGGATCCTGCTGGCACGGGGGGCATTGGCGTGTTTAGCCCCAGTGATGCCGCAATCTTAATCCAGCGATGGCCATAATTCTGGTGACACGTCCTTCTCACTTTCACACGCACCCAGCATTCCATGGCTACCGAATGCGTGGAACCCTCTCAACGCCACAGCCATGCCACTGATGCCAGGTGTCAGTAGCAAAATGTGTGGGCCCTGTTTTTTTTTAAGCGACCCTTGCTGGGAATCTGTCAATGTCAGGCCAGACGCCTTATCAGCAGAGCCTGTGAATGGATGGCTGATAACGTTATTGTTTTTCCATTTCAGAGAAGGGTTGAAGAGAAGGCCTCTTCATGCAAAGTGTGTCTTGGGAAAACAGATGCTCTTTTTGAAATCTACAAGCATTAGTGTCAGGCTCACTTGAATAATAAATTCGTAGTTTGGCATGCAACGTTCTGGTGATCTGTAGTGTCCTTAATTGTAGAACAAGCCTGGGATTAGTTTACTCTTAGATCTTTCATGGTGCAGACATTCAACTGATAGAGGCTTAGAGTAAAGCAATGTAGGCTCTACATTTAAGCATTTATTGTTGTATGAGTTATTTTGTAGCGGTGCTTTCAATAATTGCAGTTGCACAAACTTTATACGAAATAAATGTTTAACACATTGCAGGTGCTAATACAGAAAATATTTTTTTAACTATATTTTACTTGTGTAATTCATCATGCGATCAAATATTATTACTATAAACATATGATTGTTTGTTTATGTCATGGACCATGCATGGTTAATTAATTTATCCGATTAAATTATTTTGAGACATTCCCTGCATGAAAATATGTAAAAGTATAAAAAAACAATTCTACATGGATCTCAGTATATGCACACACTGGTCATATTAACTAATACGGTTTAGTATTGACTTTATGTTTTAATAACTTAGAAAGTCCAGAATAATTTTTTTGCGAACAAAGACTCAACTCTTGGTCATCCGGCTTCCACCAGTTTCATACTTTTCTATGTATTCATCCTACATATATTTGCAGATGCAGAAACATTCAGTGTCATATATGAGTCATGCTTGAATTCCAGTGGATATTTTATATCTTTATAAAAAGCACACATCAAACACAACTATTTCCCGTGTAGCCTTTAATAGACTGTTGGTGCAAGTGCTGTTAGCGAGCGCTGACAAAGGCCGGCACGGCACACAAGGGGGTGGGTGGCCAACACCACGCCCGGCCGCCTTTGTCTCCCAAAGGTAATGCTTTACACGCCGTACCAGGTACTCATTTGAGGCTGAGTCGACCTAGGGGAGGCAAAGGACCGGTTTAGATAATCGTCACCGTGTTGCCCGTGAGCGGGATTCGAACTCGGATCGCCGGGTTCGTAGCGCAGTGCACAAACCGCTACACGACCGCTCCGCACACATTTCGGTGTATATATTATATCTGTATTAAAAAAGCGCACATTACCCACACACATATACATTTACACAGAGCATACCAATGTTTAGTCTACAAAATGTGTGCAGGCAGACCACTTAGCACCGGATTGTTATGCCTTGCATTCTGCGAGATACACGGATTCCAAGCCCCAGAGGGGCAAGGCATGGGGGCTGGGCAGTGGATTCAACTCTACCTGCCGGCCCACACAGCACGGTAAGCACATCCACCCACGAGGTGCATCACCGTCCATAGGGGCTGTCCCTGTGGAAGCAAGTGTGCAACGTTTCCATCAGCACCCAGGATTTGATGAGGCGCCTTGCTCCTGCACTCTCGTTCGTGAGTGCCCTCTTTACAGCAGGGAGCAAAACAAACTCTTGCCACGATGGTGCACCCACTGGCTATCATTGGAGGCACTGCCATTGATAGCGACGCAAAGCTTACAATTGAAATTTCTGTCTCTTAAGTGCAGTGGTATACATTAGAGGTTCTCCGATCTGTGGATCGTGGATAACTGTTGGTCTGCAAGACCGTGCGAAATGGTCTTGCCAAACTGTTGTAGATGCTAAAATTTAGAGGAGTTAAAATTTTTAATTATAAGTTATTGATGAATGGCGGTCTGCAAAAAAAACTTTTTGACGGTGGTGCACGGGTCCAGAAATGTGTGGGAACCACTGCTCTGCGTTTTGGAGTCAAAATCGGCACGAGGTGCGTGCTCATTGAGGGTGTAATAATGCATCGAGTCTCCACTATTGATAATTAACCTCGTTACACTTCCCCGACAGTGGCCGAATGGTTAAGCACTAGACTTCGAGCCCAGTCACGTGAGGTGAATTCCCAGGCATGGCGAATATCAGTAATGAACGAGATCTGATCCAGTCCTGCCGCCTTGCCTTCATCAACCCGCATTGACCAGTGTGGTAAAGTATGGTCACACAACCACCTACAACATGAGGGTAACTTCATTCTTGACAAAGGGCTGTCATTTTACGATTATGAGCATGGGGAGGACACGTCATAAGAAAGGATGATCACTGATAGTCAGGAATATAATAGCACATAGGTTTCTTTTTTTCTAGCCAGGAGATTAAATAAGGCACGTGACAAAAGAGTGCCGCTTTTGAAAGGACGACCTGGGTTACATCAAAAACAACTTAAGGACACAATATATATATTTTTATAAATTCTAATTGCACAAAATGTGATCAAAGTAGTTGAAACAATGGTGCAAGTTAACCTCCAACCCATCTGTATGCATGGACACGCCACAGGTTGTGTGCGTTGGAAAACTGTGTAGGTACTCTCGTCTCTTCCAAGACGTTTGTCCAGTGTGAAGGAGTAGGCCACATACCCTCGACTGCTCTCTTTAAAGGGGCTCTCTAGCACTCTCTGTAGTGGGATGCCCTTCCACCTACAGTGATGTGAGCACGAAATTGCAGGGCTGCCCCTTTACATTTTACTGTATATATTCAATAAATCGGTTATACCAAATTCCTGTTTCATGATTTACATATCAGTGTGTTTCTGCTGTGCGCTGTTTGAAAAGGTGATTTAGTCTAAGTCTCAGCGCCTGAGCTCTTAACACAGAATTCTCAGAATCATAACACTCCCCAGCACAAGGCTTTCACTGTGATGTGAAATCCATATTGTTTATAACTCTGGCAAAGGTTCTTTGCTCGGTCTCAAATCTGCCAAAACACACGTGAATAATGACGACCTGTGGCAATCACTGGGATTAAACAAAGGAAGAAAACCTTGTTACACAACTGGACAACAAGAGTAACATTTTCACTGTGGAAGATGGATAAGTGCATGATTCATTTGCTTAAAATAAACCGCATGCCTATAAAATGGTACAAAAATAGAGATTTCCTAAATCGGTAGTGAACCCTTTCATTTTCAGAATTTGTGGGTAGCTTTCCTCATTCCAGGGTTTTAGGTGAAAGTTAAGGAATTGAACATCTATAGGGACGAGACTCATGTAATAACGATCGACCCAGGTGGCTACTGCCAATATCAATGAAGGCAACGGTGCAGCCCCCTGCCAATGCGTTGTCACATCACCGCTGGTGGAAAGGGATTCCACTCAATTGAGCTCAAAAGAGCTCCTCCAGTGGGGATCTGGTCTCCTTTTCTACGCTCGCCAGACAACTTGGAACAATTGGAAGTAACCACGCCTTACCGCACCGTACACAACCTGTCGATCAACTCACTGTGGTGTACCCATTTGTAATGCTGGGTAGACAGAGGAAGGTGGGGGGGGCATTTTATGAATCTTGCCTATCAGTTTCACTGCCATGGCAGGAGTACGAACCAACGGACCTGTGGATTTGTAATACAGCAATGTGTGGCTCAGTGGTCATCGCACTGCACCGTGCACCCTGAAGTCGATTCTTAACCACAGCCACCATCAGTAGTGGTCGCCAATGGAACCAGTCCTGGGTGTCCTCGCTCCACCAGCCTGCACTGGCCAGAATAGTGAAGTATGGTCAAAGCAACCCCCTTAGCCAACAAGGCGTGGGGGGCCTTTACCTGCCATTGTATTTATAAAGGGTTGTTCTCGACCAGTATTCATCATTTATGAGCCATAATGACAAGTCAATTAAGTTAATAATTTGCTGTAGAATCCTTAACAATGGCCATTTGAATGTTTTCAATTGGCACACTTTTTTAACTTACATACAGCTTTGTTTACAAGGAAAGTGTCATTAAGCTGCACAGGTTTTTTTTTACAAGAAAGAGGAACCCTGCTTCACCTTTTACCCTGCACTGCAGCTCTTCATTACTGGCGGTTAATTTGCCAGCAAACGACATGTTTACGGGTCACGCCATGGGTGCATGTGTTGGTGAATGTAAGCCACGAAGCCCGGCGACCCGAGTTCGATTCACGCTCACGGCCAACACCAGTGACGATTATCTAAACCGGTCCTGGGGCCTCCCCTAGCTCGACTCAGCCTCAAATGTGTTCTTGGTGTGGGTTGTAAATATCGCTACTAGGGAGACAAAGGCGGCCGGGCGTGGTGCTGACCACCCACTCCCTCGGGTGCCGTGCCATCCTCCGTAGGTGCTCGCGAACAGCACTTGCCCCAATAGTCTGTTAAGGCTATTCGGGTGATATTTGTTTTGTGCGTGTGTGTTTGTTATATTACTAACGCCTCATATCCATCTCACTTATATATGCTTTTTATTAACTATGCATTGCATTGGTTTCTTTTGCACTGAAGTGTATGCATGTGTGTGTGCGGTCCTTTGGGATGCTTCCCATGATGAAAAACCTACTCTTCGTGTGCACACATGCCCATCGGTGTGGGTCTCCCGGCCTTTGCAAAGCATAAACAAACGGTGGGATGTTGATGCTTTTGGCATAGCCAGAGAGGGCCTTTTGGCAGAAAGCATTCGGTCTGCAGGGAAGCGAGGTTACCAGGCAACATGACCTCGGCGCAGACAGAAAGAACTTGCTTCAGGCAACATTTCTGCGGTCCCTTGCTGGGGCTTCTACAGTGCATTGTTCATCAATGGAATGCACAAGTAGTGTAGACATAATCATGTATATATTCCAATATGCATGAACATCTGCATATCACCAATGATAGGTAAAGGATTGAGAGTGTTGTTGCCTAATAATGTGTTGATTCATAATGGACCTAAACAGGTGTATACCTCTAAAACTTTCAATGATATATGTTATGCCTGGCAGCACCACGTAAAATAATTTGACTATTTGGAATGTTTTAGGTTCATTATGCAATCTCACTGTCTTGGAATAGTGGCTTCTTTTTTCATCCATGGGCTCACATTTTTTTATTATATCCGGCGACTCAGATAACAGAATTAAAATTAATTCACAAAAAAAATGTGAAAAGATGTGAAACAGTGTTTTATAGCTGTCATTGTTAATAGGTTGACAACAGGCTGAGGGTAGTAGTACTTGAGAAGGCACTAGCTTGTGTTTGAGTCTCAGGACCCAAACAGTGAAAGGTTTACTAAGGTGTTGGCAACTGTTCACGATGCTATTGCCTGTTACAAGTTGATTTCACGAAGAGAAGAAGAAGAGAGCTACTTTGCAGACATCTCTTGGTACGTTTTTCAAGAGAGTAGAGAGGAAACACGAGCACCAAAGGGAATTAGCATCTACATCTATAGAACATAAAGACACCATGGCACATCTACATCTGCAGAACATGGATAACCAGTGGCATCTACAGTATATCTACAAAACATGAAAAACCAGTGGCATCTACATCTGCAGAGCATGAAGAACCAGTGGCATATATATACAGGAGATTATACAACTTTTACAGCCATTCCACGTGTTTAGTGTACACGCCGTACAACATGTTTGGAATTGACAGTAGTAAAGTTGTACTTACGAACAAATCGACATACGAACAGGCCTCTGGAACCTAACTCGTTCGTCAGTAGAGGAGTCCCTGTATAAACTATTACTTTCGCACCATATGTGGCGTATATCCAATCTCTCCAAATGGGCACAATTTTGTGCCTAGATAACGCTTTTGTGTGTGACCAACATGCACAAAAGACAAGTCAATTGAAATCGTTTTTTTGGGCAGCGCAACAAGTTCCACTGTTGTTCTTCATCCCCCCCCACCTCTATCAGCTTGCACTGACCAGCGTGGTGAGCGGAATGGTCAGATGTCGCTCTTGGCTCACAAACAGGAGGGAGTTCCTCATCCAGCAGTGGATTGACACACTGGCTGTACATGTACTGTAGATATGTTGTGTGTGGCCTCTGTCCATATATTTACGAGACCTGCTATTCAGAAAGGTTATATTGGGCGGTTTGGAATTGTGTACAATTATGCAGCGTGGGTGTCTTCAAGGCCGTGCCATACTGTCTTTTGAACTCGTCTTGTTATATCTGACAACAGTACGGGTTTTATGTCATTGTGAATGTGATATAATTATGCTAAGCTGGGTATAGAAACGGAGTGCTTCAAGTAATCCCTAGCTCAGTTACATTCGAATGAGAAAAAGATGGGTGGATGGAAAGATGTATGTGCTAAGGGTCACATGGATGGTTCGACAGAGGGGGGGGGGGTGGATTTGTTTAATGATTAAATGACGATACAGTATAAATACATGTATTGCTTATTAATAACAATCTAGGCACCAACAACACTTCCTCATGCTGACATCATGATTCCCATCCAGCGCTCGACATTAGTACTGTAACCATCTGATTCATTTTCGTTGCGATCTTTAAGTGATGTATTTGCATTGCTTATTTTCCTTTTAGCTATCTACTATATATATTTTCTCAGTGCATGAAAACCCCGGATTTTTTTTACTGCCGGACAGCGTCCATAATAAACTTTTGTAATAATTGTGTGCTCTATGAAAAGGCCATTTATTTGTGATAGTCCACAATGCACAGTGTCAGCCAGCTGTTCATGCACAATGGAATTTGATGATTTTCTTCGATTTAGTTTTATGGCTGAGGCAGTGTCCTCTAACTTGGTGAAAGTGCAATGGCCCCACCTTTATTTGGTAGCCGGGTCAGGGTTAGAGGTGGTGACTTTGGCTACGCGCTTTAGGCTCGTCTTTAATGGCTTGGTGTCGAGTTTGCATTGGTTACGTACGAGCAAGCAGCAAGCAGCAAGATCCGGCCACCCGCAATTATAATTAACATCAGAGCAGCTGGAGAGAATACCAGCAGTGTGTCCCGGTCAGCAACTCTAGCTCCTCGTGTGTAGGATTCACAGCATAGCAACACATATTCTAGTTGCAGGAATGTTGTATTACAACTTAGAGGCACGTCAGCTGGTTCCCTATACTGTATACTTAAATTACGATGATTATTTTGTGTTAAAGATTATACTTAAGCACATAATTATGCACCCCTCCTCCACCAAGGCAATTCGATTATCACCATTCAGAGTTGTGATCTGATTGAACTGTAGTGGCCTCTGGTGTCTGTCGGGGTCACATAAATCCGCTACAATATATACGAAGAAAATGTGATTCTTGCTTTTCCATACCTGTATCATGAGCTTAATAATACAGTAGATGAATCGACGCATTGTTTCACCCCCAGTGATAATCGTGAAAAGTAAACTCTTCATTATATATCTCCCTAGTTTATTAATGGCATTTGCTAAACAGCTTTATGCAGGATCCTCCTGAAAGAGTCATAAATATGTGCAAACAAAATATGCGCAACCTGAAATGCCTCTTCATGTGTGCAATGTGAATAAATGAGGTTACATTTTTTGTTAAAACACAGCAAGGGATAAAGGTGAATAATATGCAACATGTCATTGGGGATCTTATTGGCAATCAGCAACTGATAACGCAAATGAGTTCCGCACAAATAGCAATACATTTCCCGGACAATTGTAAGCATCTGATGATAATATATGTTGTCATGTGTTGTAATTACCACACTTTTTGCCTAACGTTAACTTGGACGACTAACCACTGTGCATGGAGCTGGGGGACCTCGGGGGCCTGTGATTGGCTCGTTGGGCCTTCTGTGACCCATGACCCTTTGAGGAAGCGGCGTTCGGGGCAGCACGGCGTGTGGGCCCTCCCTCGACTTTCACAACAAAAGCCCCTCAAGTCGTTTGCCTGTTTATTCAAATACTAAAAAAACATCATATACTGTGTGTATATATAACTATACATGCATTGCTGTACAAGTGGTTGCCTCTTTTTGTAAACATCCCCAACGGAGGGGATATGGTAATGCAGGCTCGTATTCGGCTGAAGACAGCGAAGCAAAGGTTTGTAATGACAACTCCACTGTGGACATTTGCATACACAAAAAATAATTTCACTACGTTGTTATTACTTAAAGACATTATTTTGTTTAAAGATTTTGCATACTGGTTTAAAAGGCGATTTTTGCATGTCCAGTTTAGACTTGCCTATACGTACTGGAATGATAATTATGGTAATGCAGAGACCGTTGTCAATCCACTGCTGGATGAGTCTCCTCCACACGTATCAGTCACGAGGATTGTTTGACCATACTTCACCACGCTGGTCAGTGCGGGTTGGTGATGGGGGTGGTTGGAGGGGTGGGAGATGTCTGGTTTGGATATCACTCGCCACTGGTGTTAGCCGTGCCCCGAAATTGGATTCCGTGTGTGAAGCAGTCACCCACCACTAAGAGATCGTAATTATCCCTAATTGTGTGTGTGGGTTGCAGACATTCTATGACATTGCGTGCACACGCAATAGGCGTTCGAGCACTGTGTGTGTGTTGCGTACAACGATGAGCGAGGCTTGCGGATCGAGCAGAACCGCCGAGGAAGCAGGAGCCCCTGCACAGATGCTTGATGATCCTGGGGGAGGAAAGGGCCCTGTGGATGTGGTGGGTGAAGGCCACTCTACTTGCATATCCGCCGTGTGTAAGGCTCATCGTAGCCTCAGGAGCAGTGGTTTTATTAACCTTCATTGCAGCCCTGCACCTCTCTGGTTCTTTCGGTAAAGTCACGTAGAAGGGAAATAATAGAATAATAAAAAGAAAACATTAAACCGCTGTGGTTTTCACACCTGATGATGATTGCTTGTGTTGCAATCGAAACGTCGTGAGAATGTTATTGTTTTATTTTTAGTATTTCCCTTCCACGTGACGTTACCTAAAGAACCAATAATATGAATCCCTGCAGTCACGAAAGCTTTAAATGCATAGTGTTTGATGAAACAAAGTAGTTGTAATTACGTGGCCGTACTTAATTTGTTTTCGATTATTTGCCTTCTAGAAAAATCTGGCCATGCCTCGCATCCGCCTGGCATCTGGCACCCCAGGTTAAGAACCACAGGTCTGAAGCTATGCACTTTTAAATCTAGATTGGAAACTAATTTCGTTAGAACTGCTTGTTGTGTGCGTTAGTTTGTCCTTCCCCCGCACATCGCCGATTCGCACGGTTGGCTACGTATGGTGCGAAAGAAGTTCAATATACAAAAGTATGTTTGATTCACCGCGTGCACGCATCCACATTACGCTGTGTAATCCCTCAACAGTCGTACTCCGAGTGTCCTTCAAGCGAATTCTGAACCACACAGGAGACGAGAATAATGTTTGTCGCAGGACAGTAAAACCGATATGTATTTCTCAGAGTCTATAATTGTATCGAATTCGAGTGCAGAAACAATCGTAATCTTTTGTGCAGTCTTTGCTTATTTTATTGAGAAATCGTATGACTATCGGATACTTTCATCAAGCCCTTTTCCTATTATCCACGACCACAAATAAAGCTTACGATCTATTTGAGAAACCGCATGCATCTCTCCGTGTTTCACTGTTCTTCATCAGTGTCCATGATACTGATCCATGTGTCATAGCTGGTAATACACATTAACATCTCCCTGTTGTTGACAAATGATTGAGTTCAGCGTCCCAAAAGCGATCCAATGCACTATAACGTGATCGTCTATTTTGCCCTCGCTGCCTTTTCAAGTTGTATCCTTCCGGAAAGTTATCTCCAATTGTTTGCCTAACTTGTTTTACACAAATATAGTTTTGCTCATCTTTACCTATATGTAATGTCGTAACTCGGCGGGAGACGACTTCACGGGTAACACACTCTTTATTTTATCAAACTCGTTCACAGGTGACTAACACCTACTTTGTATCTCGGGTGACAAACACCCACTTAGTATCTCGGGTGACAAACACCCACTTAGTATCTCGGGTGACAAACACCCACTTAGCTACTTGGCGACTAACGCCCACTGAGCTACTCGGATGACCAACATCCACTTAGTATCTCGGGTGACAAACACCCACTTAGCTACTCGGCGACTAACGCCACTGAGCTACTCGGATGACCAACATCCACTTAGCTACTCGGCGACTAACGCCACTGAGCTACTCGGATGACCAACATCCACTTAGCTACTCGGCGACTAACGCCACTGAGCTACTCGGGACACTCCCTGCCCGGGGTATCCGTCTCGACTGTGGGTCCCCAGCCCGACCCACGGGGGCGTCGGACCCCGGGTCCCACAGCCTCGCCTCCGAGCCACACAGGGCCCCGGTCCCCACAAGGACGGCGGGACTAGGGGTCTCGTGGCACTAGGTCTTCAGCTCCGTCTTCGGGTCTTCAACTGGGTAACTCTCCCCGAGTGCTCTCGCGCGTCCCCCTTTATACCCCACCTGCGGACGTCGCTGCGAGCACCCACTTATTCGACCAATCGCCGGGCGCTGGCTACGATCCTCTTTTCCCACATCTCATCGTGCCTCACCACTCACGCCGCGCCGCCCCGTCATCTGTCACTCCCGGCGCGCGCGTCCACACCACGCCCACAACGCGTGCCCAACCCCGCACCCCGCGCCGCCCCGTGATCCATCACTGTCACAGTCGGCGTACGTCAATACCACCACTACATCACCCCCTACCACATAGCTCGCAGCCGACCCGGCTGCTATAAAAATATACAAACCGCCCTGTGTGCCCCGTAACACAACACAACAACTAACGTAACAACACAACACGACACGAACACTACCATCCGCAACCATCAACCAATGCCACCGCGACAATAGAACAATATATACACACCGGCGAGTGACAATAGCAATGTGTATGCCGAAAGGAAAATAAATGGAAATTTTTTTTTTTTTCTTTCGACTCGTGCAGTGTCCCATCCTTTCCGAGCGTCCCTACAACGGGACATTACCCCGGCAGAGGGGAACACCGGGCGAGCTCGGTGTTGAGAAAAAAAACGTCTTCATGAAAATTGTTGTGCCCTAGCCCGAGTCCGCCTTGCCGGTCCGTCGTACGGCACCAGACGCGGTTGAACGTCCGGTGGTGCCAGCGGTTCAGAAAGACATCGGCCAGGCACCGAGGACCCGTGCGTGCCGCGGGGTTCAGGCTCCCGACGGTTAGCAGCCGTCAAGCCCGAGGCACCTGGGGGTGGGTCAGGTGGAAACACGTGAGGAGCAGCCTGCGACACCTCCCTCCCCGAGTCGACGGTCACATCACACGCCCGGTCGTTACGGCACAGAACGGGGTCACACGGTGCCGTATAGGGCTTCAGTCGGGAGGGGTGCACGTACCAACGGCGTTTTTCCCATTTAATCTGTATACTCTGGGGTCGTGCAACCCGCACAATTTCCACCGGTCCCCTCCAAGGTCTCAACAACTTGGGGGACGTAGCCAACGGTGCATGTGGACAATGCAGCCAGGCCTTATCGCCTGGTTTCCAATCATGCGTATGCACCCTCCGCTCATGCAATCTCTCGTTCGCAATTTGCCGCGACCGCGAATTCAACCTCGCCGCCTCCCGTGCTTCAGTCAATTTTGCGATATTAAATTTGATGTGGTCTGCCAATTTAGATTTTGCACGTGGCTGGGAAATCCCCAGTTGGACGTCCATGGCCGGATCGGCCTCCCGCCCATACATAAGAAAAAATGGGGAAAACCCCGTCGCCGCATGAGGGGCCATTCGATAGGCCGCGAGTACCCCCGGCACCTGTAAGTCCCAATCAACCTGATCGTCGCAGACCTGTTGGCACAACATAGACGTAATCGTCCTGTTCAGACGCTCAACCATCCCGTCAGTCTGCGGGTGGTAGGGGGAAGTACGCACTTTCATTGTACCCAACAGGTCGCACACCTCGAGTGGCTTCCTCAACCGACGGGGTACCAACATTTTCGATCCCGGGGGCACCCTTACAGTCTGAGTTGCCAGCGCCTGCACCGTCGCACAAACCGTGCGTATTTTGGTAGGGCTCGTCAAGAACGCAAGCCGCCGACCTGACGGAAGCTCAATGCAGGCCTGATCTATGAGAATTTTGATGGGCATTTTGGACAAAAAGTCCGTACCTAGCAAACAGGGAACGGCCAGCGATGATGATACAAAAATAGGGCCCGCCAATTTGATGTCACCAATGCAAATAGTCGCCCGAATCTGGCCGATGATCCCCAGGGATCCCCCATTCGCCGCATTAAATGGCACGTCTACTGGCAGAAGGGGTCTACTTTGGACGGGAAGAATGTTATAAATAAGGTCCGAGATGATGGTGGCCGACGCACCCGTGTCAACAAGCACCCGGACCTCAACCCCGTCAATGAAGCCCGTTACCACGGACGACCCGGCCGACGCAGCCACGATCCTGTGGGCCAATTCGGACCACTCGACTGCTTGCGGGCCGCGTACGGACCCCCCTCGCCGAAATGAACCCCCGGCACCCAGCCGCGAACCCCCCACCGCCAAGCGGCGACCCGAATGTGCCGTGTTTGTGGACCGAACGTGTGAGGTGCCGCGACTTGCCGGGTTTTGTTGGGATGACTTGTGGGCCTGGTCGTCGTCCCGACGTGGCCCTGTGGCGCGCTGACGCGGGGCCCGGCACCCGGCTGCGACGTGACCCCGAAGGCCGCAGTTGTAGCAGACGACGGACGTCGTTGGTTTCGGTTGCTCCAGCTTGCGGGGTGAACGTGTGGGCGAACGACCTCCCGTTCTCCACTCCCCCGGACGCGATGCAGCGAAGGCCTGCTCCTGATCCGCAGCTGGCTGAGGTTCGGCGATCGTGGCTGCCAGTACCGCGTTCCCCGCCAAATTGCAGACGACCCCCGGCCTGCGTTTGAGGACCTCGTACGCGTGAATGCTCGTGGCGATCGCCAGGGAGCAGATATCCATCTCGTCCGCCACGTTGATGGGGACCCCCAACTCGTGGGCCAACACCAGCAGCTGCTCCGTCACCATGGCGTCCTTCCCCTCCTTATCCATGCGGGGAAAAGCTGCGTCCGCCAAGGCGAGTAGTGCCGTGCGATAGGCGAGCGTCGTTTCTCCAGCCACCTTCCGCCGATCGTAGAACTGGTGGCGACACGTGGAGGGCGGCCCGAACACCTTCGCCATCAGGTGTAGTGCGGCCTGGAGCGTAGAGCGGGACGACCTTGCAGCAGATGTGAAGGCTGCAAGCGCGTCGTCGTCGAGCATCGCTGGCAACGCACGCAGGGCAGTGGTGTCGGACCACCCCGACATCTCCTGATGAGCGAGGAACCTTCGTTGGAAGGCTCCCCAGTCGCCCCCATCCGCCTTGAACGCCGACAGCGCGGGCAATCTTTGCTGGAGGACCCGATCGTCGTCGACGTCGGAGAGATTTTCCCGCGCTCCGCTGTAGTTGTGTAAAATGTCGGCTCGGTTGTCAGGCGCAAAATGGAGAGCTCCGGTGCGCGCTGATGATGTGGGCTGCGCTGAGCGGAGGTCTCCGGTCACGTGGTGTCCGTGTTTCCCGCCAATCAATGGCGGCCCCTCAAAAACGGCGGGAACTTCCAGACTTTTGGCGCGAAGCGCCTTTTGGCGGGATCCCGCCAGCCTCGCTCCTTCCTCCAACCCCGCAGCCGTTTTCTCGCCCGCTGGAACGGAGATCTCCGCCAAGATTGCAGCGGCGGCGAGCAGCAACTCCGCCAACCGGGAGTGTGCGTCTTGGAGGCTGGTGTTGGAGGCAAGCAGAGCGTCGGCCATCACCGCGAGGTGCTGCATCGGCGGCCACTCCTCGTCCTCTCCTCCCGAGGTTGGTGTCCCCGGTACGCCGTCGTCGTCCCGACCTCGCTCGTGGGTACGGGTAGTCTTCCTCGTGTCCATACTTCTTGAAGACAGGTTTACTTCTGACGCCAGTTGTAATGTAGTAACTCGGCGGGAGACGACTTCACGGGTAACACACTCTTTATTTTATCAAACTCGTTCACAGGTGACTAACACCTACTTTGTATCTCGGGTGACAAACACCCACTTAGTATCTCGGGTGACAAACACCCACTTAGTATCTCGGGTGACAAACACCCACTTAGCTACTTGGCGACTAACGCCCACTGAGCTACTCGGATGACCAACATCCACTTAGTATCTCGGGTGACAAACACCCACTTAGCTACTCGGCGACTAACGCCACTGAGCTACTCGGATGACCAACATCCACTTAGCTACTCGGCGACTAACGCCACTGAGCTACTCGGATGACCAACATCCACTTAGCTACTCGGCGACTAACGCCACTGAGCTACTCGGGACACTCCCTGCCCGGGGTATCCGTCTCGACTGTGGGTCCCCAGCCCGACCCACGGGGGCGTCGGACCCCGGGTCCCACAGCCTCGCCTCCGAGCCACACAGGGCCCCGGTCCCCACAAGGACGGCGGGACTAGGGGTCTCGTGGCACTAGGTCTTCAGCTCCGTCTTCGGGTCTTCAACTGGGTAACTCTCCCCGAGTGCTCTCGCGCGTCCCCCTTTATACCCCACCTGCGGACGTCGCTGCGAGCACCCACTTATTCGACCAATCGCCGGGCGCTGGCTACTATCCTCTTTTCCCACATCTCATCGTGCCTCACCACTCACGCCGCGCCGCCCCGTCATCTGTCACTCCCGGCGCGCGCGTCCACACCACGCCCACAACGCGTGCCCAACCCCGCACCCCGCGCCGCCCCGTGATCCATCACTGTCACAGTCGGCGTACGTCAATACCACCACTACATATACATCAGTACATTCTAACGTTTCCTGTAGTTAATTCCCTGTGGCAGTTATAATGACTGTTTTCAGGAAATCTGAGCTGGTTAAGGTTTATTTCCCATTTATATTTATGCAATTGTTTTTTCATTCCACCTTCTCAAACGTCTTCCATTTTGTTACTCTAAATAACTTTGGTCAAAGCGTGCCATCTTATCTAATTCCCAGTTTAAAATGCATTTTGGTACTTCTTTATAATTGACTTATAAGTATTGAAAATGCACAGTATTACGATGTAGATTAATTAATTGACAATGATAGTAACAAACGGATAAAAATTATTGTGGTTACAACAGCAGCAGGATTTGAGGCTTGTATCACTGTGGTGTGTTTGTGTTTGCAGTCGGTGATATTACCAGTGCATAATGCAGCTTGCTGGCTCGATGATTGTCTGCAAGGTCTAGTGGCCCAGGACTTTGAAGGAAGCATGGAGCTCTCCGCATTTGATGATGCCAGCACGGTGAAGTATTTTAATCCTTGGTTAAAACTCGGATCCCACATTTTTCTTGTAATGTACAGCAAATCCTTCCCTCTCGCGGGTTTAGCCATCACGTTTTTTGTGGTTTCCCGCCAAGTTTACTGAGGTACAGTTTGCCGATCTCGATCCTGTTGCTAGACCGTTTGCAGTTAACTGAGATTCCTGTACGCATTGTAACTACTGCTTGCGATGATGCTGGCGCGGAAGAACACACGCCATCTTTCCTCGATCTGGTCTCAGTCTCGTCTCCCAAGTGGGCCATTTCGGGTCCCAGGTCACGCGGTGTTCCCAGCCTCCAGTGGGGTTTAGCCACACGATTTTTCTTCCTGTAGTGTACCATACCGTACACATATCCATGTACAATGCCAAGCAGTATTTTTCATCCAATGCATTTACCCCACAAGTTTTATTTAACACTGGAAAATATGATATTTTGCATTCAAAATACTTCCTGTTTAATGTTTGGGTTGATGTAGGGTAACATAAAATAAAAGGAGGGGCTGTCATTATGAACCGTGAACCAATCCTCGAGTTTTCCCATGTACCTTGAGTTGCAGATCATGGATTTGCCAATTGCGGTGATTTTCAAGACTAACCCCCGCGATGGGCATGGGCTTGCTGTATATTCAATTGCACGTTATGTTGGCAAGTTCTTATTTGGTCCAGCAAGTAAATCAATGTAACAGTTTATTTGAACAATGTTTTTGCGTTATTCATAACAATCATGATTTGTATGTATATTATCAATTTCGTTCATATATATCAATGCAAATCAGAGTGCTTGTCTTTTGATGAAATGTGTAACATTGGTAGATTGAGTAATGAGATGACTTGATGTGTATGAAGAGGATCATGGTGGCAATTGTTTTCATATTAATTGTATTGACATTTAGTTTTGGCAAAAATGCCTTTGTTATTGCAAGCAACTGTCATTTCAGTTTAACAAATTTAACTCACTAAAAAGCCTTCATTCTTTTGCTCTCTCCTGTTAAACGAATCAGCACTGGAATACTGCTCACATGAATAGACATTGAAATTGATTTTTCTATTAAATAAAATGAAAAAATTTGATTTTTTTTAATATACTGTTTTGGTCAGACATATGCAATAAACAAAATAAAAATTTACACGATCAAACGGTCAGTAAATCAATTTATTGGCTTTTCATCTTTCCATTAACTCATTATACATTTTGCTGCAACTAATTTTCCTGTATATGCCAAGCAGTATTAAGTGGAAATATTGCAATGTGTACTTTATTATTATTTTAGACCGGCTGGTAATAATATCTTTCTTTTTTATGGCTGAAATTTAGGACATCTCTCTGTGTATTTTGGAAAGCTGGCGTGAAAAGCTAAAAAAGAGAGGCATATTGGTGGTGGTCAGAGGCCACAAATCTTCCCAACCAAAGGGCGGTAAGTGCTGTGCTTTGGCAAGAATCTTAGACTTTTCTGGAACAAAATAAACTCACTTATGTTACATGGTGGTAACCGGCAGCCTAGAGTGAGGATAACAACAAAACCAATCTGAACAAATATTGAGAAGCAAATGCAAGAAATACTGTCAAGGCCAAACTTTCTTGGATACACCAACTCGCCTAGATTTGCCAAAGCACCCTTGCATATTATTCTTGGCAGGTACATTTCAATATTGTCATCTTGAATGGTAGATAGATTCATGTCACGTGTCATTCATGTGGATGTCTTGCCACCACATTTTGCATTATCTGCTTGTGTGATGCTTTGGCCTTGGTAAAAATGTGGCATAACAAATCGCAAACGCCTTGTCCAACACTCCAAAAACATTCCAAAGGATATTTGACGGTGTTGTTAGGACACTGAAAGTTACTTTTCAAGCCGCAGCTTTGAAAATGTAATTATTAATATAGATTTTTAAAGTATCATGAATGTATCAGCAGTGTTCTGTCCCATTGTGCCAAACTAATGTGTCCCACAATTCCACACTGATGTGCATCGTTTAACATTGTGTGGCAACTGATCAATTGGCATGAATTCTATTTTTTTTAATTGCAAGGACTTTTATAATCAATGTTTTCATCTTTACTCATACAAAGTCACGCAATTTACTGTCATCAGCCATGATCAATCCACTTCTGAATGAAGGGTTACCTAAGTCCTTGCAATCTCTAATGGTTCTCTTATGTAACAATCCACCAAGCTCCTGCACATGATTTCATTGCTCCTAATTTTACATGGTTTTGTTAATCACTTTAAAATTACCTTTAAACTTTTTTTGGTTAATTTATTTTCAATGACTTTTGGTTCTTTCGGTAAAGTCACGTAGAAATAAAATAAAATAATTAATAGAATACGACGTTTCGATTGCAACACAAGCAATCGTCATCAGGTAGAACTAAATTTGAGAGAGACAAAACACAGACACGGAGACACACAGACAGACACACAAGCAGAGAGAGACAACACAGAGAGACCCAATGCCTCTGTGTCGAGGCCTTAAATAGAGAGAGAGGGGGGCTGGGCAGAGAGAGAGGTGAGTCTGCTGGGGCAGCTGCTGGGGCAGAGAAATTAGCATGTCAATGAAAGACCCAACAAGATTGGTACATTTTAGATAAGAGTTGTGTGGAAATCCACCCCGAAGCGACCGAAGGAAAGAAAGATCGAATGGCCCTATGAGAGCCTGGTAAATTTTAGAGAGAGAAATAGGCAGTTTGAGAAAACAAAATGTAGCAATTTTTTTGGGAAATGTAATGCAATGTTACACAGAGAGTCGGCTAACACAGTTAACGCAACAACAAAAAGGTATTTTATTTTCAATTGTTTCTCACATTCTTCAGTGGGATTTTCCAAGAACCAGGCCATTGCACAGAGTTCGGGCTGTCATCTGTGCTTTCAGGATGCAGTAAGTTTTGCAATGACACCATTGCACACACGGAGCAATAGAATGCAAATATTCAGTAGAAATGTATGGGTGCGACAGAAAGAAATGGTTGTGCATTGTTTGTGCAGTCTCGGGTCATGCTTAGAATGTGGAGTTTTAATTTAGACCCTGAGCTTTGGCGCACGCTGAAGAGACTGCCCTTCAGCTTGACTGTGTTACATGAGCAACCAACTGATGATTTTGAAGTCTCATTGTGGTGATGGGAAACAACCACCCAATGTGTATCTTTATGGATCAGCACAGAGGCCCTTTATTCATTTTTCCTTACTCAACCAAAACTGTAAACTGTAAAAATAAATGGATCACATGTGCACATCTTTATTTGAATTATCCTGGAGAACACATGAAATGCAACAACAACAGGCATTTTTATTACACGCTTTTTATTAACTCACTCTGTTGTATCCTCAAATCTTGTAACTCAAATTTTACCCACTTCCCAACGTGGTATCGACTGCAAACTTGGTATACTTATGTCATACTGATGACAATACTATATTCTATCATTAAAAATTTAAGATATATATTTTTAAACATTATTTTTTATATGTTATGTTTCGGTTTGGGTCTAATTGTCCACGCTCAACTAGCGTTGGCTGTAAATCACCACGGTCCCTTATGTTATGGCAAGCTTCTGGGCCACTTCCTGGAGTCGTGGAGTTCTTCCATTACTAGTACGGCACATTTCAATAAAGCGTGTTTTTTAAAAAAGTTAAAAAAAAATATTACTTATTATTTTTGCCTAATTTAGAAAATCGTAATTATATGAAAATGTAACCATCTTCCTGTATGATAGTTCATTGACATTAGCCATGGTCAGTCCACTGCTGGATTAAGGTCTCCCCAAACTCGTGATCCTGTGATATAAGGAATCCACCTGGCACCTGCACACCAGCTGATTTGGTGGTTATTTGGTTATGTGGCTAAAAGCTGCATTCCTACCTGTATATGTGGCTCACCTTGAAGCAAATTAAATGTATTTGTCAGGCAAAACAATTGTATTTATATATATTTACAGGAAAATGTATATATATATTGTTCAAGTAAGAAATATATTTTCAACTTCTGTAATGATCTCTTAAGTTTTAGACTTGACCACCAGTTCCTGGGGGCAGTAATTGTAAGAAGTTGAATATTACATACTATAGAGTTATATATTACATATCCATTTAATTAATGGTCAAATAAAACAGGTAATATATTGTTTTGCTTTTTCGATTTACATCCATATTAGGTTCATTATGCGTGTAAGCAAGGAGCGGAATTTAAGGGGACTCATAATTATTTTGTCCTCTGACTCACCCCGCAGTCAATTATTAGCAGGAGTTCAAGAGTGGCAATTTTCACACGGCTTACATGCATGCCGCGCCATTAATTGTTCATATTTCCAGAAAGAGCCAGCCAGCTTGTAATCGTGTGTGCACAACATCCTTGCCCTGTTTAACTGGCGCGTTTTATTTGGAAAGTCTTGAGTAAATGCTATAAAAGTCGTGCTATGGCAAATTATTTTACAACACAAATTATTCATCTTTTCCACAACACGGGTACGAATGGAGCTTTGTGCGGTGACGATTACCAGTAGGAATAGAACTGGATCCTTGGATTTGAGGGTTTGGCGGAATTGAGAAAGTACAGGCGAAGGGAGTGATTAAGTGGAGCACATTAGGAGAGAACAATGCACTCTTGTCAGTATTGTATACATAAGCAGTGCAGAACAGAGGTGCAAAGCAGTAATTATAGCATTTACGCTTACATAATACATGGCGTGGGGTGGGGCAGTGGCGTATTGGTTAGCGCACTGGTATTAACCCAGCATCAATGGTAAGTGATGTTGAACTGGTTATTGAGCCCCATAACATCAACCCACACTGACCAGTTTGGTGCGGTATGGTCAAGTGACCCCGTGACCGAAATGGTGTGGGCAAGCTTTCATCCAGCAGTGGATTGAAAAAGTCCTTTAAATACACTTGTTTTAATATTATTGCTTACACGAACGTTACTATAACCAAATGAGAGTTCATTGAGACTCAACAATTTTTTTTAATGAAGACATGGGGTACAGAGTTATATTTAGATTATTTTTGTTTAATATACGTGTTTATAAACTCATCATAACGGTGTAAAAATTAAACCGTGTACATTTTTTGAAACGCGTAAAATCTCTGTTGTTTTTTGGCTTAATTTTCGACTTCACTTCTGTGCTTCAACTGTCTATTTTAAAATGCGTGCATTTTTTACTTTAGGATGACGTCATGATGCCAGAAAGGATAAGACTCCAGTACGAGGCTGCTCAAAATCACCCCGGGGCAGTGAGTGTTCTGTGTGTGCACCCAGCTTTCATAGCTTTGTATATCCGTTAGCTAAATATTTAAAGCGAAGCACTAATGCACTCTTGCAGAAGGTCAACATTTAAGTTAAAATGCCTGACTCACATTTAGAAAGTTGTGGGTTCAATTCCCTGAGTCGACTCGATCATCATCTCTACATGGTTGATAAAAAAAAATACGACAATTTTTACATTAAATTAATAATGATTATCCTGTGACTAAATATATCCCTGAATTGGCAATGTGGAATTTTGACAGCTGGCTAAGGCCAGCACTGAAGGTGATTGGCATACCAGCAACCGCTGGGAGATGCTATGACTTGATTTTTCACGATGAAATTTGTACGAGGTTGGGTTGGAGTAATGATTTTATTATCGTCTGTTTTCTAAATTATTGTTATGTTATGATAATTATCGTTGCTCGTTTTATATAAAAAAATATTTTATCTCATGACAAAATATTAATAAAGTTAAATTAAAAGGTGTTAATCAATGTTGTAGCCATTGTCATTTCAATTAGTGCTTTACAAACAAAACGTGTTTCAGAGTTGTTGAAGTCTTGGCGTTCATACTATTCCATAATAGTCCTTGAACATTTTATAAATTAAATCTTGACTTAACGCTTTCGTGACTGCAGGAATTCATACTCTTTGGGTCTTTCGGTAAAGTCGCATAGATAGAAGAAAAATAAAATAAAAATCACGATGTTTCGATCGCAACACAAGCAATCACCTTCAGGTGAAAAAATACAGCAGTCAGTCTGCTGTTGTGATTTTTTATTATTTTATTATTTTTCTTTCTACATGACTTTACCCAACCCAAAGACCCAAAGAGTATTTTATGAATTAGTTACATAGCGTGTGACTACATTTGCTTTGATCAGAAAATGCATGGCAGGTTTATATTGAGTGAACTGCAGTTGGAGGATCTTTCAGCGAGCTTATTTTTCCTGGAGATAAAGAAAAGTGCAGAGCAAGGCCATAATAATACAAATACATACTCTTTGGTTCTTTCGGTAAAGTCACGTAGAAAATAATAATAAATCACGACGTTTCGGGAGCAACACAAGCGGCCGTCCTCTTTCCCACCTGAGTACGACCGCTTGTGTGGCGATAGAAACGTCGTGATTTATTATTTTTTTTTTCTACTTGACTTTACCGAAAGAACCAATGAGTATGGATTCCTGCAGTCACGAAAGCTTCAAATCAAGAATGCAAAATACAATTACAGAGTTATGGGAAAGTGATAATGCCATAAATTGTCATGTCGCGAAAAAAATCCAATTAAATCAGTATCGCATCGTATCATGAAAAATACTATTGCGGCAACCCTACCATGAGCGTACGGTTTATTCGAAGGTTGTTTTTTGCCCAGGTGATAGGCTGCCAAGTAAGGAGGGAGCCAGAAGACTCGACAGAGCGGTACACGCGGTGGATTAACGGCCTCTCTCAAGAACAGCTGCTCACTCAGGTAAGGGCACGGTCCACTACGTGCTGACACCACCCACCCATTGTCCTACCAACAGGCCTTTGGAGAAACATTCATTATTTTCCAATCATAAAATATTACATTTTTTGCACGTGCACGTTTATGGCTGTGCTTTATTTTGGCTTGAGCACAATAAAATTAAGGCAGGTGCCGCCGGAGGCAGGGATGTAAAATTTGCGGTCGCATGTGCACACACGTACACGCTTATACATACCTTGGCAAGTGACTCAATAAACTTACACAACTTTGCTTACTCTCTTAATGTACATGCAAATATACACACATAATTGTCCAGGGCAATGGTGCTGTGGTGTAATGGTTGAAGTCTAATCATTTAGCAAGGTCCTTAAATCCTACCAACTATGTTCACCTCGCAGTATAGATGCATAAACCGCAGTCGAATGGTAGCTTACGTATTGTGGGGGTAAAGTGTGTGGAAGAGTAGGCCAAAATATAATCTAGAGGCGCTTTCTAGGGCCCCCTCTAATTGAGACACTTCCGCCAGTACTAACACGTGCAAGCACACACACTAATGTTTGCGGGGTGGTAGCTTCAGTGGGAAGTTCTACTCAGCCACAATTTGAGGGAAACATGAGAAACCTGTCCCACTCTAATGTCTGCTGTGTTTAACACTGTATACCGAACTGCAGAAGGAATTCATTTTGAATGTGCGTGCTGCCAGCACCGCACGTTTTCCCCCCTTTCCTTTCACAATTGCAGTGTATACATACAAAGGGCGCTGTGCTCTTAATGTGTTTGCATTCAAGAGTTAAAAAATAACTCTTTTGAATTACGGTGATAAATAGGCACTTTGAGGTGTGTTACTGAAGCATTGAAAACAGGATCCAAACAGTGCCTGGAGTGTGTGTTTTGAAGAGGTCATGGGGCAGTGATTTTCCCTGCTTTCCTCAATCAATGGAAGCAGTTCTCGGGAATTCTTACAAATCGTCATGACGAGCCGGTTGTTTTTGATTATATGTTTATTGAAAATTATATTTCCAAATACTTCAAAAGGCATCCTTGTTTTTTGGTGCTTGTGCTGTGCATAGGTTATTCATAGAACACGTAACTATATGCTTGTGAATGCAATTTAGTACCACTACATTTTAGAGGTGGAGATACGATGCAGTGGTTAGTGCACTGTGCTATGAACTTGGTGACCTGACTTCGATTCCTGGTCACAGCTAGCATCAGTAGTGACTGTTATCTAATCCGCTCCTGGGCCTTCCTCCGTCCAGCAACCAGCAGTGACCAGCATGGCCAAGTAGGGTTTAACCAACCCCGGGACTGACGTGATGAAATGGTAATGCCTTCATCCAGCAGTGGATTGACAGCAGGCTGTAAATTATGAATACTTTTAATGTCCACGTAAATAGGTCAATACATCTTCCTGGTTTTTTCGGTAAAGTCACGTAGAAGGGAAGTAATAAAATAATTGTTTAATTTTATTATGTTTTATTTTTATTATTTTATTACTTCCCTTCTACGTGACTTTACCGAAAAAACCAAGAAGATGAATCCCTGCAGTCACGAAAGCTTTAAATCGAAATTTAGGTCAATACAGTCAAAAATAAATCAGCATTTTTCTTTTTTTAAAAATGTGTTATTGGCATTCAAATCCACAAACTGCATAAACAAAGTACTTGTTTACAAATTGTAGCAGTGACTGCATTATATATTCTTGAACCAAGATGACCTGCTTGGGCACAGTGAAACCAATTTGGTGTGTGAAGCAGCTCGGCAGCTGCCCTGTGGTTTGTTTCGGGAAACTGAAGTCAGAACCTGCCGTAATGTATTTATTGTATCTGTGTGGTAACACATTAAATTATTGCAATACATACACCCGTGTGCGATTTGCAGGCATTCACCTCACATGGCCCGACCGTTATCATGCCCACTTGGTTCTGTCACAGAGACCTCTTCAATGCCATCGGCAATTTCGACGAAGGGGGAAAGGTAAGGTCTTGTTGCTTGCCGGTTTATCTATTTAATGTTTAAAAAAAAAGGATCCACTGTTAAAATTCTAGTTTCCGAAATGGTGATGTTGGAACCTTTTGTTGCGATAAAAAAATGAACGGACGGCTCACTCCGTGTCGGTTGTGTCTACTGCAAACAAGCCAGATAATGTGGTACGCTGTTTATTCAGGAGAATTCATTTACCCCCCGCAGTGTGATTTTAGCCCTGAATTGGAACCGTTGCATTGCCTGGCAGAAGAGGATGTGGCCCACTGATTTGTAATGGCATTGTCGGCTTATGGACTGCCGGACTGAAGCGAGTGGGCTGAAACATTTAGCGTGGCGAGGCCTCAAAGGGAGTTTGGGTGCTTGAGCGCGGCTACTTGTTTGCGTCTAGGGCGTTCCCGAGGACCTGCTGTTTTTCTACCAGCTCCTCCGCCTCGGGAACCGACCCCTTCGCGTGGACCAGTGCCTTCTCACGTACCGTTACCACCGGACGGCCGCCACCCACTCGGTCCTCGAGTGAGTTGGGGCAACCAAACAACACCCTTCTCGAGTGAAATGACGGGTCGCTGTCATCATCACGAGCAACGGCGGGGGCATCGTCATCATCGTCGTCATCATAATTACGATCCAGAAACACGATTACAATTACACACGTCACAAGCCAGTGATGTTCCACTTTACAAGACAAAGGCGTAAAACAATTGAAAGTAAATACTGTAAAACTATGAAAAGAGAGAATATAAAAGTGATATATTTATATAAGAATATTTCAATCTTCAGTTGCTGCAGAAACAGCAGCAGCAATAAAATTATCACCATCATGGGACCTCCTGTGCCAGTACCAAAATATGAGAATAGGTTTTCCCCTTTTATCTGGCAACACAACAGGTGTTAAGTTGTTAAAACACCAAACTGAAACCTTTTACAAGGAATCATGTCTGCATTAACCACGGTGGCGAGATGTTAAGTACCTCGCCTCGTATGCAGGTCGTGGGTTCCAACCCAACATTGACGCCTGTTGTATTTTTTGCCGTTTTCATGTTCTCCCCGTGGTCATGTGGATTTTTCTCCTAGTCTCTGGTTTTTCCCTCCACATTTAGAAACATGCATTTCGAGTATTTGGATGCTATACATTTCCACACGATAAGCCATTTTGTTGAGCTATCATTTCTGAAAAAAAGCTATGTAGCTCAGTGAGCCTTACCCGGTTAAATAAAATAAATAGTTTAGTTTAAAGTATTACACATTGCTGTTGGTGTAATGTATAGAGGTGCATTCTGTGTTGTGATGATGCAGTATGCCGTACTCCCAGGGGCACCATATGGGATCTGCGTGTGCGCTTCCTGGAGGAGCGTGTGCTGGCGCAGTGGCAGCGTTTCACCATCTGGAATGCGGGCAAGCAGGGCAGGAAGCTGTACAGGAGCCTCGGCGTCCACAGCCGGCACAAGGTGCTGCGAGGCATCGCGCACAGCTTAACAGTGCTAATGTATAGGGGTAAAACGACGATGCATCTATAAATCCATGAAACTCATCACCCATCATCAGCCATGAGCAATCCAATGCTGGAGGAAGGTTTGCTACAGCCGTAAACATCTTTCAAGGGCTTGCGGTGCAATAAGGGGTCAAGACAGTCGGTTTGAGGAGGCTTTTTTGCTGCGAGTGGACTCATTCTGGCTGAAGATGATTTGTTGTACATAACACCTTCACGTCACACTTGTAGCCGCTACAAGGGTGAGACTGAAAGCAATGTGTAAAACATAAGAATAGATTATTTCTATGCCGTGCGGATCATGGGTGTTGCTTTGCCGTACTTCACTACGCTGGTCTGTGCGTGTTGGTGAAGCGTATACATGGGAGCGTGGCATGAGATAGCCAAACATCTAAACATAGGCCCATAGAGCTTGGGCAATTGTTGGCAAAGCTTCTGGCTACCTTCTGTTTGCCTGTGCATGCCTCTGAATCATTCTCTGAGAGTGGACACCAACTGCGTGTTACAGATTTGTAACTACGACACTATTGCATTACAACAGATATTTCTGCACTGCTCTGTCACTCACAATGTAGCCCCAAGCACTATCTAGGTTTGCATCGTTGAGATTCTGAGATCTGATAGCACTGAGCAAATTATGGGTGAGGTGGCCATTGGCACACTGATGTATGGTTCATTCTACAGACTGTAACTACATTATACATTAAGAAAGCATGTGATGTGTGAGTGATGTTAGCAACCGACTCCATGCTTTGCCCACTCTCTGATCAATGTTAGTGTCACGTGGCATGGGAGGCAAATTACTTGGTTCACTAATTATTAGGATTCTATATTTTACATTGCTTTAAATATTATGTCTCACAAATAAACAACGTAGCATTTTAGGATGACCCTGCCTATGATTAGAACCAATCCATTTCTTGGGGGAAGATACATTAAAAGTATATCTGAGTTACGGCCACTACGTCTGCAAATTTGCGCGCGTTACAAATTGAACTATTATTATAATTATATATTTATTTAGTTATAAAAACAGACTAAAAGCATATTTGTGGAAAATTTCAGCTTTCTGGTGCTTTTAGAGAATCATTAAAATATACCTCAGTGGGTTATAGTCGTCTGAATATATGATAAGTGTGTGTGTTTTATTAGTGTATTATTGATATATGATAAGTGTGTGTGTTTTATTAGTGTATTATTTACATATGGATATGAATGCTCTCACATAAAGTCCAAAGTAGGAGCTCAGGGAATGCAAGTGAATAATTACCACGTCCTGGCTTTTACGTTCCTAACGCTGATATGTTTTTATACCATATTTAGCTCTGCTTAAATATGAACATATGTAAATAAAGTTTGCCAAACTACTTTTTTTTTATTTGCAGGTGGAGGCATTTTGTGATGTGGACATTAAGAAAATAAAGAAAGGGTTTTATACATATGAAGAATCGCAGGTAAATATAACTAATTTTGGAATGTTCTTATGGAAACTTTATTCAAATAACATTTCTATCCACGCCCAAAGTGCGGAGAACAGTCTCCATCGATTACCCACTCAATCTGTCTGGCCTCTTTTCTCTGCTGTTAAGAAGGGCCATTGCTCAAATTGTTGCATATCATTTCTTTATTTTTCTTTCTTTCTTTTAGAGCACTGCTATTGACTGATGTATGGAGTTTTCGTTAATAGTGGAATGCCGTCTTTTTCTGTGCTCAGCGCTCCCCACAACACATGTGGAATCTGACCAAGTCCCATATAATACCTGCATTCCTTCCTGTGCAGCTAAGCTATCTATGATCTCCAATAATCCTCTTTCTAATGTGTATAATCATGCAGAGGGGTAGGGGGCTGGGGAGCAGTGGTACAGTCAGGAGCACACTGTGCTAAGAACCCACACATTTCTGTTTGATTAATGTCCATGGCTAGCATGGGGCGGTGATGTGGTTGTTAACATGGGGTGGTGATGTGCCCTGCGCGGTAGTGTGTTTTCCCGCTCGTTTTTGAGGTTCCATGGTTTGATTCTGGTTACGTATGCATGTTGAACTTCTTTTGCGCCGTACGTAGCTAACAGTGCTAATCGGAGGTACACATGGTGGTGGGTGGGGGGTTAATCCTTGCACGACCCCGGTCTCTCGTTACAAACGGATAGACAAACAAAGGATCATTTTTCACTCATGATGACAAAAACAAGGATCTTCAAATACATGAATGGTGGTATGATTTATTTAAAGTGCAGTACTCTATTGCATTTCAGCAATCCATCAGGAGCAAATGATCATAGCCAATCAGTCATCCAATTACATTTGTTTTGCCCACTCTCCATATTAGGTTTCTCCCAATCTGTTGTGTCCCGAGTATAGAGACGGAAGCGTAGACGACATGAATGTTTTTAATACTCGCAATAAGTCACATCATGTATGAGGAAGCCTCCTCTAGCAGGAACCCTTAATTCGCATACCTGATCATGTGACCATCTTAATAAGCTAATGCACACATATGCATGGCAATACACCTTGCACTACTTTTGGTTCATGATAGTAATATGATGTATGTGCGTATGAAGCTGGATGTTGCAGAATTAAAATATTAATAAAGGTTATTTTTTTCTTTAGGAACTCAAGAAACCAAATATTCCAATAAAGCATTTTTCAGCAGCAACTCCACCATTCATAATCTGCGTGAAAATGGTAAGCTTATTGCTGTATGGAGTGTCAGAAACCTCACGTATTTGCTTATGTATCAATCTTGCTTCATTCTTTTAGATTACTGGACAACTTAGAAGTCGCGATTCGTTTAATGCTGCAAGGTCGATCTCTATGACTGTGCTGCTTTGGGCTCTCCCGTTGTGTAGCTTTCAATGGTTTGTATATGCAATTCCAAGTTAAAAAAACACAGAGTCCTTTGAAGTAGTTCAAATAAATGCTGGTGGTTGTGTGTGTGTTTTTACGAGAGCTTGTGCTGACCATTTAATTTTTCAGCTCGCAAAGAAAGTATTTTGGAATGCAACTTATTTAGTGCAAAGAGTCTGGCCTCTGGGCATTGTTGCCCATTGCAGGTGGCCAGGAGTGAGGTCTGGTGGAGAAGCCGACCGGGGTCAGGGCAGATTGCTATCGCTTTAACAAACAGCCCAGAGCTGGCAAGTGGGGTCGTGTGTTTATTCTTTGAATCTCTGACTTTACGAAGCCATAGCCGAGGTGATTTTATTATAGAGATGGGCATAATTATTTTAGGTTCAGCATTTGTCAAGGTCAGATTTACAACTGCATGCACAATGGAGTTTTTGGTTACCTTTTAATTGTAATATACGGGATAACTAGTGAATTCGCAGGCTCATTTTTTTAAACTAGTCATGGGTTCAAAAACATCTGTAGTTGTATTTATTAACTCGTCATTCTATGGTGTAGATTAACTGAATCAGCAGCTTGATAACCCAAACAAAATGTTTAATTTTGGTGAAAATATCGAGCCTCTTAAGGTTTTTGCTGCAGGTAAAGTTCCATGTAAAACGTTATAATGAGTAGTCCGTAATGCTGCAGTAGGTCGTTGTACACATTTACTTTATGCAACACTGGCTACTGGGCAGTTGCAAAAGGCTTTAATTAAAGAATATATATTAGCCTGCCTTCCTCTGTATGAATGTATACAATCAAAGTCATCGTCATGACCCCATTGTTAATTCACGTAGCCATGCTGGTCTATAGAATTAATAATGATTGTGTTTTTGAAATTTAGTAATGATTTTTTGTTCCTTTTTACAGGATCTCACAAGTGGGGCGTTTGAGAAAAACTTGGAGTCATTACATTTGACCGAAGGAGTCCATTTCTACCACTTCAATTGAATTAAAAGGGAACCTCATCAAGAGCTTTGTAGCGGGAAAACATCACGTCGAACACAACATCACGCTGCTCTGATTATTTGCGACTTCTCTCTCTTTGTATACCAAGAGTATGTTTGCCATTGCCACTTGCACGTTAGATGCTATTTAACCACCAAAGTACAACATTTTGTTATACTTTGAATATTTGTTGCAGTTCATTTTTGCTTGACAATCAATTATCCCTTGTTTAGTCTATTTGGTGAGCGCTTAGTAACATGTGAGCAATGTTAATTTTAGAACTTTCCTGACTGCAGGAATTATTATTTGGTTCTTTCGGTTAAGTCACGTCTAAAGATAAAATAATAAATTAAATTAAATAATAGAATAATTTAATTTATTATTTTATCTTTAGACGTGACTTAACCGAAAGAACCAAATAATAATGTGAGCAATGCTTTGTTTTCCCGTGGGCGCAAGCCACGACTCCACACGGATGCTAATGCACACGTGATATGTTTAAATTATAATTTTTGACCACTACAAACAGCCGTGGAATACCCCGTGGACTTTGTGAGGCGAGCAAATGTTTCTCATTTCTGAATTTTCGTCCTGCCTAATCCTCGTGCAAAATACTGGAGTAAGGTTTCGAGATCTTGGCATGAAGACCTCAACGCCTGAGCGATGGCAGGATTCTAATAAAGAAAGGATTTTCTTAACTTCAGTGAATGCTAAGCTTCTTAACGCAACGCTACAATCTCAGCCCCACGACTTCTCTTTCATAACAGATTGTGCAGCCCAAATGAGATCCGTCAGGTGGAAACCGGAACTTCACCCACCGTGAAGTGCGGTCAGCGCAATTGGTGCTGGTGTCTTGGTAATGTTCAGGCCTCGGGAAGCGGTCTTCCGTCCTCGTTTTCCTGAAGCGACGTCCTTTGTGTAGTTTTAAGGAAGTTCCCCCTGCCCCGTGGGTCACTCATCACACCAGCGGAGATCACGGTTGCCCACTGATCCGCCCCAACCAACCCTCACGAAACCCGTCTTGTTAAACAGGCTTTTAATGCTCCACGTGCGTGTGTCCACTCAGTGGCCTGTAACGTTATCCCTTTTAAGGAACAAAGCGCAACATGAGTGTTGATGAACCATGAAACGGTGACTTTAAAGGCATATTATACTCATATCAATGTCTTTCTGTCCTCGCAAAACGTGGGAGTAGTGGCGCACGCATGTGGTCCTGTACTTTGGAGGTAGGCTTGGTGGATCATACCGGTGTTATGTTTGCATAACACCCACCAGCAGGACTGGAGATGCCTGGTTGAAGGCAGTCCAGAAACGAGGTTGTTGACTTATCAACGATACTTTTTCGAGTGTACATTTTTCTTCAGTGAATGTTGTACCTTTTTATTTTTCCCGCATGTGCTCACACGTTTGTCACATGCAACATTTTTTTCAAGAATGACAAGTTTACAATAAAAAAAGTCACCACTCACCCGACTAAAAGTATTTTTTATACTCATTGAAGCTTTCCTGGACAAATTCAATGTAAGGATTCTTTTTGTTGAACAATCCACTGTTGGATTAAGGCCTCATCCCATGTTTGTAGTGATTGACCATACTTCACCATGCAAGTCAGTGCAGGTTGGTGATTATTAGCAATCATTGCATAGCTGAAATGGGCATGTCGAATAGTAACATTCTTTTTTTCAGTTATTTTTACTGTCGTAAAAATGTATTGAGAACTATGAACAGCATCCTGCACCGTTGTGATTATATTTGTTCAAAGCGGTAAAAATATCAGATTCCAAAGATTCTACAAAAGTGTGATTGAACCGCCATTTTTTAAAGCATCTTTTTTTTCTATCCACATGCTACCCTTAGCTTTGTTGTCAAGCGAATGATAGGGCATTCATTATTATTTCAAGCAGAGCCAGGTTTTAGTGAAGCAGTGCGCACCGCGTGGCATGCATTCGAGAGCAGACCCGTGCTCGTGCACGGCTGCCATTAACCCCATCCAGCCCATTTGCCACGGACCTCCCCTGTGGAGCCCTGTGATTGATGTGCATTCATTCAGGGCGGACACCTGTGGTTCCAAATGAGTGTATAGGCAGATTGATTTGGATACAATAACCTCCGCCCGCCTTCTTTGTTCAGAGGGAATAAATGAAGGCGACGCTCGTTGGGTTTGTAACCCGTGTCAAATAAGTAACGTGTAACAATTTATTATTCATCATCGTTAACAACAACAACATCGCCTATTGTGAGGACAGTTAACTATTGCCATACAAAAGCTTTGGTCGAAATTAATTATGCATTACTTGACAGGTCTTCTGCTTTTCCGCAACTGGCATTCAAAAACGGTGAACCTAGAAATGTCGTGTGTAGTGAGTGATTCTATATATTTGGTCCCGGTGCCTGTAAAATGACCGTCCCTTGTGAGCAATGTCTTGTAATTTAATGACTGCTGATTATCAGGCAGTGTGCACGTTTGATAATAATTACACTTCGTTTCAGAGGGTTGGATTACATCTCACGCCTCCTGGACTTGGCCAATTTAATTCTCTACGAGGTAATTCAAGCACCACAATATCATAAATCTATCGGAAACATGTACAGTACAAATCAAATAATCACTGCATTTAGAAGGTGCGCCGTTCTTATTGGGCGATGCTGTCAAAAAGTCGCGCTCCATAAATTAGTGTATCCAATCGGGTAATTTGCAAGTACATTTTAAATGACAAGTTTGAACCATGATGCCAGTAACACCTGCCTTACTCTCGAATACAGTTGTGTCACGGGACATGTAATGTCCGCTGTGAAGCAGACTCCGCATTCGTCGTTGGTCCACCCGCAGCATTAATCAGGTCAGCCGCTGAGTTCCAATCGCGAACCCACTGCAACAAGCGGCCAAACGCGTGGCCGCAGTCGGAGTGGATTGATTGGAGATCGCACATCAGGTCCATTAAAACAGAGGGGAGACGTGATATTGAGTGGAGTTATCACACACCAGGTACATTGAAAGAGGGTAGATGTGATATGGAGTGGAGTAAGTCTCTCAAACTTCATATCTTTTAACGATTAATCTTGTGCACAACTTATAAATGCTCGTATTTTGTATATAGTGCCATCTGCTGGCCCTTCGGAGTTTTCGCGTAATTCATGATTATGTGTTAAGAACTCACTCTGGTACATTATTGGAAATCGTAATACTTAAAGTGCGGATATTGAGAGCGAGTCTTATTTGGGTGTCACTTGAATCTGTTCGTAAAATACTCTACCCCTTTGCAATGTAATTTATGTTTCAATGTAGGATTGTGGAGATTGTCTCCATCCATATGTATTAGCTGAATGGCAATATCTGTTTATGATTGCTTCTATTCCCAGCGCTCTTTAAAAAAATTGTGAATTTACAATCAGTTTCTGCTAGAGTGATCAGATTGCTAGCAATAAGCATCAGGCCAATTTGCTTTAATTAAATGTCTCATATTCTTGGTTCTTTCGGTAAAGTCACGTAGAAGGGAAATCATAAAATAATACAAATTTAACAATTCAATTCTCACGACGTTTCGGCCACAACGCAAGCAGCCGTCCTCAGGTGAAGAACAGAGCTTTAGGAAAGATAGCATCTTGTTCTTCACCTGAGGACGGCTGCTTGCGTTGTGGCCGTAACGTCGTGAGAATTTTGTTTTATTTTTATGATTTTATTATTTCCCTTCTACGTGACTTTACCGAAAGAACCAAGAATATGAATCCCTGCAGTCACGAAAGCTATAAATCTAAATTTAAATGTCTTTGTTGCCATTGTTTTTTTTTTCACAGCTTTAATTGTCAGTAATTGTTTCTAGCAAATACACAATAATGCCCCGTTTCTTTCTCTATTGCCGGTTCACACGTGACTCACCCACAAGCCAGCTGTGACTTTTTAGACAGCGCATGTCAGAGACGCGTCCAATACAGTTAGCGATGGGCTCGTGCGGGGAACTTTGATTTAATTAACTGTATTGCCTGCCTCTGATATGGATCATATAAGCCGGGCAGGCTTTCCTATTTGGTTTCACAGTAATGTAAACCTTCATATTGCACACCGTGCCCTGGCCAACTGGATATCGGACTGGAGGTTCTTTGTGGTTGTAAGGTGAAACCATATCACCGCCGTCATGTTTTGAATTACACTCAAGAGATCGAGTCCGTTGATAAAATAGCGTCTCGCGGTCAGGTAAGTCAATATTTTATTTGTTCAGCGATACATTGCCAATGTTTTGTTGATGCTACACTGTATTGGTTGCGATGCGGCCACGGGGTAATGATGATCACGCTGGACTTGAAATCAATCCACGGGTCACCGGTTCGCGAATTTATCTCCCGTGCCGCGCAGTAGGTGAAACAACGGTGAAAGTTGTATGAAGTCTCCCCCCAACCTCTGTCCACCCAGCAGTAAACATTGCAGTCGATTGATTGGCAGGTCGTATGTGGTGGTGGTGGTGGGTAAAGTCTGGGTAGCCCCATCGAATTGGAAGATCGCCACAGTTAGGTTGCCAGCAGTGGCATCAGAAAGTAATTTCATGGCTGCATCGTCACCTCATTTACTGTATTTGTCGTCATCTCTTTGTCATCAAGTTAAAAAAACAAGCCTCCACCAACATATATTTTGTTAGCGTGTGTCATTGCTCCTGCTGCGTTCTGCGAATGCATTTCCTCTTCAGATGTGTTTGGATACAATAAAAAAGCAAGCTTCCTTCTCGAAGCCAAGGCAAGTGTCATTGCATAGCTTGCATCATCGCACGAGGCGATCAGTCTCCCATTAAACAAAAGGAATCATCTCTGTGGGATCTTTGAACTTCTTGATGCAGACATTTCATTGGAAGCGCGACATGAGACGAATGCGTTGACGACGATTAAAAGCTGGCACGTCGGCTTTAAAGCGATATTACTCATCTCTTCAATCTCAGGATACCCCCAACTCGCATGGGAAGCTTTCACTTGAGAATGGCCACAACCCAAATCACATACAGCTGTGAAGGGCACATGAGGGGCAAGCACTATTTCAGACTGCTATATCAATGTTTGGAAACTGGCGATGTCGAGACGACATGTTGGGCCTTCAGCCGGAAAATTAGCTGTGCATTCCCTCTTTTTCGTGTGCTACGGCTTGAGCACTCCACTCGCAACCAGAAGGGGACAAGTTGTAATCCTGGCCAGGGGTCAACTAGCCCCATTTTTCCTTCTGGTGTATGAGAGCCACTTTGTAGGCAGTCACATTATAATCTACTGACCTCAGTCATGGGAATGTGGAATTTCCACCGTTGGCTCAGTGCTTCCAATGGAGTAGAGTGCTGCCACTCTACTCCAGGCACTGATACCTTTTTTCATTATCTCCTGAGAGGGGTGTTCCTTCGTAACGTGAAAACTCGCCTGCAGGCTCTCGACGACGGGAATTCTCCATATCCATGCTAATGCGTTATCTTGCCGGTTGTGCAAATTCATTCTCAAGAGCTTTGGTCAGACTTGATCACAATATATTTCGGGAAACTGTTGCTTAATGCATGAAATATTTTTAGCCTGAAACGACATTCGGGTCTACAATGTCAATTATTTGATCGGTGAACATCATTTAGGTGGGAATTTGTACTTTTGGCTTAAGGAAATCCTCACGGTGTTACTGGTCATATGCTACTGCAGGAACTCCTGCAGACTCTCTTACAGGGTTGTTATTAAATAATTCAGCGATGCATTATGGGTTTTTTTTCATTTCCTCATATATTTCCCTGGACGACAGAGCTAAATTTGGTGAATTGTAAATACTTCTTAGATGGCAACTGGCACTGCGTTGTTTTATTCCTGTGTGCTAATGCAGTACTCCTAATCCTCGTGTGTGTGTGTACATACATTGTTTAACATCTATTTTTTATAGATTCTCGCATAAAAATAAAATATCCCAGCTTGGCAGTTGAAACAATGGTGCAAGTTTGTTTAAATCCCCCCCGCCTCCGTCTACCCTTAAGGATAAATGTGTACACCAGTTAGTCGATCGACTGGTCGCGTGCGGCAGGATAAAGTCCGGCTACTGCTACCTCTTGGAAGAGTAGCCCAAATAACCTTCAGAGCTGGCTCTCTAATGGAGGCCCTTCTACGAGGAGTGGCGTGAGCGAATCATTTCAGGGCTTCACCTTTGGGGCCGTCCATAAATGACAGACCCCCCCTCAAATATGACGTCACAAAGCTCTGCACCCCCCCCCCCAAAACCATATTTCCATTTTGAAAATAAAACATGCTTCAAATCGCTTTCAACTATTGTCATTGTAGTGCGCATTTAATGTGGCGCTGCACTCTGATGTTGTAGGAGTGTTGTTATAACAAGTAGTGTTGTTATAACAATTTGTGTTGTTATAACAATTCTATATTTATTTAAATTTGCGCATTTTTACGTGACGTCACATTTCTTAACCCCCCCATCCTCGTCACACATCGTCACAAATCTCTGACCCCCCCCCAGGTGCGTGACGTCATTTATGGACGGCCCCTTTACGTTTTAAGTGAGACACGAGGGTAAAATGTACCTTGGTCCACTGACGCCTGCCCGCTGGTCCCTTGCGATGGCTCCCGCTGACCAATTAAGAGTCGCACGTGCCATGCGGAGAAGAAAGAGATCATTAGGAATCAGAGGGGCTTCTGTATTATTCATAGGCTTGTTTACCCAGGACATCCTCACTGAGTCAATAGGGGTCTTGCCAAGTGTATGCAATTAAGGGCAATGTTGCTGTGTGTAATCCCAATTGAGTAGTTATGCAGGTGCTAGAATTTGTATCATTGGAATGTTCTACCCGCGCCAGTTACACTGTGTGTGTGGTTTTAGCTCTGGGAAGAAAGTGGAGCACCTCGAGGAAACCCACGCAGAGCAGGGGGGGAACGTAGAAAGGCACACACAGAAAGGCACCCCAGTCAAGAATCGGACCCACGTCCTTCTCGCTGTGAGGCACACGTGTTACCATTGATATCCTACAAATGGATCACCCCGTAGAGTATAATCATGCTGCTTTACACAAATACCTATTCATTTATTTTACTTATAATGCTCTTTTTGATGAGCTATTTATTTCTGCTCTGAAAGTGTACAGTAGAAGCTGCACATTGAAACAGGAGCTTGGCACTAAAACATATAAATGTAAAACATGTGAACTGTACACAATTCCGTGTTACCAGACACACGCGCGCGCTGAGCCTTACACAACAAATTACATTTGTGGTGTGCGCCTGTTGTCCTTGGGGTCTGGTCGTTGGGATGCTGCAACGACAAGGGATGGTTCCTGCAGAGACCAAACTGTCCTCTTAAATATTTGAGCACCTGCAAGCTGTACATATCCAGCTTATGAAATGTTAACATTTCCATGACTTATTTTTTTATACGTAGCAGATGCAACTCCCAGATGATTTATCTGCTTGGCCAGATTGAATTTTTTTTTCAAATGCATAAAACCCACAATATACTGAACCGTTTTGTTGTTGTGTTCTTTTGAAGAGTGGTGACAAATGCTGTCATTGAAAGATAACGTTCGTATGAACTTTGCATGTGGAATGGTTAGCTGTGAAACGTCTGAGTTATTTGAGGCTTTTATAAATACATTCATCGATAATTTAATTATGTGCCTTTACAATACTTGCTCACCTTCAGGTTTAATATATATATATTTACCTACGTGACTTTACCGAAAAAACCTAAGAATATGAATCCTTGCAGTCACGAAAGCTTCAAATCTAGAAATAATTTACACTCTGTGCCTCTGTTACTGCCTGTGGTGTAATGTACGGAGTATCGGCACTTTGGCAACATTCGTTTCTATATTTGCACGTTGCTGCATTCCAATCAATGCATGTCCACACTACTTCCCTATTTCACAAAGATTAATCATTCATTACAATGTTGCCATTTAAATAACAGACACCATCACAAGACAGCCTTGTGATGAAACTCATTATCTCATATGCTCCGTGAATTAGGATCAGTTTTCGGAGTATTATTTAGCCATTTTGATACATGTAGAGTATTGTGCGCTGCTCTTGTGTGTGGATCCGTGACTACGCATGCTTGGCTTAAATTAACCATAATGACTGCTGTTTTGCTGTGGTGATGGTCTCGCAATCCTGATAAGTGGCCAGTTAAGTTAATACGAGGGCCTTGTTTGAACTCTGGGAGCTATTTTTTCTCAAAGTGGCGTTTGCACATGCCACGATTCCGTGGTGTATGGGTGAGCACACTGGACTGATGGAGGGATGTTCACTACCTCGCTTGGTATGCAGGAGGCCGTGGGTTCGATCCTGACCCTGACTTCTGCATATTTTGAGTTTGCATGTTCTCCCCGTGGCCACGTGGATTTTTCTCCGGGTCTTCTGGTTGCTCCCCTCCACATTTAGAAAAAATGCGTTTCGAGTATTTGGCTGATGCAAATACCCACGTGATGAGCCATTGAGTGGAGCTATCATTTGTGGCCAGGTCGCTTCTAAAAAAAAATTGCTGTTTGGCTCAGTGGGCCTTACCTGGTAAAGTAAAAAAAATTGTGTAGTTTAGTCTCCTCGCGCGGCAGTTGAAACAATGGACAAGCTTAGCAGTGTATATATCGATACAGGTTGTGTGTGGTGAGGTAAAGTGTGGGTACTCCCAATGCTGCCAATGTGGAATTTTAAATTGTCTCCATAACATTCATAGTCTAAATACACGTTTCATAATACAGTACAATGTAATCATTAACAATTTGCACGTTTCATAATGAAGCAATGCATTGCATTGTCTATGTTGAAGTGTTGAAATTTCTTTCAAGAATCACGATGTATTACATTTAGTTTGAGCCTTCAGATTGAGCTACCGTGATTTTGGACAGCCCGGGCGATTTCCGCTCTTGGCACAGCAGAAGTGAAACAAATGGCTCATTGTCTTTGGCATGCATTCACTGCCGACCTGTGAATGTAATCGCGCTCACTTACTTGGAGGTGACTTGAGGAACAAATATTTACCTTTAGCAAACTCAACCCAAAACAGCATACAATCTGGTGATGCAAGTGTGAGTTTTGTGGCAGGGGCTTTTGGAGATGCCCAGTGGGGCCACTCTGCCTGGTGTGCTGTTGGGTCTGGTTGGCAGAATGTGCGATGTGTGGAATAAGTAAGTGTCTTTACCCAACGTTAATAAATGTGCACTCATCTTCATGATAATGAAACACCCCTTACCGCCTCCCACAATCTATTCTGCTCACAACATCAAGTAATAATTTCACTGTAAATAACTTAATGGTGGAATTACTTCGGAGTTTCGGGTTCAGTAATGCAATATTCAAGGTGACAAGTCGTTTGCAAGTGGTTACATGGGACATGGCGTCTATGTGGAGGCTCTGATCCAAATGGTGGTATTTTTTTTCTCGTATGGAATTTAGAGATCAAATGTGTAGTTGCTCTTCTGTCTGAGCTATTAAAGCCCATCAATGTCATATTGTCGAGTCAATGTCGTCTTGTCTAGCGTCTCCTTTCAGGCTGTTGTAGACTTCCACCCAATAAGTGTTATACAATACGTACGTCAACCCATCACTCCCATATGCTTGCTGTATCCTACAACCTAATTTAAATGTGTATTATCGACGGGGTTATCTCATTATTGGTCTTCCAGGACATAATCGAGTTATGTGCAATTTATATAAAAACATATATATATACTACAGTCACACACAAGCGGACATCCACCACGCAGGTCGACCGAGGCAATCAGCTCTTGTGCACAAGCCAGATCGATTGTTTAGACCTCGAGAGATAGGTGTCAGTTCAGAGACAGGCCTTCATCCAGCAGTGTAGTCATCATGGCTGTTAAACTATGTTCACAAAAATCTACTTCACATGTGCACCCCTGCGAGAGGAGTGAGAGAGCGCGCATCGAATTTAAAACTAGCTTTCCGTGTTTCAGACACGCTCCCCCCCCCCGCTGCATGCCGTACCCATATAAAAATTAAATAAGCGCGAACAAAAAAAAATCAATTAAGGATGAAATCAAAGCGATCCGTCTCGTAACGGCGGGCGCTGCACGCACGCGTTTCTCGTCCGGTGCGCTGTGCCCTGGGCCCCCTCTTGGCAGTAAACGACCCCCCCCCCCCACCGCGTGCGCTTTGGCCGCTTCGTATCGCCTCTCGGTCGGTCCCGTCCATTTGGCAAAGAACGCGACGACGGCCTCTTTCTGCTACCGACTTCGCCTCGTAGCCCTCCCTGGACTGCGAGCGCCTACAATGCCACCCTGTGAGTAAGTGCCACGACTGCATTTGCAGTCTCTCCGCACATGTTCGTACACACGGCGCAAACAAGCTGCGGTGATCGAGTGAAGGGACAGAATGTGTGTTTGCTTGTTCCCATTTGCGATGCTGTATTGAAACAGGCAAAAAAAAACACGTTTCGTTTAAAGAAAACAACTATGTGCTGTGTTGAGTGGTATTCGATTTTGTGCCAAATATATCGATTATTATATATTTATAAATCGGCGTGTGCTCATAATGAAATTGGCGAAAATGAAATTTTACTAAAAAATATTTAATTCTCTGTTGGATTTTCAGTGTACCGCTGTGCGAATGAAGAACACGCTGAGCTGTACGTCCATGCTCAAATTATTTCTCATTCACTCTATACGCATCAGTAACGTTGGGGAAAAAAATTATGTGCTTATCTTCAAAGTGCCAGGGATAAAAATGATGATTTAAATAATGCACTGTATACAAAACACCCACTGCTGTATAGGGATGCTCAAATAATCGCCCTTCCAGACTTCTTTTTAACCACTGATTAATTTAATTATACGTTAGATTCCATTCTATTTCATGGTATGCTCTCATGAATCTCAAACATTATCACAGTCCTGCGGTTTGGCCCTTTTTCTTTTATAAATGTAAAAATACCCACCACCAGTGGAAAACCCACATAGACATCCCACGACAGTCAGTTCCCACCCACTGATGTTAATATTGGGAGGATTCTGCATGTGTGGACGAACCCGGTACACAATGTGCGCCATGAAAAATGTTAAGTGTGAGGTCGGCCAGCTCGTGCAGTGGTGTGCCGGCCTTTCAGATGAGGTCAGAATGCAATCGTGACTTGGAGGGCTCTGGCTTCCAACACAGGCTGCAGATGCGTACTTGTGGTGAATACTTTGCGCGCCGGCAGCCGGAGGCAAGTGCTGTCCACCTGGTTGATATCCACGGTGCCGATTGTTTCCGCGCTGATTGTTTCACTGGGGGTAAGCTTGACACGTTGATTTTCACCTTGACCGCATGCTATTTATTTGTGCTTGCATACAAGGGTTATTGTCGAATATTGCTACGAGATGTTGTGCGGAGAGAGAGAGTTTCAACTCAATTGTATTGTGGAGCCTATGCAATGTTATTGTGGTGTGTTTATCGTGTCGCTGCATTTGGTAAATGTTCAACTGTGAAATACCACTCGTTACACACGCATTTGTAGTTTAGTGTGAAGTTTTTCACGTGCAAATGGAAGTCTTAATGGATGTATGCATTTTTTGAAAGACATAAATGCATACAGCTTCACTTAACTAATGAGGCTGTTTTTGAAGGAATGGCCATATCCATGATTGTCGTATGACGCTCTCTTGATGCAGCTTCGGACAATTCAGTCGCCACCTGCACTCGTTTCCAAACAAGCATGTCGTTGGAGTGCTCTGAAATGCCACACTTATTGAACAACAGAGGCACGCAAATGTATACAATTATGAGTCGCAGTACATCACTAAACTAATCTGTGCCTTCAAGTGGCCATTCCCTAAATCTGTTTTTAAATACGGCACACGCTCCAGTGCTTGGCCTTCAGATGTTATATTTATACGCTCGTCTATTCATTCTAAATGGGAGTTTCCGTTAATTGTGTAAGCATGCGTATGGAAATTGGAGCCTACCTGTATCCCACTAATTGCATAATTTGACGTTCATGATTGGGTTATTTTTTGGTGTGAAATTTAATGCACATTTTCCCGCACTACAATATAACTCTTATCCGTGGTGATGTGGCGAACAAGCATTGCTTATCCTAGAATGTAATCTGTAAATTTACTTCCACATCCTCTAAAACAATGCGAGGATAGTACAGACTGACTGGAAGAATAGGGCCGCGGATAATAGTGCATTGAATGGACCCTACAGCTGGTGAAGGTGTAATAGGAGTCCTGAGTAATAGGGTCACAGATGAGAGGAGTTATCCTGTAATCCGAGTACCGTGTGTTTGAAGATGTTGTATTGTGGCACTGGGTTTCATGTCTCAGGACAGAACTGCTCATCTTAAGTACATTTGACCAAACATGCGTCATCAGCTTTAATTGACGCTGGTACAATTTCAACGTGATTTGTGGGTCCTGGTGCAAAGACCTGGTGGCTGGCTCTCATGTTCATCACAACAACTGTCCCTTTCTCTCAATGGCTCTTCAGGCGGGCACAGCAATGTATTAAACTCACAAGGGGTAGGTCTCTACTGTTGTTGTTGCTACTCGATATGCAGAGCTGACATTTACTTTTAACGACTGAGATACGACATACGATGACATTGACATGACTGTTAATGATGCAGAATATGGACATCCAGGGTGGCTTTTGTAAATCGACTGGAATCAAAATGATGGAATAAGAAAGTCTTCGAAGCGCAAGTTGGAGTGCTTTTGGGAAACTGAACTTGATCTAATCAAAAGCAACATGCCAAGAACACAAGCTGAAGAGTGCACGTAGAAGCGTGGAGAGTTGCTTGCTTGCAATTATGTCGAGGGACATGATGGGGGGCACGTGGAATAAGGAACATCGGCAGGTTAAATGCATCACGAGAGGGTAAATAACCGACGGTCAGGAATCATGACGGAGTGGCAGCGAAGTGGTGGAACATCCCAGCGTGTCCACCGAGGAGAATGAGAGACGGCATCAGCCCGTGTGCAGGTGCCACGTGGCGAAAGCTTGGAGAGGCCTGATCCAGCAGTGAGACCCATCATGGCTTATAATGTACTGTACGTATGTTGAACTTATTTCGCACCGTACGTAGCCAACCGTGCTAATGCTGACGATGGTGACATAGTCACTATAACAACCGATCGTAATGAAGTACGGGAAATTAATAAATAACTTGACAAACAAAACTGCAAAGTGGTGGGAGCTAAGGATAAATACGGGAAAGAACTAAATGTATGTATTCTGAACAACAGGAAATCATTGTTTGAAGGGCACACCTGGAAAACACAACAGTGTATTATATACCTAACCCAGTTACTAAAGGCGTATCACGATCAACATTATAAAATAAAAAGAGGCAATTGAGAGCAGGATAAAGTGTATTTAAAATAATAATTTGATGATTAAAAATCTTAATATCACTGTATCCAGAGAAGAAAGTGTTTTAAATCAGTGCATATGAATGAAAACATCAACATTGAACAAAAGCTGAAAAGTGCACGGAGAAGCGTGGAGAGGTCCATGCTCGGAATTAAACTTAGAGACAGGCAGGGGGACACGTGCATCAGATAATTAAGCTGAGAGAGAGGAACACGTGGATCAGAGGCCACATGAACGCGATATACCTCGCCTTGACTTCAAAAAGTATATGGGCTTGGGCAAGACACACCACGTGAAGGCATAATATCTGGCGGAAGAGATTGGTGATGGAATGAAGCCAGAGGATAAAACGCGCACAGGAGGATGACCACCACGGAGATGGATCAATGAGATCAGCTCACGAACAGCGGTGGGATGGATTGTAACATTGCAGGACGATAAGGGATGGTGATGGAGTGGGGAGACCTTAATCCACCAAGTGAATAGAACATGCTATTGATTAATAACATTTGCAGTTGCTGTGGTATTAATATGGGCCACAGCGTTTTTTTTATTTCACAATTCATAAGTAATCAGGAGGGTGTAACATTTCAATGAGCATGGTTTTTTTCTTTGGAGTGCTGCTAGGGAACGTAATAATGTTTTGGCAATGCAAGTGAAATTCTGGGAGGTTCAAATGTCGGGGTTAATGGGTGACTTATGGATGGACAGTCTGGGACAGCTCGATTGAATGTGTCACGAGGCAGACCCCGGCGTTGCCGTCTGCGTGGGCTGGCGAGCGTTGGTGTGAAACCAAATGCTCGCCATGCACCCGCTAGCACACGTGTGCGCATCATATGCATGCGGTATTATTGAAGTGCCTTGAATCCGTTTAAAATTCCATATTTTACCCTGTTGTTCTGTAAGGGATCAATACCGTAAATTAGAGGCATTATTCAAATTATTGCCGCATGAATTAGGTTGCATACTTTTCCATATGTTTGTTGGTTGGTCAATGCTGGAAGCTGTAGCTTTGACACCTGGGTGGGGCATTGGAAACCACGAATCGAGACAGAGCGAGCACAACACCTCTCGATGCTGAAAGCAGATGCTCTGAGAGGTCATTCTGCTGGCTGGCAGAGCAATGAACACCACATTAAACCATCAACCTGACGCATCTGTGTAGAATTGGTGGAAATGTGGTGAATAAGCAAGCGTTTAAAAATACAAGTGCTAGTTTGCATCTCTGCTTACAACCATGATGATTACACATGACTGAATGTACTTGTGCTTTCATATATTATATTTTGTACGTGTTGCATTTATTTCTAATACAGAAACATTTATTATTTTAAAGCTCAATATAACACTATTTCCTAAGAAGCTATCTTACCATCTGCAAAACGGATGTCATTATCTCCCTACTCACGCAAGAATAGGGCAGTGCTTACAGCAAAACCTTGACTTTCGTCCACTTGACTTTCGTTGCTTCACTTTTTCGGCCGTTTTTCATTATAAACACATTTCAAATGTCGCCTACGCCTGTTCCTCTTTTGTCTGATTTCATGCAACCTTCCATGACGTTCGCGCCACGCGCCATCTTTTTCGTTCAGTCTTTGAATTGAAGTCGTTCAATGAGCATTACGACTATAATGAGTCAAGAATGTCTGTTTGTGTGTAACGCGCGTGACGTCACTCCACATGCCGCACCCCCCGTCATTAATATTCATGAGCGGGTGGATTTTTACACTCATGCAGAAGGTCGAGCGAAAATATTTTTTTTCCCAAATTCGCTTTAAGTTTGACATTTCTTTATGGAAAGTGAATCTAATAAATAATTATACGCAGCAACAAAGTGGATTTGGTGTCTTTTATTTATTTCTTCAGCACTTGAGACACAAGGTTAGTCTAATTTATACTTTTATATTATGGTAAAATAGACATTTCTCGGTGATTTTCCAGATATTCTATCGAATTCCAATTTAATTCAACCCCAGCGACCGAAAGCAGAAGAGAATAAAGTATCAGAGCAATGAATTTTAACAAATTGAAGGACAGTTATATACAGTGCTACAGTGAACTGCAGTGAAGTGCAGTGAAGTGTTTTATGACTTCGTTTTGTGCAAGATTCACTGCCATTAAATTTACACAAGATACAATGAAACTCTGCAAAAGAAATTCGTAAATATTACAGCTTCCGTCCTAGGATGGGCAAACCAGCTAGTCTTATATTTGTGTTTATTCATCTATTATTAATACTGTACTCATTTCTGTGATTATACTGTAAACAATTCATAGTTATTTTATGACAACATAATACTACAGTGTTCATAGTTAGTTTCGTGATTATTAAACACGTGTAGAGTATTCATATTGTGCTTATTTTTGTGATTAAAGTAAAATATTTATTTTTGTGCTTTAATATATTCAAAATGGGTCCTAAGTGTGGTGATGGTAAAGCTAAAAGAACACATGAGGTTCTCAATTTGCAACAAAAGCTTGACATAGTCAAACGTAATGAGCAAGGCTAAATAAAGGCTCTGCTGTGACATTGGTCCATGCTCTGGCCCACCAACCAGAAGAAAGTGTGAGGTGTTCCTGTGTCTGCATTGGAGGCTCTGAGGCAGTGGGGACAATTGCCACTTTCCAATACTGTAAGACGGGGTCGGTTCATCCGTAGAAAGACCACTGTAGGTTTCCAACAAAGTGCGACTGATTTTACTGACATTGGAGCAATACTCGGCTGAAGTGGAGTTTCTGGTTGTCCTGGTTTGCTCCCAGGATCGTCCTTTTGTGCGTGGTTTTTTTTGGAGGCAGCTGTCCAAACCTGTAAGTTTTCCAGGACATTTAAAGCTGTAGTTTTTGTCAGTTGAGTAATAATACATTGATCAAGGCAGTTACATGTAGTTCTCTGCTGATATTGTGAGATATTCTTCTTCCCATGATATATATTTTCATTTAACCACAGAGGTGGCAACCGTAGGCTGAACGGACCCTTGAACAGGATATACATTTGCAACCCTCCAATTGTGAGTTGAGAACTGTAACCACAGCACGATCTGTCAAGGTTTATCATACTGACTTCACTTTCATCGTGTATCTTATTCAACCGTTTCTGGAAGTTGCTTCTGATTTTTTTGATGTAACCTTTGCAAATGCTTAGCTGTTAGTGCCCTCTTGTGGCTCAGATACGTATCAGGCGATCTAATTAGCAGAGGAAATGTAATTTAAATAACCTGCATTTAATATATCCTCATTTGCATGCAGTGCTGTGTATTCCAGTCTAAACAGCAATACATAATTTTTTCTACCAAAATGTTTTAATTATTTCTAAGAAAACAGTTTTTAGCTTTTTTATTAATGTTTAAATAATTCAGGCTTATTTGGTAATGAATGTTATATCTTTGTTGTTAGGTGTAGGGTTTAAGAATTTGGAATAGGCATCAATATGAATATGGGTCCGTGTAAGCCTACCTTCCATAATAGAGGTTTTTTTTGTTGGGTTAGATCGCGTAAATATATAAATGTGTCGTTAAAACCCGCCACCACCCGACACAGCCAACTAGTAAGGGTTGTCACGCAAACAGAACGTGCCAATTCGTCACTAGTACAGCACACCGGTGTGTTGGAGAGCCAAGCCACAACATTTACAATCTGAGTACGACATTTCGCCAGTAATTACAACTATCTTTATCGCCTGATGAAGCTGTCGCCTGATGAAGCTAGTTGTAATTACTGGCGAAACGTCGTACTCGGATTGTAAATGTTGTGGCTTAGCTCTCCAACACACCGGTGTGCTGTACTAGTGACGAATTGGCCACGTTCTGTTTACGTGACAACCCTTACTAGTTGGCTGTGTCGGGTGGTGGCGGGTTTGACGACACATTTATATATTTATGCGATTTCACCCCATAAAAACCTCTTATGGATGATATTGGTCGCGAAAGTCTGCCACGTGTTAAGCCTACCTTGTAGGTTCTACACCACTTTTATTTGTATAACCAATGGAACATTATATATTGTACGTTTATAACATCAATTATTCAAATAGAGCACTGTGGCTACATTGTTGTTTTAGAAATGCTGCTGAATAAAAATAACGAACCAATTACATTTGATGTCATCAATTAAATAATGTCCATGGAAGACCAGGAACAGAGCTTTTCTAAGGAATCTTTCCCATGAATAAATAATGCAAACTTAAGAATGCCCCTTCACCCAAGGGTATTGAGCAGTGATATTGCTTTGCTCAGCGTGGAACAGAAAGCATACACACATTCATTTCATCACCAGAGGACGCGTTCCTGCTCTACATCAGATCATCAGGGCAAGGGTAGCTCTTGTTATTGGGAGACAAATTTACACCACTCCAATCAGAATGTGAAGATTGGCGTGAGGGTCAAAATAATCTCGTCACTAATATATATACTTGTATATGAATCACAACACTTCATCACCGCACGTCATGTCTAATAGAGAAACAAGACGATGTGTCAGACGTAGGTGTTAAGGGTTAGAGTGAGTGACGAAAGCTTATCTTGTCATTGTTTCATTATGGACATCAGGTTCCTTAATATCCACGCTTCATGCGGCTGGGATGGTTTTCGTCTGTTCGTGAAATTGCGCGCATTGCGAACAGTCTTATTATTCATACTTTAAGTATTTCTGTGCTGCTGCTGTTAGATAAACATAATTATACGTCAAATAATTTGATGGCATGCGTAGATAATATGAAACATTGCAGTTTAAAGATTATGCACATAGTAACACACACAAATAGATATTTTTTAGGATAATTATAACACATTTGAAGCCTTATCTTTATACGTGGGATGCTGCCGTGGTGTAATGATTATCACATTGTGTCAATGCACACTCTTTTATCGGTTATTGTTCTGGAATATAAAGTGAATGATTTCTGTCAACATTTTTGCATACATTGTATACAGCATAGACATGTTTATTAGGTTTACACGGAAAAAAAATATCTCACGGGACCTTTTTAATTGGAGCAGATGATGGAAAGATATGACAGTGCGGTGTGCCTAATCTCAACAGATAAAACAACAACAGCAACAACAAAACAAAGTCCCAGTTGTTTAAGTTGTTACAAGCTACATCAACAGGGGCTGTCATCTGCCAGGGGTGCGTGCAGAAGAGGGGGGCGGGAGGGTGGCTTAATGACATTTGAAAACCACAAGAGGTTGGACCTTTATCTATAATTGTACCATGATCAGTAAAGGTAAAAGCGCTGCCCTGCAATTCCTTGCTCATGCCACTGCTGACGGAAGTGCCCCCCACTAGAGGGAGCCCCTCTGAAAAGGGATATTTGGCCTACTCCTCCACGCTGACCAGATGCCTTTGGTTGAGGCGGGAATTACAACACATTACCCCACAACATGTCCCCTGCCGATAGACTAACTGGCAAACTCATTTTTAATGCTGGGTGGACAGAGGTGACGGGGGGGGTGAACATAAAATGTATATTGAACGGAACATTCTGGAAGGCAAGTCCTGTGTGCTAACCATCACACACCGCAGCAGCGTCTGTGGCATAAAACTATATTCCATAGTATTTGCACACAGCGTATGCATTTGTGTTCATGTATTATGTGTAATTATTATACGTCGCACCTCCGATTAGCGTGGTCGGCTACGTACGGTGTAAAATAAACACATAATACGTTTGTGCCGAAGTAAAAACGTACGTGTTTTCGCATGTGGTTGTGTACACAATACACAAAACACACATAGACACATGTAAGTTCATACTGGATGTGTGTGGATTGCATACAGTGCGACACAGGTGTTGTGTTTGTGGTGCAGCAGGCTGTGTATGAGTGTATTTGTCGTCCGGCAAAAGCAACTCCCTACCTCCTCGTGGTGCCGGACGGCAGCGCTGTGGTGGGCAGTGCCGTTGGGGGAGAGCCAATTTAGATTGACCATTCCCCTCATGGCGCTTGTAACCACCACAGTGGCTAAATGGAGGCTCTGGACGGGTGTGAGGGGCTGGTAACCCCTCCACCTTCAATTAATTACCACAAAACCACGTATAAAATATCTAGTTAATAAGCTTGTGCCGGAGGCCCCGGGGGGACAGGTGTCTATGACGTCTTGTGGCTAAACTCCATTTGGCAGAGCCAGGAGAATGAATCTTTACCCTCGGGGCTCCTCCAGAAACAACAAAAAACCACTACGAATGGCGACGTGGAATGTTCGAACGCTCACTGCGGAGGAGAGGCTGCCACTCCTCTGTCGGGAGCTTGACCGGTACCGCCTGGATCTCTGTGGTATTCAGGAGGTCCGGTGGACCGGCTCTGGCTCCTGCCAACATGAGGGGTGGATAGTCCTCTACTCGGGGCAAGAGACTGCCAAACAACAGGGAGTGGCTCTTCTGAACAAAAGAAGCCTTCCCATCAACCGGAGGCGAGGAGTGGTGGTCGTGGTTACTTATGCCCCCACCAAAGATGAACATCCGTGGAGGGATGCAGGCAAGGCCGATGAGTCCAATGGCTTCTATAACCTCCTGTCACAGGTGCGAGCTAAAGTGGCCCCTCGGGATAGAGTCATCTTGTTGCGCTTACTTCAATGCCCGAGTTGGTCATGATGCTTGCATCTGGTCTCGAGTGATTGGAAGGCATTGGCCAGATCAGCTCAATAACAATGGTAGGAGGCTGCTAAAGTTTTTGTGCAGCCCATGGGCTTGTAATTACCAACACGCTGTTTTGACATCGGCGCATCCTCACAACATCATGGATGCATGCCGGGTCCAAGCCCGAACATCTGCTGAACTACGTAGTGATGGAAAAGCGGATGCTGGCCCATGTCCTTGACACCAGGACCTACCGTGGAGCTGATCTGCCCACTGACCATCGCCTTGTCATCTGTAAGATGTGCCTGCCATTCTTCCACTCAGGTGGTGGGTGTACAACTAGGACCCCATTCAAACCCAAGGTGGCCTGGTCTCAGCTAGCTGATGAAAGTTGCAAGCAAGATTTTAATCATAGCTTGCAGCTGGGGTTGGCATCGTCCCCCACTCCTCCAGATGTCGAGGGGAAATGGGCGAGGTTTAGGACTGTGGCTCAAGCAGCTGCAATTGCTGCTTTTGGTATACGGTCCAGACCTCCCCAGAGACCCTGGCTGACAGAGGAGGTGTTCAGGCAGGCTGAAAAAGCGACAGGCTCACTCATCGTCTACAGCATCCCACGTCAGAGAATGGGGAGGCTTACCGCAGCCTTCGCTCGAAGGTTCGGAGAGCCTTGAGGTGCTGCAAGAATGGGTGGTGGTCGCGGGTTGCTGAGGAGATGGAGTCTGCCTCAATGGCCCGCGATCACAAATCACTATTTAACTCCATCAAAAAAGTAACCTGCAGTGCCACACCTATTACCATCATTAGGGAAAAAAACGGTGATCCAATCTCCGACCCCCAGGAACATGTTTGCAGATTTGCTGAGCATTTCTGTGAAGTCCTGGGGGAGGAGAAATCCCTAGGCATAAAAAAAAACATTTTGGGACAAAGTGTGGATGACCCTGATGAGGCTGCGGTGTCTCAAATATTGGAAGAGGTCACTCCCTGTGAGTGGCTGGCTGAGGTGCCATCTGTTCGAGGAAGAAAAAAAGGAAATCCAGAGTCTGAGACCAGGAAAGGCACCAGGCAGAGATGATCTCCCAAGCGAAATGCTGAAGGAGGGTGGCATTTGTGCACAGACTGCCCTACATGACATCATAACAACAGTCTGGACCACTGGACGGGTTCCGCAGGATTGGGAGGATGCTCTGGTGGTCCCCCTTTTTAAGAAGGGGGACCGCACAGACTGTAATAACCACAGGGGCATCTCACTCTTCAGTGTGCCAGGAAAAGGTCCTGGCAAGGATTATCCAACATCGCCTGAGGAGAGGCTTGCGGAGCCCCAATGCGGTTTCAGGAAAGGGTGGTCCTGCACGGATGCCATATTTTCTGTCCGTCTGCTACAGCAGAGGTGTAAGGAATTCCAACAAGACCTACATCTCTGCTTTATTGACCTGGTCAAGGCCTATGACATCATCAGTAGGCCTGGGCTCTGGGTTATTCTTCATGCTTTCGGAGTCCCTGACCCTCTGCTCATGATCATTAAGGACCTTCATGATTTTACATATTTTTCGACCACGTAGTTCGTGAAGCCTTTTATGGCTGTACCGGATGAATTTCCATCTGGTACAAATACAATGGGAGGCTGATCGATGCCCGGGTGTGGTCAAGGGATGGCTCCCTATTGGTCAACCACATTATGTATGCCGATGCTCTGGTGATTGCTGCTCACTGCTGCTGAACCTGGAGCTTGCCACTAAGAGGTGGGGCCTTACCATCAACCTCACCAAAACTAAGCACCTGCCTGTGTATGTTGTACCATCGGACACTCTATCCCCACAACTCCCAATTGGTGATGGGGCAGTTGTGGAGAAAGTGGAGCGTTTCCCATACCTGGGCAGCGTGCTCATGACCGGCTCCGGTTTAACAGCAAAGGTCTCACTCCAAATCAGTCAAGCGTCATTATCTTTTCATCGGTTGCGTAACGCTGTGTGGAAGCTACCTGATCTGTCGCTCCGCATGAAGCTTCAGGTCTTCTAGGCCACAGTTATTCCCTCCCTTCTCTATGCTTGCGAAACGTGGACCCCCCTAATGGAACATCTTTGCCGGTTAAAAACATTTAGGCTGGCCTGCCTACGATCCATCCTGGGTTTAACCAGGCTGGATTGTGTGAGGAGCTCACAAATCCTTGAAAGATCTGGGCAAAGTCCCATCGATGAGCTCCTCCGGCAGGCAAGGCTGCGTTGGCTGGGTCATGTATCCCGCATGCCCAATCACCACATGTCTAAACAGCTTTTGTTCGGCCAGATAGAGGGGGCTAAACGGGCATGGCATAGACTAGAGAAAAGATGGAGTGATGTGGAATAGGAGGATGTATACTGAGTGGACTTGCCAATGACTGGTACCAGCGGTGTCAAGATCGGCCTCTGTGGAGGAGGCTCGTGAAGGACGCTGCTGGGTAGTTGGAGGCAGTCGCCCTCCAACAACAACGTTAAGCGGAGGAGCAACGCTCACAACAACAAGCGGACCACCAGGTGGCTAAAGCACAGCAAGTTGGCACAGTAGGGAGCACAGGTGGTGCATCAGCCAGTTATCTCAGTCAGTCAACCCGTGGCACCTGGGTCTGCCCCGTGACCTCCTGTCAGCGGCGTTCGACACTTCACGTGGCCTCAAGGTGCACATATCCTGGCACAAGCATCGTGGTGATGTCACCGTCACTTAGTGGCGAATGGCGGGTATTCGTATTGCATATATATGTGTGTTTATTCTACACATTCTATATATAAACCCATAAATGCAGACGTGTGTGTTTTGCCTACGAATAATTGTGAGGCTTTTTTTGGATAACGTGCCTCCTTTGCCGTGCTGGGAACCCAGTTTAACTATGTTAGGCTGCCCAGATTCAATCCCGGGATATCAATGGTGGTGCCGCTGGCTCGATGCTCCTGACTGCTGAGCCAACTGGCCACCTCCAACTCAAAACTGTTGTAACATGAATAATAATACTGATGATACATCAAGAAGAATCCAACAATAACATTTGCCATCCTAATATTTTGGTCTGGAGAGCCAGGAGGCCGATGATTAAATGTACGCGATGACAAATTATGAAAAAGACCAATAAATTCCAGCTACCATTGTGCTTCGGCCTCGATAGACTGTGAAAGGGAATTTAGACTTAAAAACTTAGAAATAGATTCAGTCATCTAGGCTCTCAAAAAGGCGCAAAGTAAGAAATATTTAGAAACGGCAAAATATGTTGACAAAAATTGACCAGCCGTACTACCACGAGCAAAGTATCAATATGCAAATTGGAATGGGAGTCAGACAAGGTGACATGCTGTCGCCAAGCTGGATTTGAGAAACAAAGCTTACATATTAATAGGAGCAACACAAACATTGATGGTATACGGAGACAAGAGGGGAGTT